>NC_065544.1:7440870-8068162 GCF_932294415.1 Quercus robur | reverse complement strand
AGAAGGAAATAGTAAAGCAGATCAAATTTCCAAAAAGAATTGCAAGGTTTGAAATTAATTCAACACAGAGAGTATGAACCCATAGATAGTAAATTTGAAGAAACAAAGAAAGATAAACCCTCAACAAACACACCCTCAAAGCTTCATATAAGCCATTGGAATTTTATTAAATTCAATCTCACTATCTTTTTTTTTGATAGATAATAAGAGTTTTATTGATGAAAAAGAACAATGTGTTTACGATTGTAAACACACTGCCCTTGAAACAGATACAGTCAAATCATAAGGAAAGACTAATAGAGTTACGGAAATCAGACAAGGCACTACAATGCGTAAGCCCACAAATACGAGACCACTCAAACAAAGTCCTAACAAGCAAGGTCTTCAACTTATCTATAGAACTCTCAACGTCCTCAAAAGTTCGGGTATTGCGTTCCTTCCATACTAACCACATAAGGCAAGCTGGTACCAAATTCCAAACCTTTGAAGAGTAAGTTCCCAACCAATTCCTCCAAGCAAAAAGAAGAGAAACAATATTGTCCGGCATCACCCACTGAACCCCAAACATACTAAGGACCTCACTCCACAAAGCAGATGCAAACTTACAATGGATCAAAAGGTGATCCACAGTCTCCTCATCACACCTACATAAACAACACCAGTTGACAAGGGGCAAGGTCTTCTTAACTAGATTATCAATAGTAAGAATCCCACCCCTAGCAGCAGTCCATAAAAAGAAAGAGACCCTTTTAGGTACCTTTACACACCAAATGCTCTGCCAAGGGAAAGAAACAGAAGGGGCTTTCAATAAAGCAATATAAAAGGATCGCACATCAAAAACACCATTACGATTCAATAGCCAGATCAAAATGTCCTCCCCCTCCCCACTAGGAATCCTGGCAGAAACATGCCCATAGAAAGAATAAAACCTCCTCAACTCCCCTTCATTAAAAGCCTTTAAATAGGGTATTGCAATTGCAAAACCCTTTCCTAGAAAGACGAGGACTCCTAAATAACCTTTTTTTAAGAAAGAGTAGGACTCTTGATAGCCAAGAAGAGAGAGAGAGAGAGAGAGAGTACATAAAATAAGACTTATGAGCCATATCATCAAATTTGTAGATAATGACAAAATCATATCTGGTATTTCTTCTTGCATTACCAAAATTATTTAGAACACAAATTGTGATGAAGTTCTCTTTCACAGCAATTTACTTTTGTTTCACATTTCAATATCCAACTTTCTAACCTATGAAGGTGCCAAGAAGATATTACAGCAAAACTAGGCCACAATTCTTGACTTTGTATTTAATATTGCTTTTCCTCAAACTCTCTCCTGGCTACGTCATAGCAAAGTCATGTTATAGACCAAATGAAGACTCATTCAATAGTTTCATAAATGCAAAATGTCAAATAAACATCGCTCTAAAAAGCAAAATATATGAACTAAAAAATTAAAATAAAAAATAAAAGAAGGTAGAAAAAGAGTTTTAGTTTATTAAAGCAACATTTTTTTTTGGATAGGTAAGGTTGTTAAAGTAACATACTGAAAACAATAGGAATACTGGACAGTAGCCTTTAATCTCCTTTGCTTCATGATAAGCAGCATCTAGTTTCTTGTTTCCATGTGGTGTGCTGGCCCAAACATTGTATTTAATACTTTTATGAACATTGTCCTCACTGAAGGATTTGATGATGAAGAATTTTGCATTCTCATAATCTGTGACAAAATCCAGCCGGTTGTATGAATCAAGACGAATTCCAAGAGTAGATATAACATATTTGCTAAAAGATGAAGAGCCCTGTTCAGTGCCACTCTTGCTCCTCAGCTTTGAAGCCCTTGGACCACGATTACGGTCATTGAAGATATCCTGTGAATCATTAAAAAGGGAAATTGAATCCCGGTCCCTTTCCCTTCTTCTGCCCTTGTCAAGAGTGAGACGATTCCGGTCATTAACAACAGGATAAGAAATTGAAGCACCACCAAAGGTAGAGCTCTGATTAGAACTACCGTGTGGGTAGCGTCCACCAAAGGAACTTGACATCAACCCATATCCATGCATTGGTCTCTGTTGTTGGGAAATCTGGAAATATATAATAAATTAATGTCAGAGACATGAGATTTAACATGTCTACATTGATCCTCATAATCAGAGGAGCAAATACATGGCAAGGACAGTGTTTTGTGTTACCGAGCTAGAAGTCTAAGTAGCAGTACATGCCTACATAATTCCAGTAAGCCCAGGGAGTATTACTTAAGAGATGTAAACAGACTAGTAGTACCCAAATGTTTAATTTCAAAAGCTCAAATTGCAGTTAAATTTAGCCCCTTAGTATATTTGGTATCCAAAAATGTTCTACATGTATAGATGGGAGTTTGATGCCCATGAAGAAGCATGTGAATAGGTGCAGTCCATTTCTTCATCCCACAAGGGGCACAATATTTTAAAGTGGATTCCCTGCTATTTTGGATTCCAGTGGGTATTCTCATATGACCCTGAAGAGATAATACCCTCAGGAAGCTCTCACTTCAAAAGATAGAACAGTCATTTAATTTTTGAATGAAGACACCATTTTGGGATTTTTTTTTTTTTTTTTTTTAATAAGTCAAATAGTTCTCTTCAAAAAGATGTAGCTTATTGAATAATCAACACGAGAAGCAAACTACTCCTTAATAATTATCATTTTGGGATTATTTTCAATTATCTTAGATTCATCAATGATACGACAATATTAGTAAAAAGAATGACAAACCTAAGTTGCTCGCTTAGGCTTCTGAAATAAGAGATACGGTTGCACCATTGCAATATAAATTTTTAATAACCAAAGAAGGGGGATATCAAAGTCACAGGTTCAAACCTCTCATGGAGTGTGTGAGTTGAATTAAATTTTTCAAAAAAAAAAAAAGAAAAAAAGAACAAGATAATTTAATGCCTTTTTAAAAAAAAAAATGCTCATCAATATTTCTTAAGTTAATTATAACACCATTCATTGGTGCTATTTTCCCCGTCTTGGAATGAGTCAGACCTCATTTTGGGAGCATAATGGCTGGGATATAAACCAGTGCAGCATGCCCTTTAGTGCCAAAGTTTTCATACTATCAAGGAATGACAATCTTCAAAATCAACTTAAAACAAACCTGTCCAGCATTGTGCTCATATGATCCAAGTATGCCCATTGGTTGATAAGTTACTGGAGACGTTAGAGAACTAGAACCAAGATTTCCAGAAAGGTTTCCTCCACCAAATGACCCAAAACCTACATAACCTGATCCTGGCCCATAAAGCATAGTGTCAATGCTACTATTTTCTGGCAACATCAGGTCAGCTGGTGAAATTGGAATAGGTGAAGACATATGAGGCAAATTTGGAGCAGGTGCCTGTGCATAATAAGATGGAGAAAATGGGACTTGCTGTGGAGAGTACAGTTGGCCATCCATCATTAAAGGATGCAGTTGTGTAGCAACTGGAGAATATTGTCCGTATGCCATTTCAGGATTGAAGCCATAACCAGAATGAAATACAACAGATGGGTTATCATTGTAGATGACCTAAAACAGGTTAAAATAAGAAGATAAAAATGGTGAGCTTAGTTTGAAACATTAAAATCTGATAAAATGCAAGAGTGTGGGTTGTATCCTCACCGGTGATACAACATGCATGGCCTCATTATTAACATACTGAGAATAGCCATCCCAAATACCAGTGTTATTAGCATAACCTGAATCAAGAGAGAAAACTTTAGAAACATTAATTAATATTAAAAATGATATATAATATTAATAATAAATTGAGCGTAGCTAAAATGCGAGTGCAAAGATGGATAAGTGGCAATACAAGAAAACATAGGAGACAAAATGAAGAACTTTTTTTAAAGATAGGGTGGCTCCTATTAAAGAAAAGATGAAGGTGAGTCGCTTGAGATGGTTTAATCATGTGCAAAGCAGAGCAATTAATGCACCAGTAAGGAAGAGTGATTTGATTCAAGTCGAGAGAACAAAAAGAGGTGAGGACTAAAATAACACTAGCAGAAGTAACAAAAAAAGACATGTTAATTAAGGAAATAACAGAGAGTATTTTGGTTAGAATAGAAAGGTGAAGAAGACATATAGTCAACCCCAATTAGTCTGTTAGGTATCCATAACTACCCCCAAAGTTTCAAGACTAAGGGTTTCTCATTGTTTGTTCTTGTTGTAAGAAATATTATCAATGATTTATGTTAAGACATAGCACAACCTAGACTAATCACTGTATGACCACCACTATGGATGAAAAGGTTCTCAAATTCAATTTTAAAATGAACCCTCCTATAGGTATTAATACAATAACATGTTTTTACTCTCCAAATATTGTTTATGAACTCCTTGAAACTTAGAAATTTTGTGTTAAAATGATCACAATTTCAAAATGGCTCAAAGTGCAAAAAAATGCCACAGTACTCAATTTTACAAGAGCAGGTCACAAAGTCCACCACCACAAGTTAAAGCTTCATTCTAAATTGGTCAGAGCAGCATAAGAACTAGAAACTAACCACCATATGATACATTTTGCTCATGAGAAACATAGGCATTGAGTGGATGGACAGTGTTCAAATCTCCAACAGCTTCGGTAGATTCTTGTTGTTCGGTGACATCCCTTGATGGTCCTACGATGACTGCATTCGGAGAAGGATTCGCTGAAACAATCCTTTCATCTTTGGGCGAAAGTGGCTGATAATAAATTACAAAATGAAGTGCTAAAGGAACATATTTACCTAACCTCACCAAAATATATAGAAACAAACATAAAAAAAATATTTTAGGGGGTAAAAACTGCAAGCAAGTACCTGCTCTGTCAGCTTATCTGGCTTAACAGGTCTCTCTCCTGCATCCAAAATTGATGTGCCAAGTATCTCAGTACAATGCAATAAACACAGGCATTATCGAGAAGTAGTTAATGAAGCAACATATAACAAAGAGAAAATTGTATATACACAAAGGCAATTCATGTACACATACAGCATTGACACCTAGCGACGACACATAGACAAGCATGAAAACTATAATAGGAAAAGGAAAGTTGATAACACTCCAACAAAAAAAAAAAAAAAATCTCCAAAATATTGATACAGGGAGAAAAATACATGCCAAGAGCAAAATAGAAACTTGTCTCATAAAACCCAACATATCCATGCAACTAAACCACTTACCTCTCAGAATTGGAGTAGGGCTTTATAAATAAAGAAAGTACGAAATTTTCAAGAGGGTCCACCAAAGAAAGGAAAATTTTGAAAACCTGGGGCCAACCTCTTAATCAACTTGTGTAGTTGTATTTAATTACTTTATTTTGAACTTCCAACAAACTTTATCATACATAAGAGACAGAAACCTTCAACTTCTTCAGAAACTCAATGATACAAACTCATCCAAAGCAAGGTTGATATGAACACCAAAACACCACCCACAGACCCATCAAAACACCACCACTTTCACATGAAATTTATACATATATACGATTCCATTCCATCAAAGAAAATTATATTTATTTTATTGCATATAAACTGTAGCGTCACAAAAGAGGAACTTCCTAGAAAACCTCAATTCTTGATAGTCCTTTACCAATTAGCCTTTTCAATCTAAATTTGTAATCCATACAATAGAGGAGTATGAACCAAGAACTACCAAATCTAAGAGTTCTGATCCTCCCCAAATCTTTTCAAGTTTCATGGCAAGCTGTACCTACTGTCAGATAGACTAGTCAATCAACCCAATCTATATATATATATATATATATTTAAAAATAAATAAATAAATAAAAAAGGATAGAAAATTCAAATCAAAATGTTCTAGGTTTGCAACAGTATCTAGCAGCTCCCGTATATTCTCTGCTCATTTAAATATATCATCTATTGCTGGCAAAGAGGTTTTGATACCATATATGTACAACTACAAACTTCAAGAAAGCTGTTTCATTACTTAAAATGGCCACCACCCAGCGATTGCCCCCACCAATGGGTTCTAGGAGAGTAGATCTGGACATTCCCAGAACCATCACCAATCTAGCACAAATTAGCCACCCACAAGAAACTAAACCCGCACCTGCCTCGTAGCACAATGAAATGGTCATCACTTCTATAACTAAAATGAGAATTGAATGACTCCAATTTCCCAAATCCACACTAATTTAACAAAATCCCCAATTCCAAACAAATATTATTATAAATAAACAAATCCTATAAAAACCCATTTTCCATACAAACAATGAAACTAGAAAACCTAGCTCATTCAAATGCTTAAATACTAATTTTGGCATATACTTGTGGCATAAGGAATTAAAGTAAAAACCAATAACAATGACAAATAACCAAAAAAACCCAATTCTAAATACATTTATCAATAATAATAAAAAACCCTAGAAAGACCCATTAACAATACAAACAAACAAATAGGAATAGCATAACCTTGCTTCTTGATTCTTCACATTCACTATCACTGAGATACCAAAACGTACATTCCAAGTCACCAAAACACAAAAAACATATCCCGAAAACGCAAATTTCACATCAGAGATTCGAATTGCTCCACTAATCTCAAATTTTAACGTTACAAACATCAAAAAAAAAAAAAAAAAAAAAAAAAACCACGTATAAAACAAAAACATAAACAAATAAACATAAACAAAAAATTCACATTCAAATTAGCAAAAACCAAACTATAAATACACGCAAATTTTACGTAAGAAAATACATAGATAACGTAGAAAAAAAATACCGGTGGAGACGATTCGATCCCGTTCTTGTAGAGAGTTGTCCATGATTCAAAGATCTGAGAAAGAGAGAGAAAAAAGAGAAAGAATGGAAAAGCAAATCACAAGGAATTCAATTTCCGCGAGAAAATAATTGAATTCTCTGAAAGAGAAAGAGAGAGAGAGAGAAAAAAAAGGGGTTTTGGATTTGGTTTTTCAAATCTCTGGAAAAATTAAAACAAAAACAAGGGTTTTAGGTTTTGTGTATTTATATATTTATATATATACTTTTATTTATTTTTTTCTACTTTATAATATAGGATCTTTTTTTTCTGTGTGTGTGTGTATTTAATTAAAGAAGGAAGTTTTTACAGTAATTTTTTTTTATGAGAATTTTTACAGTAATAAAAGGCGGTTTCCTTTTTAAATTCACCAAAGCATGTTTAGAGAGTGCTCTCTATCTTATCCTTAATTAATGTGTTAACATATAAAGTAAGTTTAGGCTCTTAATTATTTTATAATAAAAACAAAATTACTTGTTTTGCTAATTTAGTTTTTTTAAAATTTAGGGGACCCACATGTTTGAGGTCAATGCAGGTGGAATTCACTCGTGTAGACCAAGAAATTGAGCATGAAACTTCTATGTACTTTCACAATATTACCAATGTAAAAACCTTCAATGTGAACATTTATAGGACATTTATAGGATTTTGATATTATTAATTTATTGATTATTATAATCAATTATGATATTATCAATGGCATTGCGATGATATATATATTTTTATTTATTATTATTACTTTGACTTTATGTTATAGGAAAGCACAAATACTTTGTTACAAATTTTGTTTTAAAGCAACCGTATTAATAGTCTTTTTTAAGAACATCTCAATTGATACACGTTTGTTTAGTATTGCTTACTTTCTAAGATTTGCATATTTTTGCTAAGATGTCATTAGATCCCTGTTATTGAGGTGGTAAATGAGTTGAGTTGATTGTGCTAAAAAAAAAAAAAAGAGTTGAGTTGAGTTGAATCGAGCATTTAAAGTTTAATATTAGTTTATTTAATTTTATTTCAAATATTAATCGATTTGGAAGTCATTAGTTATTATCAAGTTCTGATGGGATAGTTATTACCAAGTTGGTTACTTGTTCTTTCTAAAAAAAGTTAGTTAAATATTTAAACATGGTGCATTTCGTGTTGAAAAAGATCGAGCTTATTTACAATTTACTTGATTGATTTAATCTTTTCTTATATATGGTAAACATCACAATTAAAATTTTTATTACATTCACAAATATATGCTAAAAATTAATAACTAAATTATAATTGAAATTATATTATTTGAGTTATTTAGATAAATTGATTTCCATTTGTGAACTTACATATATATTAGATTCACCACCTATTGTTAGTTATGTTAAATTAGAAATTAATTTTTAAAAATTGACTTGTGTTCAATTTCATTCCTAAAGTTTAGTTTAGTTTTTTTTTTTTTTTTTTTTTTTTTTTTTCATTTCAGTCCTTTAATTTAATTTTTTTTAATCTAATCTTTCAGTCTAGTTCCAGTTTTTCACCATTCAAGAACCCAAAAGTGATGTGGTCTAGCTATTTTTTTTTATTTCAAATATAGTGACACTATTAATAAACATTATGGAAGAAATTGAAAATAGATCAAACTTAGATGGTGTAATATATAATTTAGCCTAATTTTTATTGATTAAATTGACTATTCATATTGTCAATAATTTACAAATAATAATTTTATATCATATAAACTTATTTATAAACGTTCTCAATCTAAATTATCAAATCTAAAGGCTATACCATTTTTTTTTTTTTTTTTTTTGCATGTATACATACATAAACAAATAATATATTATACATACGCAAATTGATTTTTTATACTCAAAAGCTTCTCCTCAAGCACTACATTTAAGATTAGCACAACTAATACTTGAGTATAAGTCCGCACTTGAACTTTGTTGGCTTGCTAAATAAATGAACATATTACTTTTTTTTAAGTTCAAATTATTCATAAAAAACTCAATTCACTTACGGTTCTAATAGTGATTAATCGATATTTTATTTTTATCTACAAACATCAGTTAACCCTTTACAATAGGAAATAAATGAATTATTTAGTAAAACATACATTTTATTGTCCCAAAATTATACCAACACTCAATGGAGCTTACAATCCCATCACACATATATTTTAATGAATTTTTGATAGGAGGGTGTGAATTTGAACTATGAAAAGCAAAAAGGTTTGGTGTGAGCTTGAGCATGGTCAAAAAAAAAAAAAATGCCTTTTACTGCGATACACAAATTAATAAATAAAAATTATGTAGTGTGCAAATTTTATTATATTAAATTAAAAAAATATAATAAGTTATTAAAATAATTAGATTTTAGTTAAAAAAATTTTAAATTTGATAATAAAATTTTAGTTGAAGTAGAATTTTAAATTTGTTGATCTTAAAATTTAGGTAATAGATTTTTAACTAAAACTTAGGTAATTGAGTTTTAGCCACTTGTTGTAGAAAGAACATAGCCACTTAGCGCAACCACCATTTCTAAAACCCAAATTTTATTATATAGTATATAATATTATTGAGTCAAGTAGTATGTTTAATACAAGTTAACATTTATTTCCTTCTCCAAAAAAAAAAAAAGTTAACATTTATTTATTCATCTAATTGTATAATAATCAGAGTATAGTTTTACATAATAATAAAAAATAAAAAAATAAAAAAGTATCATGAAGGTGTTTAACTAGCAGCTAATTTGGTTAAAACAGCCACGTCAGCTCAAAACATTAAAACAAATATCCTAAATAAAGTTTCTTTATTATTATTTTTTTTCTTGACAACAATGATCTAAAACTAGAAATATATTTTACAGAATCCTTACATCATACCTTGCACCACAAGTTGCGGCACAAATAAGATAATAGTTTAAGGGATTTTTTTTCCCTCCCTTTTATTATTATTTTTTCACCTTCAAGTTTGTCCAAATTGTGTTTGGACTATTTATTGTGAGTAACTATTTATGGTAATAGTTTTTATATCATATATATATATATATATATATATATATATATATATATATCTATATAGAAGATAGAATTTCTACTCTAGTCTAATCTAAGTGTATATATGTGTGAAACTCCCTCCTGGAGGAGAAATTATAAGGTCCACATGGTGGACAAGTGATGTGGTCCACCATTCCACTAAAAAACTTCCACTTGTTTAAAATTGTTAGTTAGAAATTTTTTTAAAATATAAATTAATTATTGACTCAGCAATTTTAAACAAGTGGAAGTTTTTAGTGGAATGGTGGACAAGTGACGTGATCCACCAGAGGACTCTATAATTTCTCCTCCTGGAGACTTAAACCCCAGTCCTTACCCCACACACCCCCACAAGCACTTATACTTGTGAAGTGACCATCGCATCAAAGGTGTGTAGTGGTTATTTTTGGTATTAGTTATTGTAAGTAGGATGAGAATATAGGCTCTTTGAGATATACATCATTGTCAGTTTCTTTAAAACATTTCTCTCATTTTCTAGTGTGTATTAAAAATAATTAGTATTCTCCATAATAAAAAATTAAAAAAAAAAAAATTCATGTTTAATTTCAACCCTCGCAATTGTATCACCACCAAACTGACCAGCTTGTGTTTAATGCACGCACACTGAAGAGAGGAACAAGGAAAGTATGGCTTAAACCTATACATTTATATGGGTAACACTTGTTTTACACACACAGACCTTATTTTGAAACTAAAACCGTACCTTTTCTTGAGCAAGAACTAAAACTGTAACTTGATGTCACGATTTGTATTAATTTGTGTACAATAAACACAACCTTACATTTATTATGCCCCATAAACAAGAATTCCTATGTCAAGCCCAAGCCAAGACCCATCACAACCTTCACTCAACCATGACCAAGTGCAAGTTGGAATGGGATAGAAAGAAAGGACCAAAAGTCATAGGATGTGTTTAGATACCGCTTATTTTACTGAAACTGAAAAATTATTATTGAAAATATTATAAATAAATGTAAAAGTTAGTTGAAATAGTACAATGGAGTTCATGAATAGTGCCAAAAAGTGCAGTAGGACTCATAAATAGTAAAAAAAAAAAAAAAAAAACCTGAATAGTGAAATAATTTTAATTTTTAATCCTAATCCAAATGCACACATAATATGGATATTTTTTTTCATGTTATCCCTGTCTCTTTGACTTTTTCTTTCTTTCTTTTTTTAAGCACGAATTTTCATAAATCTCATATATGGGTTGAACCTAATAATTCATTTTTTTGTTATTAAGTAATTGAGGAAAATAGAGTGCCTTATAGCTTGTGTGTGTCCTAATAATTCAATGTTATATCATAGATGAATGCTTTACAAGTACAAGTCAAGAGTCCACTCCAATTAAGAGAACTCAATCAAAGAGAAGAAAAGTACAGCTTTGTTATAATATTATTGACCAATAATCTGCGTGTGCTTAATAGTCCTTATATTACTTTCTTCCCTTGTTTTCCCCCCTTATGGCCTCAGTTTCTTTGAGCAAGTGAATATTGCAAGCTAATAAAAACCAAATAAAATTTAATTTTGCACCAAATGTTCTTCTTTGATTACTTTTTCCTAGATTCAATATAGAAAATTTTCCTAGGTTATACTAGTATATTACATAACAGTATGAACTATGAAGACTGCTGGTGCGCATGAAACTAATGTGTGGTTACTTTTTTCTTTTTTTTTTGAGAAATTAATGTGTGGTTACAACAAAAAAACAATTACAAGAGAGAGAGAGAAAGAGAGAGAGAGAGAGAGAATATTGCAACAAATAAGGAACTCAAGTTTACATAGAGGATAGTTGAAATGATTGTGTTGTGGACTTTATGTTACATCATTGGACAGCCACACACATGACCCTTGACAACCATGTGGAATTGAAAAGTTTCCATCTTGTTTCTCTAGATGAAAACTTTGATTGATTACGACCCTCTTGCAAATGATTGCGAATACCTTGAAGAAGAAATTGCTGATCTATACATGATAGAAAGTATTTCTCTTTAAAACAATTTATTTATCATTATAATTAGAATTTTGCTAATGTATGCCCTAAAGACACATAATAATTAATCATTTTTGGAAAAAAAAAATTTCAACAACTGAAAAAGTATTGACAACTTTTTCAATTCCCGATAAAATGTTTCTAAAAATGAATAACTTAATGTGTACCCTAAATTAACTGGACTCTTATAATTATATCATATATCATATCATATATATACTATATAATAAAAGTTGGGTTTAGAAGTCATGATTGCACCATATAATTTTTTTAGTCTTATCTTCTTCTCCTTTAATTTCTAAGATGATAAAAAAATTAATTTGATTACAATACAAATTCTAATCTTTTTATTATTAATTTATTTTTTACTATTTTTTTTCCTCTTCACACACGGTTACTTTTTTTTTTTCTTTGGATTTCCTCTTCACATGCCACTTATTTTTAAGATTTAGATTTTAGCTTCACAATTCCACAAATTTATAGATAAAAACAATTTCCTATTTGTTCTTATCAACTATTGCTTTATCACTAATTTTTAGATAAAAATAACAAATTTTTTAATATACATGCTAATGATATCTCACCAAATAAAAATTAAAAAGAAAAAAAAAAGAGGAAAAAAAAAAAACCAACATGCATAGTTAGGAAGAGTTAGACATGTGCATAAGTTGGAGAGTTATAACCTACATATATATATATATATATATATATATATATATATATATTTGATTATTGAGATAAAACCAATCTTTATTGTATTTTGTACTCTTCACACAGGTTACTTTTTTTTTTCTTTTCCTTTTTACTTGAATAGGAGTTACGTACACATTGGAATATACATACACATCCAAGTCTACTTGGTAACCCCATAAAGTCATTTATTTATTTATAATAATAATAAAAAAAACATAAATTTATTACCCGATTTTTTGTTTTTTTGATAACTCAAGTCTTTTTCCTATAAAGACAGACCAATTAGAGAAACATTCACGGCTAGGCCCCTCTGAAATTATCAAGTTAGGATTATGGGTGTAATTTACGTGAATTGAAAAAAAATTATGATTATTATTATTTGAGATTATCTATTAGATAAAATTATTATGATTTTTTTTTTTTTGAGATTATCTATTAGATGAAGACTTTTGAATCCTAATTAAGTTAGGATTTCTAATATATGTATATAGAGAGAACCTTTTTAGTGTATTCTTATACATTCCCACCACGGCTGCTTCTTCTTCTTTTTACGGCTTCTTCTTTCTTTTTTCTTTTTTCTTTTTTTTTGGTTTTTTTTTTTTTTTTTTTTTTGATAGAAAGTAGAAACACTACTTATTATTCTAATCAGTACTCTCCCTCATTATCAATAATTCTCATTCTCTCATGATTTCTATGTTGATTAGAAATTTAACTCTCCTTTTGTTTTGTTTTGTTTTGTTTTGTTTTTTCTTATTACTTAGGCAATTTGATATTTGTGAAATCCATAGTAGAATGCTTTATCAAACCTACTATCCACACTATTGCAAGTATGTATTTCTCTTCTTCGTTTTTGGTTTTTTTTTTTTTTTTTTTTTTTTCAAGATTTTGCTTATGAGTCATAAAGGCAATTTTAAATCCATGAAATCCATTATATAAACCATTATAAATACTTACACTTTATCTATTTATTATTTAAGAATGATCAAATTTTGTATTCTCTCCTTCAAGGGTTTGTATTTGTGTTATGTTTAATTTACATATACTTTTCTACTATATTATCATTGAAAAGTTATTAAATAAAATTCATTTTCCCTTTGTAGTGGGTTGGATATGAAACTTATTTTCAAATATATATTATGCAAAATTATAAAAAACAAAATCTAAGTATAAATACTTATGAGGTGTGAGGGTCAAGGGCCGGGGTTCAAGTTTCTAGGAGGGAGATTCATACACATATACACTTAGATTAGGTTAGAGTAGAAATTCTATCTTGTATCCAAAAAATAAAAATAAAAAACAAAATCCATAAATGAATAGATGGTATAAGTATAACCATCCAAAAATAGAATAGAAAACTATTGACATTTATAATATATTTATATATATATATATATAATTTGCAAGTAAATGGAAATAAGAGAATAAAATAGAATTCAAGTTTCTACTAAGAATTCTTTTCATATAACGTATAAACAAAGAGCTTGGTTATAAAGATTTTACTTCATATAAACATTTATCCCATTGTATATTTTGAGTATCCAAAAAGAATGTAAGAAATTGTTGGGGATAGATTACCCAAGTTCACAAAAGAGGAGGTTGAATAGATTTTATGTTATCTTCATCCTCCTCCTTATTCTCTCTCTTTTAGCCTTATGGGTTGAACAAATGGTTTTATTCTCTCTTTATTCAAAATAGTAGTGAGAAAATTACGTGGCATATGAAAAGTTTTGCAATTTTTTTTAGTTCATTGCAAACTTTTTTTAGTCTATGTATAAAACCGTGCAACGTACAGGTCTTTCACTAGTTAAATAACAAAAGTCGTATTATAAAAATTGTAGGTCTTACAATATACTCATTCGCTAATTATTAAGAAGTCTGGTAAATGAATCTCTATTACCAAAATTTAAAGAAATTTGAATATTACTTCATATAAAATTCTATTACTAATAAATATTGTATTTTATATGTTGTGGTTTCACAAAAGGATTAAACATAAATTGTTCACTTTGTACAATATGCTTCTGTCAATGGCTTACTATTTAAAAATAGTTTACTTTGTGAGAAAGTTTAATACCAAAGTTTTTAAAAATAAAAATAAAAACTACCCTAATTAAACTTCTATTATTAAAAGTTTCAAAAAATTTAAATGAAGTTTCATGATTAATCATGTACCATAATTTCTAGTTTAATAAAACCTAGTACCACAAAACATGCATGCTTCCATCATGTAACATAAGATAATTTTTATCATGTAACAAAACCAAAAAAGCCAAAATCCAAGGCCTAAAAACACCAAAACTGGACTTTGATAGTCACTCATACCCTGTTTGCGTGTGATAGTCAAGGCCCAAATCAACCAAACCTAGCCTAGAAAAGCAAAGCTTGCTGGGCATAAGTGTATGTGCGATAAGCTCTACTTGTTGCTCAAGTTTAGCTCCCTAACACAAGCCTAAAAGCCAAGAACACGCGATTAAAGGTGGCAGATTTTGCGTATATAGTGTATGCACCAATAGGCCTGGACATCATGTTTACGGTTTTTTTTTTTTTTTTTTTTTATTTTTTAAATAACTATAAAACTCAAACTATATTATAAGTTAGGCAACATTTCAAACATATTTCATTTCTAACAATTTGAGTCCAGTAGACTCGGTTTACCAGAAGCTGAGGTGGACAAAGTAGGAAACCAAGTTCATTTCTATACATAGAAATCGAGTTCAATGAACTCGGTTTTTGTTCATAGAAACCGATTTCATTGAACTCGAGCCTACTGGACTTGATTTCTATGAATGGTCTCCAGCCCTCCACGTGTTGCCGTGGGTTCCAACTAGGACCTGTTTTCCTCCTTGTCTGTTTCTTCACTCACTATACTCTCTCTTCACTCACTATACTCTCTCTTCACTCACTACTTTCTCAGTAACTCTCTTCACTCACTACACTCATCTCACACAACATCTTAGGTATCTTCATATAATATTGTGATTATTTGCTAGTTTTTTTTTTTAAAGAAAAATTTAGAACATATTAGGAAAAGTTATGTTTTTTTTTATTTGCTATACATTTTATTGCTTGACTTATGATTAAAGGCCTCACATCCTCTTAACCTTTGGATGGTAATAATATAAATTAGAAGTTAGATGGCTAACAAATCTATAAAATCTTATAATTGGTAGTGATTCCACATACCCATCCCAGCATATAAAAAACCTCACCAAGATTCGAACCAAATTCGGTATTGACAGTTTGACAGCTCCAACTTGGGATCCAGGGGATTCAAACCCAAATATTACTATTACTTTGAATGTTCTCATGTATAGATTAATGTAGAATAGTATATGAATTATGTTAGGTTTTAGAGTGTTGACAGATTTGAAAATTACTAGTTTCAAAACATATCAAATTTGGGTTATATTAATAGAATTGTGTTAGGATTGAGTCTTAGTCAGAAGTTGCTCAAAGACGACAAAGTTCCAATCTACAAAAAAAAAAATGATGGGGAAATGATATTTTGATCATACCTTGTGTACCGAGGGCCGGCTCAAGGCCTAGGCAAGTTAGGCCTAGGCCTAAGGCCCCACCCAAAAAAAAAAAAATCCCCTTAGAAAAAAGGGTCCCATTTTTCATAGTTAAAGACCCAAAATTTTATAAAATTATATATATTTTCTAAAGATTGTACATTTTTTTTATTAGTGATATACAAATTTTATTATTGGCTTACAAATTGCCATGTTATTAATCACAAAAAACGTGATATAAACATTCATTAGTTAAATTGATGAAGTTCATCAATGAGAGACAATATCACATTATATTTTGAACATTTTATAGTGTTTTTAATTAGCGCATTTTTCTTTTTCATTTCTATTAAGACTCTCAAAGTATAAGACCAATAGAACTTTAACTCAATTGAAATCCTAAAATATTTCAAAAAGATGTTGCAAATGTGTTAAATCATCAATTATAGATTAATTTTCCCTAATAGTTTGAGACTTTGATTTTTGTAAATTAATATCCTACAAAACCGTACACCAAATAATATCTATCTCTCTCTCTCTCTTAAAATCAAAATATAAAATTAAAAATTCGATAACAATTTTATTTAACTATGCATCGTCTTATATCCAAAATAAAGTATCATTTTCAATCGCAATATATTTTTATTTCTTTTATTAATATTTATAATTCAACTATGATATTCAATTCACTATATGAAATTAACATTAGTCCAGTTGGTATTATTTATGTATTTAATGTATCAAATTAACCTTAATTTGATTAATATTAAATAATTTTGTTTAATTAATATTTACATATTAAAGGCCCCTCATAAATTTTTCGCCTTAGGCCTCAAATTATGTTGGGCCGCCCCTGTGTGTACCATAGCTAATTTCTAAATTAACCCAGTTTTATTGGAAAGTAGACATCCAAAATTTCAAAATGGATAAAAATTTAAACCAATTTAGGTTTGAAATGAATGAGTATGACTGTTTGAAGTTAGCACAATTGTGTTGTCTTTGAGAGCTTCGCTTGACCAAAAATATTCTCGCTCAAGAGAAATCATCAAGTTATGAATGTTGAATTTTGCTAGAAAACATGCTTGTGCTTACCATAAAGCCACAAAAAGAAGATCTTGAAGCCTTCATCCTTGAGCTTTAATCAGAAAAACCAATCTTTGTGCTTTGTTCCAAAAACCAAAAAACGAATCTATGAGTGTTCATGATGATACCTTGAACCATAAACATTTCCTTGAAATCTTATAGGTTCTATCATGTGAATTCATTGCAATAAATCTTTGAGGAGTTCCTTGCAGTGTCAGAGGTTCTGGTTCATGCAAGTGATGTCTTCTTATTGGGAAAATTACTATAGAAAGATTCCAGATGTTCTAGGACTACTACAGTAGGAGGGCAAGTAGGGTCAGTAGAAGTTACATAAAGCAAAGGTTTTGCAAGTATAGATTATCATAATTATTCCTTTATAGTGGATTTTCTAACAGGGTTGGAGCCTCAGAGTTTTTCCATTGAAGAGTTTCTTCATTGGTTTTTAACTTCGTTGCCAGATCTTTGTGATAATTGTTTACTACTTTAAATCTGATATTTGATAATTGTGAATGATATATATCCAGAGTATCCTTGTGCAATAAATCCATTAATTCCACCACATAAATTATTTAAAGTTCAAAAAATAATTTATCTGGAGGTGTCAAGCATTTAGAATACATAGGGATCTAAAAATGTAGATAATATGTCATAAGAATAGTATGTAAAATACATAAATAAATAATTCTTTAAAAAAGTAGCAATACAAGCAAGACTTGAACTGGCAAAGTCAAGATACCCTCATTTTTCCCACAAAGCATTTCTTCGATTGTTTATAATAATCAAGAAAAATCATATTTAAGCCTTAAATAGGGCACACCAAACAAGGAAAATTATTCCAAGGTTTGACCAAGGTTGATAAGAAACTTGGACCATCTGATCAAATCGAATGTTGGACCGATGCATAGATTTTCCAATTTCCTTTCAAAACAGGTGGCAATTCAAGAAGACTAAATGTATATTATTCAAGGTACGTTGAAAATACAAAAATAATTCCATAACTTGCAGTTTACTTTTTGCTTTAAGTGTTGGAAAGTTGGACTTTAGTTTAATTTTTGTCAAATGATGTCAAATTCGTGCGAGTTGTCATTCGAATTATTGGGTGACAAGCTTCATTTTGAGAGGTTGTGGGAGAGAAAAATCCAAGAATTGAGTCAAAATCATGTCAAATCATGTTCTTGCACACAACATTTTTGGTTATATCAAACACCAACAAAAAATAACTGGTGTTGTGAGTTTTTTAACCACATCTTATTTGTGTAAACCTAAACTCAGGAAAGCCTCAAAGTAAAGTGTATGAAAGAGAAAGTTTAAAGTTGTCAAATTGAGTCAATTGGGATGCTCATTTGCGTGTAAAGTTGTCGAGATTCGTACATAGTTGATTTAAATGGGGGGAAATTTTGTTAAACTAGGAAAAATGCTCTTCACCTTTGCTAAGCCACTTTTATAGATCATCTCTCAATCGTCAAGAAAAATAGCATAAAGTGGCACCCGAACCCGCAATGGAAACCCTCTATAAGAAAACTCTTATAGATCAATTAGCGTTGCAATGGTTTGACAAGTCCCTACTTTCATGAAGTATGTCACTTTTTCAAAATGGTACCTTCACCTAAGTGATCTGGATTGAGAGGAATCATGCACACAAGGTCACACCATCATAAGTTTCAAATGTTGAAAGGAAAAAAAAACTTGTTTGAGAAGTATCTAACTTCCCGAAATTACCAGGAAATTGAAAGAAAAAAAAAAATGGAATTTTCACTCATATTGATCATGCCAGCATGTAAGCATTACGATACATCGCCTAATTTTCCATATATAAATACCCCCCATTTCTTGAAGGATGGCATGAAAGATCCTTCTAGAGTCTCTCTCCCCTTCGTTTTCTTCATAAAAGTCTCTTCACAATCCTTAATCCACGAGCAAACTTCAACCGAAGTTTTTGAAGCTCAAGTGGTACAAACCTATCTTCCAACTTTTTGTGCCCCCACTTCTTGTGATAGAGTAACCATTTTGAATGCCCTTGGTATCTTGGTCTTAAAATTGGTTAATGGGTATGTTTGGGGTCTAAGCAAACCAGCAGCTGCTGTTGTAAGTATTTTATTAGAAGGAGAGACACCCAAGTACATTCAATAGTCGACTCATATCTTCTAAGAAAAATGATTCTAACCACAGCCATAACTACTCAAGAATATTCAACAGGAAAGAGAACACAAGGAACTTTAATAAAGGTTAAAAGTTCTCACACTTGGGATAAAACTTACAAAGATCTATTCATCACGCTTAAAATTAGGAACTCATCCAATTTGGGAGAGCAAAATTAGGAATAAGATCTTAAAAAGATGCAGTAAGCTGTCCAAAAGTAATATATAAACTACCAGACAAGCTTTGTAGCACTGGATAATGATAATATTCAAGTGTTTAGCCAAATTAAAGCCTGGTAGGCAGTCCTCTCGGACAAATTGGCCGACTATTAACATTATTTCAACAATAAGGAGATCAGATCAACATTATTTCGGTCAAGTAACCAATGAATGTTGCAGAAAACTTGTTTACTAGCAAACAATCCAATTTCAAAACACGTCGCTTTTGTGCTCTGGTTGGATGTCTTGCCAGCTTGACCAAAACTGCAACAAAATCCTGAAAGTAAATAATAACTTTTAGAACAATGCAAGTGGATGTTGGTCTTTAAAACAGTGAGTTAATGTTGTCTCTTGTCTTTCCACATTAATATTCCCACAAATGAGCATGAAAACCAGGCCACAACATTCAGTTGGAAATGTAAGGTATGAATCATTATGGATCAGGTCTGCATACAAAGTAACAAATATATGCTTCAACCTTACACATTATTTCATTTGTTCAATGGTGAGTTATATTGCATCAACTATTTATATCAGACGACAATATGAAGAAATTGGTAACTGTTCCAGAAAAGCTTGGTGAAATTCAGTCACATAAAACTTCAAGTCTTCTAATGGGTTCTTGAAGGATTCTCTATCTTGGTGTGCGTGTGTGACTGAAATTTGCCCAAGGCGAGGATGAAGGGTGAATTCAAGCAAGTGACTTTGACTTCATGAGGCTGGTTCCATCCGATTGTGCTACCCGTAAAGAATAAAATTCTAGACAAGTGAGTTTGACCCAAAGGGATGGGGAAGAGGAGACTAAAATTCTACAAGAGACATTGTCCCCAACTAATTGTGCAACCCCTTGGAGAATTGAGGAAGAAATTTAACTGCTTTTAGGGATTCGAGGGTGCATGTTTTACCATCACATCGTAGAGAAATAATGATAAAACTTAAATTAAACACTATTTTGACAACCAAAAATAACATGAAGTTTATACAGAAGTGATGGATCCACTGACCTTGCAGTGATTTCATAGGAAGTGCTAATTTCCAATAATCAGTTGATTTGATTGGAATAAAAGCAGCCAGATTCATAAGATGATTTGAACAACTGGAATTCCTGGTAATGGCCACTGCCATTATTATGGTAATTTAATGATCGCGTACGGGATTCAGGAGGTGGTTGTTCCACCTGCTCGTGTCCTGATGAGGAAAAATCCCAATTTTGCAGTTCTGCATGCACTGCTGGCTGGGCTACGCTGCTTCGATTAACATGCATGAGCTGGTCCAGTGCATTGCCTTCAGAGTCATTCAAACCCCATGAACTGGTTGACAGAAGAGAGAGAGCACGCCGAAGATCTGGCGCTACATTAACATTAGATGCAAACGAAGATGCCTCTAAACCTGTATAGAGAATTGTGATGTAAGAAATAGAGATTTTATTTATAGAAAGAAAATCCACAAATGAACTTGGTACACAACTTTGAATAAACACACCGGAGTCTGTGGGACGTGGTATATATGTGCTTGCTTCCTCAGCTTCTTATTAATATTATTTTACGAGTTAGTTTATTATTAATTTGATCACTCTATAAAAATTTAAAATTAAAAGGAATAGAGAACTAAGGGGAAGGTGGGAATAACTTCTTTTTTTTTTTAGAGAGTTTTAACTTATGGCATCTGTTCTGATGATAGCTCTTTATCATCAGAATAAGAAACCAATCAGATCTCTTATTCAACCATTAGAGATTTTACCGATTGAGTTAACTGGAACCCACTAAAGGTGGGAATAACTTAATTGCTAGATTGGCGTCTGTTGTCTAGATAGTCAAACCATTACTCAGAGTCATAATATTATATAGGGACACATACAACATTAAAATGTAAATATTTATAGACAATATTCTATCCACATTACAAAAATAAAAAGTGGCAGCTTAGCACTACCATATCCAAGCAATTTAAATACTACATTACCTGCAAAAATATAAATATTAACTACTTGCATAAATTAAAATCACAAAATTTCAAATTGTGAAGCGAGATTTATACCTTAGTTGGACAAAATCTAATTGCTGCAGGCATGAAGCCAAAATTGCAATAAAACTACTTGAAAGAGTACTTGAGGAAAATTATTCTTCCAAAAAAATAAATAAATAAATAGAAGAAGAAGAATGCTCGAGGAAAATGGGGGGTTTTATGGGCTAATGTTAGTGTTCTGCTGTAGGTTTGGGCTAATTTCTATTGTTGGCTTGGTTGGTGCATAATTGGGGCTTGGGTTGGTTAGTGGGTAGTTTGGGTCTCTCATTTGGATCTGGTCTTGGGTTTGATTTAGGACTTTGGGAGCCATTTTGGTTCAGGTAATGGGTTTTATGGACTATTCAAGCTCTAGACTTTGGTTACTGAGCTAGGAGCCATGGGAAAATTAAAAATGGGCTTGAACTATTTGGGTTTGGGTTTGGGTTTGGTTAAGTTTCAACTTGGACAAGTGTTTGGGCTTAAGGGGATTTTTTTGGGTTGGGTTTGGTAGTTTGGGCTTGAGATTCACTTGGACCAAGGCTTGGGTTTTTGCATTTATGCTGGGCTCGGGTTTGGGCTTGAGATGAAACTAAGCCCAATCCCTGAGCCCATCTCTTTTTTTTTTTTTTCCTTAGACTGATTTGCTATTCTCTTTCCACCTACCTCCTCTCTCACTTTGTCTATATCTTTTGTCCTTGAGTGCGGTCATGAATCAGAGACATAAACGGTGGGCATGGGTTCTGTTGGTTTGAGGCAGCCTGGATTGGGACTTTCATGGTTTTAGCAACTAGTGGTGCACAGGGATGAAGATTTCAGCCTTGGAGGTTTGGGTTTAGGTGGCTTCCTGATTAATGGTAGTTTGTGGTATGATTTTTGCCAACAGTGATGGGTTGTGGTTGTCGGCGTGGATGGAGGTTGGCTGATGGTGCTTAGATGTTTTGGATTAGATGTGTCTTTGATAGTGTGCATTGGATCAACGGATGGGTGATTGGCTGGCAACATATTTCGATAGTAGAGGTGTAACAACAATTAAAATATTTACAAACATATCTAAAATTAATTTATAAGTAATAATAGATATAAAAGTAATACATTAATACCCATAAAATGATGTTAAAATGGTACATTTTCAAGGAGAAAGGTACTCACTCAATAAAATTAAAACATGATTCTCAATGAAATTAGGTAATGTTTTCCAGAGAAAATTAGGACATGCTTCCTAGGGGAGAATTAACATGTTTTCCAATAAAAAATTAGGCGCTCTTTTCAAGAAAGATTGAACATTTTACAAATAAAATTAAGGCACACATTGCAAGAAAACATTGTGCACATCTTTCCATAAAAAATACAGTATGCTTTCCAAGGGAAAATAGCATACTTCTTCCAATAAAATTTAGGGCATGATTTCTAATGAGAATTAGAACATGTTTTGCAATAAAAATTGTGAATACCTTTCAAGAAAAACTTATGGGGTCAGAATTGTGTATCAACACTACTTGAGTGTGGTATACCTTATTTTCATCTGTTCATATTGCTTCAAAAAATAAGCTGGGTAAAATGACAACTATACCTAGAAACAGTGAGTGTTTGAAATGTTGTACATTGGCCAGCCTAAAAAATAAGCTAACCAATAAGCTATGACAAATAGAAGCAAGTGTTCATTTGGTATAACTTATTTTTATTGGCCTATTTTGTCTTAAAAATAAGCTAGGTAAAAGTACAAATGTGGCTAGAAATAAGTGAAACCTTGAAATGTTGTACATAAGCCAAGTAAGCTAAGCATGTTTGATTTGCCATATTTCAATGTATAACTCAGCAAAGAAATTAAAATTTATGTGTAACACTTCTACCAATACAAAACAGTTCTGTATAAAAGCAAGGAGAAATACCTTGACTAAGGACTTGAGGTGTACTGTTTTCAAAAGACAACATCTTGCTTGAATATGTTTGTAGCATGGAAGGAACCTCTGGCGTATCTGTGAGCAATTTCAGCTGCCTATCAATACCCCCAGTTTTTGTAGGCCTACTTAAAGAATGTCCAGTTTGTGTGACCTTGTTATCGTTGCATGCACTTTGCCATGTTGGATTTGCAGCTGACAATGGAACCCTATTCAATACAAGATTCATCTGCTGTCTCCCATCTGTAGAGATTAAAACCACAAAACCAAATGATACATAACCTTGCTTCAAAGATTCGCTATGAATCTCAGAAAATTTACCATGAGGAAAATGAAACAATCATGCATCATTGGCTTATAGAATCAAATGATGAAAGGCTAAAAAAAATGTTCCCAAAACAAACAAAAAATTTACAGAATAAGATGTTCACTTTTCTAATTGAGAATGTAACAAAAATGATGACTTAAATGCAGATAGACAGCCATATGAAGGACGGATTTAGTTAAGATATATAACTACTGGCACAACAGAAAAGTACAGAAATTTTCAGTGTCAAAATTACCACCATATATTGATGAAGACAGCCCAGGAGAATGGAACTGGATTGCCTCTGGCTGTGGCCTACGTCGCCGTGCATTGTGATCAGAGAGACGCCTACGACAGCTTCGCTTCTTATCATCAAACTCTGACAATTCATGGAACCTTAACATTCACAACCAAGTTATTGTCACATCAACAAATTCACTTAATAATAAGACAACCCCACAAAAATCTTCTTGTAAAAACAAAATCTTACAATCAAGAAGTGTTGAAAATGCAAAAAAGACATTTAGTAATACAAATTACTAAGAAAATAGAGATCCATACTTATAATATTCCTTAAATTAGATCCAAAGAAAACTTGCCTGCTGCACTGTTGGCAAAACCGACGCTCCATACCAGCAACGATGACCTTTGGGCTTTTTGAGTGGCTTTCACAAATTCTATGCCTACGATGGTAGTCTTTTGATGACTTTAAGTCAATATTGCATCCTTCAACTTGGCAACGTGGGGTTTGTGTACTCTGATAAGATGCCCTAGACCTTTTTCCAGGAACAGTTGAGGATGTCGGAGTCACAGATGTTGGTAATGTCTTAGTGGTGCTTGCCACGCACAAGTCTTCAAAATAAGTTCGTTTACCAAGCTTCAAACCAATTACTGGTTCACCAGAGCTGATAGATGCCCCCAAAGATGGAAATTTCCCAGTACTGTCCGCCCTGGTCCACTCATTCTTCTCGGTAAAATCTTTAGGAAAGCCATCAACAGTTCCACTTTTCTTAATTCCTTCCTTGGAAGAGGAATCAGCTGAAGCAGAGATGGAGCTCCTAGATGAAGAACCATGGCCCAAATCAGACCCTGAGAAACCACCACCACCTCCAGATGAATAAACAGATGTGTTGTCAACCCCTCCTTCAAGCTCATGATTTGATGGTTGTACCAATTCTGGAATATCAATTGTCTTTGAGCTGAACCCTGCCAATTTCTCCCAGTCCCACTCTGAGGTGGCTTTTGAGTTCCAGTCCATCAGAAAAAAATTATTAAGAAAACACCTATAAGAAAGAAAATCGGTTTTAGATGTAATGTGCACATGTAATTTTCCCAGCCAAGCACTGGTCAGCATGCAATGACTGCAACTAACATAATGCCAAAAGTGCAGCAAACAGTCACACTCTCAATAAGATGCGCTAACTGATGGAAAAGAGCAAGGACTAGAAACTCAAACAAGACAAGAGCCACATGTTACACAAGTAGTTGATATATGTGTGACATGTTTATCATGCTTTGACATATACAGCTCAAGTAAAGTCAAGGTTACCTTCAACTCAAATCTTGGAATCGCAGTGTTTGTCCATTCCCTCTACTTGAGCATCAACATGTAAGGGTGGGTAGCAAATTTCTTTGTTTTTTCCTTCAAGAGAACAGATTAGAACCAGACTGCTCCCCAAGTCTAGAAGAGAACCAAGATTAATGCAAAGACCATATAATGGAGTAACGGAACAATAACGGTTGGCATCCCTTTAAATACATCACTTTCAGCCCATTTGTCCCGTTAGATTCTTAATCTCCCACCCTACCAAACAAACAAGTGAACTTAAAACTGTCAGAGACCTCCATGTGGATTTTTTTCCTTCCCATTTCGGCCAAGACAAAATTGTCAAGTACATGTCATCAACGTGGTCCTACCAGCTCATTACCCACAAATTCACCACTCATACACAACTCTCCTGACCCCTCCGAGTGACATAATAGAATCCAACTCACACACCATTGAAAAAATTAGAACCAAGACAGTAAAGGGTAGCATTTTCTAATATCCAAAGTAAAACTGTAACTGCCATTCCTATGAATCGATAATAGCAATGGTCTAAGCAGTCCTACTCAATTAGACCCAAGATTTAAACTCATACACCATAAAAAGTAGCATTTTTTTTTTCCCAAACTTTACTTAGTGCCATTAACATCCATTGTCTCAGAAAACCTCTTTACCACACACATTCTTAAGAAAGCAGGAGTTACAGTTAGCCAGGAAATAACTTTTTTGTTTATACAAGGTTGATAATTTACAGCATCAGAAGATTGAGTGACTTTTTTCATATATTTGGCAATTGACAACCCCCCCCCCCCCCCCCCCCCACACACAAAAAATCCCCCTGGGGGAGGGAAAAAATAGAGAGAAGAAAAATGCCTCCAATAATTTCTGGCAAGAGAATAATGCAATACTGTAAAAAAGATCACTTTCTTCACCAACAACTACACTTAAAGCAGCAGTTGAGCAAGCATTCATGTTGAAAATGTTCATCTACTGCCATCAACATTCATTCATCACGGCACTTCTTTCTCAACAACAATTATTGCACATAATCGATCGCACTTTCATCTCAAATAAGTTTGGCAGGTAGTTATCAATAAGATACCCCATTTTTTTATTGGGATTACACAGTCCGATAAAAATTGCATTTGTTTCAATAATCCCTATCAGTTTTGTCAGTGTATCCCAAGCTAAAGCATCTTTAACTGACCCCATTTATCTAAATCCAAATACATGCATAATTCAAGCACTACTGCATGAAATCCACAAATCTCAATCTCCCATCTTTACATGAGATAACAAAAATTGTGTACCAGTTACATGTGCTTAAGAAATCCCTAAACTTTTGTACCACCACAAAACAATGAGTAAAAAAAATCCCAAACCATGGGTCTAAACTCTAAATTCTAACTCCCACCAGAAACAAAAACTCTAAATACTTTTGGACTTTAAAATTTTCTGCCCCCACCAATAAAAATCGTAGGCTTCCAAACATTCATTATTATGCACTTAAAGCATTGTCCCAACAACCCACATAATCATATCTAACTCAGAAATGAGAAATCCTAGAAATCCATTTATTATCATTTGGTTATAATTGCCTGAGTCTATACTAATAAAGTTATATATATGTGTGTGCGCGCGCACACGCACGCTATCGTAGGTGTTCACAACTCTTTTAGCACCCCAACTATTACACCAGGTGTGTGTAGTTTCCCATCCCACACGCTAGGTAATTATAGAGAGGAACCTAGGGGTGGCCCCAAGATGCTGGCTAGAAGTTTTGAATTCAAAAACCTCATGGATCTCATGAGCCCTTGGAACCACTAGACTAACAACTTGGGGTTTATATATGTGTACATGCATACCAACATACATTCATACATCACATAAAGATGACATACATTCATACATCACATATAGATGACATATATATATGGTGAACAATTCTGAAGCTTGGTATCAATATAGTGTACAACTGAGCAACTCTATTATATCCATTTATTGATTCACCTACACAAAAGTCAATCTTTAAGTTTCTTTTTACAGCAGCAGCACTCATCTGAGCTCTCCAAGGTATATACTATATACTTTTTCACCCATAAACCAAAAAAATCATTCAAAACCCAAAAATATAAAAGCTTTCCTTTTTTTTTTTTTTTTACCCAGTTCCCAATAAAACCCAGTTTCAAAAAATCAAAAATTTCCAAAATCTCAGTACACCCAAAAAAAAAAAAGGACAGAAGAATCTTATTCTCACAATCAAACCAAAACCCATTTCTAGAGAGAGAAAGTAAAGGTAAAAAAAAGGAAGGAAGGACATAAAATTGATGACTTACAGTACAGGTTCTGCTGGGAGAGAATAGTTCAGGCCATGTGGAGTGGACTGAGTCAAGGAGCGAGTGGAGTCAGAGTCTGAGTGAGAGACAAGTTGAGAAGGGCTTGGAAGAGGGATATGTACCAAAAGTGGAAAGTGTAGAAAGATGGGGCATAAAAGAAAGGAAAGAGATAGCCACTGGTTTTTTACTATTTATAGTATTATTATATTCTTTATTTTTTAGGGTATTTCAGTATTTGTCCAGGCTCACCCACTGGGCAATTAATTTTTGTCTGGTCCAAAAATTATGTCTGGACACGTGTCCCTCTCTTTTGCTCTGAGAGATATGCTGTTGTTTACCATTTATGTCCCTAAGTTAAGCTTTTCTCCCTGTCTCTCTCTCTCTCTCTCAGCAGCTACCTTTCTCCATGGACGGTGGGTGACTTTCTGTTTTGGTGTGCTCTCCATTCTCTAAAGATGTGCCAGGTTGTAGAAAGTGACTTCACAGGAGACTTCTGTGTTTGTGTTTGTGTTTGTGTTTTTATTTTTACTTTTACTTCTTTTTATAGATAGATATAATAAATAAAATTTTAACTTCAATCATTGTTCTTATGGCGAAAATGGCACATTATTACTGTTTAGCCCCAAAAAAATTAATAATTTATCACTGTTTTTGAAATATATAAGTATCTATTACCTTTTTTTTTTAACTCAAGCTCTTTAAAAAAATATATTCTGAAAAATTTTGAAATTTTTTCCTTAGTACTTAGGTTTTATGAACTTGAGTACCATGAAAAACTTGATTTCGCTAAACTCGAGTACCCAAAAAGTAATAGATTCCTACATATTTCTGAAACAGTGATAAATTGAAACATAATTTGAAAAAAGTGTTATTTGGCTATTTTCGCCGTGTTCTTATACTAAAATATTAATTGATTTTTGGAACTTGATTCTTGAATCTCTTTCTTAATCGCGTGAAATTTTACCAATTGAGTTAACTGAAACTCACAAGTTATGTGCATATTTGCATTTTGGAATTTAGATATTTTCTAAGGTAAACACAAATTCTTTTTTTTTTTTTCCTCTTCCGAATGATGAGATGAAAGATCAGGAGAATAGCTAGAAATTTTTGTTTAGGAGTCAACTTATGATACTAACTCATTAGCTTATACAAACTTTCATAAGTATGCACAAACACATACATCTATACACACATAAAATTTAGTATCATTCATAGTGAATCCTTAAAGTTTTCATTTTTAATATAAGTTACCAAATTGTTCATCAAAGTGAGTAAAAAAATTTCAATTGAACTAATGAAGTATTCAAAAACATAAATAATCCAAAACTTTAATAGACACAAAAACACATTTTACAGTAAAAAATGAATGTGAGAAAAAAAAAATTATCTATAACTACTAGATCAATTGGACAATTTTTTTAAGAGCATCATTGAACTAGCTCAAATATTTGGGGGGTTTTTTTTTTTGTAGGCTAATAATTAAAATGTTAAATATTTATTTGTAGTATTAAAATATTTTTAAAATTTTTAGGGAGGCATGGCCCCTCACTCATACATGTAGCTCCGCCCCTGTGGAAGATGAGTAGTGCAATATCACATTTTTTGGAATACTTGTCATTATTTTTATCATAACTAATGATACGGTATTTGTTGCTTTTTTTTTTTTTTTTAGAATTCAATATTTAAGAGAGCAAATTAAGATTTGAATTGTGAATGTCTCGTTTGAAATCAAATACCATAAAGTATTAACTGAATTACAAGGCTCTTGACACTTTACATATATTGTAACATTCATTTCAGTTTCCTTTAAAAAATTTCTTTATATATCTTTTATATGGTTAAAAATCATGATTAAACATGCTAACAATATTATCTTTTTATAATATACATCTTAATTACTAATTCTCATCATACACTTTACTATTACAAAATATTTGAACTAGTCATCACATTGAACATGTTAACTTATATTTATATAAGATATTTTCTTCCAAATCATTATGCAACATTTAGATGTTCATTAAGTCCATTTTAATTCGTTATTATTATTATTATTATTATTATTATTATCAAAACACCCCAACTATTAAATAAGGTGAATGGTCCCATATGCATGATGTTTTTGAAGAAAGTAATACTTGAAATTTTGACCAACATTTTGTCTTATACGGTGTTATTAATGCTGCCAATGAAGCAAGCTTGCTCTATGGCCTCTATACTATATCTTTTAGCCCTCATGTAATATATAGCTTGCTAGTTGTAGGAATAGACATTAGATATGGGCAACCCCAAAGGACTAAGGTTGTTTAAAAAGCATATGCTTATTAGTGTAACATTTAATATAAGGCAGAAAGACAAGACAACTAAAACATGTTCAGCAGAAACATCCTATTCAGTACAGGTAGTTCATTAGGACAAATCAGGTTTCATTTCATACCTCAACTTCAAGCAGACATTATTAAAATTAAGGTCATCTTCTTGTCTATTAACACACCTATCTTTTTAACTTGGTCCCCCAAAAAATAGATCATATATATTATCAAGACCATCAATATTATTTATTTATTTATTTAAATTGTCACAATCTACTTATTTTCATTTTCAACTACTATTACAACAATCTTCTTAAAAACAAAAAAACTACTATTACAACAAACAAGATCAGGTTGGGAAACTAAATTTTCATTGATGTTGTCACGGCTAGAATTTTAGTCACCTTATAACCATATTGCTACTATTTCATTTCTTGAATCTAAATAAAAGTATATGCATCTAAGAAAACAAAAAGAAGGTATTATCGAAATTTCAATAAAAATTCATTACAAATATTTAATTTATTCTGATTCCTCTTTTTAAAAAAAAATAATAAAAAAAACTCCCAAACGAAAAAATATTTTCAAAAATTCTATTATTTTCATTCAATTCCCATATTCACCTCTCCCAAACAAGTTGTAGATTATCCCTTTCAATTTTTATTCTACAAAATTATAAAATATACTTTTTTGACTTTATTTATTCTTCTTATTCTATTTTAGTAGGATATTTCAATATTAGTGAAAAAAAATAGTAGATGAAAACTTATATCTTTTATCTTCCATCTTTGTATTCTAATTATTATTGTATTTCCCTTTCCATGGTTTTAGATAAAAGAGCAAAATTAAGATATAATTCCTTTGATAGAGTACAATTATATTAAACATATGCTTGCACTAATTGATAAAAGACAAACGATTATATCTAAAGTATATTCGTACTGCATTGTACCTAAATTTTATCCCTACATAAATTGTTGGGGAGAGTTGTGGGGTTGGGGTTGGGGTTGGGGGGTGTTAAGAAAGGTGAATGACATTAGTGTCATTGTCAAAGTTCGGGTAGATATTGGATGAAAGTCATCTTCTCCAACTTAAAGGTCTTGTAGTTTAGCTTACAGTGCTTATGATCTTTCAATCAATGATATTCAGGGGTCAGATCTCCTCTCTCCCTAATAATAACTATCGAATTTATAAATAAATAAATAATTTATTAAATGGTGTGGTCTAGCAGAGCTAAACTTGCAATAATAGACCCTATTATCCTAAAAGGGAAGCCTAATCCGTTGGGTAATACATTTAATTGAGTGAAGGTCATTAATCTTTCATTTATAAAAGTCACAATCACTTATGGTTAATTTCACTAATAAGTAATAACAGACACGGCACCTTGTAGCTCAAGTGGTACCCGGTTCACCACGTAACCGTCAGCGTGGGGGTTCTATTCCCTGCAATAAAAAATTACCCAACCAAAAAAAAAAAAAAAAAAAAAAAGTAATAACAGACAAGTTTAAGATTAGAAACTGAAAATCTAGTAGATGATGTTGGTTTAAAGAGAGTTTAAGGCTATGTTTGGGATAGCTTATTTTGGGCAACTCCTTTTACTATTTAACTTATTTTTGTTACTATTTATGAATTATTATACTTTTTTGTACTATTCATAAGTCTCATTCTACTATTTCAACTAACTTTTTGTTTTATCTACAATACTTTGAGCAAAAAATTTTCAATTTCAACTAAATAAGTTATTCCCAAACGAACCTTAAGAGTGTTTTTGTCAGATTTTAAAGCTCTATATATACCTCATGGTTTTCATTTTTTTTTTGTTTTTGTTTTTAGACTTACAAAAAGGAAGAGATAAAAGATTTGAATTCCGATAATCTTTGTAGGAAAAGTTAAATAATACCATTAAAACCACAAAACCTTTAATATATAAAAATTATTTTTAATTATTGAAAAACAACATAAAACACATCATCGTTGAAATAATATCACAAAATATTTATTTTATTAGGTGGTATATATAGAGCAAAAGGCCATTTTTTTTTTGACAATTTCTTAATCATTAGTTTTTGTTCTTTTATTGATAATTTCCTTGCTATGCTTTTTTTACCCCCCCCCCCCCCCTCCAAATAATATTAGGGAAAAAAAAAAAAAAAAAAAAACAGAGAAACCTGATTTACCTAACGGCTAGCATTGAAAAGTAGTTCCCCTTTTGAGGCAGTAATAGCATTTGAATAGCAGCCCTACTTCTCACTTTGGGACCTCGTTTTGCAATTTAAACATATGCACAAATTGATTTTCATTTTTGGTAGAGTGAGTCCAATATTTATTAAGAGGATGACATGCTACAAATTCAATGTAACCTTTTATTAGAGACTTTAATTCTAAAAGAAAAATTTTACATTTAGCTGCTTAGCAAGGCAATCTAGGTAGGAGCTATTGTATAGTGTACACTAACTAATAAAGTGAGCCAAGTGATATGCAATATGTAAATTACTCTTTTAATCAGTTTGTGTTTTTAATTTAAAATTATTTAACTAAAAGATGGGTGTATTTTAGAGAGTTTAAAAATTTGTGTAATGGCATTTTTGTACACAAAATATTGAAATCCAAACATTGAATCCTATTATTAGTAGTATTAAACTCATCACACGCGCTTTGCACATGCAATAATGCTCTTTTTTATTTTTTATTTTTATTTTTGTTTAGTGTTATAATGTTTAAAAGTGATATATAAATAACCACTTGTTTTTTTTTTTTTTTTTTTTTTAAGAAAGTGGGAAATAATGTGGAAAAAACCTAAAACTAAGGAACAATAAATTACTCTTTTAACTAGTTTGTGTTTATTAATTTAAAATTATTTAACTAAAAGAAAATGGTATTTTAGATAGTTTAAAAATTTTTGTAATGGTATTTTAATACACAAAATATTGAAACTCAAATAATATTCTATTATTAATAGTGTGTGTGTGTGTGTGTGTGTGTACGTATTGGACTCATTACACGCGTTTTATGTGTGCAATAATGCTCTTTTTCATTTTTATTTTTGGTTTAGTCACTTTAGTGTTATAATGTTTAAAAATGATATATAAATAATTGTGTGTATTTTTTTTTTTTTAAAGAAAGAGGTAAGATAAATTTGAGATTTAATTAAGGGTTCATTTAGTTGGAGGGGTGGAAAAGTAGGAGGATAAAAAAGATTTTAATTTCTTTTTTTTTTTTTTTTTTTTTTTTTTGTTGGGAGTGGAAAAGTAAAGAGATAGAAAAAGTGAGTTTGTATAAATTTACTCATGCATCCTTGTTAAAAAATGATAGCCAATTAAAAAAAAAAAAAAAAAAGCAATCACCCAATTTATTAAAAAATTAAAATCATGTCCCAAAAAAAAATCATGTCTAGTTAAACAAAAAAAAAAAAAAACAAACAAACAAACAAAACAACTATCACACCCACAGCCCAGGAAAAAAAAAAAAAAAAGGCAATGTCCAGGGAAGAAAAGAAAAAAGAAATTGGCAATGTGCCCACCTATAGCCTAGGAAATCAAAAAATGAAAAAAAAATAAAAATAAAAATAATGAAAGGAAGGAATTGGATATGGGCATTTTTGTCTATCAAGCAGCCTCATTTTCTCCTTTCAGTTTTCTCTTCATTTTGAAGAGAAAACTTTTTGGTGGGTAAGGGAGAAAACATTCAGGCCCCACTATTTTTTTCCTTCCTCCCCACTCAACCAAACACACTCTAAAAAAGTTTTCATTCCTATTTTCTCTCCAAAGTTTTTCATTCACCTTATTTCACCTCCAAACAAACACACCCTAAAAAGAAGATGATATACATTAGCGTGGATGGATAGAGATTTTTGATAATAGTATATAATTTGGATAACAGAAATTTTGAAATGTTTTAAAGAATTTTTTTTTTTTAAATTGAAATTTCGGGATAATAATGAGTAATTTTTACGTGAGGTAGTGTTTTCTTTTTTTTTGAAGAAGTAATTTTATATTTTTTTTATAAAGATAATTGAAGTATTTTAATACAAATAAATAAAAAATATAGATAGAAATCAAACATTTGAATACAAATGAGTAGTGAGAATAACGGTTTTTTTCCCCTTTTGTATGTGAGATTGTATTACTCTTTTAACATTTTTTGGAATAAGTAATTTTGTATTTTTTTTAAAATAAAGATAATTGAAGTATTTGAATTCAAATAGATAATAAATATAGATAGGAATCAGACATTTGAATACAAATAGGTGGTAAGAATAACGGTTTATTTATTTATTTATTTTTGTATGTGAGATAGTATTACTGTTTTAACTTTTTTTTGTAGGAAAAAAATAAATAAATTAAAGGGTATGTTATTTCAGAATTTGCATCTGAGTATTTTGGTACACCAAAGTTTGAAGACGAAATAGGGAAATTATCTTATTAATGATATGTGTGTCAGTGTGTGTATATAAAAAAGAACTAAAGCACTAATTATATTAGTTGTAACACTCCGTTTATTTCGATGGAAAACCTTGTGTAAAGGTAATTTTTCGTGATTTCCATTGTTTGATAGTATAAAAAAATATGAGTTAAAGGAAAATTATCTTTGGTCAACATAAAAAATATGACTTATTTTTAGGATTGTTTTCCATTAAATTTTTTTGGAAAACAACTTTATCTCACAATAAGCTAAATAAAGGAAGTTTAGAGGTTATTTTCAACTTTTTTAAAGTTGCTACCCAACATTAGAAAATGAGATAATTTTATAGAAAATACTTCTTGAAAAATGACTTATTTTCTAAAAAACATCATTCTTGAAACAAACGGACCGTCAACTTATAATTCGAGCTTTAGCTTACAAATATTTAACTTTAGTTTTTAGCAGGTTCTCAAAAGTCAAAACTCTTTAGAAAAATTACCAAATGCTGAGCATTTTAAGAGCAATCGTATCTGTCGATGCAAAATAGAAAAAGTGGTAAGTTTTACACAAATTGGTTCATTGGATTAAGACCAAGTGCTCTCAGATCATCCGAGGTTACTAGGTTCTTTCTACAATCGAGGAATCAACGGTTCAGATCACGCCATGTCACGTCTTGTAGGACCCATTTGCTGGTGTGGACGGTGGTTTCTGCACCATTTTTGACGGGGAGCTGTGTGGGGGAAATATTTTGGGTCGAAAAGATTGGAGAAGGGAATGCGTTTTTGTCTCTTTCTTTGCTCTTCTTTATTTTGGGACATTTTCATGTTATTGATAGAAGAAGCAGAAGAAGAAAAATCTGCAAAGAAGAAGCAGCAACAGTGGCGTAGAGAGAAACAGCCTTTTCGGATCTGATGAGAAAGAAGAGAGGATCATTATATGAAAATAATAATAAAAAAAATAAAGAAAATGATTATTTAAATAAAATAAAGTGTATAAAAGATAATATGATACAGGGTGTTTTGTAAATGTGGTCGTGTAAAATAAATTTTTTTTTTTTTTTTTTTTTTGTAAAATAGATAAGAATTTTTGCACTTACTACTAGTGCCATTACTCTAAGGTAGTATTATACTACATATTCCATGGGTTTTTTGCAAAATAGAAACCAGATTAGGTACAAAGATATGTTAATTAATTTTTATTTCATAATATGTAGTAGTTATATAAATGATATGATAGTTTTTATAATAAATATGTTATTTAATAAACATAATATATCTTCATGAACTAAGTGGGTAGGTGAGAAACCTAGAAAAATTAAACAAACAAGATATAAATTATAGTATACATAATAAGATAAAAATATAAAGGGTCATGCTAACGAGTGCCTTTAGGGCACTTGTTAAAAATCCATTTAGAAAAATTTTGACATCACTTTTATGGGAAATGAAAAATGCTATCAAAACATTAATTGTTTTTTTTTTTCTTTTTCCATAAAAATTTTCTTTAACTGGATTCTTAACGAGTGCCCTTAGGGCACTCGTTAGCATTTCCCAAATATAAATGGTGTAGATGAAAGTCTTAAAAACGAAGTTGTGTCAAAATGATGAGGGATAGAATTATGTTGGTAAACTTGTCCTAATGTTAAAACGGTTTGGTGCATTGTTCTAAGTTTTAATGAAAATAATTAATAATGACCTTACATAAATACCCTTACTTATTTTCCAAATATGACACCCATTGCCTATCCACGTCCAAATATGACACCCATTGCGCTTGACATCAATTTTTTTTTTTTTTTTTTGCTGATTATTTTTTGCTAAAAAGATACTTATATTTAAAATAAATAAAAAATCGTGGTTTTAAAAAGCGGTAAGTAAGAAAAAAAAAGTTAAAAGCTAAAAGTAAAAATTGTACACAAACAGACACAGATACACTGAATGTAAGCTTTGGTCTTTTTAAATCGTAGCTATTAATTGAGGTCAAGTAATAAGAAAATACATCACGACTTTTGAGTAAAAGATGTGGTTTGCTTTTATGTTAGAATTGAGGACCTTAGGGTCCGTTTGGATTGAGTTTTTTGATAACTCAATTCTCTGTTTCCATAATTCATAACTCAAAAATGGTGGGACCTATAGTAAAAAGGTTGTTTGGCCAAACGATAACTTTGTTTCCATAACTCTGTTTCCATCACTCAATTCTCTGATTTTTGAGTTATGAGTTATGGAAACTGAAAACAACAAAAGGCTGTTTTCAGTTTCCATAACTCATAACTCAATGGCATTTCCGTAAATAAACACACATGAGGGACCCACAGCCGCAACTTTTGACCACCTTTTGACTTTTTTTTTTTTTTTTTCTTTTCCTGGGTTGGCCGTTCAGTTTTTTTTTTTTTTTCTTCTGGGTTGGCGTTGTTGTTTTTTTTTTTTTTTTTGTTTTGAGTTTTTTTTTGTTTTGTTTTTTTGGGTTTTTTTTTTTTTTTTTTTTTTTTTTTTTCTTTTTCTTTTCCTGGGTTGGCTGTTCGGTTTTTTTTTTTTTTTTTTTTTTTAAGCTTCGGTGAGTTGGGTATTAATAAAAAAAAAAAAAAACACTACTGTACTGGCTGACAGGTGTGGGACCCATGAATAGTATGAAAAAATTGAGTGATGAAAATAAAAGTGATGTTGCCAAATGAGTGTGAAAAAATGAGTGATGAGTGATGAGTGATGAGTGATGAGTGATGGAAATTGAGTGACGGAAATTGAGTGATGAAAAAAGGTTACCCAAACAGGCCCTTATTATCTCTATCTTATGTGTATTTTTTTTTTCTCAAAAAAATAAAAAGTAATAATAATATACAGAACACGTTTATCATGTTTTTCTTTTGTCATTTAGCTTTAAACAGTAGCTATCAATTGAGGTCAAAGTAATAAGAAAATACAAAACATGTTTATCATGCTTTCTTTCGCTTCTTGCGGCTAAGAAGCTGATTGTCTCTGTGCTCGCTGACAATTGACTCAAGAATACGAGATAGCCACATTCTTTAATTAGCTTGATTACAAGAATAATCAGAGAGCTAAGAGTAAGAGCAAATCCCCGTCCAATTTTTCATTTTCAATTATCAGAGAGAGAAATCGAGGAGAAATGGAGATAATTTTGGAAGACAAAATGACATGGCTACTATTTAATATATGTCGATATATCTAAAAATAATTAATAACTTAAAAAACGTGTACTCCCTTTGTTTTATTTTGTTTGTCATGTTTGAAAAGTCAAATTTTTTAAGAGAATATCATTTATTGTTTTGTCTACTTTTTAAAAATGTACAAATTTCCAAAACTACCATTAAATAAATTTATCAAAAAATTGAGTTAGTAAATTAATAGGGGTATAATAGGAACATTAGTAAATTAATGACTTTTATTTTTAGAAATAGGACAATATTTTGGGACATTCCAAAATGGAATAGAGGACAGACAAAGTGGGACGGAAGGAGCAACTTTTATGGAGTTCAAGTTATATTTGAGGTATAAGATGCAACTTAACCTCTCACCCGGCCTTTACAAACACTAAGGCCTCGTTTGGGAGGAGAGAATGGAATGTAATAGAAATGAATGAAAAAAATAATTTTAGAATATTCTTCCATTCCCTTGTTTGAGAGTTTTAATGAAGGGAATGGAAAGTCTATTCCCTTATTTGGAAGTTTAAATGGGAGGGAATGAAATAAGTAGGAGGGAACACTCATTCCTCTCTATTCCCTTAAAATCTCAAATTTCCATTCCCTTCGAAATTAGAAGGAATGAGAAGGAATGAAATTAGATTTAATGAATTTTTTACTAAAACTTCCAAAATACCCCTATATATTCAACCATTTATTTTAAAAAAGGAGTTGAATTGTAATATTGTCATAAAATGATTTCATTCCATTTCCTCCATGTTACTCCCAAACAAGATTACATACATTCCATTCATTTTTATTCATTTCCATTCTTTTATTTTAAAACATCCAATCAAGGTTACTTAATTCCATTCCATTTTATTATTTTCCATTCATTTCCCTTACTTAAATACATTCCATTCCATTCATTTTCATTCCCTTATGATCATTCCATTTCATTTCCTTATGAACTCCCAAACGAAGCCTTAAGTGAATTTGTGCATTTTTTTTTTCACTCAACTATTCTTTATAACTCTCTGATTAATTGGGTAAATTTTTTCTTGTTAGTAAATTGAAATACTAAAATGTAATGTTATTTTGTTTAATCTTTTTTACAAGATTGAAATTAAATTTGTGTAAATATGAGCTTTATAAATATATATTTTTTTCAAAAAATTAGGTAAGCCTTTTTTTTAATGGTTATTTTATTTTTGCTCTTTGATGAGATTGTAATTAGATATGTGTGAATTTAAGATTTATAACTTCAAAATTTTTTATCCTCAATAATTAGATTTTTATTTTTGGAGTAAATTTTTCATGGAAATATGTTTGAAATAACGACCCACCCAAGACCTGATCATCCACCCGATGGTCGAAAATGAAAGGATTTTTCCAATCTATTGGGTGGTAGCGGGTGGGAGAGTTTTCCATCCAATAGCATCGCATCAAGTGACGAGTTGACCTCAAATCCGATTTGATTTAATTGTGAGCAATTCCCTAACATTATCAATATGGTTCACCAACTGCTCTAAAGGTTAAAGCTCTTTTTAGTTTAACTCTTTATCACACTCTACAACTAAAAATTTACAATTTATTATAACTCTACTTCAGTACTTCCTACAACAATAGCTAATAGACTTAAAAGTGACTCAATGAAACCAACTTATTTTTAATTAGAAATCATAAATGTGCTAATTTATGAACATTTCTAGATAATAAATAATGTACAAATACACAAGATGGAGGAGGTGTAATGCTACATTATCAATTTGGAATCCCTTTCCATATATACATAAATCCCTTGGGAATAGATATTTTTCTCCCATTTTCTTTTTTCCAGAAAAATCACCTTAGATCAAAACCTGGCTCCTATGTGCAAATATAATAACCCAAGAAGTAAAACTACCCAAAAAAAGAAAGAAAAAAAAGAGTGAAGTAAGGAGAGCACAACTCAACACATGTTAGTTTAATTATTTATTTTCAGCAAGAAAATTAAAGACTTTGATTTATGGCAATTGTAAATAGTGTTATAAAGAATTACCAACTTACAGTTGGGTCTTTTATTTTTTCTTACTTAACCCTAGCTAGCCAAGATGATCTGCAGTAAACATTCCCCACTTAAGATACCTAAAGTATCTCCTTTTGGGAAACTATTCCTGTAGGGGTAAAGTCCCCAGATCAAACAATGGGCCTTGGGCCCCATATAGAATTCGACCACGTCCGAGGAGAAGGTGTGGGCACCAAAAGGGCTCCCGGCCCAATTTTTATGGGCCCAAACTTGTTTAAAAGGCGGTCCGAGGAGAAATGTCTCTTCGGACGTACCAAGTATGACTCAAATATGCACCCTACCAGCAATAAAGAATCACTCCAACGAGTATCAGTAGCAGGGATGAGTCCCACAAGCCTGTGAGAGGGAAGAGAGTATAGGGTGTCAAGGGAGAGACCACAGTTGCCACATTAAATGCATGACAGCTACTTTTCTGACCGCATTAATGTGGAGAGGACTGGCGAACAGTGTTACCTTGGCTACTACAACTCACAGAAAGATGGGGGAGATGTCCGATGGGACGGACACTCAAGTGAAGGTCTAGATGATCAACAAGTGTAAGGATCTGATGATTTCAAGGGGGCTATATAAGAGAAGGGAGTCCCCATGAAGAAGGGGACTGGAAAAAAAAGGAGGAACATAGAAGAAGAAGAAGAGAAAGACCATAACCTTTGAATAGAGACAAGGATACACCTCATACGTCTCCTCGGACCATATACCTAATGGACATGAAGGAGATTTTCTTACTTTTGATTGTTATATGACCCAAAGTTAACTAGCACACACTTCGTTAGGGCCCAGTTCTGTAACCCACTCTCTACAAATTCATTGTCTAGGGCTCTTTGGGCCAGAACCCCATAATTGTTAGGCCTAGACCCCTAATCGAGACCTTACAATTGGTGCCGTCTGTGGGAAGAACTCGTGTCTCGACAAGTAAAACCGTTAGAAATGGAAGGATCAGGTCTGCGCCAAACGGGACACACAGACTCCCAACGGGACACACAGACTCCCAACGGCAAGACAACTTCTTGAACCTCGAACGAGAGAGAGATCAAGACAAGCAGTGAGAAGGTAGTGTAAACACCTCCCACACGAGCAGAAGTCACTCAAGAGGGAAAGGTCACGCATCCCATAAGCGAAACGATCATAGGGCTCTACAGCAAGAAATCGACGACTTGAAGAAGAAGTTACGCCGAGCGCAGTGAAAGCATCCTTCACCCGGCTCGGACACTAGCGATGAGGAGGACAATGAGTACAGGCGGAGATCGAGAACCCCTCCAAGTGAAACATTTTCCTACGAGGAAGAGCAACCTCACAAACGCGGCCACAAAAGCCCATCTTACCAGGGCTTGGCAAACGACGCCATGAGTAAGGCCCTGGACCGCATCTCCCAGTCCCCCTTCATGCGTAGGATAGAGGGGGCTGAGCTTCCTCAGCGGTTCCACCAACCCACTTTTACTATATATAATAGTCGGACGGACCCAGTAGAGCACGTAAACCAGTTTAACCAGAGGATGACCGTCCATTCCAGGGACGAGGCGTTGATGTGCAAAGTGTTTCCGTCCAGCTTGGGACCCATGGCGATGAGATGGTTTGATAGCCTCAATCCAAACTCCATAAACTCTTTTAAGCAACTGACACAGGCTTTTGGTTCTCGCTTCATAACTAGCAGCAGAGTCCCTCGGCCCCTAGATTCCCTCATGTCCTTGTCCATGCGAGAAGGAAAGACCTTGAATGCCTACTCAGACAGATATTGGGAAATTTATAATGAGATAGAGGGAAATTACGATGACATCGCCATTAGCACATTCAAGAGGGGCCTGCCGACAGAGTATGGTTTAAGGAAGTCCTTGACAGGGAAACCGGTCACTAGCGTGTGCCAACTCATGGACAGAATCGACAAAAACAAGAGAGTCGAAGAAGACCAACAGACGGGAAAGGGCAAAGCGAAGGTTGTCCCTCAGGAGAGGAGGGACTTCAGGTCGGACCACTTTAACAACAGTAATCGGCCAAGAAGGGATTACTCGGAGCAGTTTGGATCCACAGGGGCACAGGCAGTCCATGCTGTGTTCCGAGAACCATTACATAAGATCCTAGAGAAAGTGAAGAACGAACCGTTCTTTCAATGGCCAAGCAGGATGGCAAGCGATCCCGTGAAACGTAACCAGAATCTGTATTGCGCGTATCACCAAGAGCCAGGCCACACCATCGATGATTGCATAAATCTGAAAAACCACTTAGATCGTCTAGTTCGAGAGGGGAAGCTGCGACATCTGCTGCATCACCCTGTCGGATGGCAGGAGCAATCGAACATCGAAACAAGGCAAAGCACATTGAGACCACCCATTGGCACGATAAATGTTATTCTCGCCGCACCAGGACGGACCGACTCCCATCCTTTCAGAGTAATGTCGGTGGGCAGGCTCCCCTCTGAAGCTGACGACAGGGAGTCCAAGAGGGCTAGAGGGATGACCACGCCCCTAATCGGATTTTCGGATGAGGACAAACTGGGAAACCTCTATCCCCATGACGATGCCCTAGTCGTCACGCTCAGGATCGGTGGATACGACGTGAAAAGGGTGCTAGTCGATCAGGGCAGCGTCGTGGAAGTGATGTATCCCGACTTGTACAAGGGGTTGAAGCTGAAACCGGAGGACCTGACAGCATACGACTCCCCTTTAGTGAGTTTCGAGGGAAAAACCGTCACTCCGAAAGGCATGATTAGGCTGCCTATACAAACAGGCTCAGATGTGGTGGAGGTGGACCTCATAGTGGTAGACGCATACTCCCCCTACACCGCCATCGTAGCCAGACCGTGGCTTCATGCCCTAGGGGCTGTGTCATCAACCTTACACCAAAAGGTGAAGTATCCTTCGGAAGGTCGAGTGAAAGAAGTAATAAGGAACCAAGCCATGGCCCGGCAATGCATGGTGTCAGCAATCTTGCGACGACCCCGGCCCTGGCCTCGGGTAGTGAGGGACCTATTGAGGAAGCAAGTTATGAGGATTTGGAGAAAGTTCTTGTTGGCTCCGACCCGGAAATATTTTTTCAGGTCGGTTCAGAACTACCACCCCAAGAAAAGGAAACACTAATTGACTTCCTCAAACAGAATGTGGACGTGTTTGCATGGGACGCCTACGAGGCTCCAGGGGTTAATCCAGATTTCATTTGCCACTACCTTAATGTTAGCCCGGCCGTAACACCTAAGAAGCAGCCTCCTCGGCGATCGTTGAAAGAGCATGCAGAGGCGGTGAGAAAGGAGGTTATAAAATTGAAGAAAGTAGGGGCTATCAAGGAGGTATTCTACCCCGAATGGCTGCCCAACACAATTGTGGTGAAGAAGAAGAATGGAAAATGGCGGGTCTGCGTGGACTTCACTGACCTGAATAAGGCTTGCCCGAAGGATCCTTTCCTATGCTGTGGATAGACCGATTGGTGGATTCAACTGTGGGACACCCTCGAATGAGTTTTTTGGACGCCTTCCAAGGTTACCATCAGATACCCCTGGCCGCTGAGGACCAAGAAAAACGGCTTTTGTCACTCCCGTCGGAAACTTCCATTACAAGGTAATGCCCTTTGGCTTGAAGAATGCCGGGTCGACCTACCAGAAGATGATGACCAAGATGTTTGAACTACAGATGGGTAAGAGCATCGAAGTCTATATAGACGACATGGTGGTGAAGAGCAAGTTAGTGCCCAACCATGTCAGGGACCTTGGCGATGTCTTTGGAATTCTGAGAAAGTACAGGCTGTGCCTAAATGCGTCCAAGTGTTCATTCGGGGTGGGGTCAGGGAAATTATTAGGTTACATGGTGACCCATAGAGGCATTGAAGTCAGCCCCGACCAAATTAGAGCTATCCATAGCCTCCAGCCTCCTCGGAACCCCAAAGAGGTCCAAAAACTCACTAGCATGATTGCCGCCTTAAACAGTTTCATCTCCCGCTCGGCGGACAGATGCATGCCTTTTTTCCTCTTATTAAACAAGTGGAAAGGTTTCGAGTGGACTGAGGAGTGTGCCTTAGCCTTCCAGCAGCCTAAGGAATACCTGGTTGGGCCACCAATCATGTCCAGTCTTGAAGCCGACGAGGTGCTATTCGCCTATATTGCGGTAGCCCTTCACGCAGTGAGTTTAGTGCTAATCCGGGAAGACAATGGCACACAACGACCCGTCTACTACGTAAGCAAATCATTGCATGAGGCAGAGATCCGTTACCTCCCTCTCGAAAAGGCCGTCCTAGCAATTGCGCAAGCCACGTGAAAGCTCCCCCATTACTTCCAGGCACATACCGTTGTTGTATTGACCCAACTTCCGCTCAGATCAATACTCCGGAGTGCCGACTACACAGGCAAAATAGCAAAGTGGGGGACGATTCTGGGCGCCTTCGACATTAGGTACATGCCTCGTACCACTGTGAAGGGTCAGGTTCTCACGGATCTAATAGCTGAGTTTGCAGAACCCACACCAGAAGGACGAGGAGAGCCACTAAACCCAGACCGGAAACTGATCGACACAATCTCTCAGCAAAAACCCCATTGTTGGAAAGCACACGTTGACGGCGCGGCCAACCAAAGGGGCTCAAGAGTGGGGCTCATCCTGGTTTCCCTCGAGGGGATTACCATCGAAAAATCGTTGAGGCTGGGCTTCTCCGCCACGAATAACGAAGCAGAGTATGAGGCATTATTGGAAGGAATGTCAATGATCCAGAAACTAGGTGGAAAATCCTTAAACATGTTCTCGGACTTAAGACTTGTCGTGGGACAAGTAAATGGGAAGTTGGAGGCGAGGGATGAAAGAATGCAAGAGTACCTAGTCCAAGTCAAGCGTTTGCGGGTGCATTTCGATCACTTCAATCTAGTGCACGTGTCCAGGAGCGAGAACACCTATGCTGATTCTCTTGCAACGCTCGCCACCTCCTCGGCTCAGCCACTTCCTCGGGTTATTCTCGTGGAAGACCTATACAACCCAACAATGGCGAGAACCGACTTAGTACGAGTTCACAGCATCAGGGCAGGGCCTAGTTGGATGGATTCTCTAGTACTATTCTTAAAGCACGACACCTTACCAGAAGATAAGAATGAGGCCGACAAGATTAGAAGAAAGGCTTCTCAATTCTGGTTGTTCGAGGACTCTAAACTGTATAAGCACTCATTCTCAGAACCGTACTTACTATGCGTGCACCCAGATGCCACTGAACTTATCCTGGAGGAATTACACGAAGGAATTTGTGGAAGTCATATGGGGGGGTAGGTCCCTGTCCCATAGGGCCATAACGCAAGGTTATTGGTGGCCGAACATGCATAGAGAGGCGCAGGAATATGTGAAGAAGTGCGACCAGTGCCAAAGGTTCGCCCCGAATATACATCAACCAGGCGGAACCCTTAATCCGCTGTCCAACCCTTGGCCATTCACGTAGTGGGGCCTAGATATCCTAGGACCATTTCCTAAAGCAGTGGGGAACAAAAGGTTTCTTCTTGTCGGCACGGATTATTTCACAAAATGGGTCGAAGCTGAGCCCCTAGTAAACATTAGAGACGTGGACGCCAAGAAATTTGTTTGGAAAAATATCGTCACCAGGTTCGGAATCCTTCACACCCTGATCTCGGACAACGGTCTCCAATTTGATAGTAAAGCTTTCAGAAGATATTGTAGCGAGTTGGGAATTGCCAATAGGTACTCCACACCGGCTTACCCGCAGGGGAATGGGCAGGCTGAAGCCATCAATAAAACCATAGTAAATAGGTTGAAAATGACGTTAGATGGCGCAAAGGGAAGGTGGGTAGAAGAACTGTCTCATGTCTTGTGGACGTACCGCACCACGCCATGCAGGTCCACAAGGGAAACCCCCTTTTCGATGACTTATGGGGCTGAGGCTGTTATCCCTCTGGAGATAAATCTCCTAACACAGAAGACCAGCTCATTCTGCCTCAATGCCAACAACGGACTGCTGGAAAAGAGTTTAGACCTCATCGAAGAAAGAAGGGAGAGTGCAATGGTCCAACTTGCCTACTACCAGCAAAATCTCAAGCAAGGTTACGATGCCAAGGTGAAGCGAAGGCCCCTGGCACCTGGGGATTTAGTATTGAGGAAGGTCCTAGGCATTGCAAGAAACCCCACGTGGGGAAAACTCGGACCAAATTGGGAGGGCCCATATTGTATCACCTCTGTGGCCGGTATAGGGGCTTACTTTTTAGAAGATTTGGATGAACATGTAGTGCCACGCCCTTGGAATGTAAATAACCTGAAAAGGTACTATTATTAATGAAAGTTGCAATTCATGGCACCACGCTACCGTACAATTTCTTCTAAGTGTTAAACAGAACCTAAGTCCTACCTGACTCCTCGGACCACAGGCTTGGGGGAAATTAACTACTGCGTAACTTCATCTAAGTGTTAAACAGAACCTAAGTCCTGCCTGACTCCTTGGACCACAGGCTTGGGGGAAATTAACTAGAATGCAACTTTTTCTAAGGGTTAAACAGAACCTAAGTCCTGCCTGGCTCCATGGACCATAGGCTTGGGGGAAATTAGCCAGAATACAATTTCTTCTAAGTGTTAAACAGAACCTAAGTCATGTCTGGCTTCTCGGACCACAGGCTTGGGGAAAATTAACTACTGCGCAACTTCATCTAAGTGTTAAACAGAACCTAAGTCCTGCCTGGCTCCTTGGACCACATGATTGGGGGAAATTAACTATTGTGCAATTTCTCCTAAGTGTTAAACAGAACCTAAGTCCTGCCTAGCTCCGCGGACCACAGGTTTGGGGGAAATTAACTAGAATGCAACTTCTTCTAAGGGTTAAACAGAACCTAAGTCCTGCCTGACTCCACGGATCACAGGCTTGGGGGAAATTAGCTAGAATACAATTTCTTCTAAGTGTTAAACAGAACCTAAGTCCTGTCTGGCTCCTTGGACCACAGGCTTGGAGGCAATTAACTACTATGCAACTTCATCTAAGTGTTAAACAGAACCTAAGTCCTGCCTGGCTTCTCGGACCACAGGATTAAGGGAAATTAACTACTGTACAATTTCTCCTAAGTGTTAAACAGAACTTAAGTCCTGCCTGACTCCGCGAACCACGGACTTGGGGGAAATTAGCCAGAATACAATTTCTTCTAAGTGTTAAACAGAACCTAAGTCATGTCTGGCTTCTCGGACCACAGGCTTGGGGAAAATTAACTACTGCGCAACTTCATCTAAGTGTTAAACAGAACCTAAGTCCTGCCTGGCTCCTTAGACCACATGATTGGGGGAAATTAACTATTGTGCAATTTCTCCTAAGTGTTAAACAGAACCTAAGTCCTGCCTAGCTCCGCGGACCACAGGTTTGGGGGAAATTAACTAGAATGCAACTTCTTCTAAGGGTTAAACAGAACCTAAGTCCTGCCTGACTCCACGGATCACAGGCTTGGGGGAAATTAGCTAGAATACAATTTCTTCTAAGTGTTAAACAGAACTTAAGTCCTGCCTGACTCCGCGAACCACGGACTTGGGGGAAATTAGCCAGAATACAATTTCTTCTAAGTGTTAAATAGAACCTAAGTCATGTCTGGCTTCTCGGACCACAGGCTTGGGGAAAATTAACTACTGCGCAACTTCATCTAAGTGTTAAACAGAACCTAAGTCCTGCCTGGCTCCTTGGACCACATGATTGGGGGAAATTAACTATTGTGCAATTTCTTCTAAGTGTTAAACAGAACCTAAGCCCTGCCTAACTCCGCGGACCACAGGTTTGGGGGAAATTAACTAGAATGCAACTTCTTCTAAGGGTTAAACAGAACCTAAGTCCTGCCTGACTCCACGGATCACAGGCTTGGGGGAAATTAGCTAGAATACAATTTCTTCTAAGTGTTAAACAGAACCTAAGTCCTGCCTGGCTCCTTGGACCACAGGCTTGGAGGCAATTAACTACTATGCAACTTCATCTAAGTGTTAAACAGAACCTAAGTCCTGCCTGGCTCCTCGGACCACAGGATTAGGGGAAATTAACTACTGTACAATTTCTCCTAAGTGTTAAACAGAACTTAAGTCCTGCCTGACTCCGCGAACCACGGGCTTGGGGGAAATTAACTAGAATGCAACTTCTTCTAAGGGTTAAACAGAACCTAAGTCCTGCCTGGCTCTACGGACCATAGGTTTGGGGGAAATTAACTAGAATACAATTTCTTCTAAGTGTTAAACAGAACCTATGCCCTGCCTGGCTCCTCGGACCACTGGCTTGGGGGAAATTAACCAGAGTACAGTTTTATCTAGGTGTTAACTATCATTTTTCTCAAACATTCATTCATGCTTCATCATGTTACTTAAATTTCGAATAACGTTTAAATTTCGAATAACGTTTGGCTTTCAGCAGTTAGTAGCATAACAGAAACTCATTCAAAACAATGGCAGAAAAAGAAGCAGTGAGACAAGATTCAAAGGAGAAATAATATCATTCATTAAACTCCAAAATGCGTTCTCTTACAAATGTTGTCAAAATAAGGAGATAAAGGATAAAAAAAGATAACTACAAGTAAAGTCCTACACTAATGCCCTAGGCTTTATCCAAGGCAGAACCCTTTGCAGGGACCTCTGCTTCAGATTGATCACCTCCTACCTTGGGCTCGGGGATGGCCTCCTTGGCTTGCGTAACAACGTCCCTTATTGTGAGGGTGTCCTCAGGCGACTTGTCCTTTGCAAGTGGCTGCACCTCCTCGGCTTCAGGTACGAGGGAATCCGAAGTAGCGACCTTAGCAGAGACGGGCTCCTCAGGAGGAACCGAACCCGGAATCTTGCGAATATCTTCAGGAAAGAAGATATTCTCAATCTTCCTGAGGTCGGAGTCCGCAGGAACTGCCACCCGGTCTAAGGCCACCCCCCAGGACATAGTGATGTAGTCCCTACATACTGTAGCCACCTCCTTGGTCAGCCTGGCCTTGGTATCCGCCACTCCGCGTTTGTAGGAGGCTGCCACCGCAGCCTCAGCCGCCTCCTTGGCCAGGCGGGCCGCCTCTTTTGCCTTTGATAGCTCGGCTTTGAGGTCTGAGACCATCTGCTTCTCGGTTGCGAGGTTTATTTCGGACATATGAAACTGTTTGCGCATGTCCTCAGCCTGCTGGGTGATGGTCTTAAGCCCAGCCTCGGCGCTGTCGTGGGCCTTCAGCGCATCCTTTACTTCCTTATTTAGGCGATCCTTTTCCAGCTTGAGGGCGCCAGTAGCCTTCTCCGCAGCAATGCAGGATTGAACCTCAGTGTGCAGGTCCTCGCGAGCCTTTTTGGCCCACTCCTCAGCTACAAAAATTTGCTAAGTGACCTGCGTGGGAGTAATGGAAAATTGATTAAAAGAAAATAACAGACAGACAGGTGCGGAATAAAGAAACTGAATAAGAAAGAGTCTTGGCTTACCATGGCCATGTCTCTCTTCAGCGACATAAAGAGATCCGGTTGCCGAGTAGCCCGGAGCCCCTCCATGTCACGAGGCAGGAGAAGTGGCTGCTGTAAAGTCTCAGCCAGATAAGACGCCTGTCCTTGTTGGGACTCCCACAGAGTCGCGTCCCATGAGATAGGGGCGCCATCCAACTCTAGGCGTGGGGACCAGGTCCGCTGCTCCCTCCTTATAGCCGCCTCGTCTCGGCTATCAACGGATTTTGTTCTTTTTTCCTTAGGCTCTTTGCCCTTCTTCTGTTGCTTGGCCTTCTCGGGGCCAACCTCGCCCTCCTCCAGCTCTTCCACAGGTCTCTTCCACCTCAAATTGGGAAAAGGTTGTAGTGCTGGGTCAGTTGTGGGGGGAAGAGGAGGAGGAAGCTTGGATGTAGCCTGTTCCTTGGGGGCATCCTTAGAAGACTGCCCCTTATTTCTATTGGACAGGAGGCCTTTGAGACTAGACCTTGGCTTCAAGTCCATATCTTCTTCTTCGACCTCTTGGCTAGTGTCAACTTGTGCAATTACCAAGCTAAGAGTGGGAGTCGCTGAGGAATGGTCTATGTCCGAGTCGGAGTCCGAGAGCTCTACAGGACTGACCGATACCTCTCCCTCCTTGGCGAAGCGGAATTGGTCAATTTGATCCTCAAGAGATGAGTGCGAGGAATCAGCTCTTTCTCCTGGGACAACTGCCTTGGGAAGAACGCGTTGAGCAGGCAATTGGACGGGAGGTAAGTCTCTTCGAGCAAGAAAACCTAGTATAGAGACGTCGATGTGAGCTAATCGGGGACTTCCAGCCCTGATGACCAGCGTCCACTAGAGCGCGCGAAAGGGGCTCGTAGTCCAAGATTAGAGGAGCGGCACGCAATTGCCCGTCCTCACTCACAAAAATTTCGGACCTTAGGAGGAAGTTGAGAGCCTGGACGTTGACCAAACTTAGCCGAGGAGTTGTTCGTTCTTTGTCTGCAAAACTGAAAGGAAGGGTTACGTTAGTCCGAGGAGGCAAATAATCAAAGCTAAAACTGAAATAAGGAGAAGAAGACTCGAGACTAAGATCCCCTCTAAGGGGTCTAACCCTACAGTGCTCCACCTGGTGTTCCCACTCTAACTGGGCAGTGAAGACCGTCGTGCCATACTCCGGAGACGATTAAAAGGTCGTCCTTCAAAGCCTTTGTTGGACTTGGGAAGGCAAGATATCAACCTCACCTCGTTGGACCTGGATTTCAGGTAATACGACTCGTTGAGGCTATGACATTCATATAGATGAACTACGTCGTGCCATGAGAGGCCGAGGTTCATTTGTTCGTTCGTTCAGAGCGTCTACGCACCCTAGGATTCGGAACATGTTCGCGGCGCACTGGTGGAGGGCCAGCCTATGACCACGTAGATAATCCCTAGTTATTCTCCCCATAGGGATCGTCATTCCTCCCTCTATGAAGGCTATCATCAGAATGGCGACCTGCCCTGTCTTTCTCTTGGTTAAGACCTCGTCCAAGGAGCAGTATTCTAGACCTACTCCCGGTGGGATATGGTATTTGGCCCTGAAGCCTTCCATACCGACCGGAGAGTCTACCAGTTTCTCAAGCTTACCCATCCTACTAACCCTAGGCGATGCGAAGAAGGTTTACTTAAGGAAGAAAGCCGGGAAAGGCAACGGAAGGGAAATGAGCACTTATGGGAGCGAAGATCCTAAATCTCTCGAGCTTGTGAAGAACTCGCCAGGAATCTTCAAGGGAGTGTCTGTGGAGTTTTGAACGCTTTGCAAAAGAAGGTGTTGGAGTGCTCTGGGACGCTTGAGTGCTTTTTCAAAAATGAGAGTAAGTTCCCTTGGAAATCTTATATACTGGGGAGAAACTGAATGGGCTTACTCTCGCCCAGAGAAATGGGAAAAATATCAGCCGTTGATCAGCCGCCCCATCGTTGGATTAGAAGGACATAAAGCCGCCTAACACAATAATTAGCGCCTCGTGGGTTACGAAATGCCATCAGCAGTAATGAGGCACGTGGGGCTGTACCCCCACACGTGTAAGACAAGAATTTACAATAAGTGACCCCATAAGTGTCAAAATCCCGCATTTTCTCCTCAGATAAGAAAGAAAGAACCGAAATTTTGAGGGGCTATTGTAGGGGTAAAGTCCTCAGATCAAACAATGGGCCTTAGACCCCATATAGATTTCGACCACGTCCGAGGAGAAGGTGTGGGCCCCAAAAGGGCTTCCGGCCCAATTCTTATGGGCCCAAACTTGTTTAAAAGGCAGTCCGAGGAGAAATGTCTCATCGGATGTACCAAGTATGACTCAAACATGCACCCTACCAGTAATAAAGAATCACTCCAACGAGTATCAGTAGCAGGGATGAGTCCCACAAGCCTGTGAGAGGGAAGAAAGTATAGGATGTCAAGGGAGAGACCACAGCTGCCACATTAAATGCATGACAGCTACTTTTCTGGCCGCATTAATGTGGAGAGGACTGGCGAACAGTATTACCTTGGCTACTACAACTCATAGAAGATGGGGGAGATGTCCGATGGGACGGGCACTCAAGTGAAGGTCCAGATGATCAACATGTGTAAGGATCTGATGACTTCAAGGGGGCTATATAAGAGAAGGGAGTCCCCATGAAGAAGGGGATTGGAAAAAAAAGGAGGAACATAGAAGAAGAAGAAGAGAAGGATCATAACCTTTGAACAGAGACAAGGATACGCCTCATACGTCTCCTCGGACCATATACCTAATGGACATGAAGGAGATTTTCTTACTTTTGATTGTTGTATGACCCAAAGTTAACTAGCACACACTTCGTTAGGGCCCAGTTCTGTAACCCACTCTCTACAAATTCATTGTCTAGGGCTCTTTGGGCCAGAACCCCATAACTGTTGGGCCCAGGCCCCGAAATCGAGACCCTACAATTCCTCTTTTGTGTGTAACTATAGGATTAACATGATTTTAGTATAGGAACCAGAAAGAAAAATCTTTTTGAACAGTCCTTTTTTATAGTACAAAACTCTGTATGCATATAAGGATGTATCAGGTATGGAAACAATTAGGGCACGTTTGGTAGACTGTAATAGGCACTATAATGTAATAGTTATTCCTATGATTTAGCTATTCAATAGTTTGATTATGTTTTTATTACAGAAAATAGTCATTCATTATAAATAGCTATTCTTTAAAATGAGGAATATCTATTCCTCTCTAAAAGGGTTGTAATAGTTATTCCTTAGTATATGTAATAATTTCTAACATTAATATTTTTCCAAATAAATAAACTTTCCATATCCACCTAACAATTATGGAAATAAAAAATTATAAAAAAATAACTCATTTCTCTAAAATTTAAAATATATTATTTTCTAGGAAATATATTTGTATAAATGAGATATTTCCTAAAATAGATCATAAGTTTTATTCTAATATTACAACTCACAACCAAACTAATGAATAGATTTAGTTATTCTATTACAACACCTTTTATTCCTGGTAATAAGGATTACCATTTTTGTTGTAATCCACATTTAGTGTACCAAACGTATCCTTAGGACATTAGAGGTTGTCAGGTATGGAAACAAATCAAACTTGCACATACCAAAATTATAAGCTTCAAATCCAGCCACCATGGTAGAAAGTAGAAACTCATTGAAGTCATATTGTTGGTTTCTCTTTATTGCTAACTTAAATGAAAGCCTTAGTGGGTTCATCTATAATTCTTTTTTTTTTCCTTGGGTAAAATACAAATATCACCATTGTGGTACTGGTATATTTTTAAAACATGGAGTTATCATGTGGTTTATTTTATGGTACTTATCCCACTTGTACTTTTTTTTTTAGAGGCATTTCTGCTAACTTTAATGGAAATTGCTGATGTGCAACAATGCAAGTGCAAACATCACATATTAATAATTAAAGAAAAATATAGCTTCACCCTCACTTAAAAAAAAAAAAAATTTATATCTCTAACTTTCTCATTCAATCCTCATTTGGGTTTGTCTCTATTCACAAGGTGTATGCTTTAAAGTAGAACACTATATTTATTTGATTCTTTCCCAATTGCTGTTACTGACACTTACTGCATCATCAAATTTTGTTAAAGGTTTTTTTTTTTTAAAAGTCCCTCATAAAGCAAATTACAGGAGAGGTAAGTGTTACAAAAGCATCTATAATACACCTTTTTTTTACATGTCATTTTTCCGCCTTTAGAACCTTTTTTTCTTTTTCTTTTTCTTTTTACCTAACTCGAAAGCTTGAAAATTTTGTGAACAGAGGGGGTTATGCAAGTCTATTTTGTGAGATATGACTCAACCTTAAATTCTTTTGAGTCATGAAACATAGCTTGTTACTCCTGCCGATGGTCCCTAAATCTTCCATGACTATTAATTACTTTGCAGCTGTATATAAGCTATTTGGTGTTGCATTTCCGAGGACAACACAAAGCATTATTTTCCTTGAGGCAAGATACTGCTTTTGACACTTTTTTTGTTTTTTTTTGTTTGGGTAGGTGCTTTTGGCACAAATGTTACAGCTTGCATTAGAAAGTGCTTAACACAAGGTATGGACTTAGTGCGTTTTAGTGATGCAAAAATTGGAGCTCATTTTTAACAATCAATCAAAATATGGGAATAAATGATCTCCCCCACCCAGCCAAATTATTGTGGCAATGGAAAAAGAAAAGGAAAAAAAAAAAGAAAAGAAAAGAAAGAGAACCAGAGAAAAAAAAAAGCTCAATATCGGAAAAGATACCGTTTCTAAAGTACTAGGCTTTAAAAATTATATGGCATTTTATATTTGTTGTTTGCGGTATAATTTATTTCATAATCTCTTAAAAGTTATTGTGGTTTTTTAGTGGAGTTTGTGATTTGTTTTTGTGTTAGAATCTTATTCTCTCTCCTTTGGGTGTATGCATGTTTATTTGTTTCTAAAACAAAAAAAGATCTGATGAGGTATCCATATCTACGAAATATATGAAGATAAACATTGTCTTTTCCACACGATTTCAAGCCAAAATAGTGTATTTGTCGAAAGAAATCGTAAGTTGAAGACCGGATTCCAAGGTAGAAATGATGTGTCCTAAGTGGGAAACTTATTCGCATGCATTTCAGCTGGGTGTCCTAAACTCACAGCAAGTCTATCTATTTCCTCAAATACGATTGAAGCTCTTTGTTTTTTTGACAGCGTCTACTAAAGCTTGGGGCCCCAGTGGCATACCAATTATTTCATCAAAGACTTTGTAATGAGGTATCCTCAACTATTGTCTGAAGCATCTGTTTCAATTCAAGTATACTTCTACTTTGAAAAAGTGGGAATAACTTGTTTAGTTTTTTGTTGAAATTTTTTTATTATTAAAAATGTACTTAAATATACTTATATTTTAAAAAATTGAGAAAAAATAAAATTTTAAAAAGCTGTACATAAAAGCTAAAAAGTAAAAAAACTGACTTATAATCTATTCTCAAATACACTAAATTTACCTCATTTTTTAGGAAAAAAAACTTCCCTCCCTTTTTTGAAGGCCTTGAGAGAGAGCCTAAAATCAGATCTTTATTCATTTATATATATATATATATATATATTTATATATATATAAATGTCTCCCACTTGAGACCTATTAACCTATATAAATGTTTCTAACAAGATCATTTCTAAGATTCTAATTAATAGGTTGTCGATGGAGCCTAATTACCCCTTTTTAGAATACTTTTGTTCAAGATGGAATGATAACTAATAATGTTATTCTTGCCCATGAGCTATTTAAGTTCTTGACAAAGAAAAAAAAAAAGAAGATAAATGGGGATTTGGACTCTCAAATTAGATATGAGAAAAATCCTACGATAGAGTTAACTAGAATTTCTTTGAGGTAATGTTGCTTTACTATGTAAATGACTTAGAGATCAAAAAATCCGTATCTCATCTCATTACCTACACCAGTTATATAAAAAGTTAATGGACAGCCTTTTCATTTGATACCTGATATCAAAATAAATTTTAGAACTTAATTACATGAGCTATAAAAAGATAGGCTCCATGTATTAAAACGTTAGACCAAAGGATAGAAATGTATGGCCATAAAGTTATAAACCGTCTAAGCATTTTATGCTACATTGAATTGAGTAGTAATGGGACAGAAAATCTGTCAAAAGACCATTTTTACATTAATACGGAACTAATAGCTTTGTGAAAATGAAAAAAAATAGTGATAGATGAATAGTGATTATAATAATTTTTTTTTTAGAGATAATTATAACATGCTGCTAATCCTGCAACTTGAATCCTTTCTCCATTAAACCCTTAAACACTTTATGCATAGGGAGGTGCCAATTCAGTTACAAGGCACTTGGCATAATCATTTTCTCTTTTAAAAAAAATGATATGTGTCATAGTAGAAGTGATTATAGAGTATTTTTTTTTTTCTTAAAAAAAAAAAGAAATTTTAGTTAACTTTAGTGCAAAAGTCCACCTTGTATCCCCTGATATTAGATTAAAACTAACACCCAATGTTGAAAGGAGCTTTAAATATAGACAATAGAGTTTAGGGTAAAGTGTAGTGCATCATGTTGGTCACAAAGAATTAATTTTGTAATAGAAAATTAATAGAGTTGGTAAACCAAAAAAAAATTTGTGATGTGACCAAAAATATAACTCAACAAGAGCATAGCAACAATAATTGTTACGATTTTTCTTATATATATATATATATATATATGAACTTTTGGTCTTAGGTTTCACAGGAAAACTTTTGTCATGGTGGAACCATTACCTAACAGAAGAATCAAAGGAAGAGATCAAAAGTGCAGTCTAGAAAGATGAAGACGGATGGCCAATCTTTGATGAAATCATAGGTCGAGGTGTCCTAGATGGAGTAAACACCTTAATTTATACCATTACAAGACATTTCATAGGAACCCTTAGCAACATTACAACCAGGATACATGACTAGTTAAGTAACTTCAAGTGTCCTACCCTTAGTGACTATAGGTGGTACGAAGATGTCTTTACCACTAGAGACATGCATAGGAACGATTGTAATATATATATAGATTTGATGTTGTTTTTGTTTTTTGCTGTTGTTATTTAAAAATGTGGTTCAAAAGCATTTAAAAGACCTCGTTGTTGTGGACCTTGATCGGTTGACACCTTCTCTTTCTGTCGGATGTTATTGGCCCATCAATATTTTAGTCATTAATGCTATGGAGCTACTCTGTCCCTGCTTGTGTTGACAGATTGCCATCCTCCAATTCTTACTGCTAATTAGATCAAAGCAATGCGATGGAGGTAGAAAATTATCAATCCCATCCCCTACACTCTCTCACACAATAAATGGCCACAAACAAAAAGAAAATACAATCTGGCTTTAGAAACCAAACCCTCCTGGACAGGAAACTTATGTGCATGCTCACTTGTTAACATTTAATTACCAAAAAATTTAAAAAAAGTAAAAGAAGAAAAAAGACCTTCATAATATGGCATATGCTTCGAACAAGAGAAGGAGTGACACATATATAAGAATCTTGGAATTAATAGGTGAAAATAGCTAAATACCATGTTTTGGTAAAATTTGTGGCAAACTAACATTGTTTCGGAAATATCTAGGAATCTACCACTTTTTTAGTACTCGAGTTTCACAAAATCAAGTTCTAAATAGTACTCGAGTTCGATGAACTTGAATTCCTAGGTGAGTCGCCAGCGTAGCACTGCTGACCTGGAATTTGAGGAATTAAAAAAACAATGTGGTACTCGATATTGTGGAAATCGAATACTTCTTTATAGTACTCTAGCTTAACAAAGTCAAGTACCTTGTTTTTCTTTTTTCTTTTTTCTACTTTTTGTTTCATACAAAACTTTTACTTATTTCATCTTCAACTACTTGTAATCGTTGTGTCCACCATGTTGGGTGCATCATAGCACCGTGGGTCCAACCCACACTTGATAAAACACCTCATTAAAGAGGTGGTTGGACAAGCCACAAAAGTCAGCCTATTTTCTTCTTGGCAAGTGAGTTGCATTTACTGTGATTTGATGTCGAGAGTGTGAAAGGAATAAAAAAAAGGAAAAGATGAAGAAATAAAAGGGGAGGCCATTCGGCCAATGAGCAAGAAGTGAAGTCCCATAGAAAGTGAGGACTTAGTGCAGTCATGTCATGGCTTCTAACAGTGATGAATTGAAAGGTCCTATCCATATGTGTCTTTGGTGATCTCCGATTATGAACATCAGATAAAATTACCAACTCTTATCATTTTTTTGTGCAGCACTTTTACAACAATATACTCAATGAGACCTTTGCCATCTGGTCCTTTGTTTAGGTGTTATCCTGGGTAAGAGCCATTTTGCATCTTACTGACTTTCTAACATCTCATGGGCACCTTTAATGAATAGTTACTGCCATACTACTTTGTGCTTAGCTAACTGCAACTCTAGTTACTTGCACATGAACTTTTTCAAGTCCAGACACTATATTTAGTTTGGTGGACACAATGATCACAAGCAGTTGAAGATGAAATAAGTAAAAGTTTTGTACAAATCAAAAAGTAGAAAGAAAAAAAACAAAGTACTTGACTTTGTTAAGCTCGAGTACTATAAAGGAGTACTCGATTTCCATTATATCAAGTACCATATTACTTTTTTACTTACACAAATTCCAGGTCAACAGTGCCATGTTAGCGACTCACCTAGGAACTCAAGTACTATTTATAACTCGATTTTGTGAAACTCGAGTACCAAAAAAGTGGTAGATTACTAAATATTTCCGAAACAGTGCTAGTTTGCCACAAATTTTGCCAAAATGTGATATTTGGCTATTTTTGCCTGGAATAATATATGTGTAACTTTGGTTGATAAGAGCTTCTCAACTTCATAGCATGCATTAAAGAGGTCCTTCGATAGATATATTCTTGATTCTTTTTTTGAGGTACAAAGCTCCTATCAAAGCTGATCCTTTATGTTGAGGTACATAGACAGTAATCTTTAGATCTCTTTTCGATTTTTAATATGATTACTATGGGGAGTTTATACATGAGATAATTTGTCAAAGTGAAGACTGCTTCTCCCTTTACTCATGATATTATTTGTGGCTACAGTAGATGCAGCCTCTCCACTAAAAATATTTGGAATTTTCAAATTAGCAACTCGATGGAATGAGGATCCTAAGTTGGAATGCTCCCTAATTATCTCAACTTATCGCAGATCCACGCGATGCTTGTGAATATATAATTTTATAATTGGGGTATAATATATAATTTGTTCTCTAAATTTTGTGGAAAACAATTTGTTCTCTCTAAAAATTAAACAGTTTCTAAAATGATTTTCTATCTCTCTATCTCTACAAATATATCATTTTATTATTTTGGACATGTTTGATTGATATTATTCCTTTGTGAGGTGATCCATATTTTTCTAAATTATGTTATGATGTGTGTGTATATATATAGATGGGTGTGTACTACATTGGTTAGTTAGTGTGTGAGTCTTCGGTTTATAAGCCTTGCTAGTACTTACAAATGTTAGGCCCTTTTGTAAGTCTTGTCTTCCCACTCCCTCATTTCCCATTTTCAGTCTTCTGTCTATATTATTTCAAAAAAAAAAATTACACTTTTTTGCTACCATTGATTTTTATAAGATCCAATGGTAAGAAAAATTCCCTTCTCTTTTTGGCGTCACCTCTACCACAGCTCCATCCTCTTCGCCATAAAACCAGCTAGGTTTATGATGAGGCTAAAGAACTAAACATATTAAACCAGTTGGGTTTTAGATGAAGACCCACCCTCACAAAATACTAGCTATAGGTATTGATTGTCTCTTCATGGTTAAAGATTGAAAAGGAAGTATTGATTTTGTTTGCCCTTTAGAATCAAATAGTACATAGAGAAAGAAAACTGGATCAATAATTTATTAATTTATAGTCTCCTTTATTAAACTCTCACCAATATCTTTATGTATATGAACACAAACCAAGCTTGAAATGGTGATATCGTCAAGTTTTATCTCTAACAATTACTTCTTTGTTGTAAACTTTGGACACCAATTTTGCCACATGGTAACAGTCCCTACTCATTTTAAGGTTCTTTACTATTCTAATTGATAGCTGCATATGTATTACAAAGTGATAATGGGTTTAGACCAAGGACCAAGCCTTTCTAGCCACCGTCGAGTTTGACCGAGACCCACCATCATTTGTTACTGTTGTTTAAACAACAGTTTTCAATATTTAAATAACGTTACACATATTTTCACACACTTTTTTACCCACACCTATTTCCACAAAACAACAACATTTACTAGAAATCTCTTACCAAATGGGCTCTTAAGATCTAAAAACCACCTCCACAAAATTTTGTTTTTGAGAAAAACAACCTCCACAAACTTAGTTGGTTTAGTATGTTCTGTTCCTTTGCTGTTTTTGTGGCCCACGCAATAAGGTGGAGCCGTGGAAGAGATGAATTAGAGAGAGAAGGTGCATAATATTTATAAAAAAAATGAATAATAAAGTGATATACATTCTTTCTTAAAAAAAAAAAAAAAAGGTGATGTACATTAATTGCAGGGGCAGTTATGTAATTAAATTTTAATATATTAATGACGTGAAAAATAGTTTCTTTCTCACCATTAGATCTTATAAGAATCAAAGGCTATAAAAAAGTATAACTTGAACCTATTATATATATATATATATATATACACTAGTCGCTAACTCATGTGATGCACGTGATAGTTAAATTTAAAATCACATATATTTTAAAAAAAACAAATAGAGAGTCTTATATGAAAAAACTATTAATTAAAAGTTAATAGAAAAATTATTTTATAATTTAAAATAGTTTCCCATAGATATTTTATAGGTATCAACCAAGTAGGATGCATATTCTACTTTTGTTTTATTATTTATCCAAAAAAAGAAAATGAAATTGATAGGATATGAACAAATAAATTGGAGTAGAATTTGAATAGTTTCTTATAAATATTGTATAAGTATCAACAAAGTAGGATGCATATTTTAAATAAATAAATAAATAAACAAAACTATCTTCTAACTCTCACATGCACCAATGCTACACCACCACCATATGTATAGAGGTTATTACACACTATTGTTTAGTTTCTTATTAATGTGAATTGCCACTTTTAATATGAATAATGCACCTCGCTCCATATTATTCTACTAATCAATCTGAGATTCCAAAATCAAGTAAGGAACATTTAAACCATTCCCATATGGACTATACTTCTCTTTTTTTTTTTTTTTTAATACCTATGGACTATATCACAACATTAATATAAAATTGATTATTGATGATAGGAAATTTGTGGTTTTGATGGTCAAGAATAACCTCTTCTTCTTGTTATTGATGAATTTTATTTATTTATTTATTATTTTTTATAGAGTGGTTTTTCCAAGATCATATGAGGGTTCTGTATATAACATATATAGTAGTACAAATTACACCAACGTTAGAAAACATTTGATTGATGAAATTGTTAATTATTAAATCAAAATTATGATTAAATCTAATGTTTTAATCGTAAAAACAAATTTTTACAATTAAAATTTTCACATGTAGATTTTTCATACTAATAAACTCACTCACAAGTCACAACAATAACAATATTATAAAGTAGTAATCATAGAGAGTTAGAGCATGAAAGATGACAACATGTCCTTACCTCTACATTTACTCTGAGCAACTCCATGGATACAAAGTTATAAAGTGGTCTCATGAAGTCCCGTACCTTTTTTGCAAAATTTTCAATTTGCTGTGTGTGTTTTCTTTGTGAAAATTTGAGTGAGTATGAAGGGTTTCAACCTTGGCAGGGGTTTATATTTGTTGAAATTTTTGTTATAAAATTTTAGTTGAAGTAGAATTTTCAAGTTCTTAAAACATATATTTAATAGAGTTTTACTTAAACTAAACTATTGTAACACTTGATAAGATAATTACATGTTGAAGAGAAATAATAAATATATAAGATATAAAACCTAAAATAAAAAGAATCTAAAATAAAATGGTGGTGATGTGAAAAATTGTGGGAGTTTCAGAAGTTTCGGTTATATATATATATATATATATATATATATATTGATTATGGCTAAATTGCATACTAAACTCCTAAAGTTAGGGGTATTTAGATTTTACACCCTGAAGTTTCAGAATATAGATTTTCTCCCTAAAGTTTAGGGGTGTTTGGATTTTACACCCTAACGTTTAACAATTTGGATATTACCCTCTAAAGCTTGAGGGTGTTTGAATTTTATATCCCTAAATTTAGAAACTTCATAGTGTAAAATTCAAATACCCCAAACTTTAGAAAGTAAAATCCAAACATCTCCAAACTTTAGTTGATAAAATCCAAATTTTAAAACGTTAAAGTGTAAAATCCAAATATCCTTAAGGCTTCAGTTGGTGTGGAAAGATCAATAGGTCTAGTGACAACATTTTTTACAGTACATATGAAAAATCTGGATATTCAATATGCCTCTTTCAAAAAGGTCAAATCCCGGAAATAAAAAGTACATTGCAAAGCTAACAAAACAATATTTAAAATAAAAAATAAAAAGATTTCAAGCAACTGAGCAAGGCACCTTGATATAGAATTATGAAGTATAGTTGATAAACAAAATTTTGACCCTTTTTTTTCCCACAAAATATGTGTGACAACTTATTGTGAATTTCAAGAGAATCATGATCTTTAACTGTATTACAACCATCCACGTTAATCACTGGTGCTTGATTCGAATGACTACAAGCTCCTATCTTCATATAAAATATTGAACTACATTCGAGCAAGCCTGAGACCTCATCCTAATGTTTTATATACTAACAAAACCAAATACACCTCTCTATAAAAGGAAGATCAAGGAAGAAAATCTCAAGAGGGGAAAAATTTTTTAATGTTGGTGATACACTCTACCTTTCGCTTGGGAATTTCTCAGATTGTGAGAGAAAATTCCCAAATAAAAAAATTTCACTAGTGACGCTTCATTTCCCGGAATATATTGGCCACCTTAGGGGATAATCTTGGAAGGAATTTAAACATCTGTGTCACAAACAAAAGAAGGTAAGAAACAGAACTGATCACAAATAGAAAGAAAGCTACATTATATGAGAGAGCATGGTTATCAATAAACAGACTGCTAAAATGTATGAAGTAGGAACAAACTTCCCTTATAGGTTTTTTCTGATAATTAATTTCCCTTATAGGTTAAATAATAAGGAAAGAATCAATTTCACGAGATGCTTTTCATGATTTTTTTTTTTTTTTTAAATGATCCAGAAAATGCAAAATCACATGGAAATGTTATTATTAATTTATTGCTTTATTTTAGTTTTCTACCAAATAAGACAAGCACATGTAGAAATGCAATAGGAATTAAGCCCACCAGCTATAAATTCATTGAGAAAGGAACCTTAGATTGTTTAATGAAGCTTTATTGGATAAATGGTTGTGGCAGTTTGGAATGGAAAGGGGGGCACTATGGAGGCAGGTAGTAGAACTGAAGTACAACTCCATAGGTGGAGGATGGTGCACCAAGGCTGTTACTGGGCCACATGGGATCAGCCTTTGGATAGATATATAGAAAGGGTGGACAAAGTTTTCTCGCTTCATAAAATTTGAGGTAGGTGATGGAGCTTGAACGAAATTTTGGTTTAACGCCTGGTGTGGTGATGTTATCTTAAAGGAGTCATTCTCTGAGTTGTATCATAGTGCACAAGATAATAAGGAAGCTTCAGTAGCAGATCAGATGCAGCTCCACAACGAGTCTGTTCACTGGGAGTTAAACTTTACATGAGCAGTACCAAACTGGGAACTGATGTCACTCTCGTTGTTCTTGGATCTATTTTATTCTACAGAGGTGTGAGGTCGTGGAGAGGATAAATTGTGTTGGAGGCCGTATATTTAGAAGGGTTTCAAGGTTAGATCCTATTACAGAGCATTAGCCCCTACAGCAGTTGATAATTTCCTTGGAAAAGCATTTGGAAGCCTAAGGTCCCAACAAAAGTAGCATTTTTTCTCTGGTTGCTTCTTCAATTAAAATCCAAACAGCAGATAATCTGATAGACCGAAACATTGTGTTCATGAGCTAGGATTGTATGTGCAAGGGGGATGGGGAGATAGTGGTCCACTTGTTGCAACATTGTCCCATTGCCAGGTAGTTGTAGTATATAGTCTTTACCCTTTTGGGGTTCAGTGGGTGATGCTTGGAATGGTTGTTGACTTACTAGCTTGTTAACAAGGCTGTTTTGGGTGACATCGGAACAGTGAGAATTGGAAGGTCACCCCACATTGCTTGATGTGGAGCAACTGAAGTGAAAGAAATGCAAGTAATTTTGAAGGATGTAAGAGGAAAACTCGAGATCTGAAGTTACATCTCCTAAGAACTTTATTCAAATGGTTGCGGCATCAATAATTTTCTCCTTCTCAAACTTATTAAGAGTTTATTGATCATTGTACTTTTAGAGCTTATCTGTGATGTCCATCTAATATACATCCAGTGTACCTGGTGCTATCTAGTTTTTTCTAATAAAACTTATTACTTTAAAAAAAAGATTATTTAATGGATAGGCTTATGTAGATGTGTTAAGAGCTTGGGAGAAGGCCAACTACAATTTTTAAGGGGCCAATGTACAACAAAATCAATTAGCACTGACGTGTGTACATTTGTTCCCCTTTAGATCCATCTCTTCAGCTGCCTGACTCTTTTGTATTGAAATTTTTTTGGGCAGGTAAAGACTTAACTGATACAATCAACAAACATGCTTCAAAAAGAAAGCCTTGACAATTAAGAGTGAATGACTAGAGGTAGCCAAAAATACGCAAATTTCTTGCTAAATGGGAACAATCATAATTTCTCCAACAAGAAATCAAGAATAGACTGTTAGGGTTCATAGATGTGTTGGAGAATCCTAGTGCCAAAACAAATCAAATTAGAGTTGTATAATTAGAATTGTGTTAGGGTTGAGGCTGTTTTAGAAGTTGCTCAAAGATGATGAGGTTATGATTTGTTCAAAGAGGATGGGTAGTTGATCCTATGCTCTTATCTTTTACACCATAGCAAATTTTTGAGTGAAACTTATTTCATTTAAAGGTAGACATCTGAAGCTTCAAAACTGGTTAGATTGACATCAAAGTTCTTTAAATTATCAACTTGAATAGGAATTAATATTGAAAATTTAGCACCTCTGTTGTGTCCCAAGGACGTGGCAGACAAGCAATTCAAATAAGCTATAGCCGAAGATGGCCTCACAATAGTCAGATGTTTCATTTGAATTCAAGTAGTAGTAGTTGTTTGTTTAATTTGAATTCAAGTAGTTGAATTTAATTTGAATTGTTATCAATAATATCGTCCTACTATCTAGGAGATAAGATTAGGAGATTAGGTTGTTTTTTTATATTAAGAGTTGTTATCTTTTTTTCTCATTTGTATGTGTAATTTGAATTGGTTGCAGTTGGCAACTAAGTTCTGTATTTAAATTGAGTAACACATGAATAAGAGGCAAGCAGAAAATCCCTCTTATGTTCAGGAGACTAGTCACCTCGAATCGACTAAACTATCATTTTATTTTTCCAGTTCATAACAACCTCAAAACTTACTTTTTGGCCTTTTACCCTCTCAAACAGTCTATAGCCTCAAGACAGGCCAAGAAGTATTATTTCAATAGCAAGACACAAAATATTTTGCTCGAATATTCTACATGATAAAAGAATCAAGTATTCTAACGGCCAAGCACCACGGCCACAGCCAAACGTGTCCATGAAAGGAATGCAAATTTGTTGGGGAGATAACACCTTGGGGAGACTCCAATTGAATAGTTAATATAACATGTAGGTATGCCACTTAACCCAAAAGGCTTAAGCCCTATGGGTTTGGGCCCAACTATGTTATATTAACCAATCCCTGTTGTCATTCTTATTCAATATGGGACTTCACTCACACGTGTATACCCTATACTAATAACCTCTACACTATGTAAATCAATTACAATACTATTTGAGTTACTCCTCAACACTGATAAATTTGAAACCTAAAGGATAAATGTTAGCCATCCTTGTCAATGACTACCCTTAGCAGAATGAATCACTAAAAATTCTCTCTATGAATTGCAAAACCTTCTATAAAGTATAAACAAAGTCTTAGCCTCTTAGAAACTGTATCGAGAGCTTGACCACGGGCCTTCTCAATCAAAGTTATATCGAACAAATTTGTATGATATTTGAATACTAATTTTAAATTGTCTCCCTGGAAAAAATAAGCCCCCCTTAAAAGCAAGGTTTCTTTAAGACCTCTTTAAAAACCCTGCATAGTAGTATAGCATCTTTCTAGAACATTCCAACAATTCTGACTAGTTTTATAATGTCTAGAACTTAAGGCATCTTACAATTATTATATGCAAGCAATAAGAAGGGCACTTTAAAAACTTCACCATGGTGGAAATTGAATTTATTTGGTTCTTCAGAAAGCTTCAGTTAGGCGTGCTTCCTGAAGCTGTTCTTGGGTCTAAGGCTATGCACTCCTACGATTTTAGCTATGAATTCAAGCATAGCCTTTTCCCCCTAGAATCTGGTCATCTCATTAAATATTCTCTATCCATAATGTGCAATGATGCCCTTGTCTCATAATAGAGTTTTCTGGGCAGTATACATTTCCACTGATAAGATTTTATGTAAAGCGAATTTCATAATTTGGTGGTACATTGAGACATTTTTGAGTATGGACATATCCATATTAAAATTATTGGGTTGGATGTGGAACTTAGGTAGAAATTATGGTTGATGATTAGAGGTCATATAATAAACTCACTTCTAGAGTAGCTCAGAGCTTTTAAAACATAAGCTTCCCATAGCATGCACGTGTGCACACACACACACACATGTTTTGTTCAGAACGTTTAAAATATCATGAGTTTGTCATGTTAAACACACATGTGCAGACATACAGACAGATGCACTAAGAGAAAGGAAATGTATTAACTGTTTTGATTGAATGAGAGCTCAGTCCCTTTATAACGCTGTGGAGCATGATGACAAGGAATTAACTATATTATGGGAAGCTAAAGTAACACTTTTGCATGACCAGAATCCTACTCATATATTGATTAATAAAAGGACATGAAAACATAAATTTGTGTTGAAATCATCAAGTCTAGAACGTACCCAAAGTTTCACACACGCATCAATGATAACTGGAACTAGGCAGATAAATATGGTTATAGTAGACTGATCAACCTGAAGGCCATAGTGCTCAACTATTATCTCTAACAAAGTCTGCCATCCAGATTCAGAATGATACCTGGAAGTACATAATGTCATATGTTAGAGTTGAAAAGTTGAGAAGTAGAGTATCAGCGATACAACATGGGCTAAGTTATAATGAAAAATTGACAAGCAGAATTAAGGAATTCTGCAAAATTACAGGGAAAACCACAATAAAATAAAAAGAAGAAGATTACAGTGAATGCTCACAAGGAAAAGGTTTTAATCTGACTCAGCTAAAACATTTTGATAAAATTAATTCTTTATGCATTGTGCAGCATAAACATATAATTAAAGTCAAATTTTTCAATGGAAATGAATGTCAAGGGAAAGAAGTAATATTATGAACCCCATATACAACATTGTGGATGGCTACCACATTTAATATCATCCCTATAAGTTTTCATTGTACTAATCAAATTTAATTCAATGGAAAAAAAATACTAATGATTACAATTTATAAAGAGCAGATATATTACCCTAAAAAAATATCTGTGATAAGTATAATTAAGAGTGCCTTCCCAGTATCTGAAATATTATTTAATAGTTTGTAACCTGTGAATTTCAGCAAAGCTACCTGCAAAAGTAAGGGACGGAATTAAAGAACTTATGATAGTGACAACTTCATGAACTTTAAATGCAGTTTAAGATATCGTTTCTCAGCTAGACATTTTTAAGCAGAAAAGAGAGAGAAAACATATAGACGTATTGTAATAGCAAAGGGCAATGTCCACTCAACACCCACATTAAGATTGAATCCCACGATGATTGAAGCTAGTTTGAGATAATTGCATATTTTTTATGGTTAAAAAATACTTTTATTGGAAAGAGAAGATGGCTGAAAACACAATCAGTGTGCATGGAACTACTTCTAAAGAATTACAATCTAACATTCAAAACATCTGAGAATTCTAAAAAATATGAGGAACGGATGCTACCCAAGGTAGTCATCCAATCATACAAAGACCTTAACAAAGACTGTTTAATAACATGCTGAGGGCATTCAAAACTGTCAAAAGTTTTACGGTTCCTCTCTCACCAAATTGTCCACAAAACACACAATGGAATAGCTATTCATATATTTGATCTCCTGTGTTTATGAAGTTTTCCTTGCCAACAATCCAGCAATTGACTTATAGTCTTCAGCATATTAATGCTCAAAGAATAAGCAGAAGAATTCACTCACTTTTCATATATATATAAATATAATATATTCGTGACGGGATTTTATGTTTATAGGAATATGGTGATTTAATGTGACGGTCTTAGAAAAAAAGGGCATTGTGGTTTAAGTACACAAATATCATTAAACATATCTATGAGGGAGTAGTAACTAGTTAAAGAGCTACAGGAAGAATGTCAAGTGAGGGGTCAATTTTAAGTTAGATCTATTTCAGAATATAATGTGTTAGGTTAAGCAGCAAGCCTAAGATTGTGATGCAGCCATGGAAGATTGGTTTGCTGTTACTTTGCAGATTCACCTATTCAAGATTTATTTTATTAGGTCCACATGTGAAATCCAATTGAAGAAGAAGTCACATGGTTTTAATGTTCTAGGTACGAGTCTTTTAGGGTTAAAACAGTTTCTTATTTGGGTTTTTCTTTTATTAGTTATGGTCAATTTTATATTCAGAGGCACATCTGTAATTTCAACAATTCCAGCAAATTAAGAGGATTTTGGTACTTTAGTTGAGTTTAGAATCTTCTAGGAGATCCTATGTATCTTAGGTTTTATTTTCTTTAGGTCAAAGTTAGTTTTTTATTAGTTTTTACGAGTCAAACTAGCTAGGACAACAAAAAGTCTTTAGCCAGTACATTTTAGAAGCCTACCAACCGCTACTCCCAAACCCCACAAAAGCAGGAGCCTTGTTTTTGTTTTATAGCCAGTGGACAGAAGGTTAAATCAATGAATAGTGTTGTCTGCAGTAATTCATAGACAAAGATTCATGCAAGGGAGTGCAATAGGCAAATAGAGTAATGGTAACTTACTTTAGTCTGATTGAAGTATAAAAGAATGAACAATGAGATCCCAAATACCATATCTGACCATATGTTGGCAAATGCTCTACGATTCTCTAACCTCCACTCATCTCTCAACTCTAATCTGTTCAAGCAACAAATAGGAAGCCAATAAGAATAGCATTCACTAAAGAAATTAAAGTTTATAAATCTATTTTCATATGAACAGAACACAAGGAAAGTTTTCTGGGGGCAGCAATTGTTTAGAATAACATTTCCAGCTGTAAATTGTCTTACAATAATTAAATACGCAATTTGTAATTGTTTATGAAGTTTTTATCTGAGAGGGGATAAAGTCATTATTCACAAATTCCTCTAATGATATGTTTCTCAAAGACATGTTTCCATTAGCATTGGCATCGTGAGCAAGAAGAATTCTGAATTTGATTTATTCTAAGCTTATTATTTCCAGGTGCTGCTAATTCTGGACATCCTGAAGCCTATGTAGGAAATTAGATATACCATCTAGGTAGGTGATAGAATCTGATGTTTTCTTATGAATCAGTTGTCCCTGTAATCTAACCTTACTCAACTTGATACAATTTCAACAACCAAAATGTTGATGATGTGTGGCTTGAATTGCCACAAATGCTGGTCAAGTCATTGATATAGGCCCACAGCTCTAATGCCAGCTTTTGTATAGTATCTATATGTACCTAGCTTATTGAATACCTAGTGCGTGAGAATTCCAAGCTGCTGCAGCCAAGGTTTTCTTGCCATCTACTTTTGTGAGAGAAAACCTAGGTTGTATTTGGGTTTTGTCTGATTTTTTTTTTTAGAGATCTTGAGTGCCATTATTGTAAACTACCTATTTTCTTACATGAAATTTATCCTCTTCGTCACTTGTTGATGTAGGTAATTTGCTGAACCAAGTAAATTTCTATGTTCTTTGTGTGTGTGTGCTTGTTGATTTATTTTTGTCTTTATTATATTTTATTTGAATCTTGGGAGTGCTATTGCACAACACAAGACAACAAAAATAAATGAAAAATAAAGATAGTATCACAAATGTGATGTTGCCCAAGGAACACAAAAGTGTGCTAAACTTACGCTCTATGCCGTAACTCCCACCAAACTTCCTCATCAGAAAGAGATGGTGATTTTCCGATCTCTACCTCAAGCCGGTATCTAGCTTTGTCCATCTTTAATTCTTTTACCATTTCAAGCTTTTGATTTCTTCTCACATCAAAAATTTGTGCTGCAAGTGGGACAGTCTTCACATATCTGTTCAAAACATAGGAGTTACTTGATTCATTATTAAGAAATTAAGTTCAAGTACAAATGGCAGAAAAAGAAAATCCACGATTCAATGTGATATATTTACAAATCTTTGACTTAAACTAAAATTTAAACATCCATTACCCTATACAAAATCTAGAATCAGCTGTCACTATAGTAAGTACAGAGGGAAAAAAAGACAACCTTCCACCACAACCAGTAAATCTTTCATGGCTGCATCAATATCCTTTTGTATGTGAGTGTGTTTGTGAGTGTTTGTATTCAAGAAAAGAAGAATTAACCAAAAGAAAATCAATGTTGAAACGCAGAGATTAGGAAAAAGAATATTACTTATCATATTTTGTTTCAAAAAATTTACCTGTCCAAAAAAGGCATGAGAACATAGTCATGTACCAAAAAATCTAGGGCCCAGGGTATAATTATCAACACCGCCAGGAATTTAGCCTGTAACAAGGAAGAATATGGTTTAGGACATCAAGTTATGATTAACAAAAGATTTCAGCAGATTATCCAAATTGTTATGAATGAATTATATATCCTTTTTAATAAGTAGATAACTAAACTAAATTATTTTGCATATTGAATTCTTTTTTAAAATTATTTCTCGTATTTTGCATATTGTAATAAATAAAAAATCTAATGCCATATAATTGTCAATAATCAATTATTCAAATTATTGAACTCTCTCTCTCTCTCTCTCTCTCTCTCTGTCTCATATGCACTCTGCAAACCATGAAATACATACACAACAACAGGTTGCTTAATTAAAGCTTTGGGACAGAGATTGTTCCACAATCAGCCTACAACAGCAACAATCTTGAATGATCAGTATTTCATATTTTGGAATTCTTAAATTATTTAATATTCCAACACTTGAAATCAACAAAGAGTTCTGGGTTCTTATTAATGTTTGCCCCTTTTGAAGTTGATTGTGTGCACATGCCAATAATTTTACATCCATTACTGGAACATCCAAAGCATCAGCTACCCAACAGGCATTTGAAATCCCTAAACTGCAGATCTTGAGTACACTGAAACCTTAATTGAGCAAGTCAAGATTTTATCTCTAAAAAGCAAATTCAAGTTCCCCTTAATTAAATGGCCCGTCCGTGAGAACATAGGTCAACTACAGAAAGAATTTACGGAGTACTATAATCAAGATAGAAACAGAAAAAGAAAGATCATGATAGCTATTCAGTACTTCATACTGCTTTGTTTCTATTCTGGGGAACTTACAAAGGTTATGAAAATCATTCAATTTTAAGTTTGGAGGGAGGTAAGGTGAGAGAAGTTTATGGTACGATTACTGAAATTATTTGTCCTCTTGGACATGACATGTCCCAAGAATGAAAAAGGTTGTTATTTCCATTAAATTCATTACTGCTTTCATTTTTTAGATCAAAGGGATCAGTCTCACATTGGGCCTGTGACTTGCCCTACTGCCTCAGAGGCTCAGACAAAAGGAGACTGGTGGAAAATGAAAACGAGTAGCAACCACATATAGTTTGGTAGGAAGCCTTGCGAATTATAAATTTAAGTTGATGCAAACCGCAAAAACCTACAGGGAGACCCTCTTGGATTTTTTTTTTTTTTTTTTTTTTTTTTTTTTAAGTAAGTATCCTCTTGGAAACCAAGACCAATGTCTTGACATCAAATTTCAAAGTCACAAAGGAGGGTGTTGAGATTGCAGAAGCTTTGATACCTTTTTTTTGTGAGTGTACTTGATTATGGTAGGTTTATGTGAAATAGGAATAGAAAAATATAACAAAGTCACATAGAAAATGCAAAGATTACGGGGCATAGTATTAGGCCTACATCCTCAAGTGACACTGAGAAGAAAGTTTCACTAACAAAATAAGGAGATTCAATAGTGACACACAGGGTTCTCATACAACCCAAATCCCAAATTCACCTAAAAGATCCCTATCCCACAAAATCACACAACAAGAATTGACTTTATGTTGCTGCTTGAACTCTATATTGTGGAACTAATAGGTGATTATATATTAGCACAAAGTCAGCTAACCACTTAAACCAAGCAAGAAAAGGAGTCAGGCTTGTAAACCAACATTCAAGACACGTTTTAACAGGTGGCAAGAAGTTGTGCTACAAATAAAATTCATACAAAAATCTATATTAAGATATAATTCTAGATCTGTATCATGCTCCATTTTGATTGCAACATATATTCTTCTCCAGTAAAAGCAACTTTAATGAGAAAAAGAATTTAGCAAATTAGTGCCAAGATTAAGTGGTAAACTGCATTCCTCCTACCAGCTGACAAATGAAATTTCAATTATTAGTTTTCTGGAGATCCTATCACTTTATATTGGTACAAATTATAGAACTAGGATTGATTTCCTTTTCTTACATCCACTATTTTGCATCATGGTCATTTGATGTATAATAGGCTTTCTTAAAATGTATTATTAGAGTCCAGCCCTTTGACTAAAATCATAATGAGAGAAAAAAAAAAAAAAATTATCATCAAATTGTTAAAAGGCCACTCAAGTGCTTTTATCCTCAGAAATAGTTACCACTACACCAGGACCACATTGCCTTAGTGGGACGTTGTCAATTTGCATCTCAACTACATTTGATATGTGATAATTATCAGCAAGGATGGATTTACTTGAATAGCACTAGAAACCCATAAACAACCCATGCAATGCAAGTTCACAGGGATTAGCACTGTAGACAAACATATTATATAGATTAAACAATCATAAGTATCTACCTAAACAAGTTGCATATATGAACTTACCGAATTCAGTGATGCAAACCGGAAAACTCGGTCTTCATATAACATATCATCATCTTCCTCCCCAATAACCAAATCCCTGACAGACTCAATAAAACCCTTCTCAGGAATCATCTCACTAGGATCAGCCTGCACATCTTCCCTTGAATTCCCAACTCCACTATCCCAATCTTGACTCCATGAAGAATCACTAACATGGTTATTCCCATCCACAAGCCAATCCTCCCACCTCCGGCTCTCCTCATTCATCATATCCTCTTGTGCTTCCCTTAACTCTACAATCGCCTCGGCCCTCCTCTTCCACTCCTCAAACTTGTCTCCTTGTGACAACTCTTCATCACTAGAGACCTCCAATTGGTCCTCAACCATGTCATCATCCTTCAAACCAAACCAATTGCCATCTTCATCGAAAAAGAACTTCTGCCACCAAGTCCTTTTCCTCGTATGACGGCTATTATTCTTAGCATTCGGAACAAACCCACTAACCCACCTCCGTTTCCCACCCAATTGAGCAGAAAAACTTGATGAATTGCGACGCAATACTTCTTGGTTAGTAAAGATTAAGTTTTGGCATAACACAATTGAGTTGCTCATTAAGAACATGAATAAAACCCCACATTTTCCAGTTTTCCTCAAAGCAATAAAGCAATCCAAGTTGTGTTCAAAGCAGTCAAAAGACCACCATAACCCTCATTCCTAGCCACACACACAATCAAAAACAACATGTTTCGTTGGTTTCTTGGAGCACTGATACTATGTTGTCATTCATAGTTCAACAAAAGAAACTGAACAACAAAAACAAAAACAACAACAAGATTGTCTTTTTATGTAATTCAGGAGAAAAAGAAGAAAACTTTAAATCACATACCAACTCAGCTGAGCAAATGCATGAATACCCAGAAACCCAAAAAAGCAGAAAATGGTGTCTCTTTGAGTTTTTCTTTGGTTGTGAAGGTGAGGATAGAGGAAATGAGAAAAAAAAGGGTCAGTCTGAAATTGTGTGTTTTGGTGTCTTTGGAGTGTAAAACCCCAAAGAGCTGTTGTAGAACGTGGCTTGTGCTGCAGACTTTGATTAAGAAGAGGGAAGTGGATAACGGTTTTGGGCTAAATGTAATTTATTGGTAGAATTTAAGCTAGCTGATTGCCCACGCTATTTTCTTGTTAAATTACCTGATTGCCCTTCAAGTTTGAGGATTTTTTTTTTCTTCAATGAAGCAGTAAATAACTAATATCTTACTATGTTAAAAAGTCTTAGGTCAATGGATATTTTTTTTGAAGATTTTTTTGATATTTTCAATAAAAAGGTTTATGATTCAAATTCTTTTATTGTAATTATTAAAGGTTTTTGATATTTTCCAGCTTCATGATTTTATTTATTTATTTATTTATTTTTCAAATGATCCAAAGCAGTAAATATCTTATTAAAGCATCCACGGCAATGTTCTTAAAATAACTTTTTAGTTATTTTATAGTTTCAAATAAACGAAAACACCCTACATCAATGTTACTAAACTTAAAATATTTTACTAACTTGTTATAGTGAGCTGCTACTACTAACAGCTTACTGTAACAAGTTGTTACAAATATTAAATTATTTTCTGTTTCTTCTCTTATTATTAAAATATTTTCTCTTTCTTTCTTTCTCTCCCCCTCTCTCAAGTGTAGCAAGCTTATTAGATATGACCTCAAGTTAAGAATTTTATTGATTTCAAGATTTATTTTATTAGTAAGTTATACATGCATCTAATAAATTAGTAATAAAGCCTCAACTTCAATTTCTACTTTTCTATTCCCTAAAAGAGAAAACCATTAACTTTTAGGTTGAGGATTGTTGGTAAAAAAAAAAAAAGGTTTTAAGTAGCGTTTTTGTAAGTATATGATTTTTTTTTTTTTTTTTAAAGAATACTACGTATTTTTTTAACATACACAAAAAAAAGGGAAGAAGGTCTTAAAAAATATAAAGTATATGAAGTATTTTGATAAGCTATAAATATATGAAGTAACTATTTACAATAAAGTTGTGTTGCAACCTTTATGAAAGATACATCTCTATGACTTTTGGTGAAAAGGGTGTGATCCTTGATGAATGGGTGTTATTATTGGTGAAAGGCGTTACAACCTTTGGCAAAGGCTACAAGTGGTAGAACTAGAAAGGACACAACTTTTCATAGGAGCATATGGTCATCTATAAATAAAAGGGAATGTTTGATTATTATGTTCTCAAACAATCTCTCCATATGTAAAATACCACTCTCATGGGATTGCCATACCTAAAAGGGATATTGCTTTTATAATAAAGAGTGTTTTTTAAAATTAAAAATCGCATGTATAATTGTATATTGCATCCATTATGTATTTTATGTGGCCCTTGACTATGTTACAAGTCAAAAATAAAAACCTCTGGGAAAGTGGGATGAACTAATGCTAAGTGATATGAAGGCGAAGGGGTAGGGAAGACAATCTACCAACATGTCAAAGTTTTGTACTTTCTTCCAAAATTCAAGCTGACTTTGAGAGTTTGAACATGAATAAGAGTGCATGAGATTGTGTGATAGGGAGTTGAGTCATGAGTGTTGCTCTAAGTTGGCTAAGCTCACAAGGGATTAGGGACAAAAAGTGGTAGTGTCACTTGTCGATCATATGAACCATTTCCTATTGTATGTGTAAATTGACTGGATGGTGTAAATGATTGATGCATTTGAGATAGCATGCTATGGACAAGTAAAGAAGACGTTGACATTGCGTTATATGGTAGAGCCCAAGCCTAAATATTCCCCCATATTTAAGCATGCTAACTAGACTAACAAGTGTGCTCTCTAGACTCTAGTTAGTCTAGAGTTCCCATCAATTATACACTGTAGGACTTCATTTGTGGAACTCAATATAAGCTCGCTATAAGCTATTCTTGTATCTGACAATCATTGATGGACCTAAAAATATTTATGCTAAAATGCAAAACTCATCTTTTAAATTTTACTAGAATTTATTTTAGTTTTCTAACTTTTATTTCACTTATTTTAGTCATTTAAAGTATGTTTGATTGGGTGAATTTTAGGGAAGATGGAAAAAAAATGAAAGAAAATGGTTAGAAAATATTTTAGGTGGATGTTTGGTTGGAGAGGGGAGGCAAAAAAAAATGGTGGGGTTTGGATAATTTTACCCCGAACTTACCAAAATTTTTTCTCCCCAAAATGAGAAAAAAAAACTAGGTAAAAAGTGCTCATAACTTGAACGGACAAAAATACCCATATGCAAAGTGCATACGGTTTCGTCTTTGCCAGCTTGCATCTTTCTTTTTTTCTTTTTCTTTTATTTTTTTCCCTTTAATTTTTGTCTCTCTAACTCTATTTTATAATATTTGTCCCATTTTTTTCATCTTCTTTGGTTTTTGTCTTTTCCTATACTTCTCATTCGTTTTTTTTATTCATCATCTTTTTTTTGTTTCTCTGGTAAACTATTTGTGTCAGTTTCTTTTTTCTTTATTCTCTTTTTTGTCTTTTTTTTTTTTTTTTTTTTTTTGTCTTTTCTTATACTTCTCATTTTTTTTTTTCATCTTCCTTTGGCTTGTTCTCTTTATAAAAAAATAAAATAAAAATAAAATTTTATATCCATACATAATTTTTTTAATAAAAAAAGTATTACTTTTTGCTTTATTTAATAGGGATATAATTGTAAATTTATTCCAACTTCATTTCCCACCAAATAAATGAGATTTCCATCTCTTCACTTTTCTATCATCCCAACCAAACACAAATAAGAGAAAATTAAATCTCTTCTATCCTCCAATTTTTTTTATCAATTCCTCTTTTTTTATCCTCCTACTTTTTCACCTCTCCAACCAAATAAACCCTTAATTCTTAAGTTTATATTCAATTAAGATCTTTCCATCAACTTCTGTTAATTTTTTCTATAAAAAAAATCTAGAAAATATTTTTCAACCATTAATTGGATTTTTTTTAATTAAAAATATTTGGAAAAAAATTAAAATTTTGGACAATTAATCACAACATTTAACAAAAGTTGATGAAAAAACCTTAATCGAATAATAAACTTAAAACATAGAAGATTGAAATAAACAAAAGCAAAGTTAGAGAACTTCAATAAATTCTAGTGATACACAGAAGGCGATTTTGCATTTTAACCAAAATATTTATTAATTTAGATTGATGTTATTGGTTGATCATTTGTTGACGCAAAAGCATCCACGTTAGTAAACGCATCTTCACAGGTGCAGACATAGGCAGTTAGTCGGTCAGAAGACTCAGGAAAGTCTGTAGGCCATCTAATCAAAATTAGGACACAAATCCTCATGGAAAGGGACACTAATCTTACGTTTACAAAGATTTTGACGACTGAAGAAACTAGGGGAAAGACTGAAGGAAATCTTAACAAGTAGAAACTATTTTGTCCAGGTATATGGATTGGAAGTTCACATAATCTCCCCAACTTCCCATTCTGAGGGAATGTAGAGGTGTTGTCTTGTCCAGACGCAAAGAATTGAGACTTTACATATGGTGAAAGGAACCATAACCCCTTCAAATCCAAAAACTTAAATGATGAATGAAACAAGATCTAAGGATGTTAGTATGGATATCCTAATAAAAAACTACAATGCATTAAAAAAAAAGAATCATCCAAAGAGAATCTGGAGAGAGAATTCAGTGCACACTTTAGGCTATAAGTCCCCCTTAATCATGCTTCAGTCTATATGGTTGAAACACTCGATTACAAACAATAATTTTTTTAAAAGGCAAAAATCTTGATTTTCCACCAGCTTTTGTGCAGATGCTGCTAAGCAATTCTTGAAACCTGCTGTCTAGAATTCACCTGTGAAGAGTTAATAAAAAAAAAATCAGGAATACAACTAAAAAAGGGCCCCAATTCAGTCTCATAGGATTGAAGCAGTAGAGCTATGCTGAGGCTTATCTCATCCTCCATTACATTTTCTTGCAATTATATTAGATAGTTACCAAAAAACCACAACAGAGAACATTAATACTGTTAAAGCTTACATTTTCTTGCATTGGGTTGCAACTTACAAGAACTGCAAACCGCAAAAGTTTGAAGACTAAAAAAGGCAAAATAAAAAAATTAATGCTATGTGAAGCATTGAGCAGTGACATAGAGGTACTGCATTGTTTGAATCTTTTAATTTTTTGAGAGGAAAGATCGTTTGAATCTAGAATTGAGTTACCCTGGTGTTCAACTCTTAGGAAGTATAATCTCAATTTTGGAATAGTTTATCATTCCATTTTACCAAACAAATAGTCAAATTAGTTAATATATCAACCATACTTTGATAAGAAAAAGTCAACAGTCAAATTTAATAAGAAAAATCCATATTTTAACTAGAGATTTGGGTTTATTTTGTTAAAGCAATGACAAGTATCATTGGAAGAACTCGTTCATCTTCTTAAGGAATCATGGCTATGACAAATAATTCTTGCTACAAACAAAACTATGAGCTGAGGGCACATAAACACAGAAAATGCTACAGAAATATCAAAACAAATACCTAATTACTGCCAAAGCAACAAACAAGCATTACCCATTTTCCAGCTCAAGCATTACTAAGTCCTAACTACAAATATCTAGTTAGTGCCAAGGCTTCTGATGCTCCAAGCATTTCTAAACATAAAATTGGTAAAACCAACTTAGAATACTCAATAATTAAAAATTTCCGAAGGCTTAGATTTAAGAATAGTCCCAATACCTCAAAGGAAAATATCATAAAAATACAAAATTTTCTACATTTTGGTCACAAACTAACATGACTTCTGATTCATCATACAAGGTATATCACACATCACCACTTCTCCTGAATTTGGAGACAAAGTACTCAACCACTTGATACCACACTTGCCATCACTCTAAACAGCCACAAAAGTCTTGACAAAATTTTCGTGAAATTTGTAGTAGATAAAGCATTACTCTAACTTGGAACTTCATTTAGACTTTTCCAGCAATTAATCATCTTCAAGAAGTTCAAATTTAATTCATGGACTGAAGAAATAATGTTTAACCTCAAGTCACATCTATGAAGGAAATAAAAAGGTGCCAACCAATGTGGAAGCTAACAATTATAGCAAAACATAGTTTCAACTGTAGTAGATAGTAACAAGCAAATCTCTTCTCCTTAATTATCCACATATAACAAGAGCCCAAGAAGTTCAAGTTCCAAAACTCCTCTAGTAGAATGAAAGGACACAGGAACATGAGCATCTACTGGTTGAGGAAGGCATCATCCTAAGCTCTAGGAAACAAGCTCTTAAGAAACAAATATAAGTTCTTTTCCATTTCCAACTAAAAATAGAAAATCAATCCTTTTTCTTTTACCTTTTCTTCTATTTCTTATTAAGTAAAAGTGCTGACACCTATCATCTATGTTCATATTATGAAACTCATCATCTGTAATATTTAATGAATGATTTTCATATATTAAGTAGAATATTATATTCTTCAAAAGTGCAATGGTCATTTCTGCAAGCATGTCACTCTCCACTTCAGTGGAATACAATGTGAATCCACCTAAGCACAGATAATATCCCCTGGGTCAAAAATTGCTCTTGCAATTTGAATATGACACCTGTTCTACTATAATGCTGTTTTATGCTTAACAACTTGTTTGTTGCATATTTCAACTCCCATTAAGTAGAACATAGTTTTCATTGTTTCTTCCATAAAGACCTGATGCAAAACTACATAACAATTCAGTGAATAAGGTCACATTCAAAGTAGAACAAAATCCCTGCATCTCCAAGCATCTACAGTGGTTCTTGTACAAGTGTAATCATATATTTTCTGGAATGCACACTTCTCCCAAGCATCAAAAACATTCGACAGCCTTCAGCAACAAAAATGCAAGAGCGTTTGTGAGTATGTTGGAGAGAGAGAGAGGGGGAGGGGGGAGGGGGGTTAGTAAGGAAAGAACCTATGCCAACATTTACAAATATGTTGGTCAAGATGACTATTGAAATTTGGCACAAATCTATCAGAAAGTAGATGGTTAAAGATGTAGCACCACATCTGGAAGCCCCAAGTGAAGATTATGGGCACTATGCAGATTTAGAGGTTAAAGTACAACAAGAATTCTCTTTGGTTGAGGACAATGTGCTTGAGGTAGTAATTTAGGTTCCTTTGTTTATTAAATCTAAAAGGTAGTGATTTAGGTCTTAGCGGTAGTCAATTTGCATCCTCTAATAGTTAAATTTTCAAGATGGCATTAAGGATCTTTTCATAATTTGAAGGATTTTAGTCCATGCATCAGCTTCTAAAGTATCAATACGAATTGTGCCAGCTCAGAATACAACTAAGCTAGCATCAACTGAGGCCCAAGTACTAAACCTGATCAACTGACAACTTTGGCATTCTAGACTCACCAAACAAGACTCAGGCTAAGAGGTGTACAACCTTCTCAGCGATTATAAGAATATTTCAAGAATAACCTTTGGGAAATAAAATCATATTAATCAAGTTCAAAAGCAGATTGTCAAGTCTAAGAAAGCTCAACGATTAAAAGACCAATGCATAGTTTAGTTAGTATAACCAACATCAAATGGAAATGACAAGCTTAAACAATTAGGAAAAAAAAGTACCAACAGCTGCTAGACTCAGAGGAATTTATGACAGTAATGACATATTTCCAGGGGTTCAAGGGATAGCCTAGGCATTCTTTGTGGTACCCCATGTCTATGGTTTGAACCCCACCCTCTCCCTCTCCCACTATCTACCAATATATATATATATATATATATATATTCAAAGTAATGCCATATTTCCAACCTAAACTGTTAGAGAGATCGGTAAGCGATTGAATTGACCATTTCATATTAGCTTAATCTTTTGTGACCAAATTACCATATATAGTCCTCATAAAATAAATATAAGAACTACAAAATTCACGACATCTCATCATACTGAGTATAAAAGGTTTATAACATCAAAAACTCATGACCAATAACCAAATCAGTTCATACACCCATCTCAAAAGAATAAAAATCAAATTTTGACAGCACTGTCCCTAAACATGTTTTTTGCACAATGAAAGTCTGATAGAAAATGGCATTACAGGAAATCCCTGAAACCTCAAAACTTTTGGTCCCCTCTAGCTATACTCATTAAACAGAAAAACTCCAATGTATAAACAATTCATATACACCCATCTCAAAATTATGCTTAAAAGAAAAAATAAATATAAGAACTCAACAGATGGTCCCTAATCACATGTTAATCACTCAATGGAAGTCATAATGCTTACTAATTACTTCGCGATAATAATGAAAAAAAATTCAAAAAAATGGGAATAAGCCCACCTACTAATTATCTCTCCCAAACCCCACTTTTGCACTAGCTTTGTACACTGAGTAAGACCTTTTTTTTCGTACTTTTTTTTTAATAATGAAAATAAGCTACTAATTAAACAATGCATAACTAATAAAGACAAAAACAGAAACAATAAAACAGATAAATACATTGATCAAACCTTAGGTGGAAGAGGGTGTTTGAGTGGCGGTTTTGGAAGGCGGTGAAGGCGGTTGATAAATTCGAGCTTTCTTAAGGATTTCAGCAACAACCCAACGCTTATTCTTGCTCAGTGGCCTTGATGGGTCCAATCGAACCTGAAAATTTTGCTCATAATCTTATCAATCAACCAATCAATCAATAATTACTACTAATCAATCAATCAAAAAGTGTTTTTGAGTTTTGGTTGGGAAAAGCTTACGCGGTCGCCGATGTTGCACTGGTCGTGCTCGTCGTGGGCCATGAACTTCGAGGTGCGCTTGACGTAGCGATTGTAGAGCTTGTGGTGGAACAGTCTGTCCACTGCCACCACTACTGACTTCTGCATCTTGTTCGATACCACCATTCCCACCACTTGCTTCATCTTTCTCTAATTCTCTAGTTTTGTTTGTTTGGTTGCCGAGAAAACGAAAGAAAAGAAAAAGAAAAGAATATGTGAAATGAAATGAACTAATAAGTTCTTTTTGTGAGTTTTGACTGTCACAAGCACAACTTAAAAATCAGGGTTTTGGGTTTTGGCTGAGAACGAAGACGGATTTTTTTTTTTTTTTTTGGGTGCTCAATATCACTATAGGGTGTCTTTGGTAAATTCTACTTTTGGGTGGGTTCTAGTTAGATTAATTGATAGAGTCTCTCGTAGTTGTAATCTCTGTTTATACCAAAAACTGATTGATATCTTGATTTGATAATAAAGAGCAGTATTATCAAGAGATGACGCCATAAATTGAAACTCTTTCAAAAAAAATATTTCGTCTTTTGAATTATTGGGCAAAATTTGTAAAATATTATGGATAATTACATCCCTTCCTTATGGTTTGGAGAAACGATACTCTACCCAAGACTTAAAAGTGAAAAAACATTTTTTGCCTTTGATATTCATTTAACCAAATTTTGTAAAATTAAAATTAAAATTTTTTTGTATTAACATGTTCTTAACTTAATGGTAGTTTTCCAACATTAGCATTAATTTCAAATTAAAATCCATTTTTAAAATTTTTAATTCAAGTGTAAGTGTTATGGAGAGATTTGCCAATGTAAGTGTTTTGATACTTGATAAATTTTGTGTTTATTCTAAATTATCAATTCTGTTTTTACTAACCATGGTTAAACTTTTGTAAAGAGAATCTTAAAGAAATTTAGAATATTTTGTTATGAATATAAATAGAAGGGGGGGGCTTTAAACCTTTTTTCCCTTCAAGTTTGGGTGAAGTATCATTTTTCCAAACCTCAAGGGAGGGAAGTGTTATTACCTCATACTATTATTAAGGCAAAAATATAATTTCCACCCTATAACTTTGATCAATTTTCATTTTAGTCCAAAGTTTAAAAATTATCATTTTAGTTCATTAACTTTGATCAATTGTCATTTTTTGGTTTCTAAGTTTAAAAAATATCAGATTTTTTGTTTAAATAAATTAATAAAATAATCTAAAAAATTATTTTTTAATGTTAAATAATGTGAAATGATGTCATTTTAAGAGAGTTATCGAAAACTTTTTAGCGACAGTAAATGAAAAAGCTAAAAATGATTGTATTATCAAAGTTAATGGACTAAAAAAAACAATTTTTAAACTTTGTAGGTTAATATGATAATCGATCAAACTCATAGAGTGTAAAGTGTATTTTTTGCCTATTATTAGTAATTATTTAATTGGAAAACATTTGGAAATATAGCATTTTTTTCTAAGGTAATTAGGCATTGAAAACATGATTTTAAGTGCTGGATTCCCAAAGAACTTCAAAATAACACCAATTTAAATCATTAATATTAAAAAGAGATTATTTAGCATATTTTACCTAGTTTTTGCACAATCCGACACAAGCAAATCCAATTTAACATGGTCTTATATCATGATAATAAATAATTGATATAACATAAGTCATGATGAGGTGCAAATCGTCAGTCTTGTAGGTTCATCCAGATGGAGCCGTATCTTCGTCGGTGTCACTGTGAAACTGGTAAGGTAGCTCCCTTAAGGTGGACACCGGTGTGGTGCCTGCCACAACGTCTCCGATGCCAAAGTCAGTATAAGAGAACTTTGAGAAAATAACAGAGTATCAGAATAACTAGAAATGCTTTGAGGTGTGTCTGTGTACCTTGTGTTGGTGTTGTGAGGGCTTTATATATGCTCCCACAGCCTCTAGCCGTTGTGGTTGTTAATGTGGTTTTAATGTCTCTTTTGGTAACGTCTCATGCTTAGTAATGTGTGCCTTAATGAGGCATCCAACGGTCTGTACAGCTGGTCTTGTAACCGCTCAGGACATTATTGGCTGTATTGAATGGTTTTGTTACCTTCGTCAGTGATATGGACGTGGTTAGTTCGTCCCAGAGGACAGCCTCGTCAGTCTCGATGAGGTCGTCCAAGAAAGGTGAGTTCGTCAGTCTCATCAGATGGTGAGTTCGTCAGTCCCATCAAATGCCCCCCAGGTTCTGTGGTCGTCGTGACGTGTTATGACGACCACCAGAAGATGAAAGGTTTCCTGATCAGACATGGCTCTTAGAGGCAGAGAACTCAAAGTTGAAAAAAGACTTCATTATCGCCATGGATGAGGCCAACACACTAAAGGAGAAGATCAAGGTCATCGCTGTTAAGGCCGTTAAGACTTTTCAGCAGACTGAAGATCTATTACGATACCTCGTCAAGCACCCAACTGGAGCGAATCTGGGGAACCTTGATCTTGAGGACGTAGACAAAGAAATCTTGAGGACATCAGTAACTTACATCCGTCCAGGCGAAATCTTGTTACTTAGCCAGTTTTTTTTGTGACTTACACCCATTGAAGGGATCTTGTCATTTTTGGCTTCGTCAGTAACTTACATCCGTCTAGGCGGAATCTTGTTACTTAACCAGTTTTGTCTTCGTCAGTAACTTACATCCGTCCAGGCGGAATCTTGTTACTTAGCTAGTTTTGGCTTCGTCAGTAACTTACATCCGTCTAGGCGGAATCTTGTTACTTAGCCAGTTTTGGCTTTGTCAGTAACTTACATCCGTCCAGGCGGAATCTTGTTACTTAGCCAGTTTTGGCTTCGTCAGTAACTTACATCCGTCCAGGCGGAATCTTGTTACTTAGCCAGTTTTTGTTTTTTTAAGCTGCTCGGTTTGCTCGCGCTAAGTCATTGGCTGAATAGTTTTTTTATTGCTTTCAAAAATGAATACAACTGTCAGTTACATCTATTGATGGTACTTCTTCAAGTGCCCAATGTTCCCTGGTTGTGGTAGTTTTTGCCCGTCTATGGTCTCCAGGTGATAACTGCCTTGTCTGGAGTAATGGGCGACCCGGTAGGGTCCTTCCAAGGTTGGGTCGAGTTTCCCTTGGGCGGGGTCTTTTCCACATCCTTTATCGCAGCTAAAGCATATTCAGCGTTCATGTACTTCTGTGCCTTCAGGAGCATCTCTGCCATTGTCTTCGGTGGATTCTTCGCAAGTGAAGCCACGAGATCTCTGGATCTCAGTCCTGCTTTGAAGGTCATCAGTTGCACCTTGTCATCAGCTTCGTTCACCTCTAGAGTTTCCCGAGTAAAGCGTTTCACGTACGACCTTAGGGTTTCCTTCTCTCCCTGTCTAATGGTGAGTAAGTGGTCTGCCGGCCTCTTTGGACGCTGCCCCCCTATGAAATGATGCAAGAAGGCATTGCTCAATTGCTCAAAGTTGTCCACGGACGATGTCGGCAACTTTGTGAACCATTCCCTTGCAGCTCCTTTGAGAGTGGTGGGAAAAGAACGACACAATATCTCGTCGGGTGGCTGTTGAAGACCTAGCGTCGTCTTGAAGGTATTAAGGTGATCTTGAGGGTCTCTGAGTCCGTCGAACGACTTAAGCTGAGGTAAACGAAACTTTGACGGCACGTGGCATTGAAGTACCGCCACGGTGAAGGGTGAATCCGTGGCCCTTACCATTCTGTCTACGCTTCGGTCTGTCTTCTCCTTGATGGCGTTTCTCAGTTCGTCCATCTCCTTCCTCATCTCTCGAAGGAGGTTTGAATTCTGTTCGTCTGGAGTAATTGGTCTTTGATGAATGCTCCTCCTATGGCTATCCCCTTCTCCTTCCACGTTATCCTTGGATTGATTCTCCTCATGTTGAGCCTGCTGAACCTGTTGAAGCCGTAGCTTCATTTCCTGATTTTGTTTGGTGAGTTCTTCAATGGTGGCTGCAAGAGCTTGAACTTGCTGGGCCAAGACTGCCGAATCTGGATTGGGTTCCATCTGAACGTAGAAGTTGATGGAAACTACGTTTTCAAATATGAATCTGAAAATATTGTCCCCATAGATGGCGCCAAACTGATGAGGTACAAATCATCAGTCTTGTAGGTTCGTCCAGATGGAGCCGTATCTTCGTCGGTGTCACTGTGAAACTGGTAAGGTAGCTCCCTTAAGGTGGACACCGGTGTGGTGCCTGCCACAATGTCTCCGATGCCAAAGTCAGTATAAAAGAACTTTGAGGAAATAACAGAGTATCAGAATAACTAGAAATGCTTTGAGGTGTGTCTGTGTACCTTGTGTTGGTATTGTGAGGGCTTTATATATGCTCCCACAGCCTCTAGCCGTTGTGGTTGTTAATGTGGTTTTAATGTCTCTTTTGGTAACGTCTCATGCTTAGTAATGTGTGCCTTAATGAGGCATCCAACGGTCTGTACAGCTGGTCTTGTAACCGCTCAGGACATTATTGGCTGTATTGAATGGTTTTGTTACCTTCGTCAGTGATATGGACGTGGTTAGTTCGTCCCAGAGGACAGCCTCGTCAGTCTCGATGAGGTCGTCCAAGAAAGGTGAGTTCGTCAGTCTCATCAGATGGTGAGTTCGTCAGTCCCATCAAGTCATATATTACGTTGGGCATTGATCCTAACATATTCCTTATTATACATCATTTGTGCACATTCCCTATTTTACATTTAAATGCGTGAAATTATTGACGTTGTGTGTACAAAGTACACATTAACAAATGTATAAGAAAATTTTCCCTATTGGTTTAACAATTAACAATTAACAATCATACTTTGCCATCCAAACCAAGATAATAATTTGAACATACCTTCTTGGTAACCCAATGACAAAATTATCTTATGTCCCCAAACAAAACCAATCATAGTCTATTTATCAAAATACCAACGTTCATTAATTTGGACTGTTCGTACCAATTAGTTAATTAGTACAAACTTCCCCTTATTCCATCTTGATCTAATAGTGTATTTGAACTGAGGGGAAGTAGATGGAGGTAGTTTAATTCACTTTGTTTGGATTTTTTTTAGAAGGAAGGGGAAAAATGTTTGGGGAGATTTGGAGGAGGTAAGATAATCTTCCAAGCCCCTTATTTTGTGTTCTTCCAAAATAGGAGAATCCAGAGATAAGCAAGTTTCACTTACATGTATATTTTTAAAAAATATATCATTTTTCCTCTTATGATGTCAATTTATATTTATTTCATTAGATCAAACAAATGAGGGGTATGGGAGGAAAATCCACTGGGCAAAATGGGAGGTGTTATGCCAACCAAAGAGCGCTTTAAAGATCTTTGCAAATTTAATAAAGCTATGTTGGCTAAACAGTTGTGGAGGTTGCTGCATGATAGGGAATCTCTATTCTATAGGGTTTTCAAGGCGAAGTATTTTCCAAATAATTCTATATTTGAGGCAAAATCTTCTTCCGGCTCCTTCACTTGGAAGAGTATTCTGTGGTCCAGAGACTTAATTAAAAGGGGATCCTCTTAGAGAGTGGGCAATGGTCACTCTGTCCGAATCTATAAGGATGTATGGCTGCCAAGTCCTGATGGTAGAATTAAATCCCCAGTCTTTCATCTTGCTCCGGAGTCTACTGTGAAGTCCTTGATTGATCCAGATACAGGGTGGTGGAACATCAATCTTATTGATTGGTGTTTTCATCCACTTGATGCTAGACTTATCAAGTCTCTGCCTCTTAGTTTCACTCCCCAACCTGACACCTTGGTTTGGAAGTCTGAAAAATCTGGAAGTTATTCCGTTAAATCCGGATATAAATCTCTATGTGAGCTTCATAATAGGGACACGAATCATCCTTTTGTTTCAGACTCACAGAGGGGTTTTTGGAAATGTTTATGGAAGCTGAAGGTTCCGGGTAAGATCAAGCATTTTCTATGGAAGACTTGCACAAACTCGTTGCCTACCAAGGTTAATTTACGGAAGCGGAAAATTCTGGAGGAAGCAGAGTGCCCTCGCTGTGCTGGTGTTCCGGAGACTGTTGAACATGCTTTATGGAGTTGTCTGGGATTCAAATTTTGGATGGGTGGATAGAAGTGCAGCGGCCACTGATTCCTTCTCGGATGTTCTGCAAAATATCCGAGTCAAACCAGCTTCATTAACGTTATTTGCTGTAACTGCTTGGGCCATCTGGTCTCAGAGGAACAAGTCATGTCTCCATGACAACCCTCTGCCTCTCTGTAATGTTGCTAGTTTTGCCAAGACTTATCTCAATGAATTCAAAGACATGGTCAACCCCTCTATTCTCAGGAAACGGGTTATTCCTTGCAGGTGGTCTCCGCCGGCAGCCGGTTCGGTAAAGATAAACTATGACGGAGCAATGTTTGGGGAGTCTGACAGGGCGAGCTTAGGCGTGGTAATTCGATCTTGCGAGGGTCAGGTGGTGGTAGCTCTATCCGAGCAAATTGCAAAACCTCCAACAGTGGAGATCCTTGAACTCCTTGCAGCAAGGCGTGCGATATTTTTTTCTGCAGAATTGGGTCATACTCAGTGTGTCTGCGAAGGTGACTCTTAATCAGTGGTTAATGCTTTAAAGGGTTCCGGTATGGACCATTCTAGTGGGGGGCATCTCATCTTAGATATTCTTTCTCATTCAAACTCTTTTTAGAGTATTTCTTTCGCTCATGTAGGTCGGCAAGGCAATGCAATAGCGCATGCTTTAGCCCAACGAGCGAGATCCTCTCTTTCGTCTCAAATCTGGTTGGAGTGTGTTCCAACGGATATCATGTCTTTTGTGTTGGATGATTTTCCAAACTCTTGATTTTAATATAACAAGTAGTTTTCTTCTCAAAAAAAAAAAAAAAAAAAAAAACAAATGAGGGGTATAATTGTCAATTTATGTGATGTCTTATTATTTCCTCTTCACAATTTTAATATGACTAAATTACACTTTTCACCCTTTTCACCCTTAAAGTGTAGGGTTGTTTTCACTTTGGTCCATTAAGTTTGGGATTTTTCATTTTAGTCCACCAAGTTTGGTGGTTTTTTTTTTTTTTTTCCTTCAAAATTATCCTTTTGTCCATATTTGTAATTGAATTGGCCGTTAAGTGCCAACCAAACGACAACGTCATTTCTTATTTCTCTCTCTTAGTCTCTCTCTCTCTCTCGTCTTAACAGTTATTGAACACTACTTCAATTGCATTTCCATTAATTCCCAAAACTTATAAATATCTATACATAGTTCATAATTATGCGAGCCAAATAATCCATATAAAATTCATAATATGTACAGAATATCATGCATTGCCATCAGTAGTCTGGAATCGTTACAACAACAAACCAAGGCTTAGTCCCAAAACATTTGGGTCGACAAATCTATTCTTTTCATCATTCTATCCTATCCAAAGTCACTCCATCTTCACCTCTTTAATTGACATGTCATTTTTTACTACTATGCTATTGTAAATGAATACAAAATGCATTTGTTACACTTACAAATTTTCTCAAATACTTTAGACAACCATTACTTGTTTGCAGAAGTTCTGGCTTATTGACACTGCTAGAATTAGAAGAAGGGCAGCTATAGGTTAAACAGGTAGTACTGCGGAAGCTTTATCAGTGAATCGAGCATTTGAGCCATATATCTTTCTAATGTTGTTGCTCTTGTCATTGAGGCCATGGCTGGTATCACGGAACAAGTACTTCATCCATTTCTTTTTCTGGGCACATTATATAATCTTTTTCTGCCTTAACAAAACTGTATTGCACCTCAGTGAAAAATTTGGTGAAACCAAAATTGTATTTTACACAAATTTCAATGTAAAAATTTGACTGTGGGTGGATATGCTTGGCCTTCATTCTTCAACCCAAATGCTTGATAAATTACAGTTGCTGATTGTTTCTACTACTTGAGAAGCTCTTATACTCCAGCTCAATTCGGCTGAATGCATAACATTTCTTCAAGCCTTGTACCCTTGTGAGTCTCCTCACCTCTTCCACCCCAGGCCAATTACCAGCTTCAGCATAAACCATACTCAACATGGTATAATTGGCAGCGTTACGAGGTTCTGATTCGATAAGCCAAAGTGCTAACTTTTCAGCAATTTCCAATCTTCCATGAACCTTACAAGCAGATACCAAGGAGCTCCAAATTTTTGTACTAGGTTTCATGGGCATTGCTCTTACAACCTCACAAGCATTGTCAAGCTTCCCTGACCTTCCAAGGAGGTCGATAAAGCATGCATAATGTTCTACAGTTAAGGGAATTTTATCATCTTTCATTACACAATCAAAGATCTTTCGTCCCTCTTCGACAAGGCCAGTATGGTTGCAAGTGGATAATAGAGCGAGGAAAGTCATTGAATCTGGCTTCATCCCTTTGTCTTGCATCTCATGGAAGAGTTGCAAAGCTTCTTCACCACAACCATGAAGACCATAACCACTGATTAATGTGCTCCATGAAGTGCAATCTCTGGTTGGCATTTCTTTAAAAATTTGATGGGAAGCCATGAGACAGCCACACTTTGCATACATATTTATAAGTGCATTCCCAATGAAAATGTCAAAGTTCAAGCCAGATTTCAGGATATAGCCATGGACTCCAAATCCATGCTTTAGTGAAGATAAACTGGTGCAGACAGAAAGTATGGCCAATAGAGTTACAGAGTTAGGCTCAATTCCCTGCATCTGCATCTGGCTAAAAAGATTCATTGCTTTGCCGCTATTCCTACTTTGAGCGTAGCTCCCAATAATCAAACTCCACATCACAACATCTTTAATAATTGACTTCTCAAAAATGGTCTCAGCAGAATGCAAAGTTTCCTGGCATTTACAATACATATGTATGAGAGCAGCTGAAAAATGATGATCTGCATCAAATCCATGACGAAAAGCATACCCATGAATCTCTTTGCCATGCTCAATATAGCCCAATTCTGCAAAAGCTGGTAACACCGTAAGTAATGTTACTCGATTGGGTTTAACCCCGGAAACCTGCATTGCTTGAAAGCAATTGATTGCCATATCATAATTTTGATTAGCTGTGCAGCCAGAAATCATAGCAGTCCATGAAACTTCATTTTTATTTTCCATTCCTTCAAAGACACGTAAAGCTACCAATGAGTCATGACATCTCAAGTACAAATCAACCAAAGCCGTTGACAAAAACACCGACTCCTTGATTCCATCAACAATAACAAGCCCATGAATCTGTCTCCCTAGTCTAAACTCTCCTTTCCTTGCACAAGCTGACACTATGGCGGCAATTAACTCGGGCTTTGGTGCAAAACCACACAAATACATCTCCTTAAACATTTCTAAAGCGTTTACGCAATACCCATTTTGTAAATAGCAATTTATCATGGAATTCCATGAGATGGTGTCTCTATGAGGCATTGTATCAAACACTTGACGTGCAGCTTCAGCAATGGAAAATTTAGCATACATAGAAACGAGAGAATTGGATATAATTGCCTCTGAATCAGAGCCTGTCTTGAGGGCCATGCAGTGAAGCTGGAGTCCAAAATGGTAGGACTGAGCATGAGAGCATGCCTTGATGATGGAAGGAATAAAAATGGAGGTGGTTGCATGGAGACCCAATGGATGGAGCACTTCTTTGTAAAGTTCAAGTGTTTCGTTATAAAGTCCTTCGGAAACGTAGTCTCTAATTTTACAGTGAATGGCTGGAATTGATAGTGTGGGGTCTACAGTTGAAGAGAATCGTCTGATCAAAGGATGCATAATAGATGATCCAAATCTTGGCCATGTTGAAATCATGGGTATTGAAAGTAGGCAGGTCCCAAAGAGCACAACTGAAAAACTTTGCAACCTGCCTGTTAATTTTAAAATAAAGGGAAAATTTCATTTAAAAAAAAAAAAAAACCAAGAGTACCTATTTCATAGCAAATTTTTAAATTTGTAAATAATTTTCGGTTACTGTTCACACTAAAAAACACTATTCATATGCCTTGATGCATTGTTCATATCCCATGAATAATGCACCAGGCGTTGATCCAAAAAAAATAAAAAGACTGAAACTCAAAATGCAGGGCTATTAGACGCAATCCAAACGCTCACTTAGTGTGCGTTTGGGATAAACTGAATTTTTCAACTTATCTCCACTCTCGATTTATTTTTAGTACTATTCATGAGTTTCATTACACTTTTTGGTACTATTCATGGGTCTCACTGCACTATTCAACTAACTTTTACCTTTATTTACAATACTTTTAGCAAAAATTTTTCAGTTTCAGTTTAATAAACTATTCCCAGAGGACATTTATTGTGAAAGAGTGTTTTTTTTTTTTTTTTTTTTTCCTTCTTTTGGATATTTAATCAGTGTACCACCTAAGCAAAAATCATGTGCAAGTAATGTGTTATTAATTTCTGTCTAACTTAACAATGCAAAATGTAACAAATGTCATAGTTTAGAGTGCAAAGTGTGCATTTGAATAGTTTAAGGTATAAAGTGTATTTTGGTGTATAGTTTAGGGTAATAAAGTGTAATTTTTCCAAACTTATAAAACGGTTTCAATTTAAAGCTTTTATTCACCTCTGTTATTTATACTTATTTTGGATAGGAATGAAGTAGAGAAGATGGAAAAAGTATTGAAAAAACATTGTATTTCACCTAATTAGAAAATTTTAATTTTTTGGTAATCAATTTCTCACTCAAAACAAATCTTTGTCTGTCTGCCCTTTCACTTCATTGGTAGTCAAATTGATTTATGAGAAACTCTAAGTCAAATGTAGAGTTTTAATAAATGAATTCTGATTTGCTATGTTAATGTCCAAAATAATAAAAATGAATGATGAAGATAAAGAAAAGCTTATATTGAAATGATTTGATAAGTTTGGGATTTTAATTGACAAAATTTAAAGCATGAGACTTCATTTGAAACATGGAAGAAAAATTTGGATTTTTTTTTTAATTATGCAATTTCACCTAAAATAAAAATCTTAACGTGTAATGTAGTTCATGAATATAGCACACACCTTTTTCGTTTTTGGTATTTGGTGCTTTATTTTATTTTAAAGTGTAAATAAGATGATTGTACACTTCAAAAATCTAACAAGAAGGGCCAAGAGCCTTATAATTCAATTGACATCTCTTGGTATTCGAATGAGATTCAAATCTACCCTCACTCAATTATCGAATTATCAAAATTAAAAGTTGCCCTAGAAGGGGCCAATATTACTAGATTATGAGATGGCGTATATATATAACACTTAGTTATAGTTTATTGTTTGATATAGAGTTCTCCTTTCAAGCTATTGGTAGAAACACTCCATATAAATAATTAAATATAACAAATAATTATTATTGGATAAGCTATTTCTCTCATTGAATCCTCTAATTTTTATTTAGGCATAAGACCTGTGACATTTAAAAAATAAGTTTGTCTCCTATGTTTCATATTTCTTTTTAGTCTTTTTGGTCTTCTTAAATCTTATGTATTTCTCATCCCTATCTAGAAAAAAAAGTTCCTTCACATAAAATATTACAAATATATATACCACAACACTAGTAGTTTCACAAGTTCTAAATAGTTCAACTAATAGAATTTCTTAAGAATCTTGATTTTGAATCAATGACACACCCAAACGAATTGATATCTTGACTTAATGATACAAAGAAATAATTATGAAGCAGAGTCATAGGCTCAAATCCTATCAAATCCATGGGAAAAAAAACCTAGTAGTTTTACTAGTTTTTCAACTTTTACAAGCATTTAGAGAATGAGATATGATATTAATATGGGTAAGAGCCTTGAATTATTTTATGGTGTTTCCAATAGAGACATTTGGAGATGAAATCACATTCTCTTATTTTTGTAATTATTGAATTATTTTAAAAAATTGGTCATATTTTAGCAGGAAAATCAGATTTCGCAGCAATTATTCTTGACATTATACTCCACATAGATTCATGTTTTTGGTTTCTTCTAATTCAAGACAATAGAAGCATTACAATAATTTGAAGTTTCAAAAACCCCATCTAGGGATATTAATGCACCCAAAACGTCCAGCCAGTCTAGGCTCCTCTTGGCGACACGATGATGATGATGGCCACAACTCTGCTCTTCTTCCAGTCCTCCGCACGGCTTTTACAACTACTTTGCGATCAATGTAGCCTAACACCGTGATCTTGCTCATTACTACATCAATTTCCACACACGTTACCCCTGTAATAATAGATTAGATAATTAATTAACTTGCATGCATGCAAAAATGTTCTTGTCTTGGCTGAATCCACATTTTTTTGGGAGGGTTTATCATGATATATAGATGGAAACCACAATTAAATCTTGGGATTGTGCCTAGTTTAGAATGATTAAACCGTAAATAAGCAGCATTTGATTTTTGTGGCTTTTTAGAATTACAAACACTAAAATATGTCTATTGGCTTTGTGAGTTGTGACCCCTAATTCAAGGCGAATGAGAATTATTTTGTACATCGTTTGCATGCCATGAATCGATATTTCATGGTTAATGGGAACCACACGCTTGTAGGCCCAATGTGTTGTAAGACATCCATTACACACAACCAATAATGTACAAGATACGACATTTCTCAAACCAAAAAAAGAAAAAAAGAAAAAAAAATACAACCTTATGGATTAGGACCATAGTATTGTCCCATTTGTATCACTGCAAGCAATTAACGTTTGGGAGGTGAAAGTCAGAGTTATTCTTTCATTTACAATGTCATGGATTGCCTCATGAATGTTTTATTTATTATTATAAAAAAAAAAAAAAAACTAAATTACACTTTCAACCCTTAAAGTTTGAGAATTTTCATTTTACTCCATCATGTTTGATACTATTTTTAAATGTTTTATTTCTGTCCATATCCATGACTAAATCTGACCGATAAGAAAGATAAAAAGAAAAAAGAAACGATGTTGTCTTGTATGTACTTAGTGGTCAAATCAATCACATAGATATGATCATTTTGAAAATGGCATGAAACTTGATGAACAAAAATGAAAAATTTAAAGCTCAAAGGAACCAAAATGAAAACAATTTTGAAACTTAAAGAGCCAAAAAATGTAATTTAGTAATATATATATATATATATATATATATATATATCTGCCTTTTTTCTTGTTACATACCTTTGATCCTGCACAAAGCTTTGCGAACTGATTTCTTACATGCCTTGCAGTGTAAGCGTACCTTTAACTCAACAACCTGTAACATGATATTAAAGTTTCATAACATTTTGTTTGAATAACCATGTGAAGCAGAGAAAATGACAGTCAATGAAGAGACTTAAAAAGAAAATATAGACACCTCCATGGCTTTGAAAGAAATATAGGGCTGGGAGGAAGACAAGTTGAAATTGTTAATGGAAGCATTGAAAGCAAGGTGGGTTGGATCATTGATGAGTTTTATATAGGTCAGATGCAATTGTTGATTAACAAATTAAAATTTTTTAGGAAGGTGAGTGAAATGATGATGAATTTCATCATGACTGATTATGCATAGTAACATGCAGCGTGTGGCCGGCCATCCCTCACATTAAAGTTCACGTTTTCTGTTTCTCAAAAAGAAAAAAAAAAAGTACACGTTTTCTCACATAATTGTCATTTAGCATTTTATTTTGAACGGATAAATTATAATTTATCCACATGTGATTTGGTTGAAATTTTAGTTGTTTACCTGTGATTATGCAAAGCACACATTTAGCGTTTTCTAACTAAATGTTGCATTTGAATGCTTAACTCTGCCCTTAATATGAAAAATGCAGGCCTAATTTTTCAGGAAGTGGTTTCTCCCCAGTTCCTACACTTTTTTCCCCTTAAAACAATAGAGAATTTGTTATGCAGAAAAAAAATGTCATTTTTATCTATATGTTATTGTTTAAGAATTTATCAAGCAATAGCATACGAAAATGCACTTATGTTTTCAATATCTTCTTATTCTCTCTGGTTTTTATTTAATTTAATTCTTAGTTTATCAAGCAATTGGAAATCATTGTTTTCTTCCTTTTTTTTTCTTCTTAAAAATGCTATGACTTGTACAAAGATGTCAGGCCAAATAATATGAGTCTACACAGCAAAAAAAAAGAAAAAGGATCAATATGACCTTCCCAACTATACAAAACATAAGAGGATAAAATTAATTTAAACTCATGTAAGAAAAAACATCTTCGAATAAATCAGTGAGAATTACTAAATCTTCTATTATATGGTTCTCATGGTGGATTATGTTATTTATCCACCATTTCACTAAAAGATTTTTATCTGTTTAAAATTGCCGAGTCAGTTTAACTAATTTTTATTTTATTTTAAGCTGACTCAACAATTTTAAACAAATATGAGTCTTTTAATGAAATGGTGGACAAGTGACATGATCCACCATGAGGACCGTATAATTTCTCATAATTATTAATCTTATTCAACCTAAGTTCATGGACCTGTTACCGCATCACCCATGAGCAAACTCCCCATTTGTGCTTGGATCTTCATACATTTTTTGAGCTCCTATCTCTTTTGAAACATCCTTCCATATAACGGTGTGTGAATATCAGGATTATTCATGATTCACCTTCAACAATTTCAAAATACATGTACCAAATAAGTCTAGGATTCCATAAAGAAACAAGGAGAGCTTAGTCTTAAGAACCAACATACTTGTACTCAAATGCTGTAGCATAATTCTCTCTTAAAACTCTGCTAAAATTAATCTTAAATTTGTTTTGTAAACAATAATGGACAAAAATAGTTATTCCTTGGAGTTAAACAAGTGAGCAATGTTATTGCCCACTTTCATAGATGGGCACAGTCCATTAGAGAAAATACCATATTCACAAAGTCTGGTGTCATTCTGTCCCTGAGATTGATCATCCAATTGGGTCGATGAATCGAGGTCTAGAAATTGGCCATGGTGACTTCGAAACCCTAACTTAGTTGCACAAAGTAATTAATTTTACTTTTTATTTATTAATTTTTTTTTGGAACTTTGTAATAAACTGAATTGATTAACAGAGAGATTTTTTGGGTTCTGAATAGTGAGTGATGAAAGAATGAATGGAAACAGAGAGACCGATTTTGTGAGATTGTTGGGGGTTTTAGGGGTTTGAAAAATTATTAGGTTTTACTTTTAGAGCATGTGTTTTCTTTTGTTTCAAAAAAAAAAAAAAAGCATGTGTTTTCTTTTAGTAGTGTTTTTAAAAATAAAATGCTAAAATGCAAATTGCAACTTCTATGTTTGGCTGAAATTTATTTCAATACTCTAATTTTACTTTTGTTCAATTAAGTTTAGTTTCAAATTTATTCAATTTAGGAAATTTTGTCCAAATTTTTTTTTTTTTTAAATTACTGTTAAAAAGAATGTTATTTTCACATAAAAAAGTGAGTGTGAAGAGAATGACCAAAAAAAGGAAACGAAAGGCGTGGACGGGTATTAATGTAGTAAAATATAATCTTTGGACTAGAAAGTTCAGCCCAGTATCATGTAGAACCTCATAAAAATGAAAAAGGCCCAAGGAGTTGCCAGACTTGGGCCTACATTTCTGGGTTCTTTGAGCCATTATGGTGGTTACCTAAACCTGAAATCGTTAAAAAAAATATATGCAAAAAATTTCATTTTAAAAATTTACACCTATATTTTTCACATAAAATATTTTTAGATAAAATTAAATTTTAAACCTATAATTTAGGAATATAAAAAATTAAATCCTATAATTTAAAAAGTAATAAATTAAACCTTGAGATTTTTTGCATGAATTAAACCTTGAGATTTCAAAAGTAATAAATTAAATCTTATAATTTAAAAAAATAAAAAAATAAACTCCAAGATTTAAATGAGTAATAAATTAAACCTTCAACCCATTTTAAACCCTAAATTTCGTTTCACTTAAATTAGTTAAGTCTAAATTGTTAATTTTGAAATTATACAATTTAATCTTTTCTTTTAACAATAGGGTTTAATTTTTCCAAATATTTGTCAGTGTGTTTTATATTAATGCATTTTTACACACTTAAAGAGCATCTCCAACATGTTAGTAAAAGTTTCACCAAAATCTTTATCCCAATACCCACTTTTTTATATATAATATTTTATCTAATGACTTTTTCAAATCAATCTCTAACAAATTCATTAAATATTCTTTATTTATCACTTATATATTCTTTAAACAAATTGAGAGAGAGGCGTGGATGTTTTTAATTTGGGCAGAAACATTTAATTCATCTTTAATAATTTACTCGGTGAGAAGAACCATTATAGCAAACTAGCATTAGAGGTGTTCACGAACTTGCTTGGACCACACCTAGACCAACTTAAATTGTCTACAAAATAGAGTAATTGCATCGAACCGCAGATGGAGGTGAGAAATTGCACTGCATTGCACAACGTGATGCGATTTTTGGTTTAATGTGTTACGAAAATCGACCAAATTGCACCGTATTGCATGGTAACTAATTTATTAAATTATAGTGTGGTGCTAAATATGGTCCAAAAGCGCATCAAAGTGCACCGTGAACACCCCTAACTATCACTAGAAAAAATGATTATTTGATAACTAATTTATTGGAGGTCTTTTTTAAAGTGTGGTTCTCCAAATTTTAGAGAGAAAATGTGTTTACTCATTTAGTCATTACCACTCTATCTAGGAGGTCTATTTTGAAAGTATGACTTGTTAGAATAATGATTAAATAATTAAATTTACCATTTCCTCTTAGGCTTTCATCACTTGTCCTAACTATAATAAATTATTAGTTGTCCCAAAAACTTATGCCTCCAATACATGAGTTTAGCTTTTTAAGTGAGAGTGAAAACATGGTTTGAACTTAAAACCACTTGCTCTGATAGAATGATAAATTACCAATAGTAATGTTATAGATACAACATTTTTCACACTTGTTGAAGTAGTCTACTATGAATAGTGGATACAACTTTTTACATGGACCTACCACCTATTGCTTCCCCCACCACTCACAGTTAGGGGTGTTTTTCTAATCCACCAACTTGACAAAATTGACCCAGCCTAGCTAACTCAACATGATGCTTTTGGTTGGTTTTTCGTGGGTTGGTGGGTTAAGTTAGGTTCTAATTTTTATTTTATTTTATTTTATTATTTATTTATTTATTTATTTTTAGCTTGGGTTGGGTCAGATCTGGGTTGATTGTTTCTTCAACCCATCTGACCCAACCCAACCCAACCCAACCCACAATATATGTAAGTTCATTTTTATATACTTATTTCAAATTTTTTTTTTTTTAGTTTTATTAATTATGTTTATATTTTTTTAGTAACTATATATTTTTAGTAACTATATATTTTTATTAATTATGTGAATTGTAATAATCTATTAAAAAAAATAGTGCTCAAATAGTTAATTAAAATCTTGCAAGGCATGAAACATGTAAATGCAACATATCAATTCAACCTAAGTGGTTGGGTTCGTTTTTACATACAAGATGAGTTGGGAATTTCTCACCCTGATCTTGTTGAATTTGGTTAAAAAAACCCTCTAACCCGACTAATGCACATTTTTATTCATAGTCGACCACTTTAATAATTGTGAAAAAAGTCCAGTCAATAGCATTGCTAAATAACCAATTGTCTCAATTCTTTTTTTAAACCATTGCTCCAAAAATATTCTAATATGGGACAAGACTTATCTTAACCAAAATGAAAATTATCGATGACTTAAAATTGAGGGAAGTGAATAGTAAAAAGTAGTCTTTCATAGCACAATATCTCAAAATTATCCCATTATACTAAGTTATTAGGCTGAATGAGAAGTTTAACCACCCCCCCCCCCAAAAAAAAAAAAAAAAAAAACTAAAACTATCCTCAGAAGTCAGACCCACAATTTCTCTGATGCTACAAACCCGCTGCTCTTGAGGCTTCATGCACAAAGAGCCTACTTTCTGTTACTACTCTTATGTTATATCCTTAACGTAACGTAACTACAAACTTCCATGCACTATATATCATATCACTTTTCCCCATTGATACATATATTAAATCAGTCGCACCCCCATTCTTTCATATCATCTTCCCTTTGAGATTTCTAGCAATTCTTGTGTCATTTACATGTCACAAAATTGAATTTAACTTCTTAATCATATTCCCAAATGGCAATGGAGCAAGAGCAATTTTCAACAGAGATTGTGAATGGAGGTCTTGATAATTCGGGGCCAAATGCCGGGTCTTTTTATTTCTACGTGAAGGTCCGGCCTAGATTGCCGGATTTTCTTAGCTCGGTTAACCTGAAATATGTGAAGCTTGGTTATGGTTATTTGCTTAGCCACAGCTTTTATTTCTTGGTTGCACCAGTCCTCCTGGTGATCTTGGGTGTTGAGCTAAGAAAGTTCACATGGGAAGATTTTCATCAGAAGTGTGAACTTACAGATGCTCTCTTTATTGTGGGATTATTGGGTTTAATTCTATATATTTATCTCGATTTAACACCTCGGTCTACTTATTTGGTTGATTTTGCTTGTTATCGCCCACCGAATGAGCTTAAGGTAACCTACCGTAATCATGCTCCTTTACAAGATGCATTTAATTTTTATCTTATTTGAAAGCATTTTTCTACACTAGTCTCTTGCTCATGTAATATGAAATTTAGCATGTCACAAAATTCACGATACATATTCATTTTCTTATTAACGATTTGGAAGAAGGGGAGGAGTAGACGAGGTTATATACATTGTTGTTACTTAATTTCTTGGATAAACAATATTTTTGGTTCTTGAGATATGTTCGATTTTGGTCTCTTAATTTTAGAACGTTTGGTTTTGATCCTTAAAATTTTGAAGTGTAATAATTTAGTCAATCTGTCTGTTTCCAGTCCATCTATTGCTTCTTATTTGCACTTTTGTTCAATCTAAATATGGGGTTAGTTCGAATTTGGTTCCTTAAATATGGAATGTCTAGCATTTTGTTAGTAACCTTAACCAAAAAAAATAGACTAAATGGCTAAATTATTAATATTTTAAGAATTTGAAAGACCAAAATTGAATTTTTAAAATTAAGGAATCAAAATCAAACAAACTCATATTCGAGAGGGTCCAAAACAACATTTTACCCTACTTTGTTTGGCTGATTACTATGGATATCCATAATCAGATTAAGTTTGAAATCGGAATTCAGCATCATTGCAGCATCTATGTGAACATAAAGTGTAATATTTTTTCCAATTTATTGTACTTGCATAGATCTCAAAGGAGGAGTTCATTGAGTTAGCAAGAAAATCAGGCAACTTCAATGATGCTGCCATTGAATTTCAGCAGCGAGCACTCAAAAATTCTGGAATAGGCAATGAGACCTATTTGCCCCGTGTAATTTTCAGCCCCAATCAGAAAATAACCCTAAAAGATGGCCGAGAAGAAGTAGGTGAAATCATGTTTGGTGCAATAAAGGACCTTTTTGCAGCCACCAAAATTAAGCCAAAGGACATAAGAATTCTTGTGGTGAATAGTGGCTCACTAAATACTACTCCATCCCTTTCATCAATGGTAGTAAACCATTTTAAGTTTAACCACAATATTCATAGCTTTAACCTTGGTGGCATGGGTTGTGCTGCTGGAATTATAGCTATTGATCTAGCTAAAGACCTTCTACTTGCATATCCGGGTGCATATGCTCTAGTAGTGAGCGCAGAAGCTGTAACTTACTCTTGGTACAAAGGTAATGAACCTGACATGCTCCTTCCAAATTGCTTCTTTCGAATGGGGGCTGCAGCCATGTTGCTCTCAAGCTTTCGCCTTGATCGATGGCGCTCCAAGTATGAACTCAAGCAGGTACAACTTTTATGTACCATTTTGTTATGATGTAAAATGTTTTGGGACTAAAGTTTTGTTGTTGTTAGAGGCCCCCTAGTTTAGCATTTTGAAGAAGTCTTGTGTTCCATCAAAGAGTTTTCTAAAATATAGATTATAGATTAGAGGAATTGTCTCTAAATTTGAGTATTCTTTTCGAAGCACTAGAACAATCATGACTGGAGGTATGTTTTAATTAGGCTGTTTTCAATTTCTAACATATAATACTAATTATAGACCTTAAATGTTGCAGCTGGTTCGAACTAGCAAAGCCATGGACAATAGGAGCTTCAAAAGCATACATTTAAGAGAAGATGCAGAAGGAAGGCAAGGTATCTCGGTGAGCAAAGATGTGATTGAGGTGGGAGGCCATGCACTGAAGGCAAACATCACCACTCTTGGTCCACTAGTCCTACCTGTTTCTGAGCAACTTCATTTCTTCACCAATATGCTCTTTAAGAAGGAGAAAGCCAAGCCTTACATCCCTGACTACAAGCTTGCTTTCAACCATGCTTGCATATTGGCAGCAAGCAAGAAAGTGCTGGACGAGATACAGAAGAACTTGGAGCTCACTGAGGAGTACATGGAGGCATCAAGGAAAACTTTGGAGCGATTTGGGAACACTTCAAGTAGTAGTATTTGGTATGAATTGGCGTACTTGGAAGCAAACTCAAAGGTCAAGAATGGTGATAGAATTTGGCAAATCGCTTTCGGGTCAGGGTTCAAGTGTAATAGTGTTGTTTGGAAGGCACTTAGGAATGTTGGGAAGCCTAAGCTGAGTCCTTGGATTGAGGATTAATTCTATCTAGAGGATGATACAAAGAAAAGAAGGATAAGATGATAATTGTAGTTGTTTGAATTAGTAATGTTTAATATTAATAACAATGCTTGTTAGCCTATGTTGGGTATTCATATATTGCGACTGTTTCAATCATTATTGCTAACTAGTAGTACTGTTAAGCTTCAAGCTGCCATCTTTATTTCTTGTGTTAGCTAACAAAATTCTCAAAGAGGCCAAATGGGTTTAAGTTACACTTCGTGTCATTTAACAAAAGCCAAAGTGCTGTGTCAACTAAGGGATGAGACTCCAAGATGGTCTTGGATTATAGAATTAATGAGGATGGTTCCACAAGATTGGCTTGTTTCATTGTGATATCTTTACAAGGAAGCCGTTAGACACTAGTACCGACATCTATTATTGAGAAAATAGTGGGTTTATGCGTTTTTTGTTTTTGGGTTAAACAAGTTTGAGGTTAGGAAGTGATTTTTTTGGTTAAGTTTACTAATATGGTCCTCTAGTTCTAGTGGATACCATAGAGTTGAGAACTATATATGAAGATGCAATTCAGAACCATCATGCAAAACACATGGGGCAAAGATCGTAGATTGGCAAGCCATATTGATATTATATAACAGATGGTTGTGGTTCGAGTTTTCGTTGAGTTCTTTAAATTGTTTTGATTATGCATTTTTGTTTTACAAGTTTTGATCAATTTTATGCAAAATTTGAACTCATTTTTCGTGTTAAATTAATTAATTTTGCATAATTTTTCAGATCTAGAAAAGATGTAACATTTCCAATTGAACTTGGATGGATTAGCCACTATGGCCTTTTTCTATTTGGCCTTTTTCTATTTGGTCCTTTTTAACCCTTTTAGTTTGATATCTGTTCACTCTCTTAATCATGTACTAAACATGGATTTAATTGAGGATTATGATTCTTGTAGCCAATCACAGCCAATAGGAATAAGGCTATATATGTTGATTTAAAAAGTGAGGTTATGTGACATACAATAATAAGAAATTCTTATTTGAAATTAACCGGTTTTTGATGTCGAAAATTAGAGGAATTTGATTTGAAATTTGCTGGGGTCAATTTTTGGAAATGCCAAATTAATAGAAGGAAAACTGTCCAAAACATCCCTTAGATTTGATAAATGTAAATAAATAAGGAGAATTAAGTCCAAAAATTCATGATACTCTTTAGAGTAAAGGTTAGTGGTGCGTCACTAATCTTTACTCTAAGAGAAATATTTATAGTATCCTTGCTATACTAAATATTGGCTCCACCAATATTTGACAATATGATCACCATCAATAACTCTTCCTTAATTATTGGAAAATAGTATTTTATTGACCATTGGATTTAATAAGAATATATGACCTTAAAAAGGTGTAAATTTAGTCAAGTTACCATGGAGCTTGAACCCATATCATGATCTATTATTAGTTAATGTTCTAATCACCTAAGTAGTGACTAGCCATTAATGTTGTCTCATAAATTTAGTACTTTTACCTTTAACTAACATACATACATTATCTTATCCTAAAAAAAAAATTATCTACATTAATTCATGATAGATGACAATGTTAATTGAGCACAATTGTTAGGTTATTTAACCATACTTTACCACCATGTACTCTTGGTTTGATTGTCACTCCACAAATACAAATTTCTTGTGGGGTGTTGGGGGGCGGGGGGGGAGGGGCAAGGCCAGGGTTCAAGTCTCCAGAAGTGAGTTTCACACATATATATACTTATATTAGGATAAAATAGAAGTTTTATCTTGCATAAAAAAAGAGGAATTATTAAGTCCTTTCGGGGTCTTTCCCCCTGACACATCCCCCTTGATGAAGGGTGTTGATGGCCATTTTGGAAGCCCAAGTGGAAGTGAAAAGCCCAGCAACACGGACAGAAAAGAGTTGGCAAACAGATAGAAAACCATTAAGCCCAAGCGTAGGAATAATAGATCACAGGCCCATGAGATGAACAAATGGGCCTTGAGGAGGTAAATGGGCTTAAAGGAGCTCGGAAAGAGAGAAAAAGCAAACCATGGGCAGTATATGACGTGGAAAGGTGAGAATGGACCACGACAAACCCAAAGTAATGAAAGTAAAGAAAGTAAGAGGTTGATGGCAAGCCCATGAACCCCAAGGATGAGAAATAATATAATTGGGTTAGGGAAGCCCAAAGAATTCATTAAAAGCCCATGAGAATGTAAAGTTGAAAAAAGGGCCGAGGAAGCCCAAGGAAAGCAAACGTGCTTGACAGCAAGGGAAAACAAATGGGACACAAGAGCCCGCTAGTGATATAACAAAAGAACCAATGGCCGTGCTGGGCCATTAGGAGAAGAATAAATGGCAGACCCAAAGAGGCCCAGCCAAATTGAAGTAAAACAATTTCGCAGCAGGAATGATAGAGTGGTAAAAAGGGTGGGATAAAGAAAAGCAAAGCCCACAGTCCAGTAAGGCCCAGCCCCGAATATGGCAAGCCATAAAGGAAAGAAAAACCAGAAAATAGTAAAAAATGGACGGCAGACTGTACATGCTAACCATGGCAGACATATGAGCAGCAAACAGATTTTGGACATACATGGAAGAGAGGTACGCTCAAGGCCCAGACCTCACTAGCCAATACCCAACCAATACATGACACAGTGAGGTCATGTGTTAGAGGTAAGAGGGCATGATTTGGCGGTGGGGAGAGGGAAAAACCTATTTTGAGGTTCCTGCTAGGGCTCTTTTGGGAGAAGTGTCCTATTGGGATGACATACCACCCAAAGGAGCAAAGCTGAACTGTAACTACTAGGTGCATGCCATGAGAGATAGGGAGAGAGAAGGCACCTATACCATAGCAGGAAAGGGTGACACGGCAGACAAACAAACAAAATAGTTTTCTTTTGTCTGGTGATGGGGAGTGGCACACAGACGGACCAGTGGTAGTCGGCAGGTGCACCCATACTAGACAAAAGTGGTTAAGGGCTAAAATAGTAAAATCCGGTTACGACAGGCACTATAAAGAGACTCTTGCCATGTACAGGAAAAGGGGGACGACAAGCACCACAGTATTGGAAACTTGAAAATCAGGAAATAGAAAACAAAGATTAAGAAAAAGAAGTAGAAAGAAAAAAGATAAGAAAGGGGAAATATTAGAAAAGGAGGAAAGAAAAAGATAGAGAGTTAGAATGGCAGGTATGTACCAATAGGTTGATTCCCTCTCTCCCTTTCAAAATCTTGCTTTCTACCGGAAACAAAAAGTGTTCTTGTGTACCAACCATTCAGGTCCGCTTCCCTTAAAGTGATTAATTTCTACGGCAGAATCTCATCGAAAGATTATTCACTTTGAGAAGATGCATTCTTCTCTCTTTGGTTTTGGTCCTGCGGATCAGATTTAATCTAATTTATTTCCTCTCTCAATCAACTCATATAATACCCACTTGTTTTCCTTACTTCTCTTATAAAATAATTGTTATTAAACTGTTATTATCTTTTCTTAAGTAGGGATTATTTGTTTACTTTGATAAAGATCTCAAAGTACTTTATTTTATCTTATTATTATCATATCTATCTGCTGCAACCCATCTGAAACAGTTCTGTCGGCCGTAAGTGTGCTTTTGGTAGACGAGGCATAGTTTGCGCACAAGTCGGACCAAATTGAGTTGTAGTTGGACCGGTCTCAACTCCCATACTCAGAATACTTGGGCCTAATATTATAGGAGGCAGCCCAACTCACTTTAACCAAAAAAGACCCACCACAAAGGGCAGTCTCTACTAGAAAGACCTGATCATTTCTTAAAACAATATATTATTTTATTCCACTATTAATACCTCTAATTGCCCTCTAATCACACAAAATAAAATAGAATATGAGATGTAAGGTGCACTGTTAAAATGATAATGTAAAATTGAATAAAAAAAAGAATATTCAAATAAAGTGACAAGAGAATATAATATAGGATATATAATAAATCATTAAATAATAATGTAAAATAGATAAAAGTAGCTTTTTTTGATGATCCAAAATGCCTTTCTCTTTGCATGGGAATTCTTACACTTGTATACCAGCAATAATTTTGTCAATAAATCTAAAAAAATTGGAAATAATTGCAACCAAAGATTCTGAACTTACCTTATTGGTTGCTGAAAAAACGACAATGTTGAAAGACTTGAGGTATTGACCATTGTGATTAATTCTGTGAATACACACTATTAACTCACTTTTTAAGCGCACGGCAAGAGTTGTTCTCAAAATTTTCTCAATTATTGATTGGATATATTGTGAATTTATGATTAATGTATAATAAAAATTATTTTAATTATAGATCCAACTAGAAATTATATTGCTTTAATCACAACTCACCACCTTAATAAATGTGTTCTTTTAACATTTTTCATTTCCTCCACGAATTCCACATTTCCATGTCTAGCCGACTAATTTGACTTTGGAAAAAAGGGCGAATTATTAAGTCCTTTTGGGTTCTTTCCCCCTGGCACATCCCCCTTGATGAAGGGAGCCTCCACCAGAAAGACTTCCACTATTAGTACCTCTAATCGCACAAAGTCAAATAGAATATTAAAATGATAATGTAAAACTGATTTTAAAAAAAAATATTCAAATAAAGTGACAAGAGAATATAGTATAGGATATATAATAAATCATTAAATGATAATGTAAAATGGATAAGAGTAGTTTTTTTTTTTATGATCTACAATGCGTTTCTTTTTGCATGGGAATGCTTACAATTGTATATTAACAATAATTTTGTCAATAAATCTAAAAGGGGTCCTATTACCAAGTGCTGTGCTGTACAGCACCCGTTAATAAGGAATTAAATAATAATAAGTAAAGTACATGTGGTTCTAGGTTTATTGAAGAAAGAGAAACATTTTTGAAAAGTAAATTTTGTTCCCTATAAGACAAAAATACCCTTCTCTCAGTCTGTAACGTCTGAAGCCTTCTCTCTCTTCTTCCCTTCTCCCTCCTCCTTCTCTCTTGGTCTCTCACTCCCTCTAACGTTTCTCTTGGTCTCTCACCACCTCTATAGCCGTCGCTATCCTTTTTCTCTTTCTGCCTTTCGTTCTACTTTTCCTTCCTTTGTTTTTTGTTGTATCTAGGTTGCTTTGGTGACTGGGTTCAATTTGGAATGTGAGAAGCTTGATAATTTGGCTTGGGTTTGAAATTTGGGTATTTGGGTGGTGGTTTTTGTAGATCTGAAAAAAAGAAAAAACTCAAAAAAGTACCGGCTGAGAAAATGTTGGTAAAGGAAAGGAAGATGGAAGAACTTAAAAGGGTATTTCGGTCCTGTTGAAAAATGCCTAATTTTTTATGTTTTACTGACACTTTAAAGTGCCACGTTACTGTGTTTTTTTCTACTCTCAAAAAGTAACTATGCTTTATTAATAAAAAATTCAATCTTACAGAACCCGTTAACAAAAAGCCATCAAAATTTTTTTGAAATAATTGCACCCAAAGATTCTGAACTTACCTTATTGGTTGCTGAAAAAACGACAATGTTGAAAGACTTGAGGTATTGAGCATTGTGATACTGTGAATACACATGCTATTAACTCTCTTTTTAAGTGCACAGCAAGAGTTGCTCTTATCTTTAATTATTACTTGCATAGTCGCATCGGCTTCTGCAATTGCACTTGTTCTTAAAATTCTACAACAAAGCCAATTTCTGCCACTCAAATTTGTTTTGTCCAAGTCTCTGTCCCTCTTGTTCAGCATTGCATGTAAAATGCATACTACTTGAGGCTGCCAGGTTCAATTACTTTTTATAAATACACATTCTCTTTCTCACTAAGGGGGATACATATTAAAAAAAAAGATGCATATTTAGAGATACTTCTTGTTTACTTTTATTATATGTTTTGATATGGTTGCATTGTCTAATATTTTTCCATTTTTCCAGGGATCAAAATTCAGACTTTTCTGGTAAAGTTTGCTGGGTCATCTATACATAGTTCAGAGGTTGGTTCTTCATTAGGACCTTGGATTATCGCTAAGCTTTAGGTATGAGTGACCATCAGCAAGGGAACAATGAAAGGTAGTTTCTTTTTCTCAAGAAGATTTTGTATGTCTGAACCTGAATTTTTATTTTTATTTTTATTTTTTGACTTTATATATGTGCTAAAAATAAACTGTTGTTCCCTGTTCTGTCAGTAGTCTGAATCAATATTTTGGTTACTATTAGAACATTTTTTTAATAACATTTCGAATGTTTGAAACTGAAAGACACCTTATTACAGCATCTTACTTGTATTATGTTGCTTTTGGGGCCAACTATGTCTAACCCAGCTAAAGTTTTCAAGATCTTAATTTTAAGTCTCGAATTTTCAATCAATGAATTATCTTTTTTATAAGAAAATGATTTTTTTTTTTTGGAAAATCAATGATTTTTTTTTTTTTTTTTTTGAGAAACAGAAAATCAATGATTTTAAGCTGCCAAGTTATATACCAAGTTACCAACACAGCACATATAATATGGCACACAAAAATAATATGATGCCAAAAACTTGCTATTATTAGCGAAAAAATAAAATATAAAGAATTATTCTAACAATGACATTGTGATATTATTTATGCTAAAAATTGGGTCTTAAAATATTATGTTTATGCAATGTAATGTGATTCATCATAAATGTTACACATGTTTCAGCTATTTGACACATTAGAAATACATAAAACTCTGTTTCCAAGTTTTAAAACTAATATTTCCACTAAATTTGTACTATGATTTTTTGTTTTAATAAAAATTTGGGTCTTAATTTTCTTAATTATATAAAAAAGAGTTGTGTACTTTTTTTTTTTTTTTTTTGATAGGAAGAGAGTTGTGTACTATGATTAGTTGTTTACTATGATTCAATTGTGGTTAGTATTAAGAAATGAATCATAAGCTTGGTCATATACCTTAAATGTTTCACCAATTAGAATACTTTCTGACTCTTAAATTTTGTTTAATTCTATTTCAGTCATTTTGGTTTGTTTATTAGAATGAAATATTTTGGTATTGATGTATTTTGTGTACCATGCATTTTGGGCTTACTGTTATATATATAACACCTAAAATATATTTAAAAATAAAATAAATTAAGATAATAAATAATGGGGTGGGAGGAGAATAAGGAGTGAGTGGAGAATTTGTTTGAGTCTTTCTTTTCTTTTTTTTATTATTTATTTTTCTTTTTTTTTATGAATGTTTTGAGTCTTTTGATTGAGAGAGAGAGAGAGGCCTGGGTAGATAGTGATGTGATGGAGAAAGATTATGAGATAAAAAAAAGGGAAAATAAAAGGAAGATAATGAGAATGATTAGAGAGAGAGAGTGAAAGGGAAAAGTAAAGAGAAAAAGACAAAAAAAGATTGACATTGCATTTGGAAAGGAGGGAGGAAAGAGAAAGATCAGGGAAATGAGAGGAGAGAAGAAAATGATAGAAATCACTTCTCCCACACCTACAAGTTTGCAATCTGCCCAAATTGGGCGGATTTGAGGAGAAACAATGGAATTTAAATAAATATAAAAAAAGAAAAAGAAAAAACAAAAGTGGAGCCCACGTGTTTAACTTCTTATGACCCAAAATTACATTTTTGGCCGTATCTTTCATCCATCTTTTACATTCATGTGACATAAAAGTCAAAAACATATAATTTTCTTTTGGTTTCCCTTGTCTTTGCAAACGAATAGAAAGAGAAGTGTATTATTCTCTTTTCTTTTCTCATCTCCTTATTTCCAATTCCAAACATACATGAGAGAATTGCTCCTTTATATATATATATATATATATATATATATATATATATATATATATTTTATTTTATTTATTTATTTATTTTTATCTTTCCTCATTTGCAACTAAACAAAGACGGAGAGATAAGAGTGACTAGTCATGTCCTGTGTTGCGGTGGGAGGTAAAAAGCAGAGAATTCAAAAAAGTAAAAAAAAAAAAAAAATAGTAGAGAAGTTAGAAAAGTAAAAATTTTCAAGCCAAATTACATTTCACCCAAAATTCAAATACTAGTCGGTATTGACAAAAATGATTTGGAATGATTTGAAATTTTTCCCAAGGTGGAATGAGTGGGTTCCTTGTTCCAGTTTGTTTACCAATATAATATTTCCTAACTGGAATGAGATGAAATCAATAAATATGTAAAAGCCAAAAGCACTAAAAGAATTTGGTAAAGGAATGTATGTGTTTTATGTGGCACAATGGTATTGTGGAGTTCTCTATGTGAAGGGTATTATGAAATTTGTGCGGCAAAGGAATTTTCTTCACCCATAATTGTACTTTTCTACTTTAAGTCTTAACCCACCTGCCAATGGAGGCTTGGCTCAACTGGTAAGGTTCGGTCACTTTGTCTAACCAACCTAGGATCGAATCCCGCTGTCAGTAGGAGTCCATTGGTGGGCATCCTTGGTGGGAGTTGACCCTCCCACACGGGTTGGCTTGCAAGGATGAGCCTTGGAGTCCGCCTGGCGCCCTGCCCGGGGGTTGGAGTAACCTATCTAACCCCCATTTTTTTAACCCAAAAAAAAAAAAAAAGTTTTAACCCACCTACATTTTTCTCCTAATTAAATGGCTTTGCTATAAAATTTAGGTTCTCATGAATATAAAATGCCATTTGTTTACAGGGTGAATATAAGATGCAATTAATCCTGAATATTTAGACATAAATAGGGGAAATTGCTTTCTCTTGTCTTTTCTTTACACAGGAAGTAGAATAATGTGTTTTTTTTTTTTTTTTTGGCACGTAAATATATTTGAAAAACGGAATAAGGTATAAGTGTATAGGATCTCAAGAAAAATATAGAGCCAAATCCATTGTTAGATGCATAAAAAATAAAATCATTTGAAATTAAATAGAGATTAACCACTGGGCCCCCTAAGATTTTTGACAAAAAAAAAAAAAAAAAAATGTATGCACAGTTCAGTCCTAAGAAGTAAAAAAATCCAGCCCGTTTTTTGTCCCATAAACAAATTTGCAATTAAAAAAAAAAAAAACTCAAATCCCTTCTTAATTAGGATTACTAGTTTGTAACCCTATGCATATATATGGATACATTTAAAGATATACAATAAGATGCATAAAATAATTTATATATATATAATTTAAATACTATTGATTGTCATTTTTATATTTTGTTATCTCTTTAAAAAATTTTTGTAAAGATATTATTAGGTATAAAATGTAAATTGTCCATTTAAAAAAAAAAAAAAATTATTGTGAAACACTTTTTTGTACGATTCATTTATTTTAGACTCTTTAGTTTTTGTAATCAATAACTCATTTGGATGAATATTTATGATGTGATTTCACATTTGATTCTAAAACTAAGAAATAAAATTCTTTAGTAATAAATAATTTATGACACATAACGCAAAATTAGAACTTTAATTTAGAATTCTTATTTGAGTTTCTTTCAGTTTTACTTATTATATATATATATATATATATATATATATATAGATTAGTCCTAACTTTTTTTTGAGAAACATTATTAGTCCTAATTAAATTAGGACTCTAAATCCAAATAAATGCACATAAATCCTGAAATCAGCTTTAACAAACACTACCCAAACTTCACAAGTTACGGGCCTTTACTCCCAAAATAAAATCTAAATTTATTAAAAAAAATTTTGCCCTTACGCTTTCATCTACAACTATGCAAGTGGGCAAACAATCAGTGATCCTTTGAGTCTTTGACGCCATCGAAGTCCTAAGTAGTAAGTAGTTGAGTTTGTGTGGTGAGCCATACGTCTCTCTCTCGTTCTCTACTGTAACTTCAAGTTTTTCTTTTTGATAGTTTCTGCTACTTTTGTGACTTTTGTTTGAGACAAGTTCAAGTTTTTTAAATTAGTTTTTGACGTTTTGCTAATATATAGAGAAAAGTACCGATAATACATTTTGTGGTTTGGAGTTAAAATTATCACTACACTAGACTAGACTAGACCAGGCTTTATTTTATTTTATATTGTTTTTATTGAGTTTTTGGTTTCAATTAAGCAATTTATCGGTAGACTCTTTTAACAATACTATAGCAATTTATTAAATTTGATAATAATACTTTTTTGAAAACAATAATGTTTTTTTTTTTTTTTTTGCTAATGGTTTGTTTAATTGATATTAGTGGCTTGAGCAATTAAATTAAATTATTGTTATAGGCTCGTTTATTCGGAATTGAAGATTATAAAATTCAATATTCATATTTTCAAATTGTGAATAATTTACAGAGAACCATCTACCACTGATGAATGTTTTAAAAGAAAAAGCACTTTATACTCAGAGGTTAATGTTCAATCTTCTATCTCAAATGTTGAAACTTCAAGTGTTGAAACACCTAGAACAGCTCAAAGATTTGAACTTAAAGAAACAAATATTGTTCCTTGAAATTAAGTGATCGCTAAGGAATTTAGTTCAAAATCAATTCCAAATGATTTAATGCCATGAAAGAGCATAAGGCACAACTTTGTTGAGTTAGAGTTAATTTATGAAATAAAAATATTTTAGGTTTTTTTGTTGTTGTTGTTGTTGTTGTTGTTGTTTATTTAAGAACTTTATTGTATTTACCTTGGCCCCTTTTGGAAAAAATTCCTGGGTTCACCACTGTGAATAAGTGCATATGAATAATTTGACCTTACTCAAAATTGAAAAACAATTCATCGGCTAGAGAGCAGAATGCCCAAAGCATAGTAGTCCAAGTTGAACCATGATTCGAAGACCAAGTAATTGACTGCTGATTGAAATGTTTAGGAAATAAGAAAATGCTGCAGCCTTAAGCTATTTATTACCAGAAGTATTGATAAAAGTTTGAATTTACATATGCCTTTGCCAAGTTAATTCAAAGTTTAAAGTTCAAATAGTGTGAAACACTATAGCTAATTTAGACCCCCAATTTTAAATTATGGCTTGATTATTTTTACTCTAACTTAACTAAGTGTGGAACAATAGTAAATGTGTCGTAATAAAACCGGAACAATATTCTATGGCATAAGCAAGAACAATAAACAATAAACAATAAATGTAAAGCTTAAAGAGTAGGAAAGAAATATGCAAATACAAGATAACACCGAGACGTGTTATCGAAGAGGAAACTGAAGTATTCGATGAAAAACCTCTCCACGGCCTTCTAAGCCGAAATCGATCCACTAGTGAATAAAGTTGGAGTACTTGAATATCAAAAAGACACTCCAATCCTAATCTACTCAATGTACTTGAACCCTCTAAGTTTCTGCTATCAATAGGTTTCACGGACCCATGTCTTCACTAGTTATCCGAATTCCGCAATTAGCTCTAAATTGCATTTGCTACTCAATGGCTTCTTCTAATGCTTCCCATATGCACCAAAACTTCTCTCAACACTTGGATTAGGTGAGGTAAGTGTTTGGGCTAAAAACCTCTCAAGGATGTGTAGATGGAGAGGTAAGAGTAAAGGAAAACTTTAGAGAAATGGTGTAGATGATTGTGGGTATACAATCTCTAACTCTCAAGTGTTTAGCTAGGGTTTTCTCTTTCAAAAGTTTATTTGAAAAACTCCTTACAATTTCATGGGTAATGAGGGGTTAAATAGTGCTGGTAAAGGTATGAGAAAAAGTACACAAAAAAGCTCCAAGTAGAGAGTTTGGCGGGTCATTTGTGACTTGGCCTGAGTTGTGAAGTGACTCGCGAAATCCAACTTGGAAAAGAGACTCTTCAAATTCTAGCATGTGCTTCTCATGTGGCCATTCGCAGGTTGGCACTCGTGAGCTAGCCGCAAGCTAGTCACGAAAACTTCATCTTCACTGAACTTCACCAATCTCTCACACACAACCCTTCCATTCCAAACCTTTTTTTTTTTAATAGAGAGAAAGCAGTTTGCATGTACTTTGTTTGAACCTAAACATATTTTTGTACTCGGTTTGCCAACATACATAAAATTAGAACCAAAACATTTATTCCTAAATATTTAGAACCTAACAATCTCTTCTTTTGGCAATCCGTGACAAAACATACATAAACATGAATTGCTCAATTCAAGAATTAACCCAATACAAGTTGTTGCCCTACTACAATCTAGTCATAATTTACTATCTACAAGTTGCAATAATAGGCAGCAGCATCATGAAAGAATTAACCTGTAAATTCCTGAAATATTGAAAACAAACCATAAATGCATGTGTGGAAAATATAGTGTAAAACATAACTTGAACTTGATTTCACAAAATCAATCTAAAACAAGATATCCAATAAGAATAATCAATGTATCAATAAGCATCAAGTTTGTGAAACAAAAATAAACTAAGAAAAAAAAATATAAACTATACTATAAAAGCATAGAAACATAAAAACTCAACTTAAACTCAAACTAAATACATACATCTCCAAAACAAAAACAGCTCCCACTAGGTACAAAATCTGCTACCCCTAAATACAAGAGCTTACACAACTAATCCCCCTTTTTGTTATGTATTGCCAAAGGCAACTATCAAACATCCGAGGGTGGAAGAGGTGGAAAATAACTCCTATACTCAGTAAAATTAGCTCTTAAGGTAGCTACATTTGTGATAAGATCATCCAAAAACTGTCCATGAGCCGCTTGTGTCGTCATGAATGTCTCCATCATGGGAGATGTGTAGACTTAGTGGGGAGAGTAGAGCGAATTTCGGAGAATTCACCCTACGTCTCGGAATAGTGGGTCATGGTTCAACTGTTCTTGGTTTGTAGAAAACACTCAAAAAATTTACTAAGTGTATGTTGGTTGTCTAAACCTTATTGTAGTGTGGACGATCTACTTTCCTTGGATGGCCTTATTCCTCGATGCTTGATCTTCCTGTCTTCTCCTTTCTTTTGGACTAGGTTTTTTTTTTTTTTTTTTTTTTTTGGGTTATAATTCCTTGGACAACTCTTCTCCTTGGTGTTATCCTCCCTCCTTTAGATCATGTCTTTGGACAGGCTTTGTTATTGTAGATGACTTATATGGACGATAAGACAATTTTTAACTACCCATCAGTAACCAAGTAAGTTACTTCCTCCTTTTTTAGCCCATGCTCAACCTGCATGGCTGACACCATTGATTCTTTCCCTTTACTAGTTCTATTATTTCCCGTCCCAACTCTAGCAGGAACATAATAGGGCTACTTCTCATCGAAGATCAACATCACTCAAATGAATGGCAGTAAGGCTGCCCTTGATGCTATAAAGAACTCATCACCCAGAATTACATCAAAGTCATCCAATTACATGATCAGGAAATTCACCTTTCTTCCAGTCCACTTGCCAACTTTAAAGTGCACACCAAAAGCAATACCCAAAACAGTTTTTGCTTCTAAGTTTACTAGCTTGATCTTATTTGGAAATTTGCTCACTTTCAACCTAAGTTGTTGGACCATTCAATCAGCAACAAAATTGTGGGTAGTACCAGTATTTAGCATCGCTTCAGCCCTATTTCCATTTATCTCTACTTGAACATAAGACAAACCCTTAGAAGTACCTCTTGCACTAAGTACATTCAGTAATTGTAAGGGGTTCACACGGCTGGGAACTTCTTCATCCGACCTGCCCTTTGTCATCTTTAGCAACCATGATATTAAGCTTCTTACGTTTAGGGCAATCTCTTGCTCGATAAGGCCCATTGCATATAAAGTAGCCCACATTAAGCTTTGGTTGTTCTTTTCTTGATTAGGAGTTAGAACTCTCTCCCTTGACAAAGGACTTGTTACCCCAATTTTTCTTTTATTTATCCTTATCCTACTTGCCATCTTTCTTCTGCTTGTCTTTGCCTTTGTCCTTGGACTTACGATTCTCATCATCCCAATTGGGTTTAGTGTATTTTAATCCACTAAGGTATCTGTACCAGACATAGTAGTAGGTAGATCACGCACAGCCTACCTTTTTAATTCCAACTCAGCCTAAGGCTGCAAACCAAACATGAAATTGAACTGTTTGTCCTCTTCAGACATGCTTTTGATATCAAGTATCAAATAACTGAATGTTTTGACATACTCTTGCACCATACTAGTATGCTCCAATTTCTTCAAGGAGTCCTTGGAAACCCAGGCAGTGTTGCTAGGCAAGAACTAATCCCTCTACCAACATTTGGATCATCTTCCACACAGGTTCTCCACCGTAACTTGACATCCCCAGAAAGATACATGCTAGTAATTGTCATATTCTCTTGATCCAGCACCCTAATAGCCTTGAAATACTGCTCTATATCCCATAAGAAATTTTCCAAATCCTTGGCACTCCTAGCACCATTAAAGGACTTTAGTTCAGGCACCTTCACCTTTATGGAAACTTTTCTCTCCCTAGGAAGACCACTAACTGCCCTTTTTAATAGGCAATCACAGTTTTGAATTGGCTTATTGTCTCCCTTATTGCAATACTTTGGGTTTCCAATGTAGTATCCAACTCTTCTACATGCATCAGTATAACACTCCTTTGTTTGGTAAGTTCGTTCCTAACCACCAAAGTTTCTACAGCAAGTGCCTCAAATTTGTCACAAACTGAAAGTTGTTCCCTCTTTGTAGGAACCCCAAGAATGGTTTCCAAGACAGTCACCCTTACCTTGGTGTCCAAAAACATTACAGCCATGCTTTGATACCAATTTTCACAAGGTCAATTTTATCTCAAATTTTATGTCTATGATGGCCCTAAGTCCCTGACTTAGTCTCAGCCAACACCATACACACACATTGTAGGAACACTTAGAATAGATTATTAGGAACACAAGCTCACAACACACATTTTGTTTATAGGAAAAACCTTGACCTTTATTACTCACTCTAAAGCACAAAGGAAACCCTTACAAAGTTTGGAGAAATACATAGAATTCTCACAAAGCCAATTACACCATTTGCTGTTGACACCTTCAACATCATAAGGATCAAATACACAGAAATAACTGTTAATGGCAGTTACTTGATAGTAACTGCCTGCACCTTGGACTACCTGCCACTTGGATCTGACTTAGGACATCATCAACTACTGCTGTCTTGGCTCATTCCCCACGTTTCCAGCCCTTACACAGTAAGTCAGCATCATCAGAAACATCAGGAACTGCTTGATAATTGCTTGTAACTGCCATTGCATATATCACGGTCTTTGTCTCAGTAGATCATAGGGCTTCTGCCCATCACCCAGCAGCCCACATAGCATGTCAATCCATGTTCGGGGAGGCTTGGCCCATGCCTAAGCCATCCCCCACTACTCACACAACCTACACAGCCTGTCTACATGCAGCACACACACAGGGTAACTGCCCATTAGCCCATTAGCATCAATCCATGCACTAGGCCAGCACCCACCAGCCTATACCTTGCACATAGCATTTGATTGCACATTATCATGGTAGCCCATCCTTGCCTTGCACATAAGCCACTCATCCCACACACAAGCAACTAGACACCAATGCCATCCACTAACACACAAGGGTCGACACCACTTGCTGTTGCCCATAGTAAAACCAACTCTGTCTACAATGACCCTTCTATGCCATGGTCTTAGAGCATCATGTGGAGCAATGTGCCTTCACTTGTTGCCCCCATCCATTGCTCAATGATCCAACTCGAGTTGGGGGACCAAGCAAGTCCCCCTTAAAAAGCATTTAGGAGCATATTGAATCTGACATAAAGAAACATTGATGTGTTGAGGAGACATAAAGCCATGTGATTGGCCTAATGCTGCCCAAGCATCATCATTCCTCATGCCATTATCATCACCAACTAAAGCTCCTAATTAACAACGTGTATAGTATGAATGTATTACATTTATCTTCAAAAAAATTGTAACAGAAAAGAAAAAGAAAATTACCATTTTTCTTTCAAATAAATAGAGTAATATCTTTTTATTATGACCTTTATGTCTAGTCATGTGTGATTTAATCCAAAATCCCAAACAAGTTTCTTTTAGAGTGATACTAAAGATACTACAAATTTTACTACATAAGTCTTACAATATGTCATTCATAAAAGATAATTTGAACACATTTTGTGTTGAAATAAAACCAATTACATTCATAATCATATCAATTTGTAATTTATTTTGTAAGATTTATAGTAATTTAGTATTTTTTATAAACTATATCAATGATTATTTTGGTGTTGGGAGCACAAGTCATAGACTCTAAAGCAACAAACAAAATTGGGATGTGTGTTCTGGCAACTTTTTTCCTTTTTGGTTTACAATTTCACAATAAATTTTATGTGGTAAATTATTATTAATTATAATATGAGCTTTTTATTTACATTATTTTTTTACCTACCAATAATAACTTGTCACTTAGAATTTTTTGTGAAAATTATTATAAAATTTTTTGTGGATATGTCATTTCTCTTTTAGTAAAAAAAAAAAAAAAAAAAAAAAATATATATATATATATATATATATATTTATATATATATATTTTTGTTGAAAAGAAGTAAAATAAATAGTTAAATACTAAGCATGACACTTTTTTATTATTAAAAGAGAAAAAAAAAATGACACTTTTTGATAGGAATATGTTTCCTTTAGTCTTTTATAGATAGTATGATATGATATGAGTTGTAAAAATAGGTAATATATGATGTGAAGTGTTTTAAAAAGTGAATATATAAAAAATAAAAAATCTGTTTCTATGTTAAAATAGATAGAGAGTTATGCATTACCTTATGCCAATGCTTATGATTACTGTGTATCGATCAGGAATAATAATCAAGACCATGAGCGTCAAATTACCGAGAATGGTCGAGCTGATGCACTGAATCAAGGAATAACGACATTTATTTGCTCAGCATATGTATTGGTGTGCGTGTTCTCAGTATTACTGGATCCCTTGTTCTTTTACCTTCCTTTAATCAATGAATCAAAGAAGTGCATTGGGATAGACAAAAAGTTGAGGACCACAGCTCTGGTTTTGCGATCTGTCACTGATTACTTTCACTTAATGCATATTTTTTTCCGAATTCGCACTCGTTATAAAAAAGAGGAACCTCCCAAAAATTGTAAAGAAGCTTGGAGGCGTTTTTGGCCGTACTTCCTATTCCTAATCGACATTCTGGTTATTCTTCCCGTCCCACAGGTAAGGGAGACCTCTCAGCTAATTGTTGTTTCGTAAATATTGTAGTAATTTGTAATTGTTGTTTCGCATATCACAGCTAAATGTTCTTCCATCCCAAGTTTTCATGTAATTCGGGACTAACAAAAGCACTTTAGTACAAATAAAAAATTAACAACACAAAATTTAATGTAGTGTGATCAATTCTTTATTTCCATCAACAACAATTTTTTATTTTTATTTTTTATTATTCTATATTAGGGAATAATCACTTCTTTCTACTTATTTATTTTAAGTGTAGTTCACAATTCTCCCCTAAACTATAAAATCAAGTAATGCCTCTCCTTGGTAGAACCGTAGAATTATGGTTAAATACCACCGCGCACCATTGCTAGGATGTTGTGATGGCCACTCACTTATATTAGGTTAGCGTGGGACAAAATGGGGATATATCCCTTTCCGCGAAAAGTTTCAGCAAAATGCTCAATTTTTGAAACTATTTAAGGATATGTCCCTATTTTGGAACTCAATTTTATCAAAATCGAGTTTTAGTGTGGAACTCGAGTTTCATGAACTTGAGTTCCGTGAAAATTTTCAAGTGGAACTCAAGTTCCACAATTTTTATTTTTATTTTTATTTTTAAGTTCAATTTGGCTATAACTCGATTTTCTAAAAATCAAGTTTTATATTGAAACTCAATTTTTAGAAAATCGAGTTTCAAAATAGGGTCATATCCCTAATTAGTTTCAGAAATTGGGTATTTTGCTGGAACATTTCACCAAAAGGAGTATATCCCCATTTTGGCCGGTTAGAGTGTGATTTCTATCTTAGATTAAAAAAAATTATGGTTAAATGATTAAAATGAAATTTATCATTTTTTAATAGTTTAAACTTTTTAAGAGAATCGATAATTAACATGGTATTAGAGAAGGAAATCATTATCTTTAACTTTATTCTATCTCTTATTTAAAATGTTAAAAACCTCACGTGTTAAGCCCCACTTATTAAAGGTGAGTTTAAGCTTACATGTGAGGATGTATTAAAATTATGGTCAAATAATTAAAATTGTTGTTTCCTAATAACTTAGTTTTTTAGAGAATTGGAAATTTAACACCTTTAACTATTGAAAATGAGCAAATACCCCCTTTGCTAACACTAGCACATGATGAAATCGTTTGAATCCTATAATAGTCCACGAATATTACTAAAATACCCTTGAGGGGAACAGACCCATTAGTTTTTTTTTTTTTTTGGAGGAGAAAATGACCCATTACCATTAGTTAAGGAATGGAAGTGCAAATGACCAAATATTAAGCCGCAATTAATTAAAAAAAAAAATATTCGTAAATGTATATGTAAATGTAAGTTATATATATATATATATATATATATATATATATATATATATTAAAGTGTAGGTAAAAAAAAATTATACTTGGTCATCCTCCAAATATAAAGTTGGCCCAAAAAATAAAATGGTCACCTAATTCATTCCTATGCATGGTTGATGACCCCTCCCAAAGCAAAAATTCCCGTTTGTGTAACAAATCCCTAATTGCTGTTAGAATAAATTTGTTTGGATTTTTTTTTTTTTTTTTTTTAGCTGATAAACGACTTTGAAAATGACTGTGTTTCACACTTTCGATATTTGTTGTTTATAACCTAAAGTTAATCTTCTAAAAAAAAAAAAAAAAAAACCCTAAAGTTAAAAGTTTGGAACTTTGCAAATGTTGTTGTCAGACTTTACCTTAAAGATTTGTTTGGGATTTTTTGTTCAGGTGGGACTTCCCATTATCTTATCAGAAATGAGAAGCAAGAAGAGATCTTCAAATAAAGTAAAATTCTTGAACTCTGTTCTTCTCTTTCAATATGGACCTAGAATTCTTCAAATCTATCTGTCCTGGAAGAAGTTGATAAGAAGTGACGAGAGTGTTGATGAAACCCTATGGGTCAAGGCTATATTGAATTTCTTTCTATACATCCTTGCTGGTCATGTAAGTTTGATTTCGTATTAATTTAATATTCCTCAAATTTAATGCTGGCAAGTTTCTGTTTTATTTATTTATTTTATTTTTATTTTTTATAAAAGCTGTGTTGATTTTCTCAAAAAATTTCGATTCCAAACGACCGACCTTGCTAAATTTGAAGCCATAGGCACATATTTCTTTTGTTCAAAACCCTAAAATGTAGCAAAATAAATAGAGTTTTCTATATGAGCATGCAGTTTGTAATCCGTATTTAGTGTAGTGCATTAATTTGATCTCTCTCTCTCTCTCTCTCCTCCTTAAAGGCAAGTATTTTGCCGAACGACGTATATTTGTTCTCACCATAGCCTGAGCCAAGGTCGAGAGGGGACAATTGTCCCTAGCCCAACAAAAACAAAATAAATCTTGTTCCACTTCTATTTCATAGGATATTCATCTGCAGTTTAATAATAATAATAATAATAAATTCTTAGATTTTTTTTATGTCAAACTTCACTGAAAAATAAAAAAATTTCTTATTTTATCAATGTTTAAAAGAAGAAAATAAAGCATTAAAATTTTTAATTGAAAATGAAAAATACAAAGAAATAATAATGTTACCTTTATGTGATTTTATTATTTTTCATAAAAATGGTTTTGTAAGTAATAAAAAGTATAATAATTATACAATAAAATCCATAGTTTGAATATGTTTTAAATGCACAAATAATTACTATATGGCTTGCAAGAAGAGTAGTTCTAGTTGCAGATGTGTGGTTAGAAGAGTTACCACCTGATTTGGATGATATTTTCCAGTCTGATTTACCTTAATAGTATTGATTTACTTGATTCTCAAAAAAAAAAAAAAAAAAAAAACTATATTGCTTAGTTTTTCTATAACTTAATCATTTAATAAGTTTAATAAAAGCTAACATAAGATATATTTGAGATTTATCTAATTACTCAAAATCATTATATGAGAATCATAATTGTAATTTTGGAAATGAAAAATTATAATACGACTTATTTATATTCAAAAACCCTAACAACTAAACACAATATAAAGGATATTCTATATTTTCAATGGTTTTATAACATTAAAATGCCACTTAATATTTGAACGAGTTTCATTTAAATTTTCTGAATTGGACAATATGTCTATATCTACATATGTATATATGTATATGGAGACATATGTATGTTAGTTAAAAATCCCCTCTAAAGTAAAATCTTAACTCCGCCATTGGTTTTTGGTTAGTATTTGTCACAATGTAATCTAAATAGGGATTGAAATTTCTTGAAAAAGCCGTGAGGCTAAAAAATATGGCCTTAAAGCCACTTTTGGAAAATAGTCTGTTGAAGAATCTCTCCTGAGTTGGGGGTGTCAATGTTTGATCCTTCCTGAGAACATGATACAGATTTTTACAAGTTAGAGTTGGGCTTTAGCGGGTTTGGGTCATGAATGGGTCGATCCGAAAGTGACACGATAAGAAATGTGCCACAAGTGGGTCAACCCGCGTGACCCGTAATAAACACGTTTGATACACCAATTTATTTGTGTCAATCCAAAATAGCCTATTTAACACAACCTGTTTAACTTGAATAGCAAATAAATATTCATTTTATTTTAGATTTGTCAAATACCCTTTATATCAAATCTATATTTTAAACTTAAAAAGAAAAGTGAATAATTACAAAAATTTATTAGTGATATAATTGTAAATTGAAACTTTTTAAGCCCTAGTTATGATCTGTCCATTGTTTGTACGCCAACTCTTTCAATATTGATATTTAACATTTGGCGAGTTTTATGGATATTATATTTTTGTTGAACTATGTTATTTTAAATTTGAGTTGAAGTGTATACACTTCTTTTGGAGTGTAAATAACTTATTTCTAGATGTATATTATATTTTTATTAACTATGTTATTTTGAATATGGGTTGAAGACTTGAAGTGTATGTATTACTTTCAAGATGTAAAGAATTTATTTCTATATGGATATTATATTTAATATTAAGTGGATTGAAATGAGTTATGTTATATTCGTGTCAATTTAACACGATTTGTATATTAAGCGTGTCAAGTGAGTCGGGTCATGTCAACCCGCTTCATTAATAGGTCGGGATAAGGTTGAAGGGTCATGACACGATTTTTAAATAGTTTGGGTTCAAGTTGAAGCATTTAGTTGAATACCCTTATTTCAACATGACATAAACCTGACATGATAACCTGAATTGAAACCCCTACCCTGAGCAAGAGCTTTACCTTGAGCATCCAAATCGTCCTCTTGTTTTTTATTTGGCTCTACTACCCCATGCCAAATAAAAAGCTCGTGTGACGATTTTCTTAGAAAATCCCAAGCCCATCCCATGAGGAGTTCTCTAATTTTAAGCTAGTTTAGACGCTTATAAATCCAACATCCAACTCTCTCCTAGCAATATTATTGTGGGACAAAGCACCAAAAGACCCTTTAAAAGGTTTTCATTGTCTTTTTTGCTAAGTAATTAAAGAAGAAGGATAGGAGTAGATTCACTTTATTGAGAATGGTTTATTTCTACGTCTTTTCTTATAATCTCTTAAAGATAATAAGTAGAAGTTTCATATCTTCCGAGTTCTCTTTTCCTCCTTTTATTGTTGCTGTTGTTGTTGTAACAATTGATATTTTTTGGTTACGATATCTATAGAGAAATTACTGATTTTTTGTTCTTTTAGGTATTGGGAGCCTTTTGGTATTTTTTCTCTTCTCAACGATTGGCAGCTTGCTGGCACATAGCGTGTAAAAATCATAGTGGATGTGTTGATAGTTCTTTTAACTGTGACCACAGCTTTGGAAATCTCTCTTTTATAAGTGATATATGTCCTATAAATCCACCAAACTCAACGACCTTTGATTTTGGAATATTTGGTGAATCCCTTCAGTCTGGTGACTTAGAATCTCAAGATTTTCCACAAAAATTATTTTTTAGTTTCTGGTGGGGCATGCGAAATCTATGGTTAGCACTGTACTCTAAATTATTGCAATGTACTCTTAATTATTTGTTTCCCAGGTGATTTATACCCCTACATACAGACCTTCATACTTGATGTTAAACCATTAGTCTTGGAAGATTATTACTACTACCCTACCTTTCAAGTTAAGGTGCACAATCAGGCCCTCATTGAGCATTTCTATCTTTTCAAAACCCAACTAACCTTGCTCCTGGTCGAGATCTCACCAAATTTGGTCAAAATCCCACTATATATAGCAGAGAACGTTGAAGTCTAGTCTAATGGTAGTAATCTGTCAGATTGGTTGGAGTCAAATTTTCATGCAAAGACCTACGACTCAACCTAACATCATCGGATTTTGAAGGAGAAATAGAAAACTCGCATTGATTGAATCGATCAATTTCTCTTATTTGAGTCCAGTCGCGTTTGTAGGGTATGGGTTACTAATGGATTGCCCTACCTAAAACCTATGACCTTGACCTTGTTTCCTTACATTGAAAGCACGAGTATAAATCTTTACATCTTCTCTTAACTTATTCATTTCATGTAAAATTTTCTACTTTCTTACTTTTTTGCATTGTAGTATTAAAATTTTTAAATTAGTATCTCATACATTACCTTTGTGCCATTTTGCAGTTCTTTTGGTTCAAATCTCCAAACAAGTGACTATATATGGGAAAACTGCTTTTCGCTTTGTATTTCCATCTTTGGCTTGTTACTATTTATATATTTCTTGGGGAATTTGCAGGTAAGTGCCCAATTCTTTCCTTTTCTCTATTTTTTAATTATATATATATATATATATATATATATATATAAAAGTTTTAGTTGTACAATTATGAAGTAGAGAGAGCGGAAAGAGAGGTTTGTAGATAGGAAGAATGACACACCATTAAATTTTGAAGCAATATGCTAATCTTTCTATAAAAAAAAGAATTAAAATGCTAATCATCCTCTTCTAGTATTACATTGATAATATACTATTGTTAATCTCATAATATATTATTATTATTATTATTTTTCATCATTGTTCCTGTTATTAATTAGTATTGATGTTAATTGTTATTTATATTGATATATTGATTAAAAAAAATCGTGATAAAGAATAATTTGTCTTTCGTTTTTCTGAGAAGAAATCTTTGATAAAGAATAATTTGTCTTATTAACTTTACAAACGTAAAATCAAATCCAAATAGGATTGGTAGACCGCAGACACTAAATCATAATAACAACCTTTTGCTATGTTTTGGTGATGGTAAGGCTAGCTAATCCGTAGAGGAAATAAAAGGGACCAACAAATGTTAAACTTGTTAGCCCCAACCCAAAACGATGCATAATCTGACCCAAAATTGAATTGTAATGGTTTTGCTGCTTTTGCATGCACTAAAGTGTGGCCACTTGACACTCTCTAAACCCAAACGACAGCCCTAGTCAAAACCAAGCCCAACCCAACTAAAAAATTGGATTATTGATGCTGCCGAAACACATTTCATAACAAGATTTTTCAGCTTCACTATCAGGCAACAATTCTAGGACCACAACTGCACAGCCATTATCACACCCTTTTCCTTGACTTGAACACTTCAACAGCATGACCAGTCGATGTCAAAAAAGTGGAACTCATATCCTCCGTGTCATTTTCACCATTTTCTTCCTAATCTGAAAGGAGGATTGTTTGAGTGTGTGGCCTTGGCAACCTACTGAAAAACTCCTCAAACATACATTAGAGAAAAGCATTTGATTGCCTTAATTCCTTAATCTCGTTTCCTTATAAAACATCTCCACAATTTCCTCTTCCACATAGTCTTGACAACATCGGAGAGGTAACTAATAACTTGCTCTGATACACTTGATATAGGAAGAAAATGGCCAATAAAATATGAAATTTCGTTCATGGTATTCAAGAAAGAAATACAAAAGTTTGGAAATAGGATAGACTCAAGAATCTCTAGCTTGAGGAGAGAGATTTCCTCGACCTCTCCAAAGTCTACTAAGGGACTAACTCACATACTCACTCAAGGATTGTGACTCACCAACTAGAGGACCACTTAACGCTTTTCAAGGGAAAGCTCAAAAGGCTTGCACCAGAAAATGATTCAATTCATTTGACTGCACTGATTTCCTTACAAGGATTAATATAGCAATATGGGTAAACTTGAAAATATAAATTAAGAGCCTGGGTGCCCTTATGATATTTGTTAATTAAACATTTTATTAAAGTTATGATACTATTTTAATGGGAAATATAAAAAGTTATGAAAAATTATATATTTTTTTGGGGAAAGAACCATTTTGGTCTCTACATTTTGGGGTCATAGTCAATTTATTCTCTACATTTTGGTAGCAGTCAATTTGGTTTCTGTTAGTTTCAATTTGAAGTAAATTTGGCATCTACCATCAACTTATTAACATAAAATATGTACATGGTTAATGGTGTGCCCGGTTGGCACAATTAAAACTTATGTGGCACTAGACTCATTACATGCTCTTTACGCCTATAATAGTGCTCTTTTTTATTTGTTTTGTTTTTTTTTTTTTTGGTTTAGAGTTATAATGCATAAAAGTGATATATAAATAACCTTTCTTTTAATTATTTTTTAAGAAATAGATAAGGTAACGTAGAATAATGTTTAAAAATGAGATAGAGATAGTGTCTTAAGTTTTAGGCTAAATGGAGAAGATAAAGAAAAAGCTTAAAACTTAAAAACAGTAAATTACTCTTTTAACCAGTTTGTATTTTTTTAATTTAAAATTATTTAAATATAAGATAGGAGTATTTTAGAGAGTTTAAGAATTTGTGTAAGACTATTTTAGTACGTAAAATGTTAAAAAATAAACAGGAAATCCTGTTATTAATAATTTAATAGTATAGATAAGATAAGGGTATTTTAGAGAGTTTAAGAATTTGTGTGAGGGTTATTTTAGTACACAAAATGTTGAAAATCAAATAGGGAATCCTGTTATTAATAGTACTAAACTCATCATATGCCCTTTGTGTGCGCAATAATGTTCTTTTTTATTTAGTTGTTTTTTTGGTTTAGAGTTATAATACTTAAAAGTGATATATAAATAACCATGTGTATTTATTTATTTTTTTTTAAAAGAAGGAGGTAAGGTAACGTGGAATAATGTTTAAAAATAAGATAGAGAACCGTAAGAAGTTGAAACCCAATGAAACATTTGAATTTATTGATTGTGATAAGAATTGTAATAAGTAAAAAAATTTGAGATTTGAACAAAAGAAAGATGATATACATTAGTGTGGATAGGTAGAGATTTGTGATAATTGTATAGAATTTGGATAACAAAAATTTTGAAATGTTTTACAGAATTTTTTTTAAAAAAAAACCATAAAAATTTCGGGATAAGAATGAGTAATTTCTACGTGCGGTAGTGGTTTTTTTTTTTGTTGGAAGAAGTAACTTTTTATATATATATATATATATGTTTTTTTTTTTTTTTTTTTTTTTTTATAAAGAAAACTGCAATATTTGAATTCAAATAGATAACAAATACATATAGGAATTAGACATTTGAATATAAATGGATGGTGAGAATAATTGTTTTTTTTTTCTTCTTCTTCTTTTGTACGTGAGATAGTGTTACTGCTTTAACATTTTTTGCTTTGATGTAGGAAAAAAGTTAAATTTAAGGGTATGTTATTTCAAAATTTATATGAAGATATTTTGGTACCAAGAATTGAAAACGAAATAGGAAAATCCTCTTATTAATAGAATAGATAAATACAAAATATTATTAGAAAACATTAATTAGCATTTAAAAAATGCCATGTTAGGATCTAAATAAAAAACAAATTAACAAAAATTAATCATGAAAAATTCAAAATTAGAAAAAGGCGAACCACCAGGACCAAAAATTAAAATAATTAATCCATGAAAGATACAAATAGCTAAGAAATTTAGATCTGGATGACATTTTTACTTTTGAGGAGCTTTTTTACTTTTGAGGAACTGATACACGAACACAGCTCCTTGACCCATACCCACCACATGATGCCATGGATCTATTAAGTATTAAGTACAACCATTCCCATTGAATTTGGTTTGATGGGTTTGTGTTTTTGGTATATTGAAATGGAAAGGAAGAAAGAGGAACACAGCGTCCCATAATTCTTCTTCAGGTGTTTGTGTTTGGGTTTAAAAATTTAGCGATGACTGATGAGTTCTTGTCATCCTGGATTGCTGGCAGTAGCTCTCCTTCCTGGGCTCGCCAATCATCACCAATCACTCTCCTTCCTCACCGTACACCACCACGAGCCACAATCAAGGTGGTCTCCTTGCTCTCTCCCTCTATCTTTGCTTTTCTTGGACTCACCCACTCAGTCTCTCCTTCTTTGATCTATGATATGTCTTAGTTGTGGTTGAAATTCTATTTTAGGGTTGGTGGTGATGGATATGGTAATGGTGGATCTAGGTTGGTGGTGGTGGTAATTCGAGTTTGGAGGTGGTGGATCTGGGTTAATGATGTTGAAGGAAAAACCTAATGAATGTGACATTGTTTAGTTACCAAGAAATTGCAAGAAAGTAAAAAAATAAAATTGAGAAAATAAAAATGAAGATCTGTTTGTTTACAAAGAAATTGCAAGAAAGTGAAAAATAAAATTGAGAATATAAAAATAAAATCAGTTTGGCTACCGAGAAATGGTAAAAAAATTAAAAGAAAAAAAAAATAAAGAAAAGGATAAAATTGGTTTAAAAAAAATATTTTTTAAAATGTTGATGGGCTAATTTTGCCAAGCGGTGATATGGACACTAAAATTTACACATATCAGTATTAAATTAAACATGCCAGCAATATACACCATTAGCCACATAGGCATTTTCATTAGTGAATTAACGACATAAATCAAATTAACTATGACCCTAATATGTAAGGATCAAAAATAATATTTTTGCTAATTTTTTTTTTTTAAAATACTTTCTAAATGAATGCTCTTATGGCATCCATTAACTTTTCCTATAAATTTATAATACCATAAGTAAACCGGCTTGGAACTCTTTACTTCAAACTTCACCATCTTAGAACTTCATAACATTTATTGTTTGTAATATGTAAGGATCAAAAATAATATTTTTGCTATTTTTTTTTTAAATACTTTCTAAATGAATGCTCTTATGGCATCCATTAACTTTTCCTATAAATTTATAATACCATAAGTAAACCGGCTTAGAACTCTTTACTTCAAACTTCACCATCTTAGAACTTCATAACATTTATTGTTTGTGGTCTTCCAATACCTTGAAACTTCATAATATTTATTATTTTGAAATTCATCAAAGATTTCATTAAAATACTTTTTTTTCCAATGTCAATTACATTTTATTATGCCATGTGCATGACCACCATCAAACCCCTCCTTCCTTTTTTACATTTGATTTTTTATAAGAGATGTTCTTGAGCGATACTTCTCAATTTTAGGGTAATAGATTTTTTTTTTTTTTTAGATTATCCAGTGAATTTGTATAGTGTATGGAAGAATGAGATGTTGTATACTTATAAGTAGGCTTTTTTATGCCTAAATATATGTTGTAAGATATTGTGAATTGAACTTACTATTTATAGAAGTGGAACAGATTTACATGCAGCGAAGAGCTACAAAATCAATTATAAAACGTGATGAGAAGAAGGGACACAAGGTGGGGGGAAAGTATGAAGAAGAGAAGAAAGCACTCGAGGAGATGATGCAAGCACTTGAGGAGATGAAGGAAGCACTCAAGGATATGATCAGAAAACATGAAGAAGAGAATAAAGCACTTGAGAAGATGAAGGAAGCATTCAAGGATATGAACAGAAAACATGAAGAAGAGAATAAAGCACTTGAGGAGATGAAGGAAGCACTCGAGGAGATGATCAGAAAACATGAAGAAGAGAATAAAGCACTTGAGGAGATGAAAGGTCTGTTTGTTTTAGGGGTTTGAAATTGGATTTTTTAAAATTCTAGCTAGCTTTTAAAATTTTCACTCTATTTTCAAAATTCTGAAAAATAAATTGTACTAAACAGTTGTGAAATCAAGTAAACGAAGGAAAAAACAAGAAGCAAACATTGCGTTGTGGCTTTCCAAGGAAAAGGTCCCTACAGAAATGAAAAGCGATATAATTAAGTTCATACATAACAGATTTGACGAAGACGAAGGTGTTGATGTGGAGAACCTGATCCCTGATCTTCCTTTGGATCTTCAAAGCAATGTCAAGTGCCATGTTTGCTTAAATCTGCTAAAAAATGTGAGTTTCTTCACCTCTCCATAACTTTTCTAAATAACTCCTTGTCCTATGCATAATGACTGAGAATGGTACAATAACTTTCGTCCAAAAGAAAAGATGATACATAATATCTATATTATTTCATATACTGTATAATACACTTTGATCAATTCATCCAAAAAGGGTTGAAACACAAATTTCTTGCTCTATAGCTATATCTATCTATCTATCTATCTATCTATCTATATATATATATATATATATATATATATAAAAGTTGGATTTAAGTTGACTAGTTAATTAGGATGCGCTATAAATTTACCATTTTGATATTTAGTCTTTATCAAAGATACATGTCGCTATCACTGTGTCATGACACCCTTAAAATTAGAATAAAAAGTTAGCCTTAAATTCTCATTAAATCATTTTTTAACCTATTCTTTTAATGTAATCTAGATATAAATTTTGAAAGTTCTTTTATAATTAGTTAATAAAATTGTTAATTTTATACATGATAAAAATTTATAATATTAAAGAGTAGTACTTATTACATGCACATTAATATATGCACCTTTACAAATGTGAAAAAACAACTTAAATTGTGACTTAAAGTTGAGATTGTTTGGAAATCGTGACTTCATGGTTTCAGATGTTTTTTGCGTGCATTAATGTATGTGCATCAGGTTTTTGGTTGATATTAAAGTTTGTTGTAAACTAAAAGTTGTAATAGGTTGTAACCATGCAATCATAGTAAAATACAACTCTAAATTTATATAATTATAAAAAAATATTTGAAATCTCTTTTTGTCCTTTTTCTTTTGTAGTTAAAGAAAAAAAATTATTGAATTTTTTGGTAATTTCAACTTAACCATCTCTCTCTCCCTTTATTTTATTTTATTTTTTTGGTTAGGAAACAGATTTGTAGTTCGACTAATTTGTTTTTCTTTCTCAGCTCAATATCATAAAAAAGAATGACTTGACCAAGCATCAGCAACTTTTGCTTAACATCTGCAACTCACTCAAGCCAGTGTTCTACAACGAGCAAAGCTACATTGTTAAGGAGGGAGACCCAATTGATGCGGTATTCTTGATTACGTACGGCATTGCATGGGCCTATCCAAGCAGTAATAATGGTGAAGGAAAGCATGCTGAGCGTCTTGAGAAAGGTCACTTCTTCGGAGAAGAACTTCTTGAATTGCTTTGGAATCCTTCCTCTGTTGACGTGTATAACCTATCCAAACTCCCGGTTTCCTCCAAAACCCTCAAAACCCACACAAAAGTGGAAGCCTTTGCTCTAATGGCCAACGACTTGAAGGATATTGACTATTCCATGTTTTTAAACGATTAGACCCAGAGCAATCACAAGTTGAGGCAGCTTCCACTCAAGGAATCTCGCTCCAAGATCAGAATCTAGAAGAGCTTGATGTTGTTGAATCCAAGGAAGCTTCTATTTTACAACGAGTCCAGTGTTGCAATCAACCAAAGTGTTTTGAATCCAGTAGTACTTGACATTGTTGTTGCAAAGCAATGGATTGTTTTGATGTCTTTGCTGTATTAAGATTTGTTTTTCTAGTGATGGACAAGGGGAACGTGTGAAATAATAATGGTAAAAAATATGTTTCTTTAATTAATTCATGCATAAACTGTTCATATTGCTAGTGTAATATGATTAAAGGTTAAATAGTTTCTACTTTTGTGGCAATTTCAACTTCAGCATCTCTTTTTATGGTTATGAACTAGATTTATACTTCAACTTATATTTGTTTATCTTGATCAACTGAATATCATAAGAGACAATGGGTTGGCTAAGCATGAACCACTGTTGCTTAAAATTTGCAACTCTCTCAAACCAGTATACTACAATGAGCACTCCTACAATGTTAGGAAGGGAGACCCGTGATTGATGCGGTATTCTTGATTACGGAAGGCATTGTATGGACTTGTACAAGTCGATAATGGGGCAGGATCTGACTCTCGGCATGCTTAGCATCTTGTAAAGGTCAGTACTTAGGAAGAAAACTTCTTCAATGGGTTTTGACACCTACCTCCGACGACATGTACAACCTATCAAAACTCCCTATTTCTTCAAAAACCCTGAAAACACACACAAAAGTGGAAGCCTTTGCTCTAATGGCCAATGACTTGAAACAAATATGGCATTCTAAGTTGTCAAGATTAGGCCAAGACCAACTGCAGTCCAAGGCAGCTGCTCGTGCACAGCGAATCTGGCGCCACAATCACCCGAAGATGGATGATAGCAATAGTGTTGGTGGTGGTTCAAGAAAACTTCAGAATCCAGCAAAGCCAGCACTGTTGTTACAAAGCAATAGTTTGTTTTCATGTCTTTGAAGTATTAATTTTGTTTGGATTCTGAAAATGATAATGGTAGAATTAGAAAAAGAGTAATGTGTGAAACGATACATTGTTTAGGGTAATATTTTTAAATTCAAATAAGGATTTTGCCTAAAGTCTTTTGTTTAAACCTTTTAATTATTTTAGTTTGTAAGTTAAAACTGATGTTGTAGACATCTCATTTTGTTCTGTATGGTCTATATATACTTAAAGCCCCCCATCCTAATGACGAGAAATTAAATTACTAGTAAAATTATTAGTATTGTGTATGAAGCTCAATGACCAAAAACATAAACCCCAAGTTTTAACCCAAAATTCCATTTCTAACCCATTTTTGCAAATGGCTTAGCAAAGATGCTTAAGCACCAAAGTTGTGGCATATGCATCTTTGTGACAAAAGCCTAAAATCACTTCACTTTTATTCTGGTGGGATCTTCTAGTCAATCAGCTTGGCCAAATGGCCAGCCAGAATGTCCCACCAAACCCTAAAGTCTAATAAACTCTATAAATACCCTCACTTTCCACCTTCAAAAGATCCCACTTTTTACACTCATAGCGAAGTTTTGCCAAATCATTCCAGAATACTTTTAAGTTTCAAAGAGTGTAAGAACAGTTTTTGTAAGAACTTGATTGAGTTTTCTAAACTTTAGTAGCAAGAAAGCTAAATTTTTCTCATGATTTCTGAATTAAACTCACTATTTTTATGATCATTTAGTCATCATTTCATTAGTCTTAAGTTTCTACACCAAAATATCAAAACAATCTCACCTTTGTTCAAGATGTTGATTCACAAACATAGTTGCAGTAGTTCATTTCAACCATCACTTCAAAAAAAAAAAAAAAAAAAAAAAATCATCTCAACCATTAGACTGGTCATTTACATCCATGTAAGGTGCTAAAAGAGTGAGATATGGATGATGATGATTATTATTATTATTATTGCTTTGTGTCATTTTTTTTAAAATTTATTTTATTTTTATTTTTATGTTTTGTTATTAATATGATGTGTGATGTATAGTTTTATGTTATTTTTTATTTGTTTATATGTTTTGTTACTAATATGATGCCTGGTATATTGTGTTATGTTTTTTTTTTTTTTCCTTCGTTTTTATATTTTGTTATTAATATAATTCATGATGTATGATAATTTAAATGATAACATGTTGTTTACTTATGTTTTAATTTCATTTTCTAGAAATAATATGAATCTGAAAATCTGGTTGAAGCCCAGTTACTTATTCCGACATAATGACACATTACATACGCATTCTTTAATAGAATCCAGATTCTGACTTTCTTTCTTCTTCTTTTTCTTCTTCTTTTTTTCCCTTGATTGTAATAAGTGTTGTATAGTTTTCCCTCTTATTTTCTGCCATTGTTTGTTTTCTTTTAATTTTATTTATAAAACCTAAAGCACCAAAAATATTTTAATCTTTTGTAAATATTTGCCTTTTATTTTCCTTCCCTTTTAGTTAGTCTTTGCTTAATTCTAGGGTTCAGTCAAATAAGGCAAGTAAAATGAGCTCCAAGTTAAATCCCTAGGATATGAGAGGCCATTACTTTAAATTCGTGATTGAGCTAAATTATATTTTCTAAATATATCTTTTTGCAAATAGCTTGGTAATTTTATTAAAAAAAATAAAATAAACGCTAGACATTTTGTTTATTAAAAGATAGAAAAAAAAAATACTATTTAAAACCTTAGCAAAAAAATTTATTAGGTTTTGACAGTAAAGAAATTAAATATTTTTTTGAATTCTTTGATTCTTTCCTTTAAAAAATAGTAGTTTGATTTTTTTTTTCTTTAAAAAAAAATTTAAAAAAAAATTAAAAAGCCTATGGATAGCCCATTGGGCCTAACCTGGTAACCCAGCCCACTAAAAATAAAATGAACATTACCCATAAGCAGGGCCATAGATTAAGATTTTCCCTTTTAGCCCGGTCCATTTCCGCCTATTGATTGGTTAACGGCTCCTTTGACCCAGCCTAATAGCCCTATGGGCCAAGTAAAAACAGGCCGGGCTAGCCCATCGACAACGATTATTAACCGCAAATCATTCCAGGCCATTAAATCGTGACATCAATAGTACTGAATTTTGTCAAGGCATGGAACTATTTTGTAGCAGCCATCAGCACTACCATCTTACAAAAAACATGGTTTTTCTAATTTAGTTGCTATGGATTTTGATGGAACATGTTGAATTGTATTTGTTTGGCTCCAATAAGGAACAGTTTTTGCATACTCATAGATAAGCCCTCCTCATTTTTATTTTTCCACCAAGCTAGGAGCTCTATTGGCTTTGATTCATGTATGTGATGATATTATGCTTATTCAATGAGGATGTGGTAGGATGAATAATCAACCATGAGAGAGAGAGAGAGAGAGAGAGAGAGAGAGAGAGAGAGAGAGAGAGAGAGAGAGAGAGAGAGAGAGAGAATAGTTATATAGACAAGCATCTGGAGCCAGCCAAGCATTGGAACAAACTAGACATGTGAAAGAGGCTCTCTAGGAATAAAAGACGAGAAACTTTGTTCTCTTCCTTACTGAAATTATGGATTTTGACCTACAAAAGTTGTCCCTATTGCCTAAAAGTTGAGATGACAAGTTTTCCAGACAAAGAAGCCATGTGATCAAAGTACTCCCTTGTCGACTTGGGTGCTATACAATATTTTTAGGGCATATTGAGCAAATCCATGCAATCAGGTTATCAGTCACTGATAATTATCTTATGTATTTGGCATATGCAGCCTCTCTATCACAACATGTGAGTCACACAAAATTGTGGGGTTCGAGAGGGAGAATGTTTTATATGCCAGTTGCAAAAGATACCTCCTCGTCAACAACACTCCACCTCAACCTGCTTGATATGTACCCTCCATTCACCTCAACTTGCTTGGGTTAAATAAGTTTGAGGTTAGGAAGTGATTATTTACTAATATTGTCCTCTAGTTCTAGTGGATACCATGGAGTTGAGAACTATATATGAAGATGCAGTTCAGATCTATCAAGCAAAACATCTAGGGCAAAGATTGTGGATTGGCAAGCCATATTGATATTATATAACAGATGGTTGTGGTTTGAGTTTGAATTGAGTTCTTTAAATTGTTTTGATCATGCAATTTTGTTTTACAAGTTTTGATCAATTTTATGCAAAATTTGAACTCATTTTCCGTGTTAAATTAATTAATTTTCCATAATTTTTCAAATCTAGAAAAGATATAGCATTTCCAATTGAGCTTGGATGGATTAGCCACTATGGACTTTTTCTATTCGGTCCTTTTTAACCCTTTAGATTTAGAGTTCAAGGTTTTAGTTTGATATCTATTCACTCTCTTAATCATATACTGAACATGGATTTAATTGAGGATTATGATTCTTGTTGCCAATCACAGCCAATAGGAGTAAGGTTATGTTGATTTAAAAAGCGAGGTTATGTGACATACAATAACAAAAAATTCTTACTTGAAATTAACTGGTTTTTTATGTCCAAAATCAAAGGAATCTGATTTGAAATTTGTCGAGGTCAATTTTCGGAAATGCCAAATAGAAGGAAAACTATCCAAAACACCCCTTAGATTTGATAAATGTAAATAAATAAAGAAAATTAAGTCCAAAAATTCATGATACTCTTTAGAGTAAATGTTAGTGGTGCGTCACTAATCTTTACTCTTAGAGAAATATTTATAGTATCCTTAGTATACTAAATATTGGCTCTACCAATGTTTGACAATATGATCTCCGTCAATATCTCTACGTTAATTATTGGAAAATAGTATTTTATTGACCATTGGATTTAATGAGAATATATGACCTTAAAAGGTGTAAATTTAGTCAAGTTACCATGGAGCTTGAACCCATATCATGATCTATTATTAGTTAATGTTCTAATCACCTAAGTAGTGACTAGTCATTAATGTTGTCTCACTCATTTAGTACTTTTACCTTTAACTAACATACATACATTATCTTATAAAAAAAAAAAAAAAAAAAACTTACATACATTAATTCACGATAAATGACAATGTTAATTGGGCACAATTGTTAGGTTATTTAACCATACTTTATCACCATGCACTCTTGGCTTGATTGTTACTCCACAAATACAAAATTCTTGTAGGGTGTTGAGGGGCAAGACTGGGGTTCAAGTCTCTAAGAAAGAGTTTTACACATATATATACTTAAATTAGGCTAAAATAGAAGTTTACTATGGAGCTTGAACCCATATCATGATCTATTATTAGTTAATGTCCTAATCACCTAAGTAGTGACTAGTCATTAATGTTGTCTCATTCATTTAGTACTTTTACCTTTAACTAACATACATACATTATCTTATAAAATAAAATAAAATAAAATAAACTTATATACATTAATTCATGATAGATGACAATGTTAATTGGGCACAATTATTAGGTTATTTAATCATACTTTACCACCATGCACTCTTAGCTTGATTGTTACTCTACAAATACAAAGTTCTTGTAGGGTGTTGGGGGGCAAGGCCGAGGTTCAAGTTTCCAGGAGAGAGTTTCACATACATTTACACTTAAATTAGGCTAAAATAGAAGTTTTTATCTTGTATAAAAAAAGAAAAAACCATACTTTGAATTATTAAAAATTAAAAAGTGCAATTTTTTCTTACTTTTTTATTTTTTGTTAGGAAATTGTGAAATTGGATTTTTATTTAAGAAGTCTCTTCTCATAAAAAAATTTCTCTCTTTTTTTTTTTTTTTTTTTTTTTTTTTTTATTTTTAATACAAGATAGAAATTCTACTATAGCCTAATATAAGTATATGTATGCGAAGCTCCCTCATAGAGACTTGAACCTCGGCTCTTACCCCCCCCACACTCCACAAGCACTTATACTAGTGGAGTGACCACTGCACCAAGGGTACGCGGTGGTATTTTTTTTTCTCAATTATTGATGCGATATATTGTGAATTTGTGATTAATGTATAATAAAAACTGTATCAATCATAGATCCAATTAGAAGTTATATTGCTTTAATCACAAATCACCATCTTAATAAATATGTTCTATTAACATTTTTCATTTTCCCCACGTATTCCACGTTTCCATGTTTAGCTAGCCAATTTGATCACTTTGAAAGAAAGGAGGAATTATTAAGTCCTTCATGGTCTTTCTCTTTCCCCCTGGCCCATCCCCTTTGATGAGGGGCAGCCACCACCAAAAAGGAGGAATTATTAATTCCTTTCATAGTCTTTCTCTTTCCCCCTTGGCCCATCCCCTTTGATGAGGGGCAGCCTCCACCAGAAAGAAGGAATTATTAAGTCCTTTCATGGTCTTTCTCTTTCCCCCTGGCCCATCCCCTTTGATGAGGGGTAGCCTCCACCAGAAAGACTTGATCATTTCTTAGAACAATATATTATTTTATTCCACTACTAATATTTTAATTGCACAAAACAAAATCAAATATGAGATGTAAGGTGTATTGTTAAAATGATAATGTAAAATTAAATAATAAAAAAAAATATTCAAATAAAGTGATAAGAGAATATAGTATAAGATGTATGATAAATCATTAAAATGAATGTAAAATAGATAAAATAACTTTTTTGATGATCCAAAATGAGTTTCTTTTTGCGTGGGAATGCCTACACTTGTATACCAACAATAATTTTGGCAATAAATCTAAAAAATTGGAAATAACTTCACCCAAAGATTCAGAACTTACCTTATTGGTTGCTGAAAAAACGACAGTATGGAAAGACTTGAGGTATTGACCATTGTGATTAATTCTGTGAATGCGCACTAGTAACTCACTTTTTAAGTGCACGGCCAGAGTTGCTCTCAAAATTTTCTCAATTATTGATTTGATATATTGTGAATTTATGATTAATGTATAATAAAAATTGTTTCAATCATAGATTCAATTAGAAGCTATATTGCTTTAATCAAAACTCACCATTGTAGTAAATGTGTTCTTTTAACATTTTTTATTTTCCCCACGTTTCCATGTTTAGCCAACTAATTTGACTTTGGAAAAAAGGAGGAATTATTAAGTCCTTTCGAGCTCTTACCCCCTGGCCCATCCCCTTTGATGAGGGGCAGCCTCCACCAGAAAGACCTGATCATTTCTTAGAACAATATATTATTTTGTTTCACTATTAATACCTTTAATAGCACAAAGCAAAATAGAATATGAGACGTAAAGTGTACTGTTAAAATGATAATGTAAAATTGAATAAAAAATTAAGAATATTCAATAAAGTGACAAAGAGAATATAGTATAGGATATATAATAAATCATTAAAATAATAATGTAAAATTGATAAAGGTAGATTTTTTTATGATCCAAAATGCGTTTCTTTTTGCATGGGAATGCTTACACTTGTATACCAACAATAATTTTGTCAATAAAATCTAAAAAATTTGGAAATAATTGCACCCAAAGATTCTGAACTTACCTTATTGGTTGCTGAAAAAACGACAATATTAAAAGACTTGAGGCATTGACCATTGTGATACTGTGAACACACACTATTAACTCACTTTTTAAGTGCATGGCAAGAGTAGCTCTTATCTTTAATTATTACTTGCATAGTTGCATCGGCTTCTGCAATTGCACTTGCTCTTAAAATTCTACAACAAAGCCAATTTCTGCCACTCAAATTTGTTTTGTCCAAATCTCTGTCCCTCTTGTTCCGCCTTGCATGTAAAATGTATACTACTTCAGTTTGCCAGGTTCAATTACTTTTTATAAATACACATTTTCTTTCTCACTATGGGATACATATTAAAAAAAGATGCATATGGTTGTATTGTCTAATTTTTTTCCATTTTTCCAGGGATCAAAATTCAGACTTTTCTGGTAAAGTTTGCTGGGTCATCTATACATAGTTCAGAGGTTGGTTCTTTATTTGGACCTTGGATTATCGATAAGTTTTAGGTATGAGTGACCATCAGCAAGGGAACAATGAAAGGTAGTTTCTTTTTCTCAAGAAGATTTTGTATGTCTGAACCTGAATTTTTATTTTTATTTTTTGACTTTATATATGTGCTAAAAATAATCTGTTGTTCCCTCTTCTGTCAGTAGTCTGATATAATATATTGGTTACTATTAAAACATTTTTTGAATAAGATTTCGAATGTCTGAAACTGAAAGACACCTTATTATAGCATCTTACTTGTATTATGTTGCTTTTGGGGCCAACTATGTCTAACCCAACTAAAGTTTTCATGATCTTAATTTCAATTCACGAATTTTCAATCAATGAATGATTTTTTTTATGAGAAACAACGATTTTTTTTTTTTTTTTTTTGAGAAACAGAAAATCAATGATTTTAAGTTGCCAAGTTATATACCAAGTTACCAACACAGCACATATAATATGGCGCACAAAAATAATATGACGCCAAAAACTAGCTATTATTAGCGAAAAAATAAAAATATAACGAATTATTCTAACAATGACTTGTGATATTATATATGCTAAAAATTGGGTCTTAAAATATTATGTTTATGTAATGTAATTTGATTCATTATAAATATTACAAATGTTTCAGCTATTTGACACATTAGAAATACATAAAAATCTGTTTCCAAAATTTAAAACTAATATTTTCACTAAATTTATAGTGCCAAATTTTATTTTAAAAATTAAAATATTTATTTTAAATCAATTTAATTGTGTACTATGATTTTTTTAAATTAAAATTTGGGTCTTAATTTTCTTAATTATATAAAAGAGTTGTATACTGTGATTAGTTGTTTATTATGATTCAACTGTGGTTAGTATTAAGAAATGAATCATAAGCTGGTCATATACCTTAAATGTTTCACCAATTGGAATACTCTCATACTCTTAAATGTTGTTAATTCCATTTTTGGTATTCATTTTGGTTTGTTCATTCAAATAAAATATTTCGATATAGATGTATTTTGTCTACCATGCATTTTGGGCTCATTCTTTTGTATATAGCACTTAAAATATACTTAAAATATAAAATAAATTAAGATAATAAATGATCGGGGCGGCGGGGGAACAAGGAGAGAATTTGTTTTTAGTCTTTTAAAATTGGATGAATGTTTTGAGTCCTTTGAGAGAGAGAGAGAGAGAGAGAGAGAGAGAGAGGCCTGGGTAGATAGTGATGTGATGGAGAAAGATTGTGAGATTAAAAAAAAAGGAAAATAAAAGGAAGATAATGACTCAATGAGAATGATGAGAGAGAGAGAGAGAGAGAGAGAGAAAGTGAGAGGAAAAAGTAAAGAAAAAAGACAAAAAAAAAGGTGACATTGCACTCGGAAAGGAGGGAGGAAAGAGAAAGAGAAGGGAAATGAGAGGAGAGATAATTGTTCCTTAATTTGGTCACTAGGGTCAGGAGTGAGAAAAAAATGATAGAAATCATTTCTCCCACACCTACAAGTTTGCAATCCACCCATTTTGGGCGGATTTGAAGAGAAACAGTGGAATATATATATATATATATATATATATATATATATATATATATATTAAAAAATAAGGAAAAAGAAAAGTAGAGCCCACATGTTTAACTTCTTATGACCCAAAATTACATTTTTGCCCATATCTTTTATCCATCTTTTACATTCATGTGGGCATAAAAGTTAAAACCTATATTTTTCTTTTAATTTCATTTGCCTTTGTAAACGAGAGGAAAGAGAAGTGTATTATCTCTTCTCTTTTTTCATCTCATCTCCTTATTTCCAAACATAAATGAGAGAATTGCTTCTTTTTTCCTTTACCCATTGCTTTTCTTTTATCTTTCGTCATTTGCAACTATACAAAGATTGTAAGATGAGAGTGACTAAAGAGTAAAAAAAATAGTAGAGTATTTAGAAAAGTAAAAATTTTCAAGCTAAGACTGTGTTTGTTTTGGCTTCAAATCATTTTCGAAAATGTTTTTCCATAAATGCGGGTATTTGGTTGCGCATGGAAAATAAATTTTCCGGAAGTTATTTTCAGTTAACCATGTGTTTTAGTTGGTTTGACCCGGAAATTGGTTTTAGTTAAAATTTTCACTTCAAACCATTTCTGGACTCACGCGTAGAGAGAGAGAGAGAGAGAGAGAGAGAGAGAGAGAGAGAGAGAGAGAGAGAGAGAGAGAGAGCCTAGCGCCGCGCCACACCAGCGCTGACCCATACTAGCGCCGATCCACACCAGCGCCGATCAAGCAAAGATCGACTCCAACGCCGATCACACCGCGCCGATCGACTCCAAAGTCCGACGACTCACACCAGTGCCGATCGCCGATCGCACTGCGCTGATCAAGCAAAGATCGACTCTAAAGCCGCTCGATCTCGCCTTCGCCTCCGCCGTGCAATCTTGCCTCTAGATCGAACCCAGTTGCCTCTCTCTCTTCCTTCTTCTCTCAATTTGATCGGATTTGATGATTTTTTTTTTTTTTTTTTTTTTTTTTTTTTTTTTTTTTTTTTTTCTGGGTTTTGTTTCTTTTGTGTTTCTGTATTGAGGAATGATATGTGAGCAACAAAACCAATCAGATTTGATGATTTTTTTTTTATTTTTTTTTTATTTCTGGGAAATTTGTTTCTTTTGTGTTTTTGTATTGAAGAATGATATTTGAGCAACAAAACCAACTGGATTTGATGAATTTTTTTTATGGGTTTTGTTTCTTTTGTGTTTTCTATGGTATTTTCAAGAACACAGCCAAACACCAGAAACTATTTTTCAAAACATTTTTTGAAATGCAACCAAACACTTGAAAATATTTTCCTTTCTTGAAAATAGCATTTCCGAAAAATATTTATTTTCCGGAAAATAATTTACATGAACCAAACACAGCCTAAATTGCATTTCGCCCAAAATTCAAATACTTGTCGGTATTGACAAAAATGATCTGGTATGATTTGAATATTTTCCCGAGATAGAATGAGTGGGTTCCTTGTTTCAGTTTGTTTACCAATATGGTATTTCCTAGTCGGAATGGGATGAAATCAATAACTATGTAAAAGCCAAAAGTTCTAAAAGAATTTTGGTAAGGGAATGTATGTGTTTGATGTGGCACAATAGTATTGTGGAGTTCTCTATGTGAAGGGTATTATGAAAGTTGTGTGGCAAAGGAATTTTCTTCATCCATAATTGTACTTTCCTACTTTAAGTTTTAACCCACCTACATTTTTTAAGCTAAAGCCAAACACACACTTCATACGTGCATAGAGTGGTAATTCGTTAGGTTTGGGATGGATTAGCCTCTTTCCAATCCCAAACTTTTTAAATATGAGGAATTCCATTCCAAATCTTTTTATTTTTATTTTTTTTTATTTTTTTTAAATAGAGAGAAAGCAGTGCGCATGTACTTTGTTATAAAAATCTAGTTTTCTTGTAAATAGAATTATAGAGATGTTTTAATTTTTAATGAATAGTGGATTTTAGTTAACTCAATCGGTAAAGTTTATTATTATCGAATAAAAGATTAGAAGTTCAATCTTCACTTACACAAAAAACTAATTAGCATTTTGGCTAAATGATAAAAAATCATCATTATAAAACAAATGTTATAGGTTGAAAGTTGAGTAAGGTTAGCTTATAATAGTTTAAGGTGTACAAAGTTGACATAACTCAGTCCTAATACATAATTTTATTTATTTATTTATTTAATTTAATTTAAAGAAGATCCTAATACAGAATCTGATAGTGTTTATGTTTGCCATGTTTTTGTTCAGGAATGAGAAAAAGGATATCGAGGGGCAATTGCCCAGCAAGGTTGTTGAATTTGTTTCAAAGCCATTGGTACGTTCGTTCCTTGGATGGTATGAAGGAATACTTGTATTCTGTCGCGCGATTGCATTATCACTGGATCCCTTGTTCTTTTACGTTCCCGTGATCAACGAAGACAAAAAGTGCATTCGGTTAAACAAAGTGTTGTGGACCATAGCTATTGTTTCGCGATCGGTCACCGATTTCATTTACCTTGTGCATTATGTAGTGAAATCCGTAGTGAAATCCAAGAAATCCAAGATACGTAAGGAGCATAATGATGAGTCAAATAGTAAGGAGCGTAATATAAAAAGTCGAAGCTACTTTTGGCCCTTCTTTATGCTCAACATTCTAGTTATTCTGCCCATTCCACAGGTAAAGGAGACTTTAGCTACATTCTCTGTTAGAAACTACTATTTTCACGTATTTTCTAGTAATTTGGAACTAACAAAAAAGATTTTTATAAAGACTTTATTCTGCCCATTCCACTCAACATCAATGAATCTATATTTTTAGGTATTTGATTAAAATAATATAAAAATTAATTAAAATAAAAAATATCCACCTCAAAAACTTTTCAACTAGTCACAACCACCTCCACCACCACTCCATCAGCAACAACCTTAACCCTAGCCCACGGAAGAAGAAGAAGAAGAAGAAGAAGAAGAAGAAGAAGAAGAAGAAGAAGAAGAACCCAAACCGCCACCAAACCCATAGGAAAAAAAAAAAAAAAAAAAATCAAACGTTCAAATTTCTATTTGAGCAAAGATCAACCAAAAATCAACCAAACACACGCAAAAAAAAACCCAATCACCCAAATTTTGTTCTGAGCAAAGAGATAAAAGAGATGGGTATGGGGAGATGGTTTTGTGGGTCGGCAAGGTGGTTGGCAGCTGGGCAGCGAGTTGGCGAGCAGCAGATCGGCAAAGGTGGAGGGAGGAAGAAGAAGAGAGAAGAGGGAGTTTGAGGAGAGAGAGAGGGCAACCGGAAATGAGAAGAAACGAAGAGCAAAAGAGATTTTTTTTTTTTTTAAATAAAAATAAAAATAAAAAAGAGGGTGTGAACACAACAATTTAATAATATATATATATATATATATATTTTTTTTTACATATGACCTACCGTGCATAGCTCAAAGTAGTTGTGCATGGTAGTTGTGGAGTCAAAAAATATGATTTTGGCTCCATCAATGTAGCTACATTTTGGAATCTAGTGGTACTAAAAATAGTAATATAACTTTTTAACACTACCAATACTAGTACTTTTAGAGAAGCATATAATAATACGTTGTTTTAGAAAAATACATCTAATGCAAAAATTAACTTTTTCCAGTTGACTTTTTGTATTTATGTTATATTATTTTCTTAAATTTAACATAGTTCAACCAAATTTCGTGATTACATATACAAGCATTTACAATCAAAATATATTTTTTGATAATAATAATAATAATTATTATCAATAGCATACAAACTCTTAAAGTCACATGCATGTATCTTTTTTTTTTTTTTTTTTTTTAAATCAACGCATGCGTGTATCTTTTAACCCAAAAACTAGTATAAAATATCTTTCAACTATCAAACCATTGGCGGAGCAACGGTAGGTGCTCCTTCCTCCCCCCCCCCCCCCCCCCCCCCCCCCAACATTTTTAAAATTCCTAAATAGATATTGATTATATATATATATATATATATATGTGTGTGTGTGTAGAGTCCAATTTTTTCTTTTAAATTATTAGGTATTTAACTTATGATCCTTCAATGCCAATTGAAATTGTAATATAAATTTTAGGTAAATGATACTTTCGATCACTGAAATTCGGTGTATTTGGTCCTTGCAATTTAAAAAGTTCGAATTTGGTCCCTAAATTTTTAAAATGAAACAATTTGATCTCTCCTTTTTTTTATACATTACTAACGGGGGGTTGAGGCACCCCATTTTTGAGGGACCAAGTTGAATCAACCAAATATTTACGAAACTGAAATTGAACCAATCTCATATTTAAGGGATATAAATCGAACTTACCTTAAATTTTAGGGACCGAGCCAAAATATTTTAATTTTGAAGGACCAAAATTAAAATTACACCAAAATTTCAAGGATCAGAAGTATAATTTATCCATAAAATTATTTGTTTGATTATATATATTTTATATCAAAGTCTATGGTTTCTAATATTAATTTGAATAAAGTCACAATCCTATTGTTGATGAGTTGCATGCATATATTGAAAATTCGGTATTCATAAATTTATGATGAATATTGAAAGGTCATATTTGTGCTAAAACACAAGAGTTTGTTTAGACCCTCAATTAAAAATTATGGCTAGATTGCTTTTACTTTAACTTAAACTAAGTGTGGAATAAGAGTAAATTGACGCAATGAACTGATAATACTACCCTAAGCCATATTCATCCATCATTAACAATAAAGTAAAAGTTTAAAGGATAGGGAAGAGAGATGTAAACACAAGATAACACCGAGACATGTTATCGAAGAGGAAACCAGAGAACTCGATGAAAAACCTCTCTGCGACCCTCCAAGTCGAAATTGATCCACTAGAGAATAAAGTTAGAGTACACAAATAACAAAAGACCCTCCAAGCCTAGTCTACCCTATGTACTTGAGCCCTCCAAGCTCCTACTACCAATTAACTTCTTGGAGCCTTGTCTTCTCTAGTTTTCCAAATCCCGCAATTCAGCCCGATTGCATTTGCCAATGAATGACACCTTCCAATGCTTCCTAGTAGCACCAAAATCTAACTTTACACTCAATATGGGTGTGTTAAGTGTTTGGGCTAGCAATCTCTCAAAGATATGGAGATAGAGAGGTAGGAGTTGAGGAAAACTAGAAGGAAATGTGTAGATAATTGTAGGTATAACAATCTCTAACTCTTAAGTGTATTTTCTAGGATTTTCTCTCTGAAAAGCACTTCTCACACTTTGTGGGTAATGAGGGTATATATAGTGTTGGTAAAGACTTGGTACAATAAAACACAAGTTTTTGCCAAATAGAAACTTTCGCGGGTCCTTCGCGGGTTGGCCTTACCCGCGAGATAGTTACGAAAAATATAGCCTAGCACGTACTCTTCATCTTCTAGTCATGTGCTCTACATGTGGCTCTTTTCGCGGGTTGCTTCTTGCGAGACAGTCTCGAGCCAGTTGCAAAATCCACTTGATCAACTTTTGAAGCTTGATTCTTCACCGATCTCTTATACTCATCCTTTACAATTAAACCCACATACATACAGGGAAAATGATTGAAAAAAATACAATCAAATTTGGCACGAAATTAAAGCCAACACAATATAGTTGGAAATCACAACTTTACAAATATATATTAAAATAAAATGGAAAACAGAAAAAAAAAAAAAAAAAAAATTGAGCTTCCTTCTCATAAAAATGATAATTGATTAAAGATCAAATTAAATATATTGAATCTAATTTGTCAATCTTGACTCAAGTTTGTTGAAGTTTAATAGGTATATTTTATGTAGTAAACATTTGGATTATAAAATACTTGATTTATATTTTGATCTTTGTTTATATAGCGCAATATTATCCAACGACACATAGTAGGCATACAATATATTCAAAAAAAAAAAAAAAAAATACTAAACATCATATTTATATTCGACCCCATGAAATAATTTCTGGCATCACCACTACTTCAAATATAGTCACACTGTACCACTGTTTCTAATTCCTATTTCTTAATAGCAGCACCTAACTGCCTATATTATAAAGATCTAACACGTAATTTTCAACGGACAAAAAATACTAATTTTTTTCTTGGATAAGGAATATTAAGTTACTTTTATTTTACAACAAAAATATTTTCCCTTAACAACAGAACTTCAAATAGATTTGTAACAAGTCAAAATGCGAATTAAAAAAAAAAAATGCACACATAATTACTATTTTCTTTAAATTAACACTGTCCTACACATAATTAGATTATATCCATTGACTTTAAAAACAAAAATTGTTGTAATACATTCAGGTGGTAATGTCAAGCTTGTTTTCAGAGATGAGACGGACAAAATCTTCAAATATAACAATCTTGAACTGTGTAGTTCTTTTGCAATATGGGCCAAGAGTTTTCCAAATCTACCGACCCTGGAAGAAACTCATAAGCGCATCGAAATTTAATGAGGCTTCCCTATGGATCAAAGCTTCATTCAATTTATTTCTATACATCCTTGCTGGTCATGTAAGTTTGCTTACGTAGTAATTTCACATTCTTTATTTTTAATCTTCGCAAATGTTGATTCTTTTATCAATGTATTGTTGTCTTTCTTAATATTTAAATTCCAAATCAACCTTCTTCTCAAAAAAATCTAAACCAACCAACCTTGCTAAATCAAAATCATATATTGAAGAAATATCCAAAAAAGAAAGAAAAATAAAAATTACGAATGTTTCATTTTATTAATTTTTAGAATTACCTAGATTAATTTTTTTTGAAAAAATACCTCAAGAATGAAACTTAGAAGGTGCTATCTCATGTAAGAGTTGTGTTGGGGAGATCATACCTTGGAAAGCTTCAAAATGGGTAGTTAATACAACATATATAGGGACAACACTTGACTCAAAAAGCTGGCTTAAACCAATGGGTATGAGTCTAATTATGTTATATTAACAACTCACTATTCTCATTATTATTCAATATGAGACTTCACTTATATATGTATACCCAACAATCTTTCCCCTCACCTATGAATCTTTGCCTCTTGATAGGCAACAAACAAGTCCCATTTGCTCTCTTTTGCCTTATGGACTTTTTCTTCGTCAACATGTCATCCATGAGCCTTATGTATGCCATCCATAAGAACCACATCTCAACTTTGTATGCTCATTTTTTAGAGCTTAGCTTGCACTACTGTCTATGAGAACCTTGCATCTCACCATTTGGCAATACCCTTTTGTGGGATTTAAATTTTTTTTTTTTTTCAAGATTGTCTGTATGAGCTTCTATAGGCTTGTTTGGTGTGATCCCTACTTGTGAAGGCTCCAAGTACACACATCCCGTCTCTGTGCTTTGGATGCCTTTGTGCCTAATCTATGCGAAGTATGTTTCCATCCGTTGGTAAAGTTTAGAAAAGCATCTCGATTTGCTTATTGAGAATAATTTTTTTTTTTTTTTTTGAAAGGGAGAATAATTTAAGTAGTAGTTTCATATCCATACAATTCTCTTTTTCTCTTATTGTTATAGTTGTAACGGTTATTAACCTTTGGTTACGATATCTGCAAAATTTAATGATAATCTAATCGTTTAGGTATTGGGAGCCTTTTGGTACTTTTTCTCTACCCAACGACTAGCGGCTTGCTGGCACAAAGCTTGTGATCAAATTCATAGTGATGGGGTTGAAATTTCTTTTAACTGTGACCACAGTTTTAGAAATCTCTCTTTTTTAGATGATTTTTGCCCTATTGATACACCAAACCCAAGTACCTTTGATTTTGGAATATTTCTTGAAGCTCGTCGATCTCGAAGCTTAGAGTCCACGGGTTTTCTGCCAAAAGCATTTTACTGTTTCTGGTGGGGCATGCGAAATCTAAGGTTTGCACATGATACACCCTTTACTATTCCATATCAAAATATATAAGTCCTACATATTTCTATGTCGTTCAAGTTACACATGATGTAACTTAAAAAATATTACACCACTTAATAATTTATTATTGAATTCTTATTCTGAAAATCTCATTGCTGGATTATAGGTTTTATATGTTCTTTAACATGCATGTCAATTTTCATGTCAATCGGATGTTATTTACTATTCGATTAATAAATTTATATTTTATACATTATTTAAAAAAAAAACTTGATTTTAAATAATTGATTAATGACATGACTATTGATCGTTGATCATCTTTAATTTTTGTAAGCATGAAGAATTTATGAAAATAATGTAATTCAAAGATGGTTCGGTGGATTTGTTAAAATTTGCATTCAAATAAAAATATTAAGTGATGTAACATTCTTTAAAGTTACAAGATTTATGGCTTTTTAATCTATTCTTAAATTTGTTGTTTGCACACAATTGAAGCTAAAATAGTTATGAGTAGTGCTACATGCAATATCAATATGTACTACAAGTTTACTACATTAAGCATACAAATTGAAGTGTCACCAATAATAAAAAGGTAATTCAAATATTCAATTATGAGGTGGTTAAAACCTACCAATCACATTCATTAGCATATAAGTTTGTAAGTTATATTATATGTAATAAAACTTGTTGGGTAAATTGTAAATTACACCCCTAAAGTTTGGGGCTGATTGGATTTTACACCATGAAATTTCAGACTTTGGATTTTACCCCCTAAAGTTTTTGGTGTTTGAATTTTAAATCTTGACGTTTCAGAACATGAATTTTACTTTCTAAAGTTTAGGGTTGTTTGGATTTTACACCCTCAAATTCTGAAACTTTAAGGTATAAAATCCAAACACCACAAAACTTTAGGGAGTAAAATCCAAACACCTCTAAAACATAGGGGGTAAAATCTAAATTTTGAAACTTCACGGTGTAAAATCCAATCACCCCAAACTTTAGGGGTGTAATTTGCAATTTACCCAAAATTGTAATACCTATAATATTTTCCAATAGTTATTAGTTTCTCCAAGTTTTATTAATGATCTCATTAAATAAAAATATCATTAACTTCTACTCTTTATTTCTTACATGGTAAAATCGTCAAGTAGAATAGAATTTCCTAATGAACATTGGGATCCCAATAAAAAGAAATACTTGAACCTTGAATTGAGTTCTTAACGAATTTTCATAGATTTGGATCATCCTAGAAGTTCACAGGATTTTTTAAATTTGCTACTAATAGAATTACGGTTTGCTTTTATCCTGGAGATGCTTTGGTATTTTTTTTTTCTTTGGCTATATTATATTCCTAATATAGATATATATGTCTTTGTAGTACTATAAAATAGTACTTTAAGCACAACTCAAGATATATATATTAAGTATTTTATAATCTAATGTATCCTTAAGGGTCGAGTAAGGTGAAAAGGTCCTGTTCGGGTAAAAATCGAACTTAAACAGTTTGCAAGCAAGTCAGATTAATCATATTATAAGTTAACTAGTAATTTTTAACATGCAATAATAATAATAATAATATGATCATATTATTATTGTCTTTCTAGTAGCTTTCAATACAAATAAGAGATCGCAAATAACTAAAAAGGAAAAAGAAAAAAAGAGAACCAAAAACAAAATCAGTTTAAATAAAACTTAACTAATACATTGATTTTTAAGTTTACACAATCCAAAGTTCACTAATGAGTAATGATATCATCACCATAAAATAACATAAAGAAAATGCTAATGTTTGTGAACTATGTCAAGTTATCAACCTTCTCAGTTGTGCCTCTTCTTATTGCATGTAAAATAATAATAAAATTAAATTATTTAGAAAGATAAATAAACAAAAAAAAGTTTTAAGAATAAAACATAACATATTAGGCAAAGAAAAATAAATAAATATTTAATATAAATTGTACCTCAAGAATTAAACTTCAAGTTGTGTGAAAAACTAATTTGGGAAAAATGATTTCATTGCATTAATTAGAATTACAGAAGCTAATCTATATATACAAGCTAAAGGAAGTAACTAACTCTAACTAACTCCCATAAAATGTGCTAACTAGAAAAACTAAAATACTAACAGCTCTTGGCACGTGTATTACTAACAGTAGTTGGCACGTGTGAAACATATATACAATATACTACTAACTAAACTACAAGTCGTATATAGCAACTAACTACATGTTGTGCTCTGTTCTTCTATATCTTGACTTCCCTTGTTTTCTGTGTGTATGAGCTTATCTACAGCAATTGGTTCTTTGATAGTAGATTCAGCTTGACCAGAAGGCTTCTTCTGTTGATACTCCCCCTCAAGATGGACTGAGAGCAAATGAATATTGATCAGTCCCATCTTTGAAATGAGCTCTAAGAAGTGATTAAAACTCAAAGCCTTAGTTAGCACATCAGCCAATTGGCATTGAGTCTTGACATGAATTAACTTTATCACCTTAGCCAACACATTGTCTCTGACCACATGACAGTCAATCTCTATGTGTTTGCTTTTTTCATGAAACGCTGGATTGGAACCAATGTGGAGAGCAGGCTGACTATCACAAAAAGAGCAAAGCTTCTCTGTCATGCCTTACTTGAATATCCCTTAGAAAATAAAGAATCCATACCACTTCACATGTAGCTACTGCCATTGCTCTATATTCAGCTTCTGTTGAAGATCGTGAGACAATGGACTGTTTCTTGGATTTCCAAGAAATTAAGGAGTCTCTAATGAAGATGCCATATCCAGTCACTGATCTTCTTGTGTTTGGACATGCAGCCCAATCTGAATCAATAAAACCTTTCACATGCAACTCTAAGGCAGCTGAAAAGAACACTCCCTTCCCTGGTTCATTCTTCAAATACTGCAAGACTCTATAGGCTGCTTCAAGGTGTGGTTTTCTTGGTTTGGACATAAACTGACTCAACTTATGAACAGCATAAGTGATGTCAGGTCTGGTGATTGTCAAATACAGCAGCCTCTCCACTAATCTTCTCTACTTGCTGTGATCATTGAGCAAATCACCATCATACTTGCTCAACTTATGATTATGCTCAATTGGGACCTTAGAAGGTTTACGACCAAGTATACTAGCATCACTTAGTACTTCCAATGCATACTTTCTTTTACAAAGAGCTATACCCTTATCAGTCCTTGCAACTTCTAGACCAAGGAAAAACTTTAAATCTCCCAAATCCTTGAGCTTGAATTTTTGATCCAATAAAACCTTGAATTGATCAACCTTGTCCTTGTTAGTACTGGCAATTAATACATCGTCCACATAGACTAATAAGGCAATAAAAGACTCACCCTGTTGTCTAGTAAACAGTGAGTAGTCTGCTTTAGACTGCACAAAGCCTAATTGAATCAAGGCTTCAGAGAACTTGGAGAACCACTGCCGAGATGCTTACTTCAAGCCATAAAGAGGTTTGTTTAATTTGCAAACAACCTCCCCCTTGCTATGGAAGCTAGGTGGAAGAGCCATATAAACATCCTCAAGCAAATCCTCATGAAGGAATGCATTGTTGACGTCAAGTTGGCTCAAAAACCAACCTTTCACAACAGCCACTGCCAACAAGCACTTCACAGAGACTATTTTGGCAACAGGACTAAAGCTCTCAATATAATCTAAGCCTTCTTTTTGGGTAAACCCCTTTGCAACCAACCGAGCCTTGTACCTATCCACAAAGCCATCAAACCTATACTTAACCCTGTAAACCCACTTACAACCAATGGCCTTTTTGTTGGGTGGAAGAGGAGTAAGGGTCCAAGTGTTATTTGCCTCCAATGCTGCAATTTCAACATCCAAAGCAGCTTGCCACTTAGGGTCAGACATAGCTTAAGAATAGTATTGTGGTTCAACAATAGCAGAGATGGAGCAACAAAATGATTTATAGGATGGAGACAAGTGATCATAAGAAAGAAAAGAAGAAAGAGGATGAGATGTACCTGACTAAGGTAGATTAGAAGTAGGAACTGAGGTTACCTAATTGCAATGGTAAGCTTGAATATAAGATGGAGGCTTAGAAACTCTAGTAGACCGCCTAAGATGAGGATTAGGAACCAAAGGCTCATCTGGAGCCTCAGGTAGATCCTGAGGAAGATCCTCATCAAGATCATGATGAATATCAATGATGGTGTCATCAAAAATGTTATGGGAAGAAGCTGATGGAAAAGAAGGAGAAGCATCATAAAAATAAGATGGAATGGGGGACATTGCAGGAAGTGGAATAAGAGAAGAAGAAGAGGAAACAGCTTCAAGCACAAAAAAGGAAAAACTGTCTCATGAAAAACTGCATCCCTAGATACAAGAACAGTGTGAGATAAGAGATCAAAGAGCTTATAACCCTTGATATTGTAGGGATATCCAATAAAAACACACTTCCTTGCTCTAGGAAAGAACTTGGAAGACTTAGGACTAGTGGTGGAAGCAAAACATAGACAACCAAAAGCCCTAAGATGGGAATAAGAAGGAACCTTCCCAAATAGAAGCTCATAGGGAGTTTTATGCTGTAAAAGAGGAGATGGCGGTCTTTTAATAAGATATACAGCAGTGAGCACACAATCACCCCAAAAGGAAAGAGGCAGATTGGACTAGATTTGTAAAGCCCTAGCAGTAGATAAGATATGTTGATGTTTTCTCTCCACAATAGAATTTTGTTGTGGAGTATAAACACAACTGGTTTGGTGAATTATGTCTTTAGTAGAATAAAAATCAGAAAGTTTGAATTCATGAGCATTATTAGATCTAAAACATTTGATTTTAACATTGAATTTAGTGAAAACCATGTTATAAAAGGAAACAATCAAGGCTTTGACTTCAGATTTTGCCTTCATGAGAAAATGCCAAGTTGCCCTGGTTGCATCATCAACCAAAGTAAGGAAATATCTATGACCAGCTGAGGTAGGAACAGAAAATGGACCCCAAACATCCATATGCACCAAATCAAAAGGAGAATCACACATTTTATTATTGAAGGGAAAGGACAATCTTTTCTGTTTTGCCAACGGAAAAACAGTACATTGTTTGGTACAACAATTTTGCAAGAAAAAAAAACATTGCTCAAAGATTGAAGCTTAACATCAGAGGGATGTCCTAGTCTAGAATGCCACAAAGAATACAGATTATTGTGACGAGTATTAGAAGAAAAGGTAGTAAAAGAACTTATGTTGTGCTTGGATAGGAAGTCAACTAGAGAACTAGAAGCTAATAACAAGCTTGATTGTTGCAGCAAATACAAACCATCAGATATTTGACCCACTCCAATCGTGCTCCAGTTGGTAAGGTCCTGTATAAAGCAATGAGCAGAAAGGAAAACAAAACAAAGGGGTTGTGTCTTAGTCATGGAATTGACTGATAAAAGGTTAAAAGAAAAAGAAGGTACACAAAGGACATTTGTAAGGATTAGATGTGAGGAAAGTTGAATTGTTCTAACATGTGTGACAACAGCTGATTCCCCATTAGGAAGTTGTACCATAGAATGTGAAATAGCAATAATTGAGGTTAGTAAACTCACAGAACAGACTATGTGATCAGTAGCCCCAGCATCAATAACCCAAGTCTCCATATTATAAGCTTTTCTATTAACAAGCTAAGCAAAAAAGACATGATGCTTGAAGTTTAAAGACATACCTGCTATTGTGTTATTTTGAAAACCCACAGTATTGGCCATGTGGTACTCCTGCCCTGTAGAATGTTGTTGAGATGGCCTTGGTAGTGCACCAATCAAAGCTAGCAATTGTTGGTACTGATTTGTTGTGAAAGAAGGAGCATGAGTGGTGACAGCTGCATGGCCAGACACACCTTCTTGAGGAGTCAGTGCCATATGATTGTGAAGTTGCTCTGGAATAGTAGAAGAGACCAGATGGGCCATGGACTTGTTCTTGGATTTGTAACCTGGTGGAAATCTATGTAACTTGTAACACTTGTCAATGGTATGGCCTAGCTTGCTACAATGAGTACACAATGGTCTATCTTTGCCTTTACCATTAGAACCCCCATTAGTGAAATTCTGAGTCTTGGTGGGTAAAGCAGTAGATTCAACCCTCGCACCCATACTAACACTCCTTTGCATCTCTTCTTGTATCATCAAAGAATGCACCTTGTTAACAGAAGGTAGAGGATCCATGAGTAAAATCTGAGTTCTGAATTCAGAAAAAGAATCATTCAGTCCCATGAGGAACTTCATCACTGATTCTTTGGCTTGAAGATCAGTAAGCTTTTGATTCACATTGCACTGACATTTTCCACAAGTGCACAAAAGAAAAGGGTTGAGACTTTGCAATTAATCCCACAAGACCTTCAACTGTGTGAAGAAATCAATGATTGAAACTTCACCTTGATGGAGCTTTGAGATTTGCTTTTGCAAATTGAAGATCTTTAGACCATTCTTATGACAGAAAGTATCCCTCAAATCATTCCAAATTTCCAAAGCAGTTTCCCTATAGACAATACTAGCCTAAAGCCTTGGAGAGACTGAATTGATTATCCAAGTCCCTACCATATTGTCTGCACGAATCCAGGCTTGAATTGCAGTTGGAGAATCTACAATTGGAGATGACAAGGTGAGAGAGCCATCTATGAAGCCAAGCCTATTCTTAGCAATGAGTGACTTCCTAACAGACTAAGCCCAGGCAGGATAATTTTCTCCACCAATTAGAGGTTGAGAAACAAGAATAGCACCAGAATTTTCTCCATGGTGTAAAAACAAAGGATCATTCATATTTAATGAATCCTATGTTGAAGATTAAGTTTTAAAGGTTGAAGCAGTAGTTGTACTAGTGGCAGCCATGGAAGGAGCTTTGAAGCTTTTGAAGAAGATGAAGAAAAACAAAGAAGAAAGTTCTCAAATCTGTTAAAAGAAAAAAACCCTAGGTTTTGTGCTCTGATACCATGTGAAAAACTAATTTGGGAAAAATGATTTCATTGCATTAATTAGAATTACAGAAGCTAATCTATATATACAAGCTAAAGGAAGTAACTAACTCTAACTAATCCCATAAAATGTGCTAATCAGAAAAACTAAAATACTAACAGCTCTTGGCACGTGTATTACTAACAGTAGTTGGCACGTGTGAAACATATATACAATATACTACTAACTAAACTACAAGTCGTATATAGCAACTAACTACATGTCATGCTCTATTCTTCCATATCTTGACTTCCCCTATTTTCTATGTGTATGAGCTTCTCTGCAACAATTGGTCCTTTGACAGTAGATTCAGCTTGACCAGAAGGCTTCTTCTTTTTATAAGTTGGCAAGTAATTTTGTTAGTATTTTTATCTACAATAAATTTTTTTAATATAGGTCAAGCATACAAAGAAAGTGATTCAATAAGGAATTAAAAATTATGACTATTCTATAACAGAATCAACTTACCTAAAATTATATAACCAACTTAAAAAAATATCACTTTAAAAAACATGTTGGGTTCGATTGTAACCCATACAATAATTACCCATAAAGATTTTTGAGATAGAAACTAAGTCACTAGACCTCCAACACAAGTAATAGACAATGTATCCTAGCTTACTGCTTTTGCTGCAATTGCTGAACTAGCCTTTAGTCTTCACATTGATTTAGTGCTGCAAGCAAACAATCCAGTAGCAAATCTCGAAAATTTTGTAACAGGCTATCAGTTGATCGAGAGCCTTTTAAGAGTCTTCTAAGTTTGTTTTGTTTTTATTTTTTTATTTTATTTTTTTTATTTTTTTTATTTTATTTTTTATTTTTTCCCTGATTGTCAATCTCACATGACCAAGCCTTCATTCTTGCATTGTCAAGATTGTCTTGTATAGTGAATAGATACTTCAACCTTCATTACCGCTATTTACATTATAGTATCAAAAGCCAATATTCATGTTCTTAACATATATGTCATATTTCGTTCAAATAAGATGTTATTTATTATTCAATCTATAAAATTTTTTTATGCATAATTTAAGATTATAAAAATTTGAAATTTAAACATTTAATTATTGATATAGTTATTGATTTTTAATCTTCTTGAAAGTTTACAAGCATTGAGGACATAATAAGAAAATGCAATCAAATGGTAGATTTGTCAAAATTCACATCCGATAAAAGATATAAGAGAAGTTTGTAGCCATTGTCTTCTTTTTGCTTTTCATTCTTTCCTTAATTTCCTCTAATTGTGTCGCATTCATGCTTCCTTCTCTCATGGATGTAATAGGCTTGAACCCCATCCTTAATTAACAATTGCTCTTGTGTATGGGGTTGGAGTTCCTATTTGTCCAAAAGCCATAAACATGTGATCTTGACCCTGCTTTCTTACTTTGAAGGCCCAAATATAGATCTTTCATTTTCTCTTTAACTTATACATTTCCCCTAAATTTTCGTGAATTCTCATTTTTTGAATTTTAGTTAGAAATTTTTAAGCTTAGTGTCTCATACATTATAGTTGTGGCATTTTGCAGTTCTCTTGGGTCAAACCTCCAAACAAGTAGCTACATATGGGAAAACATCTTTGCACTTGGAATTTCTATCTTTGGTCTGTTATTATTTCTTTATTTCATTGGAAACTTGCAGGTGAGTGCCCAATCCTTTCCTTTCACTTCTTTTTTTGTGAAAATTTTTTGCACTTGGAATTTCTATCTTTGGTATGTTATTATTTCTTTATGATAGGCCAAAAATGTATTGACCCCTTTGGTAAATTAATCAATTAATTAGCCAAGTGAATTAATTAGATTCAATTACATGCAATAAGCGTGGGCGCACAAACAAATCACCAACTAAGTTAAATGTAGTGAAAAATAAATTTGACACAAGTGATTTGTTTACAAATGGGGAAAAACAATGAGGCAAAACCCCACCGGTTGAATGTAAGGTCACAACTCTCGAGAATCCATTATAATCAAAACAAGCGGTTACAAGTAAAAGGAATCCCAGTACCTAATACCAATCTACAGTTGAACCCTTACTCCAATACCCAATTGGACTTGTGATGTAGCGGCAATCTCTCCGTTCAATGCATGTCTCCCAATAGCCTTTGCCTAACAAAATCAACCACACAGATGTGCTCAACGGCCTACCATGACCAATACCCAAGAAACTTGTCCCAAACGGCAGTTACACGTGCCTCCACGCACAGACACAGGCTCCGACTCTCCTCACATGTGTCGTCAAGGATTCTCAACTCCTTGATCGGATTATGGTCACACACACCGCCATGTAGGCCTTGTTGTTTGCCGATCTGCAAAAACCTAAGAATATGGCCCTCATCCGACCCTACAAGCGCTCTCATGTGCCACATGGAAGTCCTACACGCGTTGTTGCCACCACACTTTTGCCACGCATCGAAGAACTACACCAGCTTCTTATAACGTCATCCATGACATCATCTGATGCCTTAGATTATCTTTGAATTCTGATTAGTTATTTGGACCTTAGATTGTCTTTGAATTCTCAATACCTCATGTGATTCTTTAACCATTTGAATTATCAGCTTTTACATCTTTGATTCTTGGATCAAAGACACTTGGATTTCTAATTCTTGAATTGTGGACTCTTGAGTGGGTGCATCAAGGATTAGTTCTTGGCTCTTCGTCATGTAATTCACGAGCTCTTGCATTTGGATTCTTGGGTGGTAGTCTCCATTGATGTAGGAAGGATTGGTGTTCAAAACTACTATTGTGGGTGCATATGAAATCTACCCAATTTGTGTATAAGCTTGATGCCTCCACCCCTTGAAACCACTTCAACATCTCTCCTTCCATATAATAAGAGGCAATGGGAACCATGAGAAGTGGTGGAGTGTTGTCAAGAGCAAAGAATTTGTAGACCTTGAGAAGCCATCAAAAAGAATATCCACATTTGAGTTTCAGTAACTCCATGAAACTTTGATGAGGTGCAATGAATTCGATCATCTCAAGATCAATTGCTCTAATACAATGTTGTGACTTAAATAATGCTCCCAAGTGCAAGAGTCACAAAATAATATTTCAGTGTGTCCGAGGTCGAATCCATAAGGAAAAGGAATTTATTAGCAAACCACAAGATAAATTAAAATTAAAAACAATAAAATTTAATGTAAGAGAAATTTTGATTGAGGGTTTGGTAAAGAAAATTTAGAATGAGGGAAAACAACAATATATTAACACACTAAGGTTTAAGGGTTCACACACAGCACATCCATTGGTAGTCTTAACAATATTATTTTATAACTCAACTAAAATTCATACGAAGCATGATCTTAGTCTGTTGATTTAGCAATTAGAAATCAAGAATTAGTTTTCTAAAATTTGATTCATTTTAGGCAAAATAAAACTAGTGAATTAATTCAAAGGAAATTTTAAGCATCTAACATGCCGGAGTCTATGCTAAATCAAAGAATATACAAAAACAATCACTATTCTAGATAATTAAATCAATAAAAAACACAAGAACATAAGCACTAAAACCATAAAATTATTGTCATGAACATACCAATAAATAGTTGGGTTTCACCCTTTATCATAGCAAGGCTTCTATCAAGTCATTACACCAAATAAAACTCTAAAAATTGTAAATAAACTTTAAGAAAACCTAATTCTCCTTCTAAGGCTGCTAACTCTTGAGTTTTCCCTAAAGAGCCTTTAAATTGTCCAAGAAATCTTATTATAAGTTGGATTCTCATTTAGAGAGAATCCCTAGTTTTTAGACTTCATTTAACCAACATTTTTGGCCCATTTAAAGTCAGAATCGGGGTTTTATTAAACTATAAAGTTTTAGCCCTATAAGTTAGCTTTCTAGCACTTGAATCATCAAAATTAATATCGGAGTTGAAAGTTATGCCCAAAATACTAAATGCTGTGTAGTCTAGAATCCAAATCTAAACTGGACTTAGATTTGATATAAATCTCTTTTGATTCCATGCTCCAATTGGACTCAAATTTAGTTGGGTTGACCTTCTTTAACTTCATTATCTCCCTTGTAAAAATAAATTCCATTAGGATTCCTTGCTAGAATTAATTTCATTCTCTACAAAAGACATGTAAATTCCGTGGTTTGTACCCCCTTTATGGCACATCGGCTTGTCGGTTCCTTCTCGCGAAAGCGGGATACGCTACACTCAATCTCCTTGAAAACAATTTTAGATTTGAATCTAGCGCACGCAAGCTTGAGAGTATATGAAGTCTCTTAAAAAGAGATGAAGGAGTCACCACTTGGTTATAGGTCCATAAACCAAAACATGACTCCATGAAGGTCTTTCTACCAGACTAGGTTCAGAGTTAGGGTACAAAATGGGAAGAGGTTAGGCACCCCAAGCCTTCCTAGCTATAGTGACCTTTATATATTGTTGTTCAGCTTGGTGGAAAGTAAGCTATCTTAGAGGCCCAAATGGATGTGCACTTGCATCTAAAGCCTAGGTATAAGCCTATGTATCATGTGTGACAAGCAGGGGAAAGTAGATAAAACATATGATCATGGAAGCATAGACATGTATAGAATCATACAACTCATGGCATCAAGCTTAAAGCATTAGCATACAGACATGATAGAGGTCAAAACATCAACATCCAAGTATGTGCATGTATATACCCAATTATGCATGTGCTCGTACACATGCAAATGGATACCAACCAAGATTGCGAGTTTCTCTCAAATGATGATTATGGCTTATGCAAAAAGGGATCATTAAAATTGATGTGAAGTCTTCATTGATGTGTGGATATCTTCCCTTTATTAAAATTAGATTTGTCTTGATTTGTCATCAATGATCTTGCATCTTTTAAGGCTTGAATGAGATTTGATTAATTAAGACAGAATTAACTTAACTTTTATGTTACTATTTAAGTTCAAATCAATTACCTTAATAACATTAAAGCTTGTCAAGATACTTTCCTTATCTTTGAATAGTTAACTGATTCCAAAAGGAATTGAATATTAATTGACTATTGATTTTGATTTTTTTAGAAAGTATTTAAGCTTTTATGAGTTGTAAGGCTTTCATTGATTATTTCTAAATATTTTAGTTGCCTTATGAGGATCAAATCAAAATCAGAGAGTGAATGAGAGAGAAGAGATAGACTGCATTAGGGTTTGATACAAGAAAGGAAAGAAAATAAGATATTTTGGGTATTTTGGATTTATTACACATGTGATACAAAAGGAAACAAACATGACAGCATATATACAGTCAAAGCAAATAAAACAAATAAGGAAAGATAGTAAAATATGGCATTAAAAGTAAATGAAAGAAATCTAGTTTATGCATAGATTGGCATGCACATCTAGGCTTTAAATAGATTCCCAGAAAAACAACAAAAACATAAACCCTAGCCATCTAAAACATGCGTACACAGGGGTATTGGTGTGTATGCATCTTATACCATGTGTACGCATCCTAAGGCAAATTAGGGTTTTTTTACAAATTTGTAGAAAAATGAAGAAAATGGATCAAACAACCAAAGAAAAGCATGTTATGGTACAAAAGCAACATATTAAAACATTAAAACAACATGAAAAAACATAAAAGAAACAAGAATCAAAAGGAAAAGTGTGGATCATAGCAAAGATCCATATCTCCTCCTCATGGCACTTACAGTGATGTTAATTACCAGCCCCTCAGCTGAAATCAACTACCGCAGTTGAATGTGTGGAGGAATGATTTGAATGGTTCGGTTAGGTTTAGCTTAATGACACTAAGTGGTGTGCTAGAAAAGCTTTGAACCAACTAGAAGTTTTGAACATGAATGAGTAAAAGATTATCTTCTAACCAAAGATGGTTGAAAATCAATCTAATGCTCACATTTTTTGCCCTTCTAGAGGTATTTCAGCAAAGTTTCTATAGATATTGAAAATCTGGACCATTTAGATGATGAAAATGGGGGTTTATATAGGAAAAATTGAGATCTAGGATTAGGTTAAACATTTGGGCAGTCAGTTGATCAAGTTGGTTGCCCTAGAATCTCACCAAAATAGAAATTAAGTGATTTAAGGCTTTTGTCCAGATGGTGTGTATGCCATAGATTGAGTGCGTACACATCAAATACTTAATGTACGCACCTTTTGTAAGTTTTGGCCCAATTAGGTTAAAAATGGGCTTTTAGGCTTTTGAGCTTGATTCTTGAGTCATAGTTGGGCTTGGGCTTGAACTATATTGAGCCACTTTGGGGTTTGTATGCTCATTGGGCTCCACACATGATGCTAATCATATTGGTAGCGACTGATTTTCTCATCATTGGGACTAGGGGATTTGGGTATAGGTCATAATGAAATGGGGTGTCTACAAGACATATTCATGCATTAAAATTCATTTTAAGCACAAAAATAATTATTCAATATTATTCTAAAACCAAATATAAAATGCATGAATTAACAAAAAATAAGTATGATAATACTTTCTAATAATGATATAAATATTCAAAATTAAGCTATTATTATACTTCTTGTTAGGAACTTGGTCATTTCTATTGGGAATAGGTGGAAAGCGTATGGAAATATATGGGAATCGTATGTGAATTGCCTTAATTCAAGATAGTCACACTCCATAAAGAAATATTAAGAAAGAAAGGAAGTGCACCAAGCAAGGAATTACATTTTTTTTTTGAAGATATATCAAATTATGGTTCCTTGCACTCTTTATACAACTCAAGCTCTCCTTCTATTGGCCACACATGTAAGGTTGTCCATGGGTTAGGTCATATCAGGTTTGGGCTTAAGCAACACTCGACCCAACCTGATCGGGTGGAACATATCTCAACTCATCACCGACCAAATTAGGCTAGTTAACGGCAAGTGGTGGTAAATTTGGTTGGAGTTGTGGATCTAGAAAACGGAGAAAATTAGGCTAGTTAACGGCAAAAATCAGTGAAAATCTGGTGAGATTTCTCCAAATTTGACAGAAATCTCATCATATCTAGTAAGATCTTGCCAAATCTTGCAAATCTAGCCAGAAAACTCATATATATTCCGGATAGTTTGTGTATTTTGGCTTTTGAGGAAGGAGACCTGCAATCGACTTGGCACCATTAATTTCTATAGGAAAAGACCCTCTACTGACCACTAGAGTAGTCAGGTCGGGTTGCGGTTGGCTCGGATCCAGTGGGATTTATCACTTAGCTTGGGTAATCGAGTGGGTTGGACAACCCTACACACATAGCTTTAACTCTATCATAATCCCAACATGTGTAACTGATTTAATCCTATCTATTTTACTTGGAACTTAACTACTAATTGAAGGGATGTAGGGATAAGATTATTCGGATAAGAGGATCTTACAAGAAGTGTGGGGTTACTAACATAACTTCTTCCAGCAAATGGCATTCCATCAACAAAGTTGTGTTCTCTGCATTAGAAGCTAGATAGGTTAGTATTTTTTTTGCATATTCCACAAGCTAGCAACTAGTTGTTACCCTTAGGGAACTTTTTCGCATATTGCACAAGTTGGTGATTGAGTTGTTAGTATTTTCTTTTTGGGGAAAGTATAAAAAGGGCACCATAGTTTTATAATTAGGACACATTAAACCTTACACTTTTAAATGGGACTCATTAAACCCACGACTTTCATAAATATACACAAAAATCCTTCCAAACAAATTTCACCCTCACATGTGAAATGTAAATTTATAAAAGTTAGGAGTTTAATTAAAGTGTCTCAAATCTCAATTGAAATTCTGGAGTTTAATATATCCTAAATATAAATTTATGAGTTTTTTCTTGTACTTTACCCCTTTTCTTATTTTTTGGCTGAATCTTGTTCCCTTCGTTTTCCCCTCCACAAGATTGTTTAAGTCTATAAATTCTACCCCATTTCCTATCTACATCTCTCTTTTTTCATTTATTTATTTATTTGAAAAAAGAAAAGGTTTTTTTTTTTTTTTTTTTTTTTTTTTTTTTTTTTTTTTGAGAAGATGGAAAAAGAAAAGTTGTGTGGAAGTAGAACATTGAGATGTATAATTGTAAAATATTATTAGTTTTAATGCCTAAACATGGTAAGATTTGGCGAGTTGAACTGACTAGCAGAAGTGGGACGACAGATATACTTGGAGTGGAGAACAACAAAAGAACAAAAGCGGAGAAAACGAAAAAAAACCCTTAAAAAGTGGATGGGCAAACACGACTTTGATAGAACAACAAGGGACAAGATTATTGACCACATGGCTAAGAGCTATGATGCAGACGATGACGTTCATGTAGAGACCCTTATCCTTGGTCTTCCTCGTGAACTTGGAAGCGTTGTCAACTGCCATATCTGCTTAGATCTGCTCAAGAATGTGAGTTTCATTACCTTTATAAATTTGCTAAATAACTGCTTGTCCCATGCATGGTGACAATGTACTACACTTTGGAAATATTCTAATTGAATAGTTAATAAAACATAGAGAAATATCATTTAACCTAAAAACTAAAATTTGTAAGTTTTGTGCATTTCAATTAGTTCAATTGGTAAAATCTTTTATGGCCAAATATATTTATGTGATTATACTCATGAAAAAAATTTGTCATTTTTATGACCGTTGTGTAATTTTATAGCATATGAAAAAAATATTTGTTATCTATTGCATTAGTAAGTTAGGTTATAATCTTGAATAACAGTTAAGAAATAAGTATTTACTAGCTTTAATATACATTTTATAGTGACAAAGACTAATTTTTGAAAATTAATAGTAAAATCCTACCAGATTCAATCTAATAATAAAATATCATTTGAGAATTAAATAAAAATGTTGAATATATAGATTTTAGAATTTACTAGTGTACTGTGTACATAAGAACGGTCGTGGCTACGTTTGGTAAGTTTTGGAAAATAGAAATTCTAGTAATATCAATTTCTAACCAAACGAAATTTGCAAAATACATTGTTTGGAGAAATAAAGTTTTAAATAATGGATCTCAAAAAAAAAGTTTTAAATAATGCTTAAATAAGTGAGAAAAAATTATGCTCATTAAAATGCGTTTGATTATGCTTTTTGAGAATATATTTTTTTATAAAATGATAATTTATTATTAAAATTTTCTATGATATGTTAATCATTTTAGTAAATAATAGATCAAGCACAAGGAAAAAAAAATTAAACGCTAGAGCTAGTATAATTAGATCTACGAAAAAATTATAACAAAAAAAACAAAAAACTCATTTTTAATTGGATAATTTGTACAAAAATGAGAAGAAAAAAAAAGCCGAAGTGATTCCTCTAACATCTATATTTTTTTCATAACTTTTGTAATTTATGTACAATTTCACACAATTTCTTAACAATTTATAGAGATTTATGCACAAACAATTTTCCACAAAAGTCGTGAATGTGTATGGGCTTGCAGCATAGACAGCAGTGGGTTGCTATGGTTTGTGAGTTGGGCGTGGGTGGGTCCGTGGGTGAAATGAGAATCCTCAGCTCTAAGGATTACTCTTCTGATTTTATTTTATTTTTTATAAGAATTACTGTTCTGACTTAATTGTTGAGGTTAGGGAAAATATATTCTTAGAATCTAGTACAAAGTAGAGTTAAAAAACACAATAACCAAAAAAAAATTTCAAAATGTATTCTTTATGCCTAGAAAATTAGCTATTAAATGCATTCATAGAGTACCTATAATGAAACAATGTTATTCGACTAGAAGTAAACAGGCTGACCTAATTTTTTTTTTTTTTTTTCTCACCATTATACTTTTAAAAATAAAATATTAAATATTTCTTAGCACCTTTACTTATAATAATAATTATTTGGGGAATTATATAGATATTGTAGAAATTTTAGTTAATATAATAAAAGTTGGTTTTTACACTGTGTGTTTAAATGACTCAATATTTTTTTTGATGAATTGTCAAATGACTGAATATAAGCATTAAGCTTGACATGCTTTTAGTATGTAATTTATTATAAGTATAGTAACATTATTAAGATAATTTGCATTACGTGAAACTCAATTACCAAATTATTAAGAGGTATACATAAACTTATAGTTTTTTTTTTTTTTCCCTTGATCAGCTGAAAATCATAAAAGACAGTGGGTTGGCCAAGCATCAGTCACTGTTGCATGAAATCTGCGACTCTCTTCACCCAATATTCTATAACAAGTACTGCTACATTGTTAGGGAGGGAGACCCAATTGATGCGGTATTCTTTATTACAGATGGCACTGTAGGGACTTATACAAGCAATAATGGTGAAGGATCTGACTCTCGACATATTGAGTGCCTTGCAAAAGGTCAGCACCTTGGAGGAGAACTTCTTGACTTGGTTTTGAAATCTACCTCCGATGACATATCCAACTCAAAAGTCCCAGTTTCTTCAAAAACCCTGAAAACATACACAAAAGTGGAAGCCTTTGCTCTAATGGCCCATGACTTGAAACGAATTTGGCAATCTAACCGGATCAGTAAGTGTAAAAGTTTCCTTTTATTTTACACTAAAAACCTACTTTTTCTATTTTACACACTAATTTTTACAAAACATCCACATCGGTCTATCTATTCTACACATTTATTTAATAAAATATTCATTCTTTTACAATCTTTTATTATTTCCTCACTTACTACTCTCTCACATACCCAACACTACCAAAAAAATACTAAAATATTATATGCACGTGCTATAGTAACCATGCACATGCTATAGTAACCGTGCATATATGCATGGTTACTATAGCACTTGTGCATTTATGTATAATTTTATACCCACTAATATAGATGTCTTTTTTTGAACCAAAATGTGCATATCTAACACTTTTTCTATCTTGCACTATTTTGCACTTACAGATCCAAGTGCTCTAACTTGTCACAATTAAGCTCAGAGTTCTAGGCAGCTTCACTTGTACAATGAATCTGGCGACGCAATCACCCGAAGATTTATGATAGTGATAGCGTTGGTGGTAGTTCAAGAAAACTTTAGAATCCAGCAAAGCCTGACAGTACTATTGTTGCAAAGCAATAGTTTGTTTTGATGTCTTTGAAGTATTTAGCTTTTATAGTCATAAGGTTGCTACTTGTTTGGATTCTGAAAATAATAATGGTAGAATTAGAAAAAGAATAATGTGTGAAACAATATATTGTTTAGGGTAATATTTTTTAATTCAAATAAGGATTTTGCGTAAATTCTTATGTTTTCACATTTACATAATTCTAGTTTTTAAGTTATAACTCATGCTATATCCTATTTCATTTAGTCCTATTCTCAAGATTCTCTATCTCAATGATAAAAAATCAAATTAATATCAAAATTATTAATATCGTGTATGAAACTCAATGACCCCAAAAAAATAAAACACCCAAGATTTGACCCCAAATCCCATTTCTAGCCAATTTTGCAAACAGCTTGGCTAATATGCGTACACTGAATATTTGATGCATACAAACCAAAGTTGTGGCATACACACCAAAGTTGTGGTGTACACATCTTTAGTCAATCAGCCTGGCCAACTAGCTGGCCAGGATATCCCACCAAACCCTGGAGCCTAATAAACTCTATAAATACTACCATTTTCCACATTCAAAAGATCCCACTTTTTTCACCTATAGTGAAACTTTGCCAAAATCACTATAAAATACTTTTTGAGTTTCAAAGAATGTGAAAACAGTTTTTGTAAGGACTTGATTGAGTTTTATAACATGTAGTTGCTAGAAAGCTAAATTTTTTTCTCATAATTTCTCAATTACACTCACTCTTTTTATTCACTCTTTTTATGATCCCTTAGGTACCATTTCATTAGTCTTAGGTTTCTCCACCAAAATGCCTAAAAAACATCCCTTTGCTCGACATATTGATTCACACATATAGCTGTGGTAGTGAATTTTAACCATTTGACTGATCATCTACAGTCATGTAAAGTGCTACAGGTGAGGTATAGATCTTTTGCATGACCCATATTTCTCCTCCTTGATTTATTATTATTTTTGTTGTTGTTGTTGTTGTTGCTGCTGCTGCTTTGTGTCATTTTTTTTTCTTTTTTCTTTTTTATGTTTTGTTATTAATATGATGTGCGAATTGTGATATATTGTTTTATGTTTTTATTATTATTTATTTATATATATATATATATATATGTTTTGTTATTAGTATGATGCCTAGTATATTGTATTATGTTCTCATTTTCATTTGTTTTTATGTTTTGTTATTAATATAATGCATGATGTTTGATATTTTAAATGATAACATGTTGTTTACCTATGTTTTAATTTTATTTTCTAGAAATAATATGAATCTGGAAATTTGGTTGAAACCCAAATGCGAACGTGTTTCTAGGTAGGACTCAGATTTTGACTTCCTTTTCTTTTCTTTTCTTTTCTTTTCTTTTTTTTTTCTTTATTGTAATAAGTGTTATATAGTTTTCCCTTTATTTTATTTTTGTAATTAATTTATTTTATGCATTTTTTGTTTTATTTTAATTTTATAAAACCTAAAACACCGAAAATATTTAGCCTGGTAACTTTGAATTTTTTAAAAAAAAATTAAAAGTTGGACATTTTGTTTATTAAAAGATAGAAAAAGAAAGAACTATTTAAAACCTTAATAAAAAATTTATTCGGTTTTGGCCTCAAATAAATTAAATAAGTTTTGAATTTTTCGATTCTTGAAAAAAAAGTAATTAGATTCTTTCCTTTGAAAAAAATATCCATTAAAAAATCTATGGGTAGTCCATTTGGTTTAGTCTAATAACCCAGCCCACTAAATATAAAATGGCCATTGCCCATAGGCAGAACCATGGGTTGTAGTTTTTCCATTCGGCCTGACCCAGTCTGACCTACTGCTTGGTCAACAGATCAGTTGACCCAGCCCACTGGGCCTAGTAAAAGAGGGCCAGGCCAGCCCAATGACGACACTTTCTAACGGTAAATCATTCAAGGCCATCAAATCGCGACATCAACAATACTGAATTTTGTTAAGGGATGAAACTATTTTGTAGCAGCCATCAGCACTACCATCTTACAAAAAACATGGCTTTTCTAATTTAGTTGCTACAGATTTCGATGGAACATGTTGAGAATATCTCAAGCACTAATAAACAACATTGTTATTAATTTGAACAACTGGATTGTATTTGTATGGCTCCAATAAGGAACAGTAGTTGCATATTCATAGATAAAATTGCTTCCTCATTTTTCCACCAAGCTAGGAGTTCTATTGGCTTTGATTCATGTATGTGATGATGTTGCTTATTTCATGAGGGTGTGGTAGGATGAATAATCAACTATGAGAGAGAGAGAGAGAATAGTTATATAGAAAAGCACTTGAAGCCAGCCAAACATTGGAACCAACTAGACATGTGAGAGGCTCTCTAGGAATAAAAGACGAGAAACTTTATTCTCTTCCTTACCGAAATTATGGATTCTGTCCTACAAAAGTTGTCCCTATTGCCTAAAAGATGAGACAACAAGAATTTTCCAGACAAAGAAGCCATGTGATCAAAGTACTCCCTTGTTGACTTGGGTGCTATACAATATTTCCGGGGCACATTGAGCTAATCCTTGCAACTAGGTTATCAGCCCCTAATAATTATCTTATGCATCTGGCATATGCAATCTCTCTATCGCAACATGTGAGTCACGCAAAATTGATTTGTGGGGTTCACATTCTATGAGAGGGAGAATGTTTTATATGCCAGCTGCAAAAGATACCTCTCGTCAACAACACTCCACCTCAACCTGCTTGATAAGTACCCCCAATTCACAAACATTACTTACCATGCATAAAGAATTCCAAATGCAGTTTGATTTCAGACATGAATACATTTGACACAGAATGTCTTGTCTTCTAGATTGCAAAATTTGAACTAAAGTTATGCCATATATCGATGGCTCTTAGCTCCCACTACGCTATCCTACAAAGCAATTAGGAAAAGTTGAGGAAAAATGATACCTTGGGAACTAGAAGCCTCAAAATTCACAGAATTCTTAGCAAAAAGAGAATGAGGCCAGAAGCCAAAATCACTGGCTTTTGCAGACTCCCAACTGTCCTTTCTGTGCCACCATAATATGGCTCGATCATTACCGGAAATTTGCAACTTCCAATTGATGGATCAGTTTTGGTGATCATTGAAACATTGGGAAACTTGCAGGCTTGATCAAGCTGATTATTTCTCTGATAGTAACTGTTAAATGCATAGGAGACATTACCCCGAGCATCCAAATTTCCACAAGATGTCCCATAACCAAGGGTAGTGCAATCAGCAAATCCACAGGCATAGCTCACACTTAGTGACACTTGTGGGTCATCAAGTTTAGCTGATGGCTTCATCACACACCACTTTTGGTCCAGATACTTCACACCCCGTGCCACAACCAGGGCTCCTGAATTTGTTGCACCAAGATTAAGCTGGTATTTTGCTGACCCATCATAATTAAAGATCCCCCAGTGGCGTTCAAAATTTCCTGGTTGAACGCTCTTAGCATCCTCATCAATCAAACTAAATAAATACACATCAACTGCCCCAGGTCTCATAGGGGTTCCTTTCCCACCCAATATATGGGTCATAAAACCTTGGTTGAACCGCTGCGCATACTGTATATTAGCATTTCGATCCCCATCAGTTGGCTAGCCAATCTCTCCAACTATGATTGGCAAATTTCCAAAACCATTCTTTTGTAGTGCCCACACAAGAGTGTCGTAGTTTGCATCAAACATATTGTAATATGATGTCCCACCATCAGTTACAGGTGTTGCCTTTTCATCAAAAAAGGCATACTCAACAGGGAAGTTTTCATCAGTGTAGAGACTTATAAATGGGTAGATGTTCACAGTAAAGGGGGCACCATTGTCACTCAAGAACTTGACAATGGCAAGCATTAGGTCATGTATGTCAGCTCGGAAGTCACCACCAGAAGGATAGCCAGTTGAGCTCGCATACACATCAGCATTAAGGGGGACTGTCACCTTTACTGTGGTGCCAAGACCAGCTTTTATGAGGGCAGATTGGACATTCTGCAGAGCAGGGAAGGTTGTTTTGAGAAAGCTTCCATTGTATGTTTCCAAGAAGGGTTCATTTCCAACTGCAACATACCTGTAGATTTAAGTGAATATTGGTTAGATGGAAAGATAGTGATTCATTTTGCAGCAATATTACCGAAACTGAGAATTCTTCTTCATCGGCATAGAGGAGAATCATTATACCATAAGTCAGAAGAAGAAACCAAATGAGTTCAATATGGTTATTACAGAATTGTAAGAAAGGATATTTTATTATTTTTGAACAATTTTATCTGGAAGAATCAGTTATATCCAGCTTCCTCTAACTCCAGGTTTCTCTTCACCTACATGTTCATTATTTTTTCAACCTCATTAAAAATATTGTGAGACGCGAACTTCAGAAAGGTCAATGTTCACTGACAATGATCCGAACAAAAATAATCATAAGAGAAAGTATAAATGAAGACGCGTGATATTTTGTTCACTAAGTATAAAGTTTCATTTTATTTTACATTAAAAACTTACATTTTCTATTTTACATACCAATTTTTACAAAACACCCACATCAGTTTATCTATTCTACATATTTATTTAATAAAATATTAATTCTTTTACAATTTTTTATTATTTCCTCGCTCACTACTCCTCTCTCTCACATACCCAACACTACCAAAAAAATACTAAAATATTATATACATGAGCTACAGTAACCGTGCATATATGCACAATTATTGTAGCACTTGTACATTTATACACAATTTAACACCCACTGATGTTGGTGTCTTTTATTGCCAAAATGTGCATATCTCAACACTTTTTCTATTTTGCACTTACAGATCCAAGTGCTCTAACTTGTCACAATTAAGCTCAGAGTTCTAGGCAGCTTCACTTGTACAACGAATCTGGCGCCGCAATCACCCGATCGAAGATGTATGATAGTGATAGCGTTGGTGGTAGTTTGATCAAGAAAACTCTAGAATCCAACAAAGCCTGACAGTACTATTGTTGCAAAGCAATAGTTTGTTTTGATGTCTTTGAAGTATTTAGTTTTTATAGTCATAAGGTTGCTACTTGTTTGGATTCTGAAAATGATAATGGTAGAATTATAAAAAGAATAATGTGTGAAACAATAAATTGTTTAGGGTAACATTTTTTAATTCAAATAAGGATTTTGCGTAAAATCTAATGCTTTCACCTTTACCTAATTCTAGTTTGTGAGTTATAACTCATGCTATATCCTATTTCGTTTCGCCCTATACTTGAGATCCTCTATCTCAATGATAAAAAATCAAATTAATATCAAAATTATTAATATCGTGTATGAAACTCCATAACCCCAAAAGAACATAACACCCAAGTTTTCCCCAAATCCCATGTCTAGCCAATTTTGCAAATAGCTTAGCTAATATGCGTACACTGATTATTTGATGCATACAAACCAAAGTTGTGGCATACACTGATACACACCAAAGTTGTGGCGTACGCATCTTTAGTCAATCAGCCTGGCCAACTAGCTGGCCAGGATATCCCACCAAACCCTACAGCCTAATAAACTCTATAAATTCTACCATTTTCCACATTCAAAAGATCCCACTTTTTTCACCTATAGTGAAACTTTGCCACTATAAAATACTTTTGAGTTTCAAAGAATGTGAAAACAATTTTTGTAAGGACTTGATTGAGTTTTATAACATGTAGTTGCAAGAAAGCTAATTTTTTTTCTCATAATTTCTCAGTTACACTCACTTTTTTCATTCACTCTTTTTATGATCCCTTCAGTACCATTTCATTAGTCTTAGGTTTCTCCACCAAAATGCCTAAACAACTTACCTTTGTTCGACATATTGATTCACACATATAGCTGTGGTAGTCAATTTTAACCAATGGACCGATCTCTACAGTCATGTAAAGTGCTACATGTGTGAGGTATAGATCTTTTGCATGACCCATATTTCTTGTCCTTTATTTATTATTATTTTTGTTGTTGTTGTTGTTGTTGCTGCTGCTGCTGCTTTGTTTCTTTTTTATTTTTATTTTTATTTTTTTATGTTTTGTTATTAATATGATGTGGGATGTATTGTTTTATGTTTTTTATATTTTATTTTTTTTATATGTTTTGTGACTAGTATGATGCCTTGTATATTGTATTATGTTCTTTTTTTCATTTGTTTTTATGTTTTGTTATTAATATAATGCATAATGTATGATAATTTAAATGATAACATGTTGTTTATTTATGTTTTAATTTTATTTTCTAGAAATAATATGAATCTAAAAATTTGGTTGAAACCCAGGATTTTAAGTTAGCAGGGGCTAGAGTAAAAGGAAAAAAAAAAAACTCCAAGTAGGCATCCATAGAGTATTAAAAAATTATAAATACTTAAAATCATTGTTTCTAAATACATTAAGATACAATCATTTACCAACAAAGACAAAAACAAAAACAAAATAATGTTTTTTTTTTAATATTAGGTTGGTTAGAATTTTTTTTTTAAAAAAATTTAGAGCATTCATAGTGATGATACTAAAAATTTTAACTTTTACCACATCACTTTACAATACACTAAATATCAAATGTTCTATTTTTTTTTTTATCACTTCATTTAAAATAATATAAACAACTCATTAAACATAATTTTTTGGTTTTAACTTCTCTAATAACACATAATTTTTTGGTTCTTTGGTAGTAAAATAGTTTTTTTTTTTTTTTTTTTTGTTGCTAAAATACAATCACTATTGCGAATGTTTTTATTGTTTTTGTTAAGTTTTTAGGTTAAATAGTTGCTAATTGGGTGAGGCTAGTTAGGCTTATTGAGGAGAAAGAGTGCTTAGGTTTTGGAATGGCACCCAATTACATAAATAAAATATATTATAACCATATCTATATATATATATATATATATATATATATATATATATATATAAAATAAAATTTGGACCCGGGGGACCTGGGCCCCCACCTGGGTCGTTGAAACCCAATGCGTACATGTTTCTAGGTAGAACTCAGATTCTGACTTTCTTTTTTCTTTCTTTCTTTCTTTCTTTTTCTTTACTGTACGTAATAGTAGAACTCAGATTCTGACTTTCTTTTTTCTCTCTATCTTTCTTTTTCTTTATTGTACGTAATAGGTGTTATATAGTTTTCCCTTTTATTTTCTTTTCGTAATTAATTTATTTTATGCATTTTTTGTTTTATTTTAGTTTTATAAAACCTAGAGCACCAAAAATATTTAGCCTGGTAACTTCGAATTTTTTTTTCAAATTAAACGTTGGACATTTTGTTTATTAAAAGATAGAAAAAGAAAGAACTATTTAAAACCTTAATAAAAAATTTTATTCGGTTTTGGCCTTAAATAAATTAAATAAGTTTTAAAATTTTCGATTCTAAAAAAAATAATTAGATTCTTTCCATTGAAAAAAAGAAAAAAAAAATCCATCAAAAAATCTATGGATAGTCCAGTTGGTTTAGCCTAATAACTCAGCCCACTAAAGTTAAATGGCCATTGCCCATAGGCAGAACCATAAGTTGAAGTTTTCCTTTTCAGCCTGACCCCGCTCGACCTATTGATTGGTCAACAGATCAGTTGACCTGGCCCACTAGGCCTAGTAAAAAGGGGCCAGGCCAGCCCAATGATGACACTTTTTAACGGTAAATCATTCAAGGCATCAAATCCTGACATCAACAATACTAAATTTTGTTAAGGGATGGAACTATTGCGTAGCAGCCAGCAGCACTACCATCTTACAAAAAAACATGGTTTTCTAATTTAGTTGCTACAGATTTCGATGGAACATGTTGAGAATATCTCAAGCACTAATAAAGAACATTATTATTATTTTGAACAACTGGATTGTATTTGTATGGCTCCAATAAGGAACTGTATTTGCATATTCATAGATAAAATTGCTTCCTCATTTTTCCACCAAGCCAGGAGTTCTATTGGCTTTGATTCATGTATGTGATGATATTGCTTATTTCATGAGGATGTGGTAGGATGAATAATCAACTATGAGAGAGAGAGAGAGAGAGAATAGTTACATAGAAAAGCATCTGAAGCTAGCCAAGCATAGGAACAAACTAGACACGTGAAAGAGGCTCTATAGGAACAAACTAGACAAGCTAGCAAAATACGGATATTACCAAAAGTATTTTTATCCCACAATTGGAGTTGAGTTTGACAATTACTGACCGTTCCCAAAACCTTACCCATTGGATCATCAACAGAGCACATGTACCAAGCTGAATGAACCACTCCTTCACAGCACAATGAACAAGGTGTCAAACTTCAAGCGACACCGTAATCATTCCAATTTGGATTTTTTCTATTTTTTTTCCATCAGAAAAACCAAACAGGGACCTTTTACCTTCACCAAATCGGAAAGCTCGCAAACTCATTGGTAGTTTCCAAGCCCACGACAATTCCATCTGATGCAATTCATGATGAGCGGCAGGGTTGGATTTTAACCACCACTCATGAGATGATTTGGGAGAGAGCTCCATGGAGCACACAGTTCTCTCTCTCTCTTTTTTTTTTTTTTTTTTTTTTTTTTTTTTTTTTTTTTTTTTTTTTCTCTGAGTTTGAGTGTCTGAGGACTGCACTGATGGTCGTTCCCTTATTTAGGTCATAGAGTCTTCTAACATTAATATATCCTTAGACCATACGATCTACCCTGGACCATTTACTCAGCTGATTGGGCTTTAGACTCATATTAGGCCCAGGACCGTTGGTAATATCTTGGAGAGGAGGCTTGACTTTGCTGGCTGAGAAAATCTATATGGGGGTGGGCTTATCTTTAGGTATTGGCCCAATAATTGGCTTCGTGTGGCCCATTTCAATATTACAAAAGCTTGCCACACCCTTCAAATCTGGATCACTTAGGTTGCGTTTGGCAACATGTAACAGGTGAAAATATTTTTAGGAAAGGAAAATATTTTCAAGTGTTTGGTTGCATCTTGAAAATTGTATTGAAAGATATTTTCAAGTGTTTGATAACATTTTGAAAATGATATTTTTTTACATTTTCTCAGCCATTTTCTCAACTTCTAAACAAATTTTATAATAGAAAATTTCAATATATAAACTTAAAAAAAAAAATCAAAATAAAACCAATCATTAAACTCTTAAACTTGGTTAAACTGGAGAAAGGGAGGAAGAAAGAGTGAGAGATTGAGGGAAAGAGAGAGTACATCGAGAAAGAAATAGAGATCTGACCAAGGGGAGTCGATCTAGAGGCGATGGCGACAAGATTGAGAGGTGGAGGAGACAAGCTACAAGGCGGCGGCAGCGAATCCGACGAGGAGCTTCGATCTAGAGCTTTGAATGACGACGAGCTTCAAGCATGACGACGGGGCCATGGGTCAGGGGCTAGTTCTGGGCTTCACCAGCGGTACTCCTTCCTTCTCGGCATGGGCTCGGCATGAGTAGCTCTCTCCCTCTTGCCTTGTGTGAGTCCAGAAATTGTTTGAAGTTAAAATAGATGTGTAAATTTTACGGGTCAAAGGGCATATTTTACCGTCAAACTTTTTTATTTTCAGTTTGACTATGTTTTACAAGTGCATCCACACATAAAAAGGTGTAAAATATTTTCCCAATTTCATTTACACACGAAACAAATGCAGCCTTATTTACTTGGAATTCTCGGAATTATCTCCCTTCTTGCTATTCTCGTGAAAGCCAATAAAGTGATCTGGGGGAACGGCTAAAAGTTGATGCGTGGAGGAATCAAAGCCCACTGATTCGTTTCTAGGATTTTTGTTGTCATATTTCCGCAAATCAAGGTCAATTTCCTGCAGCTTAGCAAAGAAAGGATCAACACCAGAGAATTGACCCGAGAATTGGGCACCTTGTTGGGATCTTTACTAACGTTTGCTAGAGTGGACTTAGGCAAAATTGAATTCTGGCCAGCTGGAAATTCAAATGGAATAGTTGATCGGGAGAGAGTAAATTCTGCATTAATGTCGCCTTCAAGAACATTTGTTTCCAAATCTGGATTTGGACTTGTCGGACAATTAACGAAAAAATCCTCCGCCTTCGAGTTGTGGCTTGAACCATGCCTAACAGCATTATTGGAGGTGGAAAGACCACCACGTTCATGATACCCAGGAACGAAAATCACAGGCTTGTTATAGGATCTATATGGCGAAGCTCTCAAGCTTTGATCATGTAAGGTTAAATTTATTCAACCATCTAATTGGCTTTATTCCGTGCCAAATTTGCTTGTAATTCAGCATTTAGTAACCCTGTATTTAGGTGGGTTTGTTGTAAGGGTAGTGAGTGAGATAGAGTGAAGATTGCTCAAGAGTGTGCAAGAAAACAGAGTGTCGCGGCTGGGACTCGCGGGTGGACTCGCGGCTGCAAGCCGCCAGAAGCTGCACACGTGCCAAGCATGCTGGAAGATGAACAGTCATGCTAGCTGGAGCACTACAGGACAAAACAGGACAACTGGCCATACGGTTAACTCGCGACTGGATCTCGCGACTTGGTCAAGCCGCGAGGTCAAGCCGCGAGCCACCCCTGTTTTGGAAAAACCTGACGTTTCACATTCCTCTCCACTCCAGTATAAAATACCCCTTTAACCCACGATTGAAAGAGAGCTTCCAGAGAGAATTTTGAGAGAGAAACCCTAAAGAAAAACAAGATTGTTTCACACACAATCTATACCTTAGAGTCTCTTCAAATTCCCTTACTCTCTTCCTCTCCATTGTCAAAACCTTGAGAGGCATTATACCAAACCTGGTTCTCACCATTATCATCTCTGTGAGACAGTCGTTTGGAGTTCTGGGAAGCAGTTAGGAAGGAGCCAATCTTCATTGGTTGATGCTATGGTCTAGTAGCGGAATCCGGGAAGCTAGAAAAGAAAAAGGTTCGGCGCAACCTCGTTGGAGCAAGAAGCTTGGAGGGCTTAGGTGCACTGGGTAGATTAGGCTTGGAGGGTCTATTGCTGTCCTTGTATCCCAACTGTATTTTCTAGTGGATTGATTACCGCTTGGAGGGCGGCGGAGAGGTTTTTCGCCGAGGTCTTCGGTTTCCTCTTCGATAACACATCGGGTGTTATCTTTGTGTTTGCATCTTCCTTCCTCTCTATCTCTGCCTTTACATTATCTGCTGTGGTTTTATTTTGTTATGGCTTAGATAGTTGTTTAACCAATTTCATATTATAGCATATGTTAAGTTTCCGCACACTAGTTGTTTGACATATTGCTTGTGTTGGTTAAGTTGGTTTTTGGGGGTCTAAACGTTCAAAAGTGTTTTTGTACACGTTTTTGAACTTTCAATTGGTATCAGAGCGGGTACACTGCTGTTGGTTTCATTACCATTGTGTGATCCTTGACTCCCTTTTGAGATGGATAGGTCTCAATCCCTTAATGCACCTCCATATTTTGATGGTAGTAATTATGCTTTTTGGAAGGTTCGTATGAGAGCTTTTCTGTGTTCTATTGATGAATCCGTTTGGGATGCTGTTGAGATTGGTTGGACCAAACCTGAGGCAGCCAAATCCACATGGGATAAGGCAGCACTTGCTGCATCTAATGCTAACAGTAAAGCACTCAATGCTATTTTCTGTGGTGTGTCTCCAGATGAATTTTACAAGATTTCTCATATTACCATTGCCAAAGAAGCATGGGAAATTTTGGAAACAACTTATGAAGGCACGAAGAAAGTGAAAGACACCAAGTTACAAATGCTGACCACTTGGTTTGAGGAGCTCAAAATGAGTGAGGATGAGTCTTTTGACTCTTTCTATGGGAAACTAAATGAGGTGGTTGTCAGTAAGTTTAACTTGGGGGAGAAAACGGAAGACTCAAAGATTGTAAGGAAGATCCTTCGATCATTGCCGGAAAGTTTTCGTGCTAAAGTGACAGCCATTGAAGAGAGCAAGGATCTTGACGACATCAAAGTACAGGAGCTGGTTGGTTCTCTGCAGACTTATGAGATGTCGCTGCCCAATCAACGGAAGAGTAAATCTCTTGCTCTAAAGACCATTAATGAGAAGGTGGAAGATCAAGACTCATCGGGAGAAGATGTGGTTGACAAAGATGTAGCCTATCTTGTTAAAAATTTCAGAAAGTTTTTGAAATTCAAAAATAATGGCAAATTTGATGATAAGAGAAAATTCCAAAATTCTGGAAGGGAGAAGAGGGATTTCAAAAAGAAAGATGGAAAAGAATTCCAATCCACACAAGGTGTCACTTGTTTTGAATGCAACAGGCATGGACACTTTAAGAAGGAATGTCCGAATTATTTGAAATCGAAAGGCAAAGTGTATGCCACGACCATGAGTGACTCAGACTCGTCTAACTCAGAATCTGAAGAGAGCTGTGATGGAGAGGGGAACTATTCAGCTTTCATGACTATTGCTCATGTTGAGTCTTCGGATGAGTTGAATATGCTTGTACAAGACCTTGGAGAACATAGTGATGATGAATCACTAGGAATTGTTGAAGAATCAGAAGCTGAAGAAGAAGAAAGCACAGCAAATCTTCAAGAGAATTATAACTCACTCTTGGAGAAGTCGGGTGAATACACAAGGGTGGCCAAGGCTGCTGTGAGAAAAATGAAGAAGGCTGAGGAGGACTACAAAAGTCTCCTAATCCGGTATAGGGAGGCCAAATGCGAGATTGAAACACTGAATGGTGAGTTGTCCGAAGCTTACACTAAAGTGAGATTCCTTGAGAATGAGGTTGTGCAAGCAAATGCTAAAATAGAGAGGGTCACCACCAAGAAGCTAGATGATGTTATATCTTCTCAAAAGAGCTTTTCAGACAAATCCGGACTGGGATATACCGGAGGAAGTAGTTCATCTGGAAATGTCACTAAAGAAGTGAAGTTTGTAAAGGCCAAAGATCCAGTTGTAGCTGACCTTACTGGTGTGAAGCTCGAGGTGGAGGAGAAGAAGAATGTGGTGGACCAACGGATGCTGAATCATCGTAATCAGTCTGTGGGCAGGTCTGAATCTCGTGCCAAGTCACGTCCACGACCACAAAGAGGTCCTAGAGGAACGTATGTGTGCCATTATTGCGGACTTCAAGGGCACACTCGACCAAATTGCCAAAAGCTGAGAGCAAAGAACAGTGCAACTCCTCAAAGGTCAGGAGGACCCAGAATTGATAGAAGAACTTGGGCAGGTGATCAATCTAGAGAGCAAAATAGAGATCCCGGAATGATGAACGTGATGAAGATGATTGGTGCATTCACCAACTGCTTGGAAAGCTTCTCACGAAGGTTTGAAAGCCCTAACTCCCGTACCCAATCCTTTAAGGAAATCACCCCAAACGCAAGTGACGTGTGGGTGAAAAGGGGTACTCATGCATAAGCATTACAACATGTCCATGCATTAATACTTCCTATGCTTTGTGACTATGGGTGTCTGGTATGCTTGTTGTTTTTGATTTTGGTTGTTTGCGTATCTTCTTGTGAATATTTCTTGATTTTGTTTTATCATTCCTTTTGTTTCATGTGTCAAAAATCCAAAATCACATAAAAATTAGAAAATCAAAAAGCTTGATTGACGTTGTTGAGTTTTGTCTCAAAACTTGTTTTGCCTTGTACCTTTGTGCTAATGGCTTTGTGCATTTTCGAGCATTGCTTGTTTTCATGCACTTTTATCACTGTGGGAAAAATCTTGAAATCTATGTGATTGTTGTAAATAGATCTTCAAACTTGTCATGAATGATTAGTGAATGGTTATGTTGATCTTGAGACATGCATAGACTTGTGTCTATATATCTTCCCACTTTTTATTTTTGTTTTGCTAAAAAGAGCTCACCAAATGTAAATCTCCAAATGAAAAGAGATATTGAGCTGCAAAAGCCTGTCGCACATTCTAGTATTTGACTAGGAAAAAGGGTAAGCGACCTTATATTAAAAGTGAAAGTTCATTCAAAAAGGCCAAATGCCTGTTCTTCAAAGAGAAATGTTATATATCCCTCTCACAATGAGAGATGTTTGCCTCAAAAGATCAAAAAGATCAAATGTTATGATTGAAAGTGGAGTCAAATGAAAAGCTCCAAGTTATGATTATCAAATTGTGTGGGAGGTCATATATACATATTTCTATAATTGAGATGGGTCACATGATCTAGTACTAATTGTGTATGCCTTGGTTGAATTGATCATTGAAGCTTCACATTAGACAAAGGACTATCTTATTGTTGATATCCACACACAACACACAAGTTTATGTTCAATAAATGCCATATTCATTTGTGTGATTGTACTTGATAAAATGCGTTTTCACATGCTCAATATTTGTTAATTCAAGCACAAAAAGATTTTTGAGTGTTTTAGGGGTTTTTGGAAAGTATTTTGTTTGAAAAATCTGAAAATTTCAAAAATACAGTTTTGCCCTGTTTTGGCGGCTCAGTCGCGGGTATGTCAAGTCGCGAGCCTCAGTCGCATCTTCGCTGGTCATTTTTGGCGACTTGTTCGCGAGTGGAAGGTCCAGTCGCGAGGATCACTTAGAGATTTTCGCGGCTCAGCTCGCGACTCACTCGCGGGTAGACCTTCCAGTCGCGAAAAACACTTAGAAAAATTTTTCAAAATTTTGTTCTTGAGTGCTTTGGCGGCTTGAGCTGGCGACTGTGTGGCGACTTAATCCAGTCGCGAAAATCGCGTGTTTTGCAGAAACAGGAGCAGTTTTTAAACTTTTTCAGTTTTTCCCTCGAATTTTTGTGACTGTTCATCTTCTCTCTAAACTCTCTCCCTCCCAAACACTCCGTGTTCCCTTTTCCAATCTCTAGTGTTGCACTCTTGTAGCTCAAAATCGTCAAGTTACAGGTATGGGTTTTCTGTTTTACACTCTTTTCTACTTGATTTTGTGCTTTTACCCTTTGATTTTTCGCATATGATTGTGTTTTTTTTAAAATGGGTTTTTGTTTCGGTTTCTGCTCTTTGTTCTTGCTTAGCTTGTGGATGCTGTTGCTATAGCTTGTGTTAATGATAGTCATACTCTTATTGCTCTTCATTTTGTGCTTAGCTAAGTGTTTCCTTTATTTCAATCTGAACTTTGAGCTGTTGAGTTGTTTCTATTGGTTCTTTTTAAAGGCTGTGAGTTTTACTGTGCTAGATTTGCATGTTTTAGTGTGTTAATCTGTGGGAAGCTTCTGTTAGGCTCATTATACTGTTTGTGTGTCATATCATTTTTCATTATCTGTCTCAATGTCATTTATCTGCCTTTAGGATAGTTTCACCATGTTGTTCATGTGTTTCCTATCCTAGGCTTGGTTTATCCATATGTTTGAACTAAGTAGCTTGTTGTTTAAGTTTTTAAAGTTCATTTGTATAGTGGATATCTCTTTGTTAATTACATGGTACTGACTGGTTATGCACATATATTGCTCTATGTTGTTGTGGCCTTTTCTGATTGTTCACAGATGGCTCCCTCACCTCAGAAGAAGAAATCTACTGCAAAGAAGGCTGACAAAAGATTAAAGATGGATTCTAGACTGTTTAGATCAGTTCACCACTTTGAGAGATACAAGTATAACTTCTTGAATGCAGGAATCATTCAAGAGAGATTTGTAGATTTGGAGGACTTAAGGCAAACATTTATTCCCAGCTGTTTTGAAGGAAGAGGATGGGAAAAGCTTCTGGGTGGTTTCCCTGTTGTGTGTGAACCCTTAATTAGAAATTTTACTCAAATGTTGTGATAAAGGATAATGAATTGAGTTGCTGGGTGAGGGGTAAAGAGTTTGTCTTGGATGCTCATGTCATAGATGATGCATTAGGGCTTGAAGGATTAGATGATGAAGAATTTATCAATTACAAGGATAGGAGTGTGTCTATTGAAACAATTCAACAAAGGATAGGTGGGCAGAGAGAAGGGAAATGTTTGAACACCACTGCCTTTCCAGTGGACATGAGGTGCCTTACAATAATTATGATGTTTAACCTCTATCCCATTAAGAAATTGACTACAATCAACTGTGCTAGAGCAGTCTTTCTGATGGATCTCAAAGAAAAGAACTTCATAGACATAAGTTCCCACATTTATGACACCATTGTAGATGAGACTAGAACAACCTCTAGGCCTAAATTGATCTTTCCAAGTTTGCTTATGAGGATTTTTAGGAGTAAGGGTGTTCCAATCCCTCAAGACATCAGTCCCATGTCTACACCCTCTGCAATCAACAAGCTTACCTGCAAAAGGATAAGTGTTAGGCTTCCAGGAGAAGAAGATGAAGGTGATGAAGGAGAGGCTGCCCCAATGGAGACTGAAGCAGAGGCAGCAGGGCTTGCATCAACTTCAACACCTAGGAGAAGTGGCAAAAGACACAGAGCTTCAACTTCTGCAGACACACCTCCAGATGCTTTCCAGATCATTCTGGAAAGGCTTGATGGGATCAGGGCAGTCCAAACTGAGCACTCTGACAGGATGAGAGCCATGCAAGACCAAATTGATGTCATAGCTGCTAAACTTGACAGCCTCACAACTCAGCATGACCAGTGACCCTTTGGCCATTCCTGTCAAAAAGGGGGAGAAGTTCATTGATGATTGAGAAGCAGAAAAGCAGCTCTTAAGGGGGAGTAATTAGTTGAGGGGGAGTAATGTGTTTATATATGTTTATGTTGGGTATTTTTAGTGGTTTTATGGTTTTGATACACTGTGTTTTGGTGTATAGCTGTTTCTAACCCATTTCATATACTCTTGGTTTAAACTTTAATATATGTTGATGATGTTTTTCAGGAAGTTATTTGTTTGTACCCATATGCTTTTGTAAGCTTTTAGGGTTTATGGTTTATGCATAGCTTGTAGGCTTTATGGTATGTACCTTGCTTAAGTGCAGCCTTTATGCTATGTTGAAATCAGTACTTTAATCTAAATGTTCTGCATTTTGGTTTATGTACTGTCACTCTTGTGCCCTTGTAGGATTGTTCCTAGATGCATATGCCTTGTGTGCTATGCATTGGTTGAGTGTTGATCATACAAGTGTCTTGCCTTGTGCTTGTTAACTTGTATGTCCTTGTGTTCATTCCAAGTGTGAATGAGCACTGTGATCACTACCTTGTGGTGTTCACTTGGTTGATCAAGCCATGGTTTGTTTATTAACTCCATCTTTGCTTGATCTCATTCTGCCTGTTTCATATGCATTTATAATTTTCTGCTTACAATGATCATGGTGTATTGTTGTGTTTCAGGAGTTTATGTTCATATGATTCAAGTGCTTCACAGCTTCTAGAGTTAGGTGTGAGTGAGTTTTGTTCAACTGTTCCCAACTCACATGTTAAGTCTAGAGTCTGTTTTAGGGTTTTGTCACGGAATAGCCAAAGGGGGAGATTGTAAGGTTGAATTTATTCAACCATCTAATTGGCTTTATTCCGTGCCAAATTTGCTTGTAATTCAGCATTTAGTAACCCTGTATTTAGGTGGGTTTGTTGTAAGGGTAGTGAGTGAGATAGAATGAAGATTGCTCAAGAGTGTGCAAGAAAACAGAGTGTCGCGGCTGGGACTCGCGGGTGGACTCGCGGCTGCAAGCCGCCAGAAGCTGCACACGTGCCAAGCATGCTGGAAGATGAACAGTCATGCTAGCTGGAGCACTACAGGACAAAACAGGACAACTGGCCATACGGTTAACTCGCGACTGGATCTCGCGACTTGGTCAAGCCGCGAGGTCAAGCCGCGAGCCACCCCTGTTTTGGAAAAACCTGACGTTTCACATTCCTCTCCACTCCAGTATAAAATACCCCTTTAACCCACGATTGAAAGAGAGCTTCCAGAGAGAATTTTGAGAGAGAAACCCTAAAGAAAAACAAGATTGTTTCACACACAATCTATACCTTAGAGTCTCTTCAAATTCCCTTACTCTCTTCCTCTCCATTGTCAAAACCTTGAGAGGCATTATACCAAACCTGGTTCTCACCATTATCATCTCTGTGAGACAGTCGTTTGGAGTTCTGGGAAGCAGTTAGGAAGGAGCCAATCTTCATTGGTTGATGCTATGGTCTAGTAGCGGAATCCGGGAAGCTAGAAAAGAAAAAGGTTCGGCGCAACCTCGTTGGAGCAAGAAGCTTGGAGGGCTTAGGTGCACTGGGTAGATTAGGCTTGGAGGGTCTATTGCTGTCCTTGTATCCCAACTGTATTTTCTAGTGGATTGATTACCGCTTGGAGGGCGGCGGAGAGGTTTTTCGCCGAGGTCTTCGGTTTCCTCTTCGATAACACATCGGGTGTTATCTTTGTGTTTGCATCTTCCTTCCTCTCTATCTCTGCCTTTACATTATCTGCTGTGGTTTTATTTTGTTATGGCTTAGATAGTTGTTTAACCAATTTCATATTATAGCATATGTTAAGTTTCCGCACACTAGTTGTTTGACATATTGCTTGTGTTGGTTAAGTTGGTTTTTGGGGGTCTAAACGTTCAAAAGTGTTTTTGTACACGTTTTTGAACTTTCAGATCATATTGTCTTTGATCATTGGTAAGGGTACCTTTGCTATTAATCCACAGCTCGCAATCATTATCGTCATGGTCAAGACGACCACACCAATAACAAAGATTCGGAAGTCTTTCATACTTGAACTTGACCTAGACCTTTTCTCCATTTTCCAAAGAAATCACCCGACCTCTGCATAGAGGTAGTGAAACATCTAACGTCACCTTCACACGAAAAAAACTTCCACCATCCTCATCTACCCCACCTATTGAAAGACATACTATTCCAATAGTATCACAAATGTCCTCCACCACTTGTTTCGACATAATCAAATTCGAATATCATGAACTTGGACCCAAAAAGAAGCCTAAGAAAACTGCAACTCACGAAGAGGAACATCATTCTCATATTTTTTTCATAACGACAAGATGCTTATCGAAGCACCATGGTTCATTTTGGAGCACAAGGTTAACATCAACCATATTGCTAAAAATAAACAAGACAATATGATCATCAAGACTTCAAATTCTGAAACCACCAGTAGATCTCCATAGCTGTCTAAACGTTTGTGCTATGGCTTCCACATTCAAAACTCGTTTTGTTAGGAACTTAGCTGCTACAATGAACTCAGAGGACTGAAATTGATCCTAAAGGGTGAATCTGGATCCCTCTCTCTCATTGAGGGAGAGGTTGCTCCATGATTTTGTTAGATCTTCCATGCGAGAAAAAATAATATAAAAGTTTTTCCCTAGATCCCACGAAAAAAGAAACCACAAACTCAAAAATTAAACTTGTTACCTTAAGAGGACAGACACTCCTTCAGAAAGAAGTGACAAAAAATTCTACAGCCTAAGTGAAGTTGACCAGAGTCAAAGCTTTCTCAGTGACAGGGAAACCGAACATAATTACTATCCATTGACTCTATCCATTATCAAAATGTGAATTTGAAAAAATTTCTAATACACACATAATTACTATTTTCTTTAAATTATCACTGTCCTACACATAATTAGATTATATCCATTGACTCTAAAAATAAAAATTGTTGTAATCCATTCAGGTGGTAATGTCAAGCATATTTTCAGAGATGAGACGGACAAAATCTTCAAATATAACAATCTTGAACTCTGCAATTCTTTTGCAATATTGACCAAGAGTTTTCCAAATCTACCGATCCTGGAAGACACTCATAAGCGCAGAGAAATCTAATAAGGCTTCCCTATGGATCAAAGCTTCATTGAATTTATTTCTATACATCCTTGCTGGTCATGTAAGTTTTCTTACGTAGTAATTTCATGTTCTTTTTTTAATCTTCGCAAATGTTGATTCTTTTATCAATGTATTGTTGTCTTTCTTAATATTTAAATTCCAAATCAACCTTCTTCTCAAAAAAATCTAAACCAACCAACCTTGTTAAATTAAAATCATATATTGAAGAAATGTCCAAAAAGAAAGAAAAATAAAAATTACAAATGTTTCATCTTATTAATTTTAGAGTTACCTAGATTAATAATTTTTGTACAAATACCTCAAGAATGCTAATACATTGAAACTTAGAAGGTTCTATCTCGTGTAAGAGTTGTGTTGGGGAGATCATACCTTGGAAAGCCTCTGAATGGGTAGTTAATATAGGGACAACACTTAACTCAAAAGGTTTAAACTAATTGGTATGAGCCTAATTATGTTATATTAACCACTCACCATTTTCATTATTATTCAATTTAAGATTTCACTTGTATATGTATACCCAACAATCTTCCCCTCTCACCTATGAATCTTTGCCTCTCTATAGGCAACATACAAGTCCCATTAGCTCCCTTTTGCATTGCCTTATGGACTTTTTCTTGGTCAACATGTCATCCATGAGCCTTATGTATGCCATCCATAAGTACTAAATGTCAACCTCGTATGCTCATTTTTTAGAACTTAGCCTGCATTACTATGTTCATGGGAACCTTGCGTCGCACCATTTGGCAATACTCTTTTGTTGAATTAATTTTTTTTTCAAGATTGTCTGTATGAGCTTCAATTTGCTTGTTTTGTGTGATCCATAATTGTGAAGGCTTTAAATACAAACATCCTATTCCTATACTTTGGATGCCTCCGTGCCTAATCTATGCAAAGTATGTTTCCATCCGTTTGTAAAGTTTAGAAAAGCATCTCGATTCGCTTATTGAGAATGATTTAAGTAGTAGTTTCATATCTATACAATTGTCTTTTTCTCTTATTGTTATAGTTGTAATGGTTATTAACCTTTGGTTACAATATCTGCAAAATTTACTAATTTATAATGATAATCTAATCGATTAGGTATTGGGAGCCTTTTGGTACTTTTCTCTACTCAACAACTAACGGCTTGTTGGCACAAAGCGTGTGAAATTCATAGTGATGAAATTTCTTTTGACTATGACCGCAGTTTTAGAAAGCTCTCTTTTTTAGATGATTTCTACCCTATTGATACACCTTCAAGTACCTTTGATTTTGGAATATTTCTTGAAACCTATCGATCCAGAATCTTAGAGTCCACGGATTTTCTGCAAAAAGTATTTTACTGTTTCTTGTGGGGCATGCGAAATCTAAGGCTTGTACATATTACACCCTTTACTGTTCCATATCAAAATATATAAGTCTTGCCATGTCTATGTCGTTTAAGTTACACATGATGTAAAGAATATTACACTACCCAATAATTTATTATTGAATTCATATTCTAAAAATCTCATTATTAGATTATATGTTCTATATATTCTTAATATACATGCCAATTTTCATGTCATTCGGATGTTATTTATAATTTCATTAATAAATTCATATTTTATTCATTATTTTAAACAAAGAAGACTTGATTTTAAATAATTGATTGATGACATGACTATGGATCTTTAATCACCTTGAATTTTTGTAAGCATGAAGAATATATGAAAATAATGTAATCCAAAGGTGGTTCAGTAGATTTGTTAAAATTTGCATTCAATTAAAAATATTGAGTGATGTAACAATGTTTAAAGTTACAAAGTTTATGGTTTTTTTAATCTATTCTTAAATTTGTTGTTTGCACACAATTGAAGCTAAAATAGTTATGAGTATCTCATTATTAGATTATATGTTCTATATGTTCTTAACACGCATACCAATTTTCATGTCAATTAGATGTTATTTACTATTCCATTAATAAATTCATATTTATGCATTATTTTAAATAAAATAAAAAAACTTGATTTTAAATAATTGATTGATGACATAACTATGGATCTTTGATCACCTTGAATTTTTGTAAGCATGAAGAATATATGAAGATAATGTAATCCAAAGGTGGTTCGGTGGATTTGTTAAAATTTGCATTCAATTAAAAATATTGAGTGATGTAACAGTGTTTAAAGTTACAAAGTTTATGGTTTTTTTAATCTATTCTTAAATTTGTTGTTTGCACACAATTGAAGCTAAAATAGTTATGAGTATCTCATTATTAGATTATATGTTCTATATGTTCTTAACACGCATACCAATTTTCATGTCAATTAGATGTTATTTACTATTCTATTAATAAATTCATATTTATGCATTATTTTAAATAAAATAAAAAAACTTGATTTTAAATAATTGATTGATGACATAAATATGGATCTTTGATCACCTTGAATTTTTGTAAGCATGAAGAATATATGAAGATAATGTAATCCAAAGGTGGTTCGGTGGATTTGTTAAAATTTGCATTCAATTAAAAATACTGAGTGATGTAACATTGTTTAATGTTACAAAGTTTATGGCTTTTTTAATCTATTCTTAAATTTGTTGTTTGCACACAATTGAAGCTAAAATAGTTATGAGTATCTCATTTTTGGATTATATGTTCTATATGTTCTTAACATGCATGCCAATTTTCATGTCAATCGGATGTTATTTACTATTCCACTAATAAATTCATATTTTATGCATTATTTTAAACAAAAAAAAAGAACTTATTTTAAATAATTGATTGATGACATGACTATGGATCTTTGATCACCTTAAATTTTTGTAAGCATGAAGAATATATGAAGATAATGTAATCCAAAGGTGGTTTGGTGGATTTGTTAAAATTTGCATTCAATTAAAAATATTGAGTGATGTAACATTGTTTAAAGTTACAAAGTTTATGGCTTTTTAATCTATTATTAAATTTGTTGTTTGCACACAATTGAAGCTAAAATAGTTATGTGCAGTGCTACATGTGATATGTACTACAAGTTTACTACATTAAGCATACAAATTGATGTGTCGCCAATAATAAAAAGATAATTCAAATATATAAGGTGGTTCGAGCCTACCAATTACATTCATGCATATTAGTTTGTAAATTATATTATATGTAATAAAACTTGTAATACATATAATATTTTCCATTAGTTGTTAGTTTCTCCTAGTTTTATTAATGATCTCATTAAATAAAAATATCATTAATTTCTACTCTTTATTTCTTACATGGTAAAATCTTCATGTAGAATAGAATTTCCTAATGAACAATGGGATCACAATAGAAAGAAATACTTGAACCATGAATTGAGTTCTTAACGAATTTTCATAGATTTGGATCATCCTAGAAGTTGCAGGATTTTTTAAGTTTGCAACTAATAGAATTATGGTTTGCTTTTATCCGGGAGATGCTTGGGTATTTTTTTCTTTGGTTATATTATATTCCTAATATAGATATATATGTCTTTGTAGTACTTTAAAATAGTACTTTAAGCACTACTCAAGATATATATTAAGTATTTTATAATCTAATGTATCCTTAAGGGTCGAGTAAGGTGATAAGGTCCTGTTCGGGTAAAAATCGATCTTAAACAATTTAGAAGCAGGTCAGATTAATCAGATTATGAGTTACTAGTAGTTTTTAACATGCAATAATAATAATAATATTATGATCATATTATTTTTGTCTTCCTAGTTCCTGTTTGTTTGTTTAGACCCCTTAAAGCAGATTGTTTAACATACTAAATTAGCCAAGTGATTACTTAGATTAATTATAAGATCTAGATTAAATAAGGACAGATCATATCATGCACAGGAACGGAAAAGAAAGAACACAACAATATGATGACTTAGGAAAACCAATGAAACCAATAGTTTCAAGGTAAAAACTTGTGGAGGATTTGACCTAACTATCCTCAAGGTAAAACAAATCCACTAATAGAGAATCAAAGTTTTTACAATAAGATTTAACCCTAAATCTATTGCTACCTTCAGTGGTAACTTACTGACACAACCATGTGCAAGCTCCGAATCCATGGACTCATTTTTTCTTGGATTTGCACCACACAATCATCCACACTTGTGATTTAAGATCCCATTCAAAGGTTTCAAATCATGGCTTGTTGATCTTTGCAGCAACTAGATTCCACCAGCACTTCGTTGTAAGTCTTGTTCCAGTAGATGCTTGTAGAGTTATAAGGTACAGAACCTCTCAGATTTCATAGGAGTAACTCACAAGTCTTCTAAGAGTATTCAAAATGTAGCTAGGGTTTTCCTTTTATACATAGGAGTGTTGGATTGAAATCCTAAACGTTTTCGTGGGCTTAGGCCTATTTAAAATTCTGCAAATATTCTTTTTTTGCGATTTTCAATTGATCGAGCTTCATAATTTGATCAATCGAGCTTCACTGGAAAAAAAATTCTTTTTCTTACAGCTTATACATTCTTGAGTCTTGACCTGTACAACTTTGAGCAATGTCTAACACCTATTATAGACATGTTTTTGTTCTCAATTTGCCAACACATACAAGTTGAAATTGTAAACATTTAATCCTAAATTTTTAGAACCTAACAGTTCCTTTCAATACAAATAAGAGAGCAAATAACTAAAAAAGGAAAAAAAAAAAAGAAAAAAAAAAAACCAATAACAAAAACAGTTTAAATAAAACTTAAATAATACATTGATTTCTAAGTTTACACAATCCAAAGTTCACTAATGATATCATCACCATAAAATAACAAAAAGAAAATGCTAAAGTTTGTGGACCATGTCAAGCTATCAACCTTCTCAATTGCGCCTCTTCATTCTTGCATTGTCAAGCTTGTCTTGTATAGTGAATAGATACTTCAACCTTCATCAACACTATTTACATTACAATATCAAAAGCCAATATTAATGTTCTTAACTTATATGTTATATTTCGTTCTAATAAGATGTTATTTATTATTCAATTCATAAAAAAATTTTATGCATAATTTAAGATTATAAAAACTTGAAATTTAAATATTGGGAAAATTACACTTTGCTCACTTGTGGTTTGCTCGAAAAACACTTTGCCTACCTGTGGTCTAAAAATTGACACTTTACTCACCTGAAGTTAGTTCCGTTTGTCTCCCGTTACCCATCTCTGTTAAAAACAGGGGTAAATTTGTATTTTTGTTACCCTTTTATGTCTCTCTCCTTTCAAAACATAAAAAACTAAGAGAAAAGAAGATCTAAAAGCTAGATTTTGTAAAAATTAAAACCTAACTTTTACATTTTCTTCTTACGTATCAACTTTTAGGTCTTCTATTTTAACACATACCCCTCTTTTTATAGAACACACACATAAACAAAGCTAGAAGTTATAAATTCAGTATCCCTTTTCTATTCTTTGCTCAATGGCATTGGATTACAAAGTTCATCATACCTGTAAAAGAAAGGACTCTGTCTTTTAACAACTGAAACTAGATCATATTTTTTGTATTTTTCCAGTCCAGAAAGCATCTAAGAGATATTTTCTGACAATGCTCGAGTTATGTTGAAGTTGAGAGCTCTTCTACATTCTATTCCAAATTTCTTTAGTTTGCTTTTGACAATTGCCTTGAACGGAAGACACAACATTAGAGTTATCAAGGATTCTTCCATAAATTTTCTTGTAGTCAGTTTTTTATTGTACTTGAATATCAAAACCACAAAATTAAAAAGCGCGGACAAACAAAAAAACAAAAAAATAAAACAAAACCTAGCTTTTTAGTAATCCAACTCCATTGAGCAAATAATAGAAAAGGGATACTGAATTTGTAACTCTTCTAGCTTTGTTTATGTGTGTGTTCTATAAAAATAGTGGAATATGTTAAAATAGAAGATTTAAAAGTTGATACATGAAAAGAAGATGTAAAAGTTAGGCTTTAATTTTTACAAAACCTAGCTTTTAGATCTTCTTTTCCTTTTATTTTTTTAGTTTTTTATGTTTTGAAAGGAGAGACATAAAATGATAACAAAAATACAAATTTACTCTTATTTTTAACAGAGGTGGGTAATGGAAGACAAATGGAGCTAATCTCAGGTGAGTAAAGTGCCAATTTTTAAACCATAGGTAGGCAAAGTGTTTTTCAAACAAACTACAGGTGGATAAAGTGTAATTTCCTCTTAAACATTTAATTGTTGATATAGTTATTGATTTTTAATTTTCTTGAAATTTTACAAGCATTGAGGACATAATAAGAAAATGCAATCTAATGATGGACTTGTCAAAATTCACATCTGATAATAAAATATAAGGGAAGTTTGTAGCCATTGTCTTCTTTTGGCTCTTCATTCTTTCCTTAATTTTCTCTATTTGTATCGTGTTCATGCTTCCTTCCCTCATGGATGTAATGGGCTTGAACCCCTATCCTTAATTAACCACTGCTCTTGTGAATGGGGTTGGAGTTCCTATTCGTCCAAAGGCAAACATGTGATCTTGACCCTGTTTTCTTACTTTGAAGGCCCAAGTATAGATCTTTCAATTTCTCTTTAACCTATACATTTCCCCTAAAATTTCGTGAATTCTCATTTTTTGAATTTTAGTTACAAATTTTTAAGATTAGTGTCTCATACATTATAGTTGGCATTTTGCAGTTCTTTTGGGTCAAACTCCCAAACAAGTAGCTACATATGGGAAAACTTATTTGCCCTCGGAATTTCTATCTTTGGTCTATTATTATTTCTTTATTTCACGGGAAACTTGTAGGTGAGTACCCAATCCTTTCCTTTCACTTCTTTTTTTTGTGAAAACTTCTTAGCACTTGAAATTTCTATCTTTGGTCTATTATTGTTTCTTTATTTCACAAGAAACTTGCAAGTGAGTACCCAATCCTTTTCCTTTCACTTCTTTTCATTTTAAAATTGTTTAAGGCTCATAGTTGTGTGTGTGAGTGAGAGAAAGAGTGTAAGGTTGAATTTAATTAACCATGTGTTGGCTTTATTCCATGACAAATTTGCTTGTAATATAGCACTTAGAAACCTTGTATTTAAGTGGGAATCATGTAATGGTAGTGTGTGAGAGAGTGTGAAGAAATGCTCAAGACAGTGCAGTGAAGCAGAGACTCGCGGCTAGGACTCGCGGGTGGCTCGCGGCTTGCAAGCCGCCAAAAGTTGCTCACGTGCAGAGCATGCAGGGGAGCTGAACAGTCACGCCACCTGGAGCACTACACGACAAAAATCCAGACTGGCCATTAAGTTAGCTCGCAACTTGAACTCGCGACTCAGTCAAGTCGCGAGGTCAAGTCGCCAGCCAACCCTGTTTTTGGAAAAACTGACTCTTCGTATTCCATTCTCACACCAGTATAAATACCCCTCATTCCCACAAGATATGTGTGGCTATTCAGAAAGAAAAACCCTAAGAGAGGTTTCTTCAAAACACCCACCCAATTAGAGAGAGCTACTCATTCTTAAAGAGAAATCTTTGTAGTCTCTTCTCATTCCCTCTCTCATTGTCATACCTATTGAGAGGAGATTTTTATCCAAACACTACCCACACCCATTCAGAGTGTTGAGTGTTTTTTTGGAGCTTTGGGAAGCATCGGAAGATGCCAAGGGTGGCGGTTGCTACGGTCTAGTAGCGGAATCCAGTAAGCTAGAAAAGAAAAAGGTTTGACGCAACCTCGTTGGAGCAAGAAGCTTGGAGGGCTTAGGTACATCGGGTAGATTAGGCTTGGAGGGTCTATTGCTGTTCATGTATCCTAACTACATTTTCTAGTGGATTATTGACCGCTTGGAGGGCGGCGGAGAGGTTTTACGCCGAGGGCTTCGGTTTCCTCTTCGATAACACATCGTGTGTTGTCCTTGTGTTTGCATCTCTCTTCCCTTTATCTTTGCCTTTTATTTTCTGCTGTGGATGTGATTTATAATTGGCTTAGATTGATTTCCAATTCTGTTTATAGCTTATGTTCATTTTCCGCACACTAGTTGTTTGTCATAAAGCTTGAATTGGTTATTTTGTATTTGGGGGTCTAAACGTTCAAGGGTGTTTATACACGTTTTTGAACTTTCAAAGAGAGAGGTCATTAATTCGACAAGTAATATGCTAATCTAGATAATTGTTTTTTTTTAAAAAATTTTTTTATAATTCAATAGTTATGACAATTGGGAATAAGAGATTTAAATTATGGACATCTATATCACCCAATTATTAGTGACAGTATTATACTGATATTATTATTACTTTCTATTTTTTTACCAGTGATATTGTTGCTAGTTTATTATTGTTGTTATTGCCATTTTTTGTTGCAGTCGTTATTATTACCAATGTGATTGAGCCTTAAATATGCTTTTTTGGTCCACGACTTTTAGGGCTGGCTTCATTTTGGTCCTTAAACAATTTTTTGTTTTATTTTAGTCCTAACTCTTTTGAAGCCTATTTCATTGTTATTCTTCATCATTAGCTATAAAAAAAAAAAAAAATATATATATATATATATATATATATATATATATATATATATATATATATATATATATAAACACATTTCCAACAAAAAAGAAGGCACATTAGCTTAAAAATTACTCTTAAAATAAGGAAATTCAAATAAAATTACTTTGTTTTGTTTTCCTTACTAGTTTTCCCTTACTTTCTTGGCAACCAAAAACATCACAAAATGTCGTTTGCAGTGGGACAAAAAACACAATTACAAAGATGAGATGTGGGGAGTGGAGCTTGAAGCAGAAGAAGAGCTTGTTGTGGAACTAGCACATGCATTGAAGTGAACAAGAGTCGATGACCTTGATGGCAATGGTAGTAAGGGTATTTGCAACTGAATACAACTGGGCCAAAGTCGCCCAGGACGAGGCAATGGGAGAAGGAATTAGTGGCATGTTAGAGGATAGAGTAGGACAAGTGATCGATGTGGGAGTCAGGAGTCAAGAGTGGTGCACTTGTAGGTGATATTACTGTAAAGGATGATCAAGAATAAGAGGATGGAGGAGGCGACAGTGGAAGCCAAGACGGGGAGGAAGGAATTTCAATAGTAATGATTGGGTGGTTGAGTGTGCAGTTGGGTTTAGGATTGGGATCGAGATCGTGGTTTGAATTCAAATGGAGTCATTTGGTGACTTGGCATAACTAACGAGTTTAGGAGATGCAAAATGTTGGAGGGGGCAGGGTAATATGGGTTGTTGACGGGGGTAGCGATCCTTTTATAAAAGTGAGTGTGTGCTATGTGTGGTTGTGACGTAGGAAAGAATTTACAATATAATTTTTATTAATTATGGAATTTTTGGGTAATTTTCAAAATTTTAGGTTTAAAGATTTTATTTCTTTGAATTTAGGTGAATTTAATGCTTTTAAATTCAAATTAGGTTTAAAGATTTTTTCTCTATTATTTATGTTGGGCCCAATTTGAGAGATTTTCTTTCCTCTATGAATTTTGGAGCACATTGGGAAAGTTGTGAAATTTGACCTGAAATTCCCTATTTGGCATATTCAAATTGAAAATGAAGCCATTTGCTTCAATTTTCCCCCAATTGTAACCCATGTGAAATTTGCCCCCTAAAACATTATTTAGCAAATGTATAATGTGAAACTTAGAGAGATTTTGATTTTGGTTTTAGTTCTTGGAAATGGATATCTATAACTCCTAACATTACAACTTCCGTATCCAAACATAAATGGAGAATCTAAATATGAAATTGAGAATTTTTCCTGTAAAGGTTGGATACAAAAAGCTTATCAACTTTTTCTTTTTGCAACTTTCTTGTGCCTCAGAATAATTATTCAGTTAGATGTGTCTTGGTTCATTCAAAAAAACCTCATAATTATTCAATTACAAAAATATTTTGTGTGTGAAGCATTGTTCATTTGAAGATACAAATCACTACCATTTTTATTATGGTTGCTTGCTTATCATTTAGTGTGGCACGACATAAATATGGTTTCCTATGGTTACCCAAACGTTATTTTTTGTTTTCTCATTATCTGGAAGCGTTAAGTTCTCTAGATCTATTGAGGTTTTTGTCAGATGCTCCATTCTAGTTTATTGATTGTCTAATGTAGTAGTAGATTTGTTGGTTTAGGCTGGATGTTCTAGCCCCCTTCTATATCACATTCACACAATTTGATTATTATGAGACATATTCTAGAAGACGTGTGGATGGCGGACTTTTTTTTTTTTTTTTTTTTTTGAGGGATGATAGCGGACTTAAAGTGCATGCCTTGGCAAGCCAAAAAAATTCACTTTGCTAGGCTACAAAGCAGTTGTATCAGTGCCTAAGCATGCCACAAAATTCAGGCAAACAGAATTTATGCTATACTTTTTGTAACCTTTTACATACTTCTTGCAAAATTATTGTCTTTGAATTGCATTTCCCCACAATATCTCTACAATGCTCTCCATTGTGATTGACTTTTTTTTAGAAAAAAAAGGATTGTGTGATTATGGCTTTTAAGTGGTTGAAATGATGGAATTAAATCTCCATGATCAAAGAGTCAATGATTCTCTACATTTTTAGCTTTCCTATGTAAAAGTCTCAAGCTGTCAAGCCATGTGCAAAATTTAGATTGTTCGGGTAATATCCTGAAGGTTAGGACCATATCCAAATCTCGCCTTCCAAAATCCTACTTTGGCTAGACTCACACTGGATGACGGCCTTTTTTAATGTATCCTTTGGTTTTGTAACTAGCTAGTGTCATCTACACCGAGTTTTGTGAACACTTATAGCAGAAGAGTTTCGACTTTCTGCTAATGAGTAATGAATTGTGAATTAATGGATTTTGGACTTATAGATGGTATAAACAAGTACTGCTAGTTTGAGAAATATTAGATAAGTATCTGACTCAATCTACTGTAGAAGAGTTTCAAAAAGGAAATCCAATTGCCATCATGCTTAAGTTAAAAAAGGGTGCGCGTCATATGCCACAGGAGGATTGGCAAAATGTTGGAGGGGGCAGGGTAATATGGGTTGTTGACGGGGGCAGCGATCCTTTTATAAAAGTGAGTGTGTGCTATGTGTGGTTGTGACATAGGAAAGAATTTACAATATAATTTTTATTAATTTTGGAATTTTTGGGTAATTTTCAAAATTTTAGGTTTAAAGATTTTATTTCCTTGAATTTAGGTGAATTTAATGCTTTTAAATTCACATCAGATTCTTTTTTTTTTTTTTTTTTTTTTTGAGAGAGATAATTACAACATGGTACTAACCCCGTAACTCGAACCCTTTCTCCCCTAAACCCGCAAGCACTTTGTATATGAGGAGGTGCCAATTCAACTACAAGGCCTATTTATGAATTATATCAATTAGAATATGTTAGAGCCTTTAAATTGTTCTCAAAGTTTGTAAAGGTTTTTTTGTAATTCAAATTCAGTTTAGTAAAAGTACAGGTATTTTGTGGATTTAAGGAACCTTCTTGGATTCGAGGAACCCTTGTGGATTTGAGGTTATTTCCTTGAAGTAGATGTGCTCTTGTGACTTCCACATCACATTAGTTGGTATTAGAGCCTTGACATACTCTAGTTTGATAACTATAGATGCTATGGCTACCATTCCATGACGATAAAGTTGAACATGCAGTCCTCACTAGGTCTGAGTTTTAACACTTTTGTGAAGAGAACCAACAAGAATTACGTGAATTACAACAAGTAGTCGCTACTCTTCTTGCTAGGAAGACCTTCTCCAGCAACACTGGTTAATCTATTCGTAGACGCATTCCCAAATATGAGAAAGTTCAATTTTTTTTTATGGAGAGATGTAAAATTTGGATTTTATTGATTGGATTCTAGATTTGGAAGAGTACTTTAATTATTGGGAGATTTGTGATGAAGAAAAAGTGCAACATGTATCTAATAAATTGGATAGAGAAAAGCCAAATGGTTGGTGGGATAACATTCAAATCAATAGTAAGCGTCAAGGTAGGAATAAAATTTGCTCTTGGTAAAGAATGAAAAAAGTGTTGGTTTATTTATGGTTTCTTCATTATTATTATGAAATACTAGATTATAAAATTGTGGATTATAGATCTATAAATTCATACGAAGATGAAAATATTAGAAATTTCATAAGCCAGCCACAAAATCAAAATTATCACATTCAAGTTCATGTGCTGAGAAGAAAAAGGTTTAAGGGCCGACGAGACAAAGCAAAAACATATTAAAGAGATTGAACCACTGTTTAAAAATCGGACCAACTGGTTCAACCATTTGCACCAAACCAGAAACCGGTTTGACAAAAGCTAGTGAAAATTGGTTAAGGACTAGAAAAAATCAAGAACCGATCCCTTTTCTAGTTCTTTGATCATTCTAGTTTTTAAAACCATGGGTTGAACTCCACCTCCCCCAACTATCTACCTATCTAAAAAATAATAATAATAAGGATGAACTTTATTTTATAAAATAATATCACTAAGTCTAAATTCTTTTTTAAATAACTTATATATATATATATATATATATATAAATATATATATATATATATATATATATAAATATATATATATATATATATATATATATATATATATATATATATATATTTATATGTCTATAGCAAATCACACAATTTTTGTTCCCTTTGTAAAATTTAGGAAGATGACAAGTTCTCTTTAATATTTTTGTCTTTTTATGTATGAACACTTTGTATATAGTATATTTATAAGTTATGATTTATTCTATCATTAGAAAATTAAGATTTGTACTTCTTTTCATAGACGCGTGCACGGCTACACACATTGTCACCCCAATTAGGTTGTGTGTGTTCTTGAGTATTTTTCATACACACACTGTTTTGAGTATGTTTTAACTGATTTGTCTTTAACATAATCCAACCTCCAAGCAAAATTTCAGACTTTGTCACTGTGTATATTACCCAATCAGGTTGTGTGCATTAGTCTGTGGAATAATGAGATGTTAGATATACCATGATAAATTACTAATTATCTCAAAAGTTTAAGCTATTGAAATATGTTATATTTAATAATTTAAGCACATAGTTCTAACAATACTTATAAAAATATACATTTTTTAATGCTTATATAGTGTAATATTTGGCGATATCAACTTACCAGTAGAAGTGTGACAGGTGTACATGCCGCAAAGAACTTCAGAATTAGTTAAAAGTTTACGGCGGCGAAAGAAGAAGAAAACCCTTTACCAACTAAAAGGAGAACTGAAGAATAAAAGGCAATCATAGAATTGTGGATTTCCAGAAACAATCTCCTAGTATAATGAGAAGTTTGATTATGGATCACATATAGAAGAGATTTAAAGAAGACGAAGATGTTTATGCGGAGAACCTAATCCGTAATATTTCTTGGGAAGTTCAAAGCAATGTCAGGTGCCATATCTGCTTTAAAAAGAATAGTTTGTTTACCTCTATAAATTTGTGGGAAAAATGTTGTTCCACCTCCCTTGAACTTTAGAATAGTAAGGGTGTATAGTAGGCATTACACTTGAACTTTTATTTTAGTTAATTTAGTGTGCATTTGGCATGAATTATTTTTGCCAACTAATTTTACTATTTAGTTTATTTTTAGTATTATTTATAGGTCCAATTATACTTTTGGTACTATTCATAGGTCTAACTTTATTATTTCAACTAATTTTCACATTTATCTATAGTATTTAAAAAAAAAAGTTTTCAATTTCAGAGTTTTCAATTTCAGCAAAACTAGTCGCTAACCTGTGCGATGCACGGGAAATGTATTGAGTACAATATATAATTTAATCTTTGTTTATTTTACTACAACACCAAAATTGAATTTGTAAAATAAAATCATATAGCTAAAACATTTGTTAACAGCTATACGTTTCAAACATTTATTAAACTATATTATTATTATTATTATCAACTTAACAGTATTTTAATATATGATACCAACATGCTTCAAGAAAATGTCCAACACTGAAAACAATTTCGAAAACAAACTCAACTAAACAGTTTGATGAATAAATATATTACAATATATAACATAAGCCAAGAAATAAACTTTGAAACCAATATGAACAAAATCCACGTCAAACAAAATCATTTCGATCATTAAGAATATGACTCACTAAAGTCATGAAAAACACAGGATTCATTACCAAAAAAAAAAAAAACATCTTTAGTCTTTATAGATTTTGCCTAAGTACCCAGATATGATGACACATACTCACACAAAAAGAGACATAAACACGGACAATTAAAGAAAAAATAAGAAAAACAAAAAAGATGTAAACACGGACAATTAAAGAAAAAATATAGGAAAAAAAAGTTAGGAATAGAAATATAAGATAAAGATGGGTTACCCTCAAAAAGAATAATCCATGGATATTCATTGAAATTTTCTAGATAATTTCTGATAATAGAAAAAATAAAACCCAAAAGTTATGATATTAAAACTTCCAAAAGGCCAAAAAAAAAATTTTAAAAAAAGCAGAAGATTCAAAGCTTCAAAAGTGTTGAAATAAAACAATATATATATATATATATATATATATATATATATATATATATATATATAAAATTACGCAATAGAGAAATACAATAGAAAGAAGGGAATCCATGATTATAACTTTTCCACTTATGTATTGGACTCCTCTCCTTCTTCGGTCAATGCATCAAGGTTAGGGTTATTTGATTTGTTCAATAAAAATTTGAAGATTTAATTAAAAGATTCAGGCCCAGTAATTAAATAAACAAAACAACAATTGACAAACTTATAAGAAAAAGCAACAAATCTATAATTTTTATTGAACAAATCAAATAACCCTAACCTTGATGCATTGACCGAAGAAGGAGAGGAGTCCAATACATAAGTGGAATATGTGAATTGTGAAGCATGAGCCGCCCTCAAAAAAAATCTTGAAGAAAAATAAGTTTTAAGGAGAAAATTGTGTTGCGGCAAAAATAAGTTTTTGGGGCTTAGGTTTTCTACGCAAGCAATTCTTAAATAGGAGAGAGTAGAGGCGGTGGGAGAGTGTCCTTATTTGGCTAGAAGTCTAATTTGCATTGGAAAAGGAAAACAGTGATGAGGTGGAAAATTTAATTTAATTTAAATATTATGCTGACGTGGAAAATTGTAATTTAATTTAAATATTGTGCTGACGTGGAAAATTGTGGGAGTTTCAAAAGTTTCGGTTTTATATATATATATATATATATAGATAAGTGGATTCTAAACGGACACTTCTCCCTCAACTTCATACATAAGCCAAATTAATACTTTTGTAAAGTCTGAAGTTTAAATAAATTACTAACGCCTCTCAGCTGGACACAATTTGATGAGAGACAGCTCAAACAGGGAGATGGTCTCTCTCAATTGAACAGCAGCGTCCCTCCCTCTCATCTCCAATCTCGCTGTTTCATCACCGTGCCGTTCAATAGCAACAACGATGTAGCCTACTCACTCTGATCTGGTGCGGTGAAGACTACTCAAGAGCATGCTTCATCTGTCCTCTCTCTTCTACTTTTGTGCCTTTTTTTGTGTCTAATATTCAGTTGCATATCCTCTGAAATCGTGGTCGCGTTGTGGGTTAATATAATTTCTCTTGAATTTGAATGCTGCTTTGTATTTTAATGTTGGAGTGCGGAAAGGTAGGGCTATTGGGGTGGGGAAGGTATTTTTGAATGTCAAAAATTCTCTTTTGGTTTTTAGTTCATGACTAGGCTGATTTAAAGAATAGCTAATACGGTTAATTTTTTTTTTTTTTTTTTTTCTTTTCTCTTTTGAGAAACAGAAAAGACTTCCATTCCATATCAGCAAGAAATAGCAAATTACATCAAGTCTTGTTGGACAGTTTCGAAGATAAACATTGGGTTTCTTCAATCAAAATTCTATTTGAATCTAAACACTGGCTTGCCAAAGCTAACACGGTTTTATGATCATAATAATTTGTAACATATTTCATCGAAAAATAAACATTATTTATAAAATAAGGATAATACTAGTTTAGTGGAATGCTTCCTGTTGAAACAAAAAAAATACACATTAAAACAAGGGTAATTCTACGGCACCCCCTCTTTTTTGGGGATATGGTACCCACTAGTAGGCAACTTGTTATACCAAGCTATCAAAACATCACATTTGATAGTACCATCTTCATATTGTGTAGTACTAACATTACATGTGACTGTACTTTTGTCACATACAGTGGTTCCCTTATTTTTTTTTTTCTCACATTTGATGGTACAATACTCACATTATGCAGTACCAATATGACATGTGACTGTACTTTTGTCACATACTGTGGTTCCCTTATTTTTTTCTCACATTCGATGGTATCATTCTCACATTGTGCAGTACCAACATCACATGTGACTATACTTTTGTCACATTCGGTGGTTCCCTTATATTTTTTTCACATTTGATGGTACCATCCTCACATTATGCAGCACCAACATCACATGTGACTGTACTTTTGTTACATTTGGTGATTCTCTTATATTTTTCTTATATTTGATGGTACCATCCTCACATTGTGTAGTACCAACATCACATGTGACTGTACTTTTGTCACATTTGGTGGTTCCCTTATTTTTTCTCACATTTGATGGTACCATCCTCACATTGTATAGTACTAACATCACATGTAACTGTATTTTTGTCACATACGGTGATTCCCTTATTTTTTCTCACATTCGATGGTACCATCCTCATATTGTGTAGTACTAACATCACATGTAATTATACTTTTGTCATATTCAGTAGTTCCTTTATTTTTTTTTTCTCACATTTGATGGTATCATCCTCACATTGTGCAGTACCAACATCACATGTGATTGTACTTTTGTCACATTCGGTGGTTCCCTTATTTTTTTCTCACATTTGATGGTATCATCCTCACATTGTGTAGTACCAACATCATATTTAACAATTCTTTTGTTACATTTAGTGGTTCCTTTATTTGTTTCTCAAATTTGATGGTTCTATTATCACATTATGCAGTATCAAATATGACAGTTCTTCTGTCACATATAATGGTTCCTTTATTTTTTTCTCAAATTTGATGATTCCATTCTCAAATGTTTATAGAAAATGCTATAGATTTGACACAATTTTTTGGGAACTAATATACGAAACCAATACAATTTTCTATTGATAACCCTTGCATCATTACATAGTGTTGAGATTGACCATAACATTTAATCTAAAGCTCCATTGAGTGCATGAAAGCATGATTTGGCATCCTCTTTCACTATGATGTTCTTGAATTCCCTTATCTTGGCTAACTATGCTACCCATAAAATGGCCACTACTTCTGTCATTAAAAGATCATTGAAATTAAACTTTTTTGTCCAAGCTTTAAGATAGACTGCGTTTCATCTCAAGCTACTTCTCTCTCTCTCTCTCTCTCTCTCTTAGTGAGTCTTAGAATCCCTCTCACCCTCTGCATTTGAGATATTTTAAAATATTTTGAAAATTTCAATTTCATATTTTAATAAAAAGATATTGGATTCTATAAAGAGTCTCAATCTCTCTCACTATCTTTACCTCTCCAAGTAACTCTTTCAAAAGGATGGCTCAAATTGTCATTGCTCATCAATTTTAGTGAAACACTTGATAATAATGTCCTATGAGTTCCAAAATATCATCATTGTTGTCTCAAAGCTAGAGAAATGCTTTAGATTATTTTTTTATTTGATAATGAAATTAAAGGGCAAATGAGTCAGAGCATAGTTGTCAAAACATGAATCGTATAGAGAATCGATTTTTGATTTTTTCGTATCGTGTATCGTAAGATACACAAACACTTAATAAAATTTATAAAAATTATAGATATACATCTATAAATTGTATATTCATTATAAATTTTAAATATATTCAACTAATGACTAATTTATATATCACTTATGTAATAATATTTAACAAGCTAACTAAATAAATCAACCTAGCATGTGTTTATAACATACACATTCGAATGGTTTAAATTTAAAAGTGATAATATATTACAAATGATCAAAAAATAATAATTTATTTTCATCATAATGCCTAATAAACCTCATCTAAGTCAATGTTGTCATCGTGTTTATCATTTTGCAAATATTTCTTCATTAAAATTTTCTTCACCGTCATTAACATTTACTATCTCTCCTTGTTCTTTTTATTTTAATAATTTAAAAAAAAAAAATTCTTCTTGGCATTCTAGTTTCTTGGACTTATAACAATAATGACAAAAAATAATAATAATAATATTGTCAATTAATATCTTATTAATAGTTGTAGGGTCACGTTTTTCAGGCCTTGGTCCAAGATGCGTGGGACCTTAGACTAGTGAGCTCGGTATAATGAATTTGTAAAGAGTGGGCCAAAGAGCTAGGCTTTAGGGTATAGGCAACGGTCATCACGGTGTTCTTTACGATCAAGTTGAGGCGAACTGGGTTCATCTGAGTGGATTGGTCATCGGCACGGCTTGGGCAGCCCTTCCCTTAGACACTTCCGTTTTCTCCGTTGTCCTTTTCTGCTTTAATGCTTTTCCTGCTTTGTGGGACGATAAGGGGTGTCACTACTAGTGGCAGGCTGCCTCTTTTATCCTCGGCTATATCCACGCCGATGAGGATTCTCCTCATGGCCGAGGAGGGGATTTTCCTTAGGCTGGGCCCCTGACCCAGTGTAGACATCGACATGGGCCTATTGGTCTTTTACCCCCCACAATAGTCCCTCAAAATCCTGCTGTCCGACTCTTCGGACGAAGAGGAGGGTTTTGGTGACATTGGGCCTTTGGTGACATTGGGCCTTTGTCACGGCTTGCCAAGTCTTGCCTTCCATTAATGCCCGAGTCTCTTCGTTTGCCTGAGGCGTGTTCTTGGCTGTGAGACATCCTTTTAGCCTATCCAAATCGCGTTCCTGTCATTTTGGTACACGAGGCGTGCTTTAATTAGGGCCCTTTCACGAGGTGACATAAATCCAATGGCTAAAGACTACATTGGAATTTGAGCGAGATTTATCTCGTTCGCAGCTCCTTCTTGGAGATTTGGGTGAATTGATTACCACCGGGTTTGCCCCCTATATAAGACGCACAGTGGGAGATCACTCCCTTTTATTCACAAACCCTTAAGCCCCCCTTTTTTTAGGTTTCTAACTCTCCACATGTTCCCAAAGTCCCTACTGTGAGTGTGACTGAGATAGATTCAAGGAGTGAAATGGTCATGGTTAAGGCGAGGGTGAAGGAGCCAAACCCTCTTCATAAGCCTTGGTTGACTCCGAGATTCAGAATGGCCCGGTCAGGGCATGAGAGACAAAGGCTCAAGACATTTCTTCTCCTCGATAGGGCGAGAAAGGAGCCTTTTCTTCCTTCAGCCAAAATCCGAAACAAGTGGAGGTCGCATTAGATTTTTGGTGCGACAGTACTGGGACTTCCATCCGGCGCTGTGTGTTACGCACATTAGGGCTTGGACTTCCTATCACCGGTACCATCCATGCTTGCTCGATTGCTACTAGAACGATACTTGCTCGATTACTACTAGAGCAAGTATGGGGATTCGGCATCCCCGCTTCTTCCACTCTTCCACCACTGGTGCCATCCAGACTAGCTTAGTTGCTGTTAGAGTAAGGTTATGGAACAAGTGTCTCTGCTTCTTCTTCTCTTCCATCATTGGTGCCATCCAGACTTGCTTAGTTGCTGCTGGAGCAAAATTGAAGGATCTACCGTTCCCGCGTACCCCTTTTTTTTTTTTCTTTAAAGTTAGCTTATGAAATAGGCTTGTTTAAACCCTTTTATGTATATTGTACTTTCTCTTTATTTAATAAAAGATGATTTTATCGCATTTTATGTATCCTTTCTTTTCTGCAATAATTATGTTGTGAATGGATGTGTTGGCATCTTTTCTTTCGAACTGTACTTAGGATCGATGCCCTTGTCGGTAAAGAGTTATCACTTTGAACTTATCGAAACCGATGGGCACAACAATGCCGATTTTAAATAGGTTAACTATATAAGACTAACCGGGATGATAGCCGCACGTTCTGTATTGCGAACAGGGTGACCACCTGAGGACGTGTGATCTAAAATAAACTGTCCGAAGGGGTCGCTGGGTACTAGGGTTCTTTTCCGCGTTTCCGATGATATTCGTAGCTTTAACTTGTTTTAGGTGTCTGGTCCGAGGACCAAGGCATGACTGTACCTGGTCTAAACACTCGGAAAGGCACCATTGTGTGTTAGTTTCCATAAGGCCGGAGGGTCGAGGACCATACAAGACCTCCATTCTGCCTAGGACTTAGGCCTTTCTTGAAGTTGCCTGGTTCTATCTAGCACTTAGACTGTTAGAGTGTCTAGTTTCCCCATAGGTCTGAGTCCGAGGACCATGCAAGACCTCAGTTCTGTTTAGCACTTAGGCTTTTAGAGTGTCTAGTTTCCCCATAGGTTTGAGTCCGAGGACCATGCAAGACCTTGGTTCTGTCTAGCACTTGGGCTTTTAGAGTGTCTAGTTTCCCTATAAGTTTGAGTCCGAAGACCATGCAAGACCTTGATTCTGTCTAGCACTTGGGATCTCAGAGTGTCTAGTTTCCCCATAGGTTTGAGTTCGAGGACCATATAAGACCTTGGTTCTGTCTAGCACTTGAGCTCTCAAAGTGTCTAGTTTCCTCATAGGTTTGAGTTCGAGGACCATGCAAGACCTTGGTTCTGTCTAGCACTTGGGCTGTTGGAGTGTTTAGTTTCCCTATAAGTTTGAGTCCAAGAACCATGCAAGACCTTGGTTCTATTTGGCATTTGCGCTCTCAGAGTATCTAGTTTCCCCATAGGTTTGAGTCTAAAGACCATGCAAGACCTTGGTTCTGTCTAACACTTGGGCTTTTAGAGTGTCTAGTTTCCCCATAGGTTCGAGTCCGAGGACCATGTAAGACCTTGGTTCTGTCTAGCACTTGGGCTTTTAGAGTGTCTAGTTTCCCCATAGGTTTGAGTCCGAGGACCATGTAAGATCTTGGTTCTGTATAGCACTTGGGCTCTCAGAGTGTCTAGTTTCCCCATAGGTTTGAGTCCGAGGACCATGCAAGACCTTGGTTCTGTCTAGCACTTGGGCTCTCAGAGTGTCTAGTTTCCCCATAGGTTTGAGTCCGAGGACCATGCAAGACCTTGGTCCTGTCTGACACTTGGGCTCTCAGAGTGTCTAGTTTCCCCATAGGTTTGAGTCTAAGGACCATGGAAGACCTTGGTTCTGTCTAGCACTTGGGCTCTCAGAGTGTCTAGTTTCCCCATAAGTTTGAGTCCAAGGACCATGCAAGACCTTAGTTCTGTCTAGCACTTGGGCTCTTAGAGTGTCTAGTTTCCCCATAGGTTTGAGTCTGAGGACCATGCAAGAACTTGGTTCTATCTAGCACATGGGCTCTCAGAGTGTCTAGTTTACCCATAGGTTTAAGTCTAAGGACCATGTAAGACTTTGGTTCTGTCTAGCACTTGGGCTCTCAGAGTATCTAGTTTCCCCATAGATTTGAGTCCGAGGACCATGAAAGTCCGAGGACCATGCAAGACCTTGGTTTTGTCTAGCACTTGGGCTCTCAGAGTGTCTAGTTTCCCCATAGGTTTGAGTCTAAGGACCATGCAAGACCTTGGTTCTGTCTAGCACTTGGGCTCTCAGAGTGTCTAATTTCCCCATAGATTTGAGTCCGAGGACCATGCAAGACCTTGATCCTGTCTGACACTTGGGCTCTCAGAGTGTCTAGTTTCCCCATAGGTTTGAGTCTAAGGACCATGGAAGACCTTGGTTTTGTCTAGCACTTGGGCTCTCAGAGTGTCTAGTTTCCTCATAGGTTTGAGTCCAAGGACCATGCAAGACCTTGGTTCTGTCTAGCACTTGGGCTCTCAGAGTGTCTAGTTTCCCCATAGGTTTAAGTTCGAGGACCATGCAAGACCTTGGTTCTGTCTAGCACTTGGGCTTTTAGAGTGTCTAGTTTCCCCATAAGTTTGAGTCGAAGGACCATGCAAGACCTTGGTTCTGTCTAGCACTTGGGCTCTCAGAGTGTCTAGTTTCCCCATAGGTTTGAGTCTGAGGACCATGCAAGACCTTGGTTCTGTCTAGCACTTGGGCTTTTAGAGTGTCTAGTTTCCCCAGACCTTGGTTCTATCTAGCACATGGGCTCTCAGAGTGTCTAGTTTACCTATAGGTTTGAGTCCAAGGACCATGCAAGGCCTTGGTTCTGTCTAGCACTTGGACTCTCAGAGTGTCTAGTTTCCCCATAGATTTGAGTCCGAGGACCATGCAAGTCCGAAGACCATGCAAGACCTTGGTTCTGTCTAGCACTTAGGCTCTCAGAGTGTCTAGTTTCCCCATAGGTTTGAGTCTAAGGACCATGCAAGACCTTGGTTCTGTCTAGCACTTTGGCTCTCAGAGTGTCTAATTTCCCCATAGATTTGAGTCCGAGGACCATGCAAGACCTTGGTTTTGTCTAACACTTGGGCTCTTAGAGTGTCTAGTTTCCCCATAGGTTTGAGTCCGAGGACCATGCAAGCCCTTAGAACCGCGCTCCATTTAGCAATCCTTTCCTCGTAATGAACACTCTAAAGCGTGGACCAAAGCGGAGGCTAAGTTATGGCAACGACGACGTGTTCTTGGAGATGATGGGGGCTTTGGCATAGCTTGCACCACTGCCAAAATGGTCCTCTCGAGGGACTCTTGCTGATAGGACCTTGACCATGATTAATCGTCGCTTTTGCCAACGCACAAGTTCTTCCCACAGACGGCGCCAATTGTAGGGTCACGTTTTTTCAGGCCTTGGTCCAAGATGTGTGGGACCTTAGACTAGTGAGCCCGATACAATGAATTTGTAGAGAGTGGGCCAAAGAGCTAGGCTTTAGGGTATAGACAACGGTCATCACGGAGTTCTTTACGATCAAGTTGAGGCGAACTGGGTTCATCTGAGTGGATTGGTCCTCGGCACGGCCTGGGGAGCCTTTTTTGGTACCTCTGGTGTGTTGGGGGTCTCCGCGCCCCTTCCTTTCTGTCTCTCTTTACTCCCTTTTTATAGTAGTTTTCTTCCTCCTGAATGGGGTCTCTAGGGTAAGTACTTGTCCCATCAGCCTTTCTCTCCAGTTGTTGGGAGTGGTTGTAAGGACAGAGAAGTATGGTCATGTCAGGCACAAGGCACTGAATGCAATAATGGCAGCCCTTCCTTTAGACACTTCCGTTTTCTCCGTTGTCCTTTTCTGCTTTAGTGCTTTTCCGGCTTTGTGGGACGATATGGGGTGTCACTACCAGTGGTAAGCTGCCTCTTTTATCCTCGGTTATATCCACGCCAAGGATGATTCTCCTCATGGCCGAGGAGGTGTTTTTCCTTGGGCTGGGCCACTGGCCCAGTGTAGACATCGACATGGGCCTATTGGTCTTTTACCCCCCACAATGGTATAGAAAATAAATTTGCAAATATTAAAGTGAAGTGTAAGTGTGTACTGTGTAGTCTAAATTTTATAGGAAAAAGAGAGGGGAAAAAAACTTGTTTATCATTTTGCAAATATTTCTTCATTAAAGTTTTCTTCACCGTCATTAACATTTACTATCTCTCCTTGTTCCTTTTATTTTAATAATTAAAAAGAAAAATTCTTCTTGGCATTCTAGTTTCTTGGACTTATAACAATAATGACAAAAAAAAATCATATTGTCAATTAATATCTTATTCATAGTATAGAAAATAAATTTGCAAATATTAAAGTGAAGTGTAAGTGTGTACTGTGTAGTCTAAATTTTATAAGAAAAAGAGAGGGGAAAAAAACTTAAGAATATGTTATTTTATTAGGCCAAATTAAGTAAACTAATAATTTTGGGTTAAAAACAAGTCTAACAACTTGTTAGATTCAAATAAAAGTACAAATTTTAACAAAAAATATCATTTTAAAGCATTTTTCTATGTATCGTACAATATGGACGATTTTACGATATGATACGATTCATACGATATGCACACTACATTGTATGATTCACGAGCACTTATGATACATCGATACGATACGAAACTTTTTACATACGATACGATACGTATTGCATATTGTACAATATGTATCACGTATCGTACGATACTGACAACTATGGGTCAGAGAATATTTTATCATTCTATTCCAAAAAATATCCTTAAGCAAATATGAGAAATCAAATCAAAAGAATATAGAAGATGATTCAATATGATTTATTATGAAATAATAAACGAACAAAAATTCATTGTGGTTTATACCACAGACAGAGAAGGTTATCGCACCTACACTTTTATCTTATTACAAACTACAAATGTCAAAACTCAAAATTGAAGGTTGTGTATTATCTAGATGATGTATACAGTGCTCTTGTTTGCTAATAGATAAAGACTCACATTCACACTAATACAAAGCATTGTCATTTGAGAGGTTGAAAAAAAAAATCCAATAGTTCTATTTTTTAGTGCTTTAAATAATTTAAAACCTTGTTCTTTATTATCCTTTGAAAGCACTAGCTCTGCTGCCAACTTGTATCGAAAAAGTTCCAACAAGTTCTCCTACAAAATAATGAGACGTGTAATTAAAAATTATTCCACAACAATGGAACCAAATCTTAATATAATTCTCTCTTCTAAAATAGAAAAAACAAACAAACATATATTTATTAGGCATACCTGTATAAGTGCACCAATATTAAAAAAAAGAATTCTGCAAGGAAGGAGTCACAAGAACTTGCTTCATAAGGGATATCAAAAGTTGTCCTACACAAATCTTCCGTTAAGATGGATATCAAAAGTTGAGACATTATAAGAGCTTTGTATAGAAGTGGTTTTGCACTTACATAACATGAATTTCCTTTCATCTTTGATGTAGTCTTGAATTCATAGGGTTGCTTAACTTACCATAAAGGAATAAAGTTATAATCTAGACTTTGTTTGACGTCTATAAAAAAAACACATAAATTCATTAAATTGGAATTTTCTATGTGCTAAGTTGAATGCTTGATGGTAACAAAAAAAATAACAAATAGATAGCAGTCAAGGAAAAAGCATATAGTTATAAAGAAAACGAAACTACACTATCGGTCCCTGAACTCAATTATTGAAACCAAGTTCCTTGTCTTATTCTAATTTCTTATTTTTGATATCTGTTATTTCTAGGAAATCTGGAGTGCCCCTAGAAGAAAATATTGTTGCATAGGGAAATGATTTGGCAAGGAAGAACTGAACATCAATGCTTTCTCACAACAATATTATCCTAAAGAGGTTTTTCAGAACCAAGAAAAAGATGCACTGTTCAATACAAATAGAAGGTGACATTTCCTTATTCCTTTAGAATCTGAAATCGGTCTCCACTAATTACTAGAGCATCAGAGAAAAACTTCATTTTTTTCCTTTTTCCCATAGAGGTACTTTCCATTTATCAGACTTCTTAATATTATATAGTTGAAAATTTTCATTTTTTGCATTCACTGGATCTGGAAATCAAAGTTCGTATAATACAGATTTTTGAGAATATATATGTTAGTCCATCTGAATTTTGAAATATATATTAAGAAAATAAGGTGAAAACTATTGTAAAGTTCTATGTGATGTGGTTTTAGTGTTGCTTCAGTCCTTTTTTGTTGTTTTAGATGCATATGTAGTCCCTTTATCCTCTGTTTCTTTTCTAGAAATATGAAGGAAATATTAAGACATATTTCAATGAAATGATTTTTTAGCAAGATCTCTGGCAGTACACCTAATAGCTAGTTCTGAATTTCAGTAGTTTTGAGTTAGGACAAAAAAAGCTCTTTTGATCTCTGTTAAACAAATTGCCTTTGTTTCACTAGTATTCAATCTCTAAAGCAAAATGCCAGGACAAAATTTCACTTAAAAGGACAAAGATCTTGTTGGAATCCTAATGTATTTAGGTTATCATTTATAAGTCCAAAGTTATTGCTAATTCATATAAAAATTATAGAAAGACAATTGTCTCATATCCTTCTATATTTTGTTTCTTGTGGATTTCAGGATTGAAAGACACGAGTTTTGGCATATTGACAATTAAAGAATTTTGGTCTCAAGTTGCAATTTTTAAATTAGTCCAACATCCATAAGAGTAATAGAAAAAGATGCTACTAAATGGCAAGCTGCAATGGGCTAACGGAAGATTAAGTTTTAATTCTTTCCCTAGCAATGTGGCTTCTTCCGTGGGTGATTTAGATCCCTGTGCATCAGTCTAAACCTTTTGCATTGTGCCCTTTTGGAAGTAACTATACCACATCTTTATCTATATTCTTCTTCTTTTTATATTCAATGGAAGAGGGAGGATGGTTTCACCATCCATCCCACCTCCATTATTCAAGGATGAGAATTTGACAATGTTTTCCTGTCTTTTAAGTTATAATTTGTCCCCATTTTTGAACTTTGTATAGTTTCCACTTTCCACTGTGTTTTTCCCATTCTAAATCATTTATTTATGTCAATATTTGTATTATAAATCAACAATTTCTTAACAAAATTAAACCAATGTAGTTCTGATCCTTACCAGTAGATACAAACCCACAAGAAATCAGAAACAAATCAAACAAAACTCACAGAGAAATCAGAAACAAATCAAACGAAACCCCAAAAAATCATAAACAACTCAAACAAAATCAACAAAAAAATCAAATGAAACCCACAGAGGCACAAATAAACCTAGACAATCCTATCAATATTTTGTGATTCAGATTTACAATTGATGGAAGAGACAGAATCCATGGCATGCAAACAGATCACTAGGGTTTTTCCCTAACTTCAACAAATATAGAGGAAAAGGGTTAAGAATCAAAATCCCAAAAATGAATTCTATAAGAAATTTAGAGACTCTAGACTGTAAAGGCACAAGATGCCAAAAAATAGATTCAGTGATTTACCTAAGAACATCCGCAATGAAAGCTGGAGAGAAGAGACGTTGAGATGCGAGAGAAGAAGAAGCAGAACTAGAACCGCATGTTTTTTTTTTTTTTTTTTTTTTTTTTTTTCAGTTTTATATGTTAACCTGACTGGCCGGTAATTGATATCCTATTAAAATTACATAAATGGCTAAGATTAAAACAAATAAATCTAATGGCTAAAACTTATGTGAGTACCGTACCCCCTAAAATAAAGAGGGGGTATAGGAGAATGAACCTTAAAACAAATGTACCTCACCCGAAAATAAGGGTTGACACATTAAAAAAATAATAATAATAATCATGTGAGTCCAAAAACTAGTAAAACGAACTACCTATAAGCTAGTCTGCCATTACCTATAAGAAAGAACTAAAGTGAGAAAAATAAGGGCTAAAGGAAAGGTGGGCACAACATTATCAAAAAGCAAGTCTGTCATTGTACATTAAAAAAAGGGAGATAAAGGGTGTGTTTGGATAGAACTTATTTTGTTGAAACTGAAAACTGAAAACTGAAAACACTGTAGCAAAATAATTTTTAAATGTGTGAATAGTGCTGTGGGACCCATTTTTAATGAAAAAATTGATAAAAAATGAAATTTTTGGGTCCGTGAACAGTGCATATGTGCACTGTTCACTGCAGAAAGTCAACATTTGCGGTTACTGTTCATTGAACAGTAACCGCAATACTCCAAAACGCGTGAAAAAAAAAAAAAAAAAAAAAAAGGAACAAAACGCAGCTTGGAAACGCAAACTTGGAATCCAAACACACACAAAGAGTGAAAAGATAACCACGGTAGGAGTAAATAAAATATTAAAAAATTAAAAAGCTGAAAGTCGGTAGTGGTTTGAATGTGTAAGAAGTTAACGGCCCGGAAAAAAGTACTGCACTTTCCTTACAGTTTTGGCCATGATTTGATCAGTTAACAAAAAAAATAGGGGAAAGCGGTTTCCCAATTCCTCTATAAATTATAGGAGTCTTCAGCAAGCCAAAAAAGAGGAAAAGAAAAAAAAAAGAAAAAAAATAAAGAGACAAGCAGAGATAGAGAGCAACAAGCAGAGGAACACACAGCATTAGGTGGGGATTTTATCAGTCACTTTCTTCTCTCAGAGTTTATTTAGATACTGCTTATTTTGATGAAAATTGAAAATTGAAAGCTAAAAATACTGTAGCAAAATAATTTTTAAATGTGTGGATAGTACCGTGAGACCCATTTTTAATGAAAATTTTGGTGAAAAAAGAGGTTTGTGGGTTCCATGAATCCCATGAATAGTACATGGGACCCACTAGAAAAGACAGAAACATGCTTCTTAAAAAAAAAAAAAATTGCCAAAACGTGAACGTAGACATGAAACTCAGTATCCAAACGGATACTAAATCTCTCCCTCTTCCTCTTTTTCAAACCTGAATTTTTGTTTGGTAAAACAAATAGGGTTGGGTTTCATGAGGAGTTCCTAACTCTATGCATGAAGCTTTAGATACGAGTCTCTAACTCGTAAATCCTATTTGAACATTACCAAATAAAAATTCTTCCAAGCTTTGGTTCAGTGTTTTCTCGATTAGAGTCCTTGACTTTACCAAATCAAATTCATCAATGGAGTCCTTGACTCTACCAAATCAAATTCATCAATGGAGTCCTTAACTCTATCACATTTTAATAGAGTCCTTCACTCTACCATATTTTAATGGAGTCCTTGACTCTACCAATTAATGGAGTCCTTGACTTTACTCAATTAATGGAGTCCTTGATTCTACCAAATTAATGGAGTTCTTGACTCCACCACATTTTAATGGAATTCTTGATTCCCAAAATCATTTTAAATAAAGTGGGGATTCTAATTCCTTCAAATTCCAACATGATTAATTTTTTGGGTATTCCTGATTTGTTAATCAAGATTGGAGTTAATAATTCACAAAATAAAATGACCATAAAAATTGATTTGAGGAATTTTTCCAATTCCCAATTCCTAAAACAAGTTAATAAAAAAATAAAATTGCTTCAAAGGAGTTTTCTTTCCCTTAATTAAATTTGGAAACCTCAATCCAAATATCATTAAAATTCCTACAAGGAAGCAAATGAAAGAAAAGGGAAAATTGCTTGAACATTCAACTTCTCAAAAAGAGAATTCATGATTCAATTTCCATAAAAACATGGTCTTTGACTTATCCTTGAGATTAAAACCAATTATCTCACCCAAAAGCAAAATTAAGTCGATGCTTAATTAAATACAAAGTGTTTGACTTAAATGTCCATCATTTAAATTGCGGAAAATCAATTTGAGGACTTTAAATCTAAGATCCCAAAATAAGAACTACGAATTGGCTTCATCCCCGCCAAGGGTACATAGGCAAGCTAAATAAATTATTAGGTACAGCCACAAATAAATAAAAACACATATCCCCTTAAACATGAAAATAAATAAACTCATGTACAAAGACAACGTGGTTGGAATCAAAGGGTTTTCCCTTGAAACAAGGGGTTGTAATTAAGAGATACATTATCTTGAATGGGCACTACTCACATCAATAAAACTCATACGCCAAAAGGCCTATGGGTGAAATTATGTTTGATGAATTAGACATAATTTAACAATTCTTGTTAAACATAATTTGACAACGTTTGTTAAACATAATCTAAAAATTATTGTTAACAATTTTCATCAACATAATTTTTGGCATGCCCAGTGGGACCCATTCTCCTTTTTTTCTCCAACTATGTTTCTTATACATCAATCTTCGTGTTGTGATTAGGTTTACCAATGGCTCCCCAAGTGACTGTTTACTTCCATAAGCTTCCTGCAACTACACGAGGTGCAAGTGGTTGTCGCATGACATTCACCCTTGGTCGCATGACCAACATCCAAGTTTCATCAACCTCAAAGACTTTAAAGAAGAGGAGGGCAAGGAAAAGTGCTAAGGCTAAAAAATTCCAAACCGAGGGTTCAAATGTGAATGACTCTAACACTATGGGTATGGCCCCAAGGTTTTTCCCCATCCAAATCATGATTGGCTCCATCCCAATCACATTGGGAACAACCAAGTGAGTAATGATGACTTCAACTAAAGAAAGGGAAGGTAGTCATCCTGAAACCTCGAAGGTTAAGGTCACTAAGAAATCTATCAAGATTTCAAAGAAGGCATCACTAAAGAAAAATGTGACTCCTCAACCAAAGGTAATGTGGCCTCGCATTCTTGAATTAACTTCACCAAAGAGTGATCCTGTTGTCAAGGGAAAAGATGTAGCCATGGACATTGATGCCTCCTTTGAAACAGGTCCTAGAAAAAGTGTAAGGAGAGAAGAAAGCCAAACTTCTGAATTATTTGATCACTTTCCATTAACGGCTCTTTGTGCTGAACAATCAAAAAGGGCCAAGTCAAACTTGGAGGTTCAAAAATGGGCATTCTTCTCAGGCTATTTGTTGGCAAAAGAAGGAAATTTTGGATTAGGGACAAGTTCAAAGCACAAAAATGTGACAGAGATTTGTAAGGAGGTTAATAAGTCACCAAGGCCATACTCAAGTCTTATCACATGCATGCTCCAGGGCCCGCCTCATGTCCCAATCCATCATCGATGATTCTTCAATCTCCACCACTTCTTCTGATACTATGGAAACACAAAGTGATTTTCATAGTCCACTATACGGAGATTTAGAGTCTATTTTTCAAGAAAAAGACTTTCCATAAATTCTAATGGATCAATTTGGAAAAGTGTTAAAGATCTCAGATGAAAGTGATTTTGAAGACATGCCGGTTCTAGTAACTAGCACCACAAATTTAGAAGAGCAACTTCAAGAGTTGCACAGGAAACTCATTGAAAAAATATGCCGAAATAGCAGCCTTGGCAGCCCAAGTAGCGTCTCAAGCAAGTACATCTGCTAGAATTCATGTGCCTACAGCTGAAGAAGGGCACACATTATCTAGTTCTATATCACAAGATGAATCAAAGACACTCATTGTTGAGGGAATCAAAGAATTTCAGGCATCTATAAATGTACCCGTTCATGGGTGTCGAAAGCCTTATCCAGCTCATTATGATATTGTTCCATTCCCAACCAGTTATCAAAAACCAAACTTTGAGAAATTTGATGGTTTGGCCGATTCCCCTCAAGAACATTTGGCACATTTCTATTCGGCTTGTGGAGAATCTACTTTGACAAATGCCTTGTTGATAAGGTAGTTCATGCAATCTGTCAAGGGTTCCGCATTCACCTGGTACACGCAATTACATCCGGGTTCAATTCACACTTGGGATGATTTGCAAAAAGCCTTTCTTGCCCAATTTGTAAGTTCAAAGAAAAATGTGTCAATCATTGATTTAGCCAATGCTTGACAAAAGTCAAATGAAAGTATCAATGACTTCATTACAAGATGGAGAAGCCTAAATCTCCAATGTTCTAAAAAGTTGACTAAACAATCTGCAGTACAGATATGTTCAAACAATCCCTTACCAGAGATTGCCACTTTTATAGGGGCTACAGAACCTTAAAGTTTTAATGCATTGGTCTCTAAAGCGAGCAATGTTGAAAGACAAATTGCCCGACAAAAGAGTACCACGCAAAGGGGACGTAATTTAGAAGGAAAAAGATACAGAAGGAAAAAAGCCCCGAAATAATGGAGAAGTAATGGCTACCTTTGTCAATAATGGAAGGCAAAATGGGAAAGGTAAGGAAGGCTCGAAAAAGCTCACTCTCGAAGAGAAAAAGAAAACGAAATACTCATTCCATGATGATGATGTGGAAGAGATTTTTAATGAGTTGATGAAAGAAAAAGCAATACAACTCCCTGAGCCTAAAAGACCTTCTAAAGTTGATAAGGTAGATGACCCTAAATATTGCCGCTACCATCAAATCATTAGCCATCCTCTATTAGAATGCTATATCTTGAAGAATATAATTAAAAAAAAATGATAAATGATGGTGAAATCAAGGTCAGTTCCTCTCGAGTACCAACTGCTGCATCAAATAGCATTTCTTTGCTTAAGGAGGAACCAAAGTCCACTTTGCCTTGCCCACTAGGGGCAAAACCAAATAATGTTGAAAAGATCAAAAAGACTCTAAATGTCAAGGCTGAGTCAAGTAGTCTCCCAAGTCTTTATGAGCTTATGACTAAAGCAAAATTAGACTTTTGGGAAAATTCCTCTAAAGATGGAAATGAAGAAGAATGGCAAACATATATTGGTAAGCAGTCCAAGAAAATGGCTAAATGGCCATTACCAATCATTATGCCCTTTGAGAAGCCAGGAGTCAAAATCCACGGAAAGAAGGATTCCAAGAAAAACAAGAAGAAAAACAAGAACACTCAAAAGAAAAGCATGAGTTTAGAGGAAGAAAAATATATTCAATATGAAAGATTGCCAATAACTCTAGTTGAATATCTTCCTAAGGAATTTCTTCAAAATCATTCGGAGGATGAGATGAAAGAGGAAGTTGTGCAATATTGCATGGTTTCAATTGATGACAATGAATGAGAGGTAGATGAAGTAACTTTGCTTTCAAGCCAACATTTGTTATTACCACAGAAGGAAAAATTAAGCCAAAATGCAAAAGATGATGCTTCTAAAGGAAAAGAAGGCAATCTCACACAACCCTTGTCACCTAGACTATGTGTTTCATGTTTGGCACGCATAATGTTTAGTGATAAGGACCTCCAACTTGGGAAAAAATTTCAGAATTAGTTCTTATATGTCAAGGGCACAATTGGAGATGTATGGTTATCAAGAATCCTACTGGATTACGAATCAACCGCAAATCTTCTCCCTTATAAGACATTCAAAGCAATGGGGATGAACTCCAAACAATTGTCCCCATCTAACTTGACCATTCAACGCTTGAGATGTTTTCTAATTTTCCTTTCTTTATGGTTTGCTCCACTTAGGGGTTGGGCTTTGTTTGATTGTGGGTTTTTCTTTCTTCAACCCACTCTTTTGCTCCTTTCTACAGTCTTGCTACCATTTCCTGCTGCACTATTCTGCTATTCCTGCTATGATGTTATTTGACCCACGCCTGCTAAGCTTCTTTGGGCCTACAACTTATTATTCTCTCAATGACTCAGCATGGTCAAAAGACTTTTTGTTACATTGCTTTCAGACTACTATATCCCATTTATTTTCTCTTGGGCATCCTTGGCCCATTTACTTTCCTTGGGCATCCTCGGCCCTTTCTAATTCTGCGTTCTCATAGGTTTTTACTAACTCCTTTAGGTTTTCCTAGCCCAATTACTTTAACCTTCATCCTTGGAGCTCATGGACTTTCCATCAACCCCTTACTTTCTTTACTTGCATTACTTTGGGCCTGCTGTGACCCATTCTCAATTTTCTACATCACATACTACCCATGGATTTGCTACTTCTCTCTTTCTGAGCTCCTTTAGGCCTGTTTGCTTCCTCAAGGCCAATTTGTTTACTTTATGGCCTTATGACCTATTATTCTTACCGCTTGAGCTTAATGGCTTTTCTATCCAACTACTAACTCCTTTCTACCCATGTTGCTGGGCTTCTTCCTTCTATTGGGCTTCCCAAAATGAGCATCAACACCTAGCTAAGCAAGCTTGGCAGTTATTGCATAATAAAGACTATTTTATAGGGTTTTAAGAAAAAATTCTTCTTCAATTGCTCTATTTTGGAAGTCAAAGGAGGTATGTCGAGGTCTTATATTTGAAAAAGTATTTTGAAAGATAGGGATGTGCTTAAAAAAGGAGTCCATTGGAGGGTTGGAAGTGGGGAAGACATTCCTCTATCTAACTTGTGGCTATCTTCTAGGGATCAACCTCAGCTTCAATTTCTTTTATCTGAAGAGTTATCCACAGCTCATGTAGTTGATCTCATTGATCAGCTCACCAAGCAATGGGATTTAACTCAGCTAGATAATTTATTCTTGCCTCACGAGGTTAGTTCTATTTTATCCATTCCTCTTTGCAGAAATCGAATTTAGGATACACTTATTGGCCTTTTAATCAATCGGGTCAATACTCTGTAAAATCTAGTTACAAGTTTTTGGCTGAAGAGTTCACAGACCAGGATCAAAGAGAGTCTTCATCGGGTAAAGTGGAGTGGAAGAAAATATACGGTTTGACAGTTCAGAGTAAGGTAAATAATTTATTATGGCGAGCTTGCAAAAACTCTATCCCATATAACAAAATCTATTCATCCTTGAAGACATCTGCGATCATTGCCATCAATCTTTAGAAGATACTTTGCATGCTCTTTGGAGTTGTCCTTGTCTTTCACCAATCTGGGATTCAGACTCAATGTGGAATTTTCGAAGTTCAACATCTTTCTCTTGGTTTGGGGACCTAGTTACGTATGTTATTGATAGAGGAAAGAACAAAGATCTCTTCAATGTTTTGGTGTGGACAATCTGGTACAGGAGGAACTTGCTGTGAACGAGCAATAAATCATTCTCCATTGGTTAGGTGAGGCCTACTATAGCTACTGCTTATGAAGATTTTACTCAAAATCGCCCAAGTGTTGCTCCATTTCCCGTAGTCCAGCTAGAGTTCGTTTGATTCCTCCACCTCGGCCACTTTTCAAAGTTAATTTTGATGGTGTTGTGTTTAATGAAGATAGGAAGGCTGGTGTTGGGGTTGTGATCCGAAACTATTTGGGATAGGTTATGGCTTCCATGACAGAGAAGTGCAATCTACCCACATTAGTTGATGAAGTTGAGGCTATGGCAGTGGTCAGGGCTGTAGTTTTTGCACAAGAATTGAGGTTTTCATCTAATATTCTTGAAGGCGATTCAAAGAAAATTATGAATACCTTTAAAAATGATGAACCTGCTTTTGCTTCTTATGGTCATTTGATTGAAGAGGTGAAGTTTTTAGCAGAATCCTTTGTTGTTTTCAGTGTTTCTCATGTTAAGAGACAAAAGTAATTCTGTAACTCCCAATCTTGCTAGATATGCTAGACATATCAGTGATTTGTCGGTGTGGATTGAGAGTGTTTCTTCACATCTTAATGCCGTAACCTTGGCTGATTTGGTTGTTTAGTCTTCAATAAAGTTACAATATTTCTTCTCATTAAAAATAAATAAAATAAAATAAAAACTTCAACTACAAGCTATGATAGTTAAAACTTCTGCTAGAGTTGTTGATCTGGTATCAGGCTATCTTTCAACTACCACTAGGCTTTCTTCTTTGGTTAATGATTGCAAGGCTCTTCTAAGTGAGTGATGAGGACCCAATTTTTGTGTTGTTTGCTTTGAGGCAACCAAGACCTCCAAATTGATAAATGGACTACATGGGAGTCCATACCTCCAAAGTGAAAACTCGCTCAATAATCATATTTTTCAAACATCCTTTATTAATGAACACAAAAACATATATATATATATATATATATAGATGGCTTTACAAGATAAAGTAACATTCAAAATCAAAGAAAACCAAATCACTATCTCTTATAAGTAGATAAGAATTATTTAAAGACTAACCTAACAATCTGTCATATTCTTATTTAAATATCCAACCCCTAATAATAGAACTATAATCTTGAAATGATAAATTATTTCCGGTGTTTTCAACTTAAACATCTAATGTACAACTTTTCACTTACCCTATTGTAACAATCGAATTTACAAAATAAAAATTTGTATCCATGTAATAATACTACTAAAAATAATATGATTATTAACATATAACTTATTAAATTATTGATGTGTCATTCCTATCTAGAAATCATGCTCTCTCTTCTTCATTCAATACGTTATGTACCTAGTGCATTACAAACCTCTCCACATAAACATGGGTTTTATCTGTTGAACCCACACCAATTAGAGCTTACTTTCCTATAAGAGAAAGGTGTAATACATTAGACGTAATGAATTATTTCACATGCAACTACGATGCTTAAACATTTTTTAGAAAGAAAAGAAGAAAAAAAAAAAAAAGAAGAGAATTAGGTACTCACCTGCAAATTTCCCAAGAAATATAGAAATAGAATCAAGCCAAAGATAGAAATAGAAAGTGCAAAGCAGTTTTCCCATATATAGTTACTTGTTTGGAGGTTTCCACCAAGAGAACTGCAAAAATGGCACAAATATAGTGTCTAAGATACTAATCTCAAAACTTTAAAACTACAATGCATAAAATAAAAATACACAAATTTTAGGGGAAACCAAGCCGTTAGAAAGAGATGTGAAAATCTACACTTGGGCATTCAAGATCATTAGTTTATGGCCTTCGGTCCTCCCAAAGGACCACGTAAGCAATACCTAATGATCCTCCTATCTAACAATATTGTGCCATGTGTTATAATTTATTAAGTAGGATCCTAATCACTAGACTAGTAATGAAAAAAAAGAACATAAAAACATAAAACATTAAAAAAAAAAAAAAAAAAAAAAAAAAAAAAACAACAACAACAACAACAAACAAACAAACAAAAACCTTCCCCTGCACTATTTCTGTCATTGACTCCATAACCACCACCACTATCCCCAATTCCTATGTCAACAGCGATATTGGTCCTCCCTAGTTAACTTTAAATAATTTGCAACCTGAATTAAATAAAACTCATTTTATATTTTCTTTTTCTTTTTGTTTTTTCTCATGGCAAGGTTGTAACCAAATCTACAAAGTGAGCCCCCAGAAAAAACCCAAACTCCATTCGCAATCCAAAGGTTCTTGTGCATTCGTGGAATGCGACCAAAATTCAAAAACTCCAAATGCCCTAAGATTTATGTACAGCCTCGTTGGCATTATTGATACTTATAGTGGAACTAGCCCAATTAGTCCTGTAAGAGAATTTAGATCCGAACATCTAAAAAATTTAGCTAGCATTTCAAAAAGTTATTTTATTTATTTTAACACAGTTTCATAACTCATACTATATCTCGTCTTCTATTTTTACATTCAACACATTAAAATAATATAAATAATTTCAACTATTTTAACACGCAACCCATTAAAATAATATGTATAAAACAAAAAATAAAAAGAAACGGTTAGTTTCTCCAATCCACCTCTTCACTCTCTTTTCCCCAACTCTCAATCTGTCTTCCTCAACCTACAGCACAACTAGGCACAAAACCCAAATTGAGAATCAAAACAACCCACAACGATCCATGGCACAACCAACCACAAAACCCATAGCAACTAGCCACCCAACCACCATCGTAACCCATAACCCAAGAAAAAACCCATCCACAACCCACCACCAAGAAACACCTTCCTCAGCAAAACCCAATACAAAATCAACCCATCAAACCAACCACAAACCCATGAACCCATTATGGCCCATTCCAAAATCAATCCCAAGCCATCACTACCATGACCCAAAGAAGAGAGAGAGAGAGAGAGAGAGAGAGAGAGAGAGAGAGAGAGAGAGAGAGAGAGAGAGAGAGAGAGAGAGAGAGAGAGAGAGAGAGACGTTGTGGACAATGAGAAGAGAGTGATTTTTTAAATGGATAAAGTTTGGTTGCAAGTTAGGTTGTAGCCTAAAGTTACAACTCCACTTAATATCTTTTAATTGAATGTGAATTTTAACAAATCCACCATTAGGTCCATTTTCTTTTTTTATTCTCTATGCTTGCAAAATTTCCAGAAAATCAAAGATCAATTAGTTATGTCATCAATTAAATGTTTAAATTTGTAATCTAAAATTATGCATAAAAAAATAAGTTTATGAATCATATAGTAAATAACATCTAATTGACATAAAATTTAATATATATGTTAAAAATATAAAAAACATACAATCTAACGGTTAGATTTTCAAAATATATAGCAATGATTTTTTTTTAGTGGGAGTTAAGTTTTAGCCTTAGAATACAACTAAGTTTTTAGCCAAACTTTGTCATTTTTTAATTGAATGAAAGAGATAGAATTGAATAAATAATGGGGTTAAACGTTTAGCTTGTTGCTATAGTAAGTACTATTGATAGCAGTTTATTGTAGCTTGTTCCTAAAATTTTTTGGATATAATCAACCAAATGTATGCACTTTATTTGATATTTGAGATGCTAAAATAACATTTTGAATGTGAATGCTCTTAACAACTAAGCCAAAGAATTTTGGGTGTGTAAAAGAAACCCCATGAGAAATTTGGTGGCAATTTAATAAAGGGTGCGTGGGATGGAAGGTGAAAGTTAAGGAGACGGGGAAGAGTTTAACGATGAAGGGGGATGGTTACATATATATATATATATATATATATATATATATATATATATATACATTTTATAATTGGATTGCTAATTAGGATTTGACTCAATAAATAACACATGGCTCAAGATAAGGTTTTCCTACAGTGCAAAGCTTGGGTCTATTAGAACCGTTATAAGGGTGACATGTTCATTTTTGGTCATGTGCCATCATCCCAACAAGCATTGACCTAAGCCTAACTCTTTCCTTCAAACCAAATCAGAGAAAGATCGGAAGAAATTTCCTTCAAATTAGATTGCATAGTTCAAACACTTCTTCTATATTAAAACAAAAGTTCATTAGAGAAGAGAGTGGAAATTGGTGGATTAATAAATGTGTGACGAAGAATTATGTTCTTCTTGAATTTTTTTTTTTTTTTTTTTTTTTTGAAGCCTTCTTGAAAAATTTAAACGAGGGGAAATTAATTATTATAGTAATTAATATAGAAAAATAAAAGTCATGTGCAAACCTCAGATTTCGCATGCCCCACCAGAAACTGAAAAATAATTTTTGTGGAAAATCAGGCGATTCTAAGACACCAGACTGAAGGGCTGGAAGAAATATTCCAAAGTCAAAGGCCGACGTTGTATTTAGGACATATTTTCGGCAAATATCATTTATAAAAGAGAGATTATCTCCAGAACTGCGATCACAGTAAAAAGAAGTTCCATAACATCCAGTACGATTTTGATCACACGCTCCCTTCCGCTGCCAGCAAGCTGCTAGTCGTTGAATAGAGAAAAAATACCAAAACGCTCCCAATACCTAAAAGACCACAAAATCATTAATTAAACATTAATAAACTATATATATAGATATCCTAACCAATTATTATTAATTGTGAGCAATACTTAAGAGAAAAAAATAACTGTAGACATGATGAAACTTCTTAATATCTTTAAAAGATTATAAGAAAGGTATTAGAAATAAATCATTACTCAATATTTTTTTATTGGAGGTGAATTGTAATAAATTTACTATTAGATTACATCTTTTTCTTATATCTTCCATACTTAAAAAATTTCTAAAAACTTAAAGATCAATAACTATGTCATCAATAAATTGTTTAAATTGCAAGTTTTTGTACCTTAAAATTATGTATAAAATATAACATTATAGATCATATAGTACATATTATCTGATTAATACAAAATTTGACATGTGTATTAAGAATGTAAAGAACATGCAATTCAACAATTAAATTTTCAAAATATATAGTAATGTTTATTGTATTGAGTAAGATTATAGCCTTAAGGTCCGTTTGATTGGAGAGGTGGAAAAGTGAAAGGATAGAAAATGGTGGGAGGATAGAAAAGATTTTATTTTCTTTCCTTTTTGTTTGGTTGAGAGTGAAAAAAGTGGAGTGATGGAAAAAATAAGTTTGAATAAATTTACTCATATACCCTTGTTAAAAAATGATGCCCAATTAAAACAAAAAAAAAGTGATAAATAACCACAAAAAAAGAGTAAACAACCAAATTTATTTTTTTTTTTTAAATCATGTCCAAAAAAAAATCACATCTAGTTAAAAAAAAAAAAAAAAAAAAAAAAAAAAAAAAACAACAACAACAACAACTATCACACCCAAACCCTAGAAAATCAAAAGAAAAAAAAAAAGCAATATTACTGCCGCGAAGGAAAACAAAACAAAAAAAAAATACAACAAGGCAACGTTACTGCCTAAGGGTGAAGAAAAAAAATAAAGGCAACTTAAAGAATCACATCAATTTTCTCTCCATTTTGGGAAGAAAACATTTTGGTGGGCCGGGGCAGAAAAACCCTAGGTCCCACATTTATTTTCCATCTTTCCTACCTAACCAAACACATTCCAAAAATGTTTTTCTTCCTATTCTCTCTCCATACTTTTCCATCTACCCTATTTCACCTCCAAACAAACACATCCTTAGGATATAATCAATTTTGTAACTAAACTTTGTCCAAAAAGTAATGCAGGATAGTAGGATCATCACCTAGGGCTAGTTTAGATTTAGGAAGATAAGAGGAGAGTAGAGGGGGAGTTGAGTAAATTTGGCCGGAATCTAAACTAGCCACAAGTTGATAACATGAAACCTTTGGAATCTATATATATATATATATATATATATATATATATATATATATATATATATATTGTAAGGTTGAATTTATTTAACCATCTAATTGGCTTTATTTCGTGCCAAATTTGCTTGTAATTCAGCATTTAGTAACCCTGTATTTAGGTGGATTTGTTGTAAGGGTAGTGAGTGAGATAGAGTAAAGATTCCTTAAGAGTGTGCAAGAAAACAGAGACTCGCGGCTGCAAGCCGCCAGAAGCAGCACACGTGCCAAGCATGCTGGAAGATGAACAGTCATGCTAGCTGGAGCACTACAGGACAAAACAGGACAACTGGCCATACGGTTAACTCGCGACTGGATCTCGCGACTTAGTCAAGCCGCGAGCCACCCCTGTTTTGTAAAACCTGACGTTTCACATTCCTCTCCCACTCCAGTATAAATACCCCTTTTACCCACAATTGAAAGAGAGCTTCCAAAGAGAATTTTGAGAGAAAAACCCTAAAGAAAAACCAGATTGTTTCACCCACAATCTCTACCTTAGAGTCTCTTCAAATTCCTTAACTCTCTTCCTCTCCATTGTCAAATCCTTGAGAGGCATTATACCAAACCTGGTTCTTACCATCACCATCACTGTGAGACAGTTGTTTGGATTTCTGGGAAGCAGTTAGGAAGGAACCAATCTTCATTGGTTGATGCTACGGTCTAGTAGCGGAATCTGGGAAGCTAGAAAAGAAAAAGGTTTGGCGCAACCTCGTTGGAGCAAGAAGCTTGGAGGGCTTAGGTGCACTGGGTAGATTAGGCTTGGAGGGTCTATTGCTGTCCTTGTATCCCAACTGTATTTTCTAGTGGATTGTTTACCACTTGGAGGGCGGCGGAGAGGTTTTTCGTCGAGGACTTCGGTTTCCTCTTCGATAACACATCGCGTGTTGTCTTTGTGTTTGCATCTTCCTTCCTCTCTATCTTTGCCTTTTTATTATCTGCTGTGGTTTTATTTTGTTATGGCTTAGATAGTTTTTAACCAATTTCATATTATAGCATATGTTAAGTTTCCGCACATTAGTTGTTTGACATATTGCTTGAATTGGTTAAGTTGTATTTTGGGGGTTTAAACGTTCAAAGGTGTTTTGTACACGTTTTTTAACTTTCATTTGGTATCAGAGCAGCCTTGGCCACCCTTGTGTATTCACCCGACTTCTCCAAGAGTGAGTTATAATTCTCTTGAAGATTTGCTGTGCTTTCATCTTCTTCAGCATCTGATTCTTCAACAATTCCTAGTGATTCATCATCACTATGTTCTCCAAGGTCTCGTACAAGCAGATTCAACTCATCTGAAGACTCAACATGAGCAATAGTCATAAAAGCCGAATAGTTCCCCTCTCCATCACAGCTCTCTTCAGATTCTGATTCAGACAAATCCGAGTCACTCAAGGTCGTGGCATACACTTTACCTTTCGATTTCAGATAATTTGGACATTCCTTCTTAAAGTGTCCATGCCCGTTACATTCGAAACAAGTGACACCTTGTGTGGATTGGGATTCTTTTCCATCTTTCTTTTTGAATTCCCTCTTCTCCCTTCCAGAACTTTGGAATTTTCTTTTATCATCAAATTTGCCATTATTTTTGAATTTCAAGAACTTTCTGAAATTTTTGACAAGGTATGCAACATCTCTGTCAACCACATCTTCTCCCGATGAGTCTTGATCTTCCACCTTCTCATTAATGGTCTTTAGAGCAAGGGATTTACTCTTCCGTTGATTGGGCAGCGACATCTCATAAGTCTGCAGAGAACCAACCAGCTCCTGTACTTTGATGTCATCAAGATCCTTGCTCTCTTCAATTGCTGTCACTTTAGCACGAAAACTTTCCGGCAATGATCGAAGGATCTTCCTTACAATCTTTGAGTCCTCCGTTTTCTCCCCCAAGTTGAACTTACTGACCACCACCTCATTTAGCTTCCCATAGAAAGAGTCAAAAGACTCACTATCACCATTTTACTGCACCTGTTATTTTGTGCTTCTTTGTATTGTTGGAAGTTTGGTTGGGTCTTCACTATCTTCAGTTTGTGTTTATATATTGAAATTTTGTTTACACTGAATCTTGTTGACAATTATCTTGTGTGGTATTGTTGTTTGGTTCTTTGCTGTGGGCCTGTTCTCTTGCAGATGTCTCGTCGATCTTCCAGGGGTAAAGACATTGTTGCTGACGAACCAGCAACACCAGTTGCTAAAAGGACTCGACTATCATCTCAGGCATCTCAAGATCCCAATGAGGATAGGTTCAGACTTTCGCTTAACTCACACGTCTACTCAAACGTGTTTGACAAGTCAACCACTATAGTGGAACGGGTGGTAGAGTTCAACACCTTAGGGACCACTTTCATCCCTCGAATCTTTGAGAAACGAGATTAGGCAAACTTGTTCGGGAACTTTGATGATCCAATGGATGAGCTGGTCAAAGAATGCTTCTCCAATGCAACTGATCTTGGACCTGAACTCATTTTCTGGGTCAGAGGAACAGAGTTTAGTGTTACCCTAGACTCCATCGCAGATCTTCTCGGCATCACCAGACCTCAGAATGTGAATATAACTCCTTACGATGAACGAAATCCAGAAGTTGGAGAAATTTTACAAATCCTAGGATACGATCATGAAGTATCCAGTGCAGGAACATCCATCAGCACCGCAAAGTTTGCACCTGAGCTGACCACACTGAAGTTGATCATGTTCACCAATCTCTACCCATTGTCCAACACTACATTCATCAATCTTGGGAGAGATCTATTTCTTTGTGACCTAATTACAGGAGCCCCCATTGATATATGTGCTCACATCTACTACACCTTGAGGAAGACCGCGTGTCGATCTGCAGCTCGAGGAGTTATTCCATTTTGCAATCTCATCATGAAGCTCATTCTTCGTGAAGGCATTATTCCTCCTGCAGATGGAAAAATGTTGACTCGTCAACGTCCCATTTCCTTGTTCACTCTTCAAGCTAGCAGAAGTCACTCCTCTAAATCACCAAGGAGTGTTCACATCTCTCCGGTTACTCCATCTGCCCCTGACTCAGAGACACCTGCACATACCACATCTACATCACGTGCTGTTCCTGAAGCTTCACCGGCTAGTATTCCGCAAGCACAGACTGCTCCTCATACTGATAGAGTCGGCAGTGTACTTGAGCATATTTAGAAACGCGTTGATGAGCTTGTGGCACTTCTCTACTCCACAAACAACCATGTCCAAATGCGTCTCGAGACTATGGAGAATTAGCTAGATGATATTCAACGAAAGTTGGACGAGAGCCTTTAGCTATTCGTGACAAAAAGGGGGAGAGCATTCAGTAAGGGGGAGAAAAGTTCAAAGGGAAGTGTGCATAGTGATAGGGGGAGTACACACATACACATACTTTTGTCATACATTTATTTTTAGTCTTATCCTCTAAACTTATGGTTTTAGGTTTATGTTTGTTGGGTACTGTTAGTGTTTTTATGGTTGTTTCTAACTCTTTACTTATACTCTTGGTTTAAACTTTAATATATTTTGATGATGTTATTCAGGATGTTTTTTTTGTGTTTGTACCCATGTGCTTTTGTAAGCTTTTAGGGTTAATGTTTTATGCATAGTTTTGTAGGCTTTATGGTATGTACCTTGCTTAATGCAGCCTTTATGCTATGTTGAAATCAGTACTTTAATCTAAATGTTCTGCATTTTGGTTTATGTACTGTCACTCTTGTGCCCTTGTAGGATTGTTCCTAGATGCATATGCCTTGTGTGTTATGCATTGGTTGAGTGTTGAGTATACAAGTGTCTTGCCTTGTGCTTGTTAACTTGTATGTCCTTGTGTTCATTCCAAGTGTGAATGAGCACTGTGATCACTACCTTGTGATGTTCACTTGGTTGATCAAGCCATGGTTTGTTTCTTAACTCCATCTTTGCTTGATCCAATATTGCCTGTTTCATATGCATTTATAATTTTCTGCTTACAATGATCATGGTGTATTGTTGTGTTTCAGGAGTATTATGTTCATATGATTCAAGTGCTTCACAGCTTCTAGAGTTAGGTGTGAGTGAGTTTTGTTCAACTGTTCCCAACTCACATGTTAAGTCTAGAGTCTGTTTTAGGGTTTTGTCACGGAATAGCCAAAGGGGGAGATTGTAAGGTTGAATTTATTCAACCATCTAATTGGCTTTATTCCGTACCAAATTTGCTTGTAATTCAGCATTTAGTAACCCTGTATTTAGGTGGGTTTGTTGTAAGGGTAGTGAGTGAGATAGAGTGAAGATTGCTCAAGAGTGTGCAAGAAAACAGAGACTCGCGGGTGACTCGCGGCTGCAAGCCGCCAGAAGCAGCACACGTGCCAAGCATGCTGGAAGATGAACAGTCATGCTAACTGGAGCACTACAGGACAAAACAGGACAACTGGCCATACGGTTAACTCGCGACTAAATCTCGCGACTTAGTCAAGCCGCGAGGTCAAGCCGCGAGCCACCCCTGTTTTGTAAAACCTGACGTTTCACATTCCTCTCCCACTCCAGTATAAATACCCCTTTTACCCACGATTGAAAGAGAGCTTCCAGAGAGAATTTTGAGAGAAAAACCCTAAAGAAAAATCAGATGGTTTCACCCACAATCTCTACCTTAGAGTCTCTTCAAATTGCTCAACTCTCTTCCTCTCCATTGTCAAATCCTTGAGAGGCATTATACCAAACCTGGTTCTCACCATCATCATCACTGTGAGACAGTGGTTTGGATTTCTGGGAAGCAGTTAGGAAGGAACCAATCTTCATTGGTTGATGCTACGGTCTAGTAGCGGAATCCGGGAAGCTAGAAAAGAAAAAGGTTCGGCGCAACCTCGTTGGAGCAAGAAGCTTGGAGGGCTTAGGTGCACTGGGTAGATTAGGCTTGGAGGGTCTATTGCTGTCCTTGTATCCCAACTGTATTTTCTAGTGGATTGTTTACCGCTTGGAGGGCGGCAGAGAGGTTTTTCGCCGAGGACTTCGGTTTCCTCTTCGATAACACATCGCATGTTGTCTTTGTGTTTGCATCTTCCTTCCTCTCTATCTTTGCCTTTTTATTATCTGCTGTGGTTTTATTTTGTTATGGCTTAGATAGTTTTTAACCAATTTCATATTATAGCATATGTTAAGTTTCCGCACATTAGTTGTTTGACATATTGCTTGAATTGGTTAAGTTGTATTTTGGGGGTCTAAACGTTCAAAGGTGTTTTGTACACGTTTTTGAACTTTCATATATATATATATATATATATATATATATATATATATATATATATATATATATATATTTTTTTTTTGGTATGTTGGATCATTTGAAATGAATGTTTATCAAAGCCAACAAGACATTAATAAAATATCAAAACTTGTCAAGAATAAATTTATGTTGCATTTGGAAACTTAGATTTGGAATTGGATTTGGATTTTAAATCAATAGATTTGAAATGCCATGATTTCAAATCCATTGATTTTAGATATCATTTCAAATTCAAGAATTTTAAAGGTTTAAAATTCTTGGTAGATTATATTTGTCAAATCCAAATCCTTAACCTTTTTTAAACCATCCAAATTTGGTATTTAGATTTTAATTACCCAAATCCAAATCCATATGTCCAAATCCTGCCATCCAAATACACACTTTTAATGAATATGAAATTACTCTGTAATCCAACTTACATGTCCAGCAAGGATGTATAGAATGAAATTCAATGGAGCTTTGACCCGTAAGATTCTATCAAATTTCTTGTCATTTGTTATTAGTTTCCTCCAGGATAGGTAGATTTGATAAACTCTTGGCACATATTGGAAGAGAACAACAGCATTCAGGAATTTTACTTTATGTGTAGATTCTGTGCCTTTCATTTCTGAAATAATAATTCGAACTACCACCTGAATAGATTACAAAAAATTTCGTGTTTAGAGCGAATGGACAAAATCCATGTGTAGGACAATGATAAGTTAAAGAAACTAGTGATTTATGGGTGTAGCAGAAATTAAACTAGGATTTAATCTTTAAGGGGTCAAATTTTGAGTCCATTTTTTTATTAAAAAAATTTTAAAAATAAGAAATAGATTAATGGTCCATTTGGATTTAGGGGGAATAGAGTAGAATTGACACAAAATTAACTTATTTTCAACTAACTCTACTCTACTCCCTTTCACTCTCTCTCCCTCTCCCCTCAACCCAAACAGGTCCTAAGATTCAACACTAAATTAATACAAAAAAATGTAAACTATTTTTTTTTTTTAAGAAAAAGAAGAAGAAAACGAAAATGCAAACTAGCATTTACTAATTGTTGACAAAATAAAAATATAAGGAACAGCATAAAATAATTATTTTTTAATACCTGTCAACTTAATCATTAATTAAAGTAAAACTCAACAATTTTTAATCCTCAAAAGTCGCTTATGATTGATTTTATATTGAGTTTTGGGGTAATTTCCCTTTAAATGTACAAATTTTAAGAGCCAATTAGTATTCAACTTTGACCACTTAGTATTACAAACATAGATTTTACTGTATGAGTATCAAAAATTGATGTCACAATTTTGCACACATCATAAAAAGTAATTCAAATACTCATTTATTTTCTCATTGAAGTATCCTCAATTATATTCCTTGTTACATCACTTTGTAATTAGAGTCAAATTGTACTAATTTTGGAATTTCTAGAAAAAAAAAAATTATGGATTAACATAAACTTAACCCCATAAAGTGAATTAGTCATATTAAAAAGATAAGAATAGTACATTTAATATAAAATATTAACTGATATCCCCCTTACCTGTGGGATGGGAAGAAGAGTTAGAATGTCGAGTATGAACCGAGGCCACAAATATTTCTGAGCTATTTTCCAAGCATCTGTATTTAACTCAGGTTTTGCCAGTTTCCGAAGTTCCTCATCAATAAAACCAGTGCGAAATTGCAATATAATATGTAGTAGGTGAATGATATCGAAGAAAGTTCGCAAAACGAGAGTTGTTTTCCACAATCTACCGTCAAACTCAATGCACAACTTGTTTTGATTGATCACAGCCACAGGAAGGTAAAAGAACAATGGATCCACTGCTACTGCAGTCATACACGACAATACAAATCCTACCCTCCATCTTTTAAGGAATTTCTCCCTCGGGTCAAGAATATCAAGAATATATGTCTTCAAAGTCTTTTCTTCTTTCACTGAATCACCTCTACCATTCTTAAGAACTTGCCGTTGCCCCTCAATGTCGGCCTTCCTGAATAAAACACCACAAATATAAAATTAGGGAAATCAACTGCAATTTTGCTAGGGGAGGCTTAGGTCCCGTAGTGCAATTAATCCCTTCCCTCTCAAAAACATTTTTACCGCTTCCACTTTTTAACTTTTTTTTTTATTATTCAATAGTTGAGATTGAAAATTGCTTAATAGTTAGTACTACACCTAATCTCAATCTGATCCAGTATGTCCCGTGCATTGGACCCTACAGAATGCTACCACATGGTAGCATCTTATCGAGTGTCATCCTATCAAGTCTAGTACACAGGACACTAGACCCAACCTGAACTCATTAGTAATAATAGTTGATTGTTCAAATAAATTCAATTAGAGTAGGATTAGGATAGAGTTTTAATAATAGATTATAAGAAGTTAGTATTTATCTAGTCTATTTGAAAGTTTGTATTGCAAAATTTTATGAGTAATGCTATCAGTAGTTCGGTATTACAAGTTTTACTACATTGATCTTATAAACAAATGTGTCACCATTCACAAAGAAACAATTCAAATATTCAGTTATGAGATAATTGAAACCCACCAATCATATTTATTGTCATATCAATTTATAAGACTTATGTAGTAAAATTCGTAAAACTTTTAACATTTTCCTAAATTACATGGAGGTTTGGACCCACCACCCAAAGCGGTTCTATTTTTTGTGGTCTTAGCATTGTTCCAATTACATTGCAATACCTGAAATAGTTTAGCAAGATATGATTTTCTCTTGCTTTTTTTACAATGTGTAATTTGAAGTAACTGTCGAAAAAAAAAAAAAAAAAAAAAAAAAAAAAAAAAAAAAAAACAATGTATAGAGATTTTGAAGGTATTTTGGTATGATAATTTTTGGGGTTTTTTTACGTATATTTTTTGAGGTTTATGTTTTCTTGAGTTCAAAAATGGCTATAAATGTTTTATGCCTCAATGAGTGGTTTTTTTTTTTTTTTTTTTTTGGGTCTTTGAAAAATGACTTTGCCTTGACTTACTTTTTTTAGTATTTCAAAACACCCAAAAATTAGGATTTTTTTTTTTTTTTAACAAACGACTCCTTAGGCCGGCTTAGGCTATGGCAAGAAAAGATAAATGTTACCCCTTCATCTCAAATTGTTTGGCCCACTTAGGAATCCCAACTATTTAGGGAATTATCATTAAATGTCTTATTTCTTTAAAAATAAATTATAAGTTTCCTAAATTACCCTTAAACAAATTTATCAAAAATTTAAACAACTGTGCATATAAAAAATAAAAAAATAAACTTGTATTACCAAAATAAATAATAAGATAAATTCCATTCATACCCCTTAAGATTTGGACTAATATCATTTAGGTCTAAAATTTTTCAAAACTAATTAATTTGACCCCTAAAACCAATTTAATCCCGAAATCAGTTGAAAAAAAATAACTAACTTTTAAGGAACTAAGTTGACTTTAGAGACAAAATTAGCTAGATTTAAAAAATCTTGGATCTTGTTAGCATTCACCCAAATCTCAAAATATGTTAGTAGAATTTACCCTGAAAAATAATAATAATAATAATAATAATAATGTCGAGCAAAACAAACTAACCTTGCACTATTCCCTTGCCGATTGCAAAGATAACTCATAATTGCTTTTTTGAGAATCTGGATATTCTGATGACTCTTAACTAATGCTTACCGATGATTCAATGTCCAAAATGAAGAATCAAACTTTAAACTGTGTCTGGACCCTGCGAACTTTACCAGAAAACTCTGGATTTTGATCCCTGGAAAATTGGAAAACATATTTGTGCTTAGAAAAATAGTGACATACTACCAATTTTCATTTATCTCAAATGCAACTTCCCATGACCTTACAGGTGTGCACCTTAAGGCTTTTTCATTTTTTTTTTTTTTTCCTTGGAAGAAATAAGAAGATTTTCTTGAACCATACAACTCACAGTCACAAGATTCACAACTATTGACTTGGTTTTGGCCTGAGTCCAGTACTTCAGGCCACTGGATCTGACACGTTTCGGATTCGTGTTCATATCATGCATCTCATAATGTACTATTTTTTTTTGAAAAGCATCTCATAATGTACTAGAGTCTGAAACTTTGGACGGAAGATTTTCTCCTTAGCTTAATTGTTCAGAGTATGTAACAATAATAAACATAACAATAAGTAGTTCTAACCTCTAAATATAAATCCCCATAGAGTAGAAGAGAATGTGAATTTATATAAAACGTAAATCGAACCTGACAAACTCAAGTCGCACGCATTTTAGAAGGTGGAGCAATGCATAAAGTGGCAGAAGTTGGCTTTGTTATGGGGAGTTTAAGAGTGCGCAGAGGCAGAGCAGATGCAAGTAATAAGCAAGAGCAATTCCTGGCTTGCTCTTAAACAGAGTGTGAAGTTTGAGAGCCATTCACAATGGTCAATCCCTCAAGTCTTCTAATATTGTCGTTTTTTCAGCTACCGACAAGATGAGTTCAGAATCTTTGATTGGATATTTTTCCGGTCTTGTGTGAGAAAGGTACGTTTCACTGTCAATCCCTCAAGTATTCTAATATTGTCGTTTGTTCAGCTACCGACAACATAAGTTCAGATTCTTTGAGTGGATATTTTTCCGGTCTTGTACGAGAAGGTACGTTTCACTGACATACTGACACTAACAGAGTTGAGATCATTTTAGCTCACACAAGAAGTTCGCCCTAGCTAGAATCCAAGTATAGACCTAATTATTATTTGCGTAAAAACTCAAAACTTTTTATTATACCGACGCTACCATCGTTATCTTATCTTCTCAAAATGAACTTTAGGCTTTGTTTGGATGGGGGAGTGGAAAAGTGGGAGGATTGAAAATTGTGGGGGGATGGAAAAGTGGGAAGATGGAAAATATTTAGTTTTCCCTCTTATGTGTTTGGTTGGAGGGGTGGAAAAGTGGGAGGGTGGAAAACTCTTTTGTTTGGTTGGAGAGAAAAATGGAAGGATGGAAAATATAATTTATATAAATTGACTATTATACCCTTGTTACATAATATATTAGAAGTAAATTTATTTGTACTCATTAAATAATATAAAATTTACCACATCATATATATAAATTTATATTTACATTTTTATTATTATAATGTAAAAATTACATTATAATCTTTTTTTCTTTTTTCCAGATTTCAGCATTTTTTTTCTTTTTTTTTTTCACACGTTTCAGCCAAACATTACACCCTTTACAAAGAATTGGCTGGGCATTAACATGGACAATGGCAGGCAACAGGTAGGCAAGTGTCTTCCCTGACCCTGTTTCAGCAACACCAATTAGATCACGGCACCTTAGAGCCATTGGCCATCCTTGAGCTTGAATAGGACAAAGCCAACTTTTGTAATCTCTTCAATAATATAATCCGTTGTCAAGTAGGTACAAACATTATCTCACCAATGTCAAAAAAAGAAAAAATAACTTGCAAGTTGAGGATAAGTCAATGACCCACAACTAGATATGTAGGATTCGCACTACAGTTTAGATATTACATTGTCAATTAAAATCATTAGAATTCTAACCCCACAGTGGTAAAAATATCTAAGACTATGAAAGAAGATTTCTAAAATATATAAACCTTGAGAACTATTGCAAAATCATTTTAAAGAAATGAATTTACACATGTATTCTTTACATAAATCATACAAAGCAAAAAATTTTAACATCAGAGTGTATTCTATAAGGCAGCGGATAGGTGTCAATCATAATTATAACAAGAATTAACATATTACTCAAGCACAGTATGGTCCCAACACTGCTCCTTCCAGGTTGCCATACTAGCCTCTTGAATTTCTTCTTAGCATCAATCCAACACACCTAGCAAGTCCAAAATGCAGATCTGAACCAAGAAAAAATATAAAACTTTGGAACAAAATTATATTAATTTCATTCATCCATAGCACAATACAAGTTAAAATATTACATTATCTTCTAGTGTCTTAACTGAAATACAAATTCATCAAATATTGCTAATTATGTAATATACTACATTCAACCCACAAAAGTTAGCAAATCAAAATTCAGCTACTACCAAAAGTGAGTTGACACTGCATTCAACCCACAACAGTCAACTACTATCAAAAGTTAGCAAATCAAATTTACACTACATTCAACCCAAAAAAGTTAGCTACTACCAACAGTCAAGTGACAATTATCCAATCACTAAGGTTCCTTAGGATACATCATCTTCAACAATATTTGTCGACGTAACTCAGTAGTTGGAACACCAAAAAATGCTCTCATTTTGGTTGGATCCTTAATTAGGAAGAGCATAGCATCAAGTTGGTGTTCCGTCGGTATTCCTATTTTCACCAATTCAGAAAAAACTTCATCCTCAGAGTAACAACGTGGACGTCCTCTCTCCATGATAGCAAGTCCCTCTTTAGCAATCTCATGTCCTTGCATCATAATAGCAAGTCCCTCCTTAGCAATTTCATTTCCTTGCCTTATACTTGCTGCTACATTATCAATTCCGGATTGAAAAATTTCCATCTGCTTTTCAAGCATTTCAACCATTTCAGGTGTTTTCTTCGCCTTCTTGGACGATGTCTCACATGAGTAGGAAGGAGAGACCATTGGAGAATATGAATCTACATTTGGCATGCTAAACTCACCAAAGCAATCAATATTCTCTTCCAAATTTACGCTATCCTCTCTGTCCTTTTCCCATCGACGAACTTTCTCCTTTGCACTTATAGAACCTTCACCATTTGCCCTATCCTTGGCAAACAAATCAAACAGCTTCTCATAATGGTGAATTGGAGTTCTTTTCCATTTTTTAGCATTTGGGTTTGCCTATAAAAATACAATATACACTTATTAGTATTATTATTATTATTATTACAACAAAATACCAACACAATGTATCAACTTGCTCTAAAAAACATTTTACAATATCAAAATAAATATAACTAACCTCTATTAAAGGTTCCCACACTTCATCTTCAGCCTCAAAAAGTTCAATAATAGGATTCCATGCAAATCCACTCATGTTCTTGAAAAGGTCATAACATGAATGGAAAGTACCTTTCAATGTTTTGATGCGATTCTTGATATTACCTTTCTCAACTGTATAACCGAACGATTCTGAACACTTTTTACACATATTTGAGAAAGCATGAGAAGTCCATATTCCATTAGGCCTATTTCCATTGTTTTGTTCCTCCAACATGACGTTAAGTAAGAAACCATCCATGTCATCAGTCCATCTCATGTTAGTCGCTTTAGACTCACTATCAGTTGTCTTCTTCAATGTCTTAGGCATTTTTAAAGACTGCATGTTAAACATATTAGTATTTACAAGATTACATACAACTATTACAAAGAAATTAATAAGATTCACATATAAATACTTCAAACAAACCAACAAAACAAAATACGACATAACATAATGTTGCTATAAGTAAACTAGTAATTGAACATTTATCTAAAACATTAATAAAGTACACATAATAATTGTACAAAAGCAACTATTGGTAAATGTTCAGCAATAGTCATTCCATTCGAAACTATTCCATAAAGAAAAATACACATAAGCAAGTCAAATCTCATAACATAATGAGTAAAATTATTGATCATGCGATACATAGTCATTCCACATTCTAGTTGCTATACTAGTTCGTAATATTGCTCCTCTTCTAGCATCTGCATCACTATCATTTCTATTGTTTCTAGCTTCATTATGTATGTCATCATTCGAAATCTCTTGATCAACTTCTGCAATCAACCTTTCATCCGGATCAACTCCCATAAGATAGTTGTGCAATATACAACAAGCCAAGATAATCTCAGTAACTGTATCAACTGGAAAAAAAGGTTCTGTCATTCCAGATATAATAGGAAATCGTTTCTTCAACACACCAAATGTCCTTTCAATGACATTGCGCAAAGAGGAATGTCGATGATTAAATAGTTCCTCAACATTTTCTGGGCCACGTGCTGAATACTCTTTTAAATGATAACGTACACCCCTATATGGCGCCATAAGTCCACTTCTCAGCATAAAGCCCGCATCTACTAGATAATATTTTCCTATTAAGAAAATAATTTATATAAGTAATTCACTATATATAAGTAATTCTCTATATTTTTTATGAGTATGCTTTGTATTTATAACTTAACATTACCTCTAGGGATTATAAGTTTGTCTTCCCTACTTAAAGCGTTTTTAATTATCCTCGAGTCAGAGGCAGTCCCTTCCCATCCCGGTAAAACGTATGTAAATCTCATGTCAAAATCACATGCTGCCAATACATTTTGAGTTGTGTACTCTTTCCTCCCTCGATATCTAGGCGCATCTTTTGCTGACACTTTTACACGAATATGTGTCCCATCAATAGCCCCTACACAATCCTGGAATTAAAGCAATCTATTAAATCAAGAAATTTTTATTCATATTAAAGCAATCCATATAGTTGCTTAAAAATATGTTTACCTTAAAGTATGGGTAAAATCTATGACTATTTCGTATCTGTTGGGGAACCTCTGCTCCATTAGGTTGTAGAAGGAACTGATCTTCTAAGTAGATGACTGCTCTCAACACATTGTGAAAATGACGGCTTACGGTCTCATTAGAACGACGGAAGAAAAAAGAAACCGTACGGATTCTCTCATTATGTGCTAAAATGTAAAGAAACTTGGCTACTTGCTCTTCAATATAAGCATTCCTAGTGTCTTTAAGACGGCCAGTTCCTCGAAGAATTTCACACAACTTAGCAAAGGCATAAGGCCCCATTCGAATTATGTCTCTACATTTCCTACTGCATCTAAGTTCACTTAGTAATTCTTGCCTAACATTTTCTCTTTCCGCACTACTTTCGGTAAGAACTCTATCCACATAACGTGGACTACAATATATGCCCATCATCCATATTCCATGCACCACATGTACAAGAAGTTGCAAAATTGCTACATCTCGTCTTCTCTGCCAATCAGTCAAAAGTTGCAAACCAAATTTGTTCAATTCATGAATATTCCTTAATTGATCTTGACAATTTTCCTCCCAACTCTTACTCAAATCTTCCGGTGGACTATTATCCCAATTAGTTGAATTATCCATCTACCAAATATCCATCACAAGTAAAAAATAATCAATACATTGGTCATAATAATTACTAATTAAAGCACCTTACTCTTGTTGTTTTGTTTTTATCATCCCAAACATAACTACCAAAGAAACACTATATATATATATATAAAAAAAAAAAAAACTAATACACATAACTAATCATGTAAGAAATTATGTCAAGCTCAAGTTCTTAATCTGAGACAAATTATTGGTAGGTAATGTTAATTGCTACTTTCTAAAATCTAGGGATCAAATTGGATATTAGTGTAAACTTTTAGAACTACATATGGTTTTATCCCTTAAAAAATGTATTATTTTTTTATTCTTTTTTAGCATATACCATAATCACGACCAATTTCATAGCCATATTATATAATTTCCATCCAAAGAGAGAATGTTAGGCTTGCAAAGCCCATGATGTATCAACCATTCATAAGCAATAGGAATATGACAAAGATGTTGCCTAGAGTTTGTGTGTGTGTGTGTGTGTGTGAGAGAGAGAGCAAGAACAGTAAGGATGAAATGGACAAATGAGAATGTTGAGACCGATAATTGGATAGAATAGAAAGGATAGAATAAAATCTATTGCATTTGTAGGGTTATAGTTAGCATTAAGTGGTAAAAGTTACACGGTCATTGATGCTGTGATAAGGCTATGCAGAGTGTATTCTCAGGCTGTAAATCAAGAGTTCTGTGATGGAAATCCAGAGAAAGATAAAAACTGTGGAGAGGGGTAAGTTTGCTGTTATCATTACACACAAACTTGGATGGAAATTAACATGGATTCTAACAATCACAACTAATACCAACAGGATTCAGCAAACTTGGATGAAAATTAACATGGATTCAGCAAAACACAACCACTAATAAATGAAATCCTTAACACCAACAGATTCTAACAATCACAACTAATACCAAACAATAAAATCCACCAACTATGAACACACACAAAGGCAGGAACACATGTAAACTAAAATGCTATGCTCTGTAAAATGTAAACTATAATGCCCTATAATTCATTAAATACTAATAATTGAAAGAATAATTGATAATAGAAGTTACCAGTGGAGTAGTGGACTGAACTGACTGAAAATTTTAAGGCGAATAACAAGTACAGATACAGAGCCTCGGCCACTGACCACCGAAGTCCGAAGCAGAGGCACAGAGAAGGCGAGAAGCAGAGGAGGCAGTGAGTGAGAGTGAAAGGCACCGAAGTCCGAAGTAGAAGAAAACAAACAATCAATACACGGATTCTTTATATATTAAAGGGAAAAGAATTTAATATATATATATATATATATTGGAGAAAGATTCCGGGAAGAACGAAAAAAAAAAAAAAAAAAAAAAAAAAAAAAAAAAAAAAAAAAAAAAAAACAAATAGCGTCAAAAATGGAGAAGATCATACCTGTCACGACTGGAGAGGTATGATCTTAAGACCCTTTGGTTGGAGAAAAAAACAAAACGAAACTAATGAGTGCATGATAGATAAACGAATGAAAATATATATATATATATATATATATATTGGAGAAAGATTCCGAGAAGAACGAAAAAAAAAAAAAAAAAAATCAAATAGCAAAAAAAATGGAGAAGATCATACCTGTCACGGCTGGAGAGGAAATCACCCTTGGTTGGAGAAAAAAACAAAATGAAACTAATGAGTGCATGATACATAAACGAATGAAAAAAAAAAAAAAAAAATTGAATGTCATACGAAACCAAAAAATCAACAAGAAAATGAGGAGTATAATGAGGATGAGAAACAATAGATCACGTTGAAAAAAGAAAAGAAAACAGAGGAGTACCTGGACCACTGGACGGTTTGAAGCTGAGATGAGAAGATGAGAGAAAGTGGGTTTGTGGGCAAAAGTCTTCAGCTGGGTAGGTGAGGGTATGAATGAGGGTAGGTGGGTGGGTATTTTGGTAAAATAACTTCTCATGCAGTTTTCCCTCACTGATTTTCCTCCCGTTTTGGGAGGAAGAATTTTGTGGGCCCGGGAGAGAAAAGTTTCTCCCGGTTTTCCACCCTCTCTGATTTTTCCCTCATTCCAAACAGTGGAAAATTAACTTTTCCATCCCATTTTCCCTCCCCCATTTTCCATCCTCCCTATATTCCACCCATCCAAACACAGCCTTAATGTGTTTGATCTAAAAAAAAAAAAAAAAAGTTTACAGGACAAGGAGGAACCGGTGAGGCACTTAGACCAATGCTTGTCATATCTCATGATGGGTCAGTCAGTCAGTTTTTTACTTTTAAAAGTTGAACTATTTGGTTTGATTTGGTTCATTTTCTTCTATTTCAGTCAAAGTGCTGCAACTTCTAATTACTAGGGAGCTTAGGTAGCTGTACTACTGTGGTGTAAGCAAGGAAAGGATGGGGTGGAACTTGGCACCCGGACATAAAGTTGTTGAAATATTTTTCAACCCGTCGCTAATTTGTGCGATGCACGGAAAATGTATCGAGTATAATATATAATTTAATCTTTATTTATTTTATTACAACATCAAAATTGAATTTGTAAAATAAAATCATATAGTTAAAACATTTGTTAACAGCTATAAGTTTCAAACATTTATTAAACTATATTATTATTATTATTATTATTATCAACTTAACAGTATTTTAATATATGATACCAATAAGCTTTAAGAAAATGTCCAACACTGAAAACAATTTCGAAAATAAACTCAACCAAAACAGTTTGATGAATAAATATATTACAATCTATATTATCAGCCAAGAAATAAACTTTGAAACCAATATGAACAAAATCCACGTCAAACAAAACCATTTCGATCATTAAGAATATGACTCACTAAAGTCATGAAAAACACAGGATTCATTACAAAAAAAAAAAAAAAAAAAAAAAAAAAGCATCTTTAGTCTTTATAGATTTTGCCTAAGTACCCAGATACGATGACACATACTCACACAAAAATCATTAAAGAAAGAATCAAAGAACATACACAACATGTACATACGCTATGAAAGTAAAAATAAGAAAAACAAAAGAGACGTAAACACAGACAATTAAAGAAAAAATATAGGAAAAAAAAGTTAGGAATAGAAATATAAGATAAAGATGGGTTACCCTCAAAAAGAATAATCCATTGATATTCATTGAAATCTTCTAGATAATTTCTGATAATAGAAAAAATAAAACCCAAAAGTTATGATGTTAAAACTTCCAAAAGGCCAAAAAATTTTTTTTTTAAAAAATCAGAAGATTCAAAGCTTCAAAAGTATTGAAATAAAACAATATATATATATATATATATATATATATATATATATATATAATTACGCAATAGAGAAATACAATAGAAAGAAGGGAATCCATGATTATATCTTTTCTACTATTGAAATTGGCCAGACAATTAAATGTATTGCAAAAAATGAACTTAAAAATTCATATGTAAACCAAACAATTAGAAGATTTTGAGCCAAGAATTTATTAAAAAAAAAAAATTATGTGACTACACAATGGAGAAATATAATCTACAAAAAAAATGTCTACACAACATATAAATATTAGAGAAATATGAGTTACCTTTTAAATGTTAAAATTTAAAATATTAAAACTTTTAAAAGGTTAAAAAAATTTGAAGATTTAATTAAAAGATTCAGGCCCAGCAATTAAATAAACAAAACAACAATTGACAAACTTATAAGAAAAAGCAACAAATCTATAATTTTTATTGAACAAATCAAATAACCCTAACCTTGATGCATTGACCGAAGAATGAGAGGAGTCCAATACATAAGTGGAATATGTGAATTGTGAAGCATGAGCTGCCCTCAAAAAAATTCTTGAAGAAAAATAAGTTTTAAGGAGAAAATTGTGTTGCAGCAAAAGAAGATAATAGCATATCTAATCATAAAGTCTAAAATAAAAATAATTTAAAATAAAAATAATAAAAAATAGTGGTGACCAACAGCCATACATATAAATATAAGATATTGACCAACCTTTATAAAAATATGTCAATTTCAATATTCACTTTGTGGTGAGGGTCCTCAAACATCATCTTCTCTGCGAATAGTTTTTGGGATTTAGGTTTTCTATGCAAGCAATTCTTAAATAGGAGAGAGTAGAGGCGGTGGGAGAGTGTCCTTATTTGGCTAGAAGTCTAATTTGCATTGGAAAAAGAAAACAGTAATGAGGTGGAAAATTTAATTTAATTTAAATAATATTGTGCTGACGTAGAAAATTGTGGGAGTTTCAAAAGTTTTGGTTTTATAAATATATATAGATAAGTTTTTTTTTATTATTATTACTTCAACTGTGTTAGCAATTGCACGCCTTACCATATATGTAAATTTATATTGTTTATTAATTAATGAATTCATAGTAAGAACTAAATTTATTATAAATTAAGAATAATATAAACTAAATTAACTGTTTTCGTGGCCAAATTAATTGTGAGGTGTGACCTAAGATGTACGACCAAAAATATTGTCTGTTTAAAGCTGTTTTGTTTTGTCCGTTTATGCCACATGAAAGACTGTCGCAGACTCTGATGTGAAAGTAAAGCCTGTTTGCCCCTATTTGGTAAGTGTGTTTGAGCACACTTTTGAGCATTTTAAACAATATTATACATATTTGCACACACTTTTTTACTTAAACGTATATCAAAAACACTCAAACAATATTACTTAAACTCCTTCACCAAACACCCCTAAATGATTGAAAATTTTATTTTAAACTTTGTGTTTTACAGCATGATTCCACTCACCCTAAAAGAACGTGCCAAGGTTGAATGTATTTTTGCATGAGTATATATATTATTGTTGTTGTTGTTGTTGTTGTCGTCGTCGTTGTCATCGTCCACAAGTCGGGTCGAGTCGATTTTGGACCTAACCTAGACTTGACCTGTCGACATCGAGTGAAGGGCTAAGGAATCCGAAACCGATCGCTAGAAAAATTGGTTGAGTCGGTTTTCGGGTAAGGACGAGTGTCAATCAGACCAAGTCGATCACCGGAATAAAATAAAATTAAAATTAAAAAATTAAAAAAAAAAACATCGTTGGAATCTGGAAATTTGCCAAAATCTGGAAAATGTCGTCGAAATCTGGAAAATGTTGCCGTTATTTGCATTTTATCGCCAGAATCTGCATTTTTTTTTGCTGGAATCTGCATTTTCTCACTAAAAATTGTTGGAATTTGGCCGAATCTAGCTAAATACCACCAGATCTAGTCGAGATCTCACCAGATCTGGTCAAGATCTTGCTAGATTTGGCTTGTTTTTGCAGGATTTGGCCGGATTTTTGTATAGCTCCAGTCAAGCTCAGGTTGCTCAGGTTTTGGAGATGCAAACCCGCCACTCGACAAGCCGGTGTCAGTTTTTAAGAACAAAAACCCGTCGCCAACTGACTAGACCTTCAGTTTGGGCTAGAATCGAGTCGGCGTTGAGCAGTTTGGCTAGGTTGTCGGGCTCCGGTCAGGTTTGGACAGCCATAGTTGTTGTTATTAATGGTGATTTTTAGGCCTTATCATTTTTCTCTCCCCTTCTCCTCCTAACCAAACATTCTTTCTACCCATTTTCTCTCCTATTTTTCTCTTTTTTTGCATCCTCCCCAAAATCATCCCAACCAAACATACCCACTAAATAAAATAAAGACTCTAAAGTCTTCACAAATTATATGAAATTATATCAAACAATATGTGTGCGCATAGCCGGCTTAAGATAGTAGGGAAATAATTTTAAAGGGTTCTATTTATATCTAAATATAACTTAAATAATATTTAGTTTGTTTTTTATATTATAATTTTTTATTTCAAATATATTATTAATATGATTAAATCACTCAAAGTAAGCTAATGATACTACAAATTTTACCATATAGGTTTTACAAAATAACTTATCACCAATTTTTTTTTTTTTTTAAGTAATTCAAACATTCTATTATATTGTTCAAGTGGCACCAATCATATTTGTGCGGGTGAAAATGATTAACTACCCTCTTAAAGACACAATTAATTTGTAGTATGGGGTTACTAATAATCCATAGTGGAGATTTGAATAAGAACAAAATTCTATGTGAAAATTAGGAAGATGAAGCTATATTATTCATGCAATTAGAAACAATACAATACACTTGGTTACTTTCTTCTCAAGAACATGCTCTTGAATATGTTCTAAAGCTCTATTTTCTCTTCACAATTCTCTCTCTCTCTCTCTCTCTCTCTCTCTCTCTCTCTCTCTCTCTCTCTCTCTCTCTCTCTCTCTAAGTTTTTTTGTCTCACTTTTTGTGTGTTCTCCTCTTTACCCTTATTCTCCCTTATATGTGCACTATTTTCTTCTTTGGAATGTGTTGTCCCTACACAGCTGAAGGGCTTCTTTTCTCATCAGGCTCTGGCTTCCATACTTTCATGATAAATGGAGACTTTTGGGGCTTCTTGCACTGTTCAGGCCAGTCATTCATCAATAAATGTTATTACGTCAAGTAAGTGAATCTTATTAATGCGGAGGTGACTGTTGCTTTATTAGGAAGTTTCAATAGGCTTCCTCGAACAATTATGCATTTCCCATAGTTCCTCCTCGGTAGCTCGGCAAGTGCATCATCCTCAGTAGCTTAGTAAGTGTCTCATCCTCAGATTCCGATCTGTAACATTCCCAAGGAGTACAGTATCCGAACTTAGTATGTGGTCTGAGGTTTGACTCTTTCAAAGTGGTCAGCCATCAGAATGGGCGGGTCAATATTAAGCCTATTTTCATTCGAGGTCCAATATCACTTGGGTTTAAAAAACTACTTCCCTACAATATTTTTGCCATATTAGCTGGTAAATTTTTTAGTAGTTTTAACATTTTTCATTCACTTAATGGTGATTGAGTTGAATTTCTATTAATTTATAATATATTTTTGGAAGAAAATGCTAAAGTTATTACAAATCTATATATAATAATAATAATAATAATAATAATAATAGTAATAGGTGAAGCTGAGAGAAACTCAAATTAGAATTCTAAATTAAAGTTTCAATTTTGTGTCATGTGTCCTAAATATTTATTTTTAAACAGTTTTATTTCTTAATTTTAGAATCAAATGCGGGACCACATCATAAATATCCATCCAAATGAGTTATTAAGTACAAAAATCGAAAAGTCTAAAATAAATGAATCCTAAAATTAAAAAAAAAAAAAGTGCTTCACAATAATAATAAATAAATAAAATATGGACAATTTACATTTTATACCTAATAATATTCTTACAAATTTTTTTAAAGAGTTAATAAAACATAAAAATGACTATCAATAGTATTTAAATTATATATATAGGAATTATATTATGTATCTTATTGTATATTTTTAAGTGTATCCATGCATATATATGGAGTTACAAGCTAGTTATACTATTTAAAAAAATAAAAAATAAAAAAAGCTTACAAATTAATATGACAACGAGATGACACTTCAACAAAAGAATAAATGAGTATTGAATTAGTACTTCTTATGATTGGTGACATATCAATTTACATATTTTAACACAATTTTACAACTCACCCAACATCCCATTTCTTATTTATCACATCCAACCAAACACTATTCATTTATTTATTATAAATTTTATATATATATATATATATATGGATAAAACTTAGGTACAATACTTTAGGTGTTATTTATTAAATTCACCTCTTAAGATTTAACCATGTGGCTACTTAACTAAAAAATACTCTTCCATCCCATGAGAAAAAATCCATATGACAGAATCTTAAAAGGGGAACCTAAAGAACGGTACCTAAATACTCTCTCTCTCTCTCTCTCTCTCTCTCTCTCTATATATATATATATATATATATATATATATATATATCTTTTTGAAGCAACCCACCAACCTCAAACCCACTGCTGCAACACCACCATCGCTAACAACCACTAAACTCATATCCGCCACTGCCCAACAAACCCACATTAACTACACACACTGCCAACTATAACAACCACAATCGCCACCACCCCGCCACAATCAACAAGCATCACCAAAACCATCGTCAATAACCACCACCAAAATCACAAACTTATCAAAATTCACCACCAAAACCTAGAACAACAAACCCATCCACCACCCACCATAAACCCATCTACCACCCACCTGATCCATATCCACCCACCAATCCACAGCCCAATCGCCAATCCACAACCACCCAAAATCAAGAGAGAGAGAAAGAGAGAGAGAGAGAGAGAGAGGGATTGAGGGTGAAGAGATAATAAGAAGTGAGAGAGATTACTTTTTACTTTAATAGAAGAGAGAGACAATAAAATTATCATTTTTATTTTACCATCACAACTACAACAAATTCTATATTTAAGAAGTTAATTTAGCTATATGCTAAAAAATTTAGAAATGGTTCTCGATTATTGCTTTCTTTTTGTTGTTTTAGATGCTAAAATAGAAATTTCGGTGTTTTGAACACTTCGATGCTAATGCTCTTAAGAGTATTAGTACAACCCCCCAAATTCCTATTTTACATCCCAAACATGTTAAAATCCTTCTTTATCCTGGTGTGTAAACCTAAATTTACAACCCTGCTATAGTAAGTATGGGCATATAATAAGGATGGCAAAAATTACCCAACCCACGGGTACCCAACCTTAATGGGTTGGGTTTTACCCAACCCGCGAAACAAAAGGGGCGGGTTTGGGTTTTAAAAATCCAACCCGTAGTGGGTTCGAGTTGAGTGCGGGTATTATGCATACTCGCCCCAAACCCGACCCGTATACATATATTTTATAAATTTTTAAAAAAACTCTAACTATAAATACTAACTTTCTCATTTCTCTAACCCTAATCCTTCATTCTCATCCCTCACTCTCAACACTCAACCGCCCTCCCTCTCCCTCACTCTCACTCTCACTTGCTGTCGCTGCCCTCTTCTTTGCCTCCCCCACCTCGTTGTGACGTTCCCTCCTCCACCTCACCGGTCCATCCTCCTTGCCTACCTCACTGCACCACTCACTTTCTCAAACTCCACATTTTGCAATGCTCTCTCACTTTTTCATAGCAAACTCTCTCTCTCACAAATCCAAACCCTAGTCGCCACCATCTCTTTCTAGAAATTTGATTGTGGATGTGAGTTTTTGATCTATAGTTGTGATGGTGTGGGTTTTGATCTATGGCTATATGGGTTTTGATTTGTGACTGTGGGCACATGAGTGGGTTTTGATCTGTGACTGTGATCTACACTTCTTTTTATCCTTTTATCTCCTTTTTTTTTTGGGTTTTGTTCTCTCATTGCAAAAAATAATTAGGATTTCTATATTATGATTTGTGAATTTGGGTAGTTGTGTTTGTAGTTGAAAATGAAGAAAATAGAAAATTGATTTTTTTTTTTCAAAGATTTGGCCCTCTAGTTCAGGCTTGAAAATAGAAAATTTAAAAAAAAAAAAAAAAATTCGGGGCATGGTGGGCAAGGCTCATGAGGGCCTAACGGGGTAGCTTCAAGGGTAAAAAAAAAAAAAAAAAAAAAAAAAAAAAAAAAAAAACCTATTTAGTAAACAGGGTGGATTTGGGTTTTACGGGGTGGGTGGCAAGTCAAGTTCGGGTTTAAAGAAACCCCAAACCAAACCCGTTGCCATTCCTGGTATATAGAACCTACTGTAGTAGGTATGTAAAATTAAAAAAAAAATTATTTTATTTCCCATTTCTTCTCTTTATGACTATCTGACTCTTTTGTTTTCTCTCCTCTCTCTCTTCTTTCTTTTTCTTTTCTTCTTCTCTCACTCTTCTTCTCTGACTCTTCTTTTTTCTTCTTTCACTCTTTGACTCTCCTCTCTTCTCTATTCTTTCTTTGACCCTTTCTCTCATGATTTTTTGGCAATGGATTGGTGGTGCTATGGATGGGTGGTGGGTCTCGCGGTTTGAGTGGTAGTTGGTTCAGATTTTCGGTCGGTGGGTTGCGATTTGGGTTTCAATGGAGGTGGTAGGCAGAGTTCTGGTGGTAGTTGCATTGGTGGTTGTGGTTTGCGATCTGGGTTTCGATGGTGTGGTTGGGTTTTTGGTGTTTTAGATCCCTGTTCCAATGCTGGTGTCCATTTAGTGTTTCAAGGGTGGTGTTGGTTGGGTGTTTCTATGTTTATTTTGAATTTGGATCACTTGTTGATTTTTGTATTAATGGATTTGGTTGTTAGGTAGCAGAAAGAGACAGAGAGAAGAGGAAGATTGGTTGCTGGTAGGCAATAGCAGAGAAAGATAGAGAGAAGAGGAAAAAAATAGATAGAGAGGAAGAGAGAGAAAGAATAAATAAATGAATAATATTGGTTGGGATGTGAAAAATAAGAATTGGAATGTTGATGAGAATGCAAATTGTCATATTTTTCTCCCTTAATGTTTAGTCTTTTATACTTATTTGGTGCCTAAATGTACTCATTATTCTTATATTTTGATTTAGGATGCAAATAGAGGCATTAAGTGCAAAACGTAGCTAATTGGGTGATTTTGGATAGTTTCGGCATTGCTTTGTAATTTGGGCATAACTCTCTCATCAGAGCTCTGATTGAGATGATTCAAGATGCTATGGAACGCCAAGAAAAATCTCTATAACTTTCATGTTTTGAGTTTTGAGAGATATTGGCTGCATCAAGGTCGAAATTGGGCTTGAAGTTACTACACCTGCATTGCTAACGTTATAGAATGTTCCTTTGCCTGAAATTCTAATACATGATGCGGTTTATTTTCAGAAGCTTCCACATCTGGTGCACGAAAACTCCAGCTGAAAAACACTAATTTCCTAGTTATATTAGGACTTTGTTTTGTTTTTAATATTTTCCTTAATTAGTCAGATTTGGATATTATTATTTAGAATATTTTTGGGAGATTTTGTAGGATTGGGAAAAGGGGAATTAACGTGTAAAAGAGGGGAGGAGAAATCATATTGGACACACACACCTCTCTCTCCCTTCTTCTCTAACTTCTCCTTTGAGTTTTCATCCTGGCCTTTCTTGGCTAAACTTTTATACTTGGTCAAAAGAAACTGAAGTCTCGGAATCAATAAAATTGTGAAATCTAATTTGTTTTTATTGTTCAATTTATGCTTTGAATATTGGATGTTCTTTTGTGCCTATTTTCATGATTGTCTCGTTTAATTACTAGAAGACCTACTAGTTTATTATTCGTTGCAATCTACTACTAGGTAGATATATCAAATCCGTAATTATTTGATCTCTCTAATTTGTGAAACAACCAAGATTTAATGATTTGTTGCATCAGAAATTATTAGATTTTAGGAAGAATGCTCAACTAAATTAAATGCAACCGCTTGTGCTTGTGTTGTTTAGTTTCATCAATCTCTCTAATTCTTAAGGTTGTTGCTAGATTAAACCTTTAGCGCTTGTCTTGGGTTGTTTAGTAGTTATGGTTAATTAGATCACTTGTTTTGTAATTAACTACAACTAAGGAGAAATAGGAAAATAGTTCCAATGGTGCATATTCAAAGTGTGAATTGATATATGCTTGCATCGATGATCAGTTATAATATTTTGATGGTGGATGTTGACTTGGACGAAGGTTTGTTCTTTTGATTGATTTCAATATTTTAATTTGAATTGTTTTGTAGTTGTTTTTCTTAAAATTGTTTTCATTATACTCAAACCCCCCCCCCTCCTTGTTCATGTAGCATAAAACTAGGTTAGACACTCTCTGTGGGAACGATCCTTACTCACACCACTACACATGTATTTTTAGGAGTATAGGTTTTATTTTTGGTTGCCTGTGACAGCACACCAAATGTTGCGTATATTGTTTAATGGGTTGGTAAAATAAATGAAGTAGTGTTTGAAAATATAAAATAGGTCTATGGAGTTATAGTGCTTCATTATGTTCAGGGAAATTATACAAAATGAGGCAGTACAATTAAAAAATCTCCCAAGCCTTCACTTCATGGACTAAGTCTCAAAAATCTCCCATTAATAAATAGTAACACTTCTATATTAGGTCAGGTCATAATCTGGATTAAACACAAATCCAGGTCATAATTTGGATTAAACACTTCACATAGCCCAGCACATTGAGCCATTTCTTCAACTAGCTTTCCAAAATCACGACTATTGAGCCGCCAATGGAAAGATATGATTCGGATTTGAACTTAGGCTCCAGTGGTTTCCATGCCTTCAATAACCTCACAACATTATGTGTTTGGTAATGGAAATGACAGTTACAAATTTTTCTCAAGAATATATATATCATTTGTAAGAGAAATGGAGAAGTGAGAATATGAAGGAATTTAGGTTCTAGTCGATGGCTCTCTCTCTCAACAAAACGGAAAGGTTAAGATGAATAAAATGGACTCTCTCTAGGTGTATATACTCAGCTTTGACTGATTTTTCACGTCGAGCATGCACAATGTGCGTTATTTGTCATATTTGATAAAGCTGAAAAGTCGATCATGACAGTGTACGTTGGAAATGATGTCTGCATGCTTGTCGCAACTTGCATATATGATATAACAAAGATCCCAAATTTAGCATGTTATGCACCTCACAAGCAGGTTGCAGAATGCAACTTTGGCCGAGGTGTAACCGGCTCGAGTACATTTTTTCCAAATATAATAATGCCCAAGAAAAATACATAAATATGAGATAATAAATACACACAAAATTAAGCCAAAAAACAATGATTTAATATCAAGTTTAGTGTCTAGTGGCTTTCTTTGCTACAACAAATTTGAGTTTTTTAACATATTTTTATTTACGGTCACTAAATAATATTAATAAAAACTTTAAATTTTTGTAGTTATATACAACTGTTGAATAAAATAAAATAAAATAAATTTACATATTTATTTTCACAGTTGGTAAGTTAAGATAACTGCTGAAATAAGTGTTAAATAAATAAATAGGGAAAAGTTATATCAACAATGGGATAAATGTGGAAAAAAATAAATTAAGTATTTTATCAACAGTTATAAAACGTTGAAAATAAAAACACGGAAGTTGTATAGATTCTACAGTATTTTTTACTATTAATTTTTTTTTTATCCTTCTCTCTCTCTCTGTCTCTGTCGCTCTCTCATTCTCTCTCTCTCTGTCGCTCTCTCTCATAGCTCTTTGCGGTCATGGCTATTAATCAATTTCAAAACCTTTCTATTTTCTATAATTTTCTAGGCAACCAAACAAAGTTCTTGACTAGGTTTTTTTTTTTTTTTTTTTTTTTATGATTTTCGTTTTGATTTCCTCATCAAGATCATCTCCATCGAATTGATTTCACCGTCTCGCTCCTCCTTCAGCAATTCACCGTTCTCCAATTTCGGCAGGTTCTTCTTCTATTCTCTCTCTCTCTCTCTCATTTCTTCAATTTTTGAAAATTTATGATTTTATGGTCGAGGATAATTGGAATTTTTTCATGTCAAGCACCGTTGAATTTGTTACTTCGTGTTTGTGTTTTGATTGCAATTTTTTGATGGTGTTGTTGACGATTTTCTTTTAATGTAGTTATATGGTGGAGAAGAATAGGAAACTTCAGAACCAGTTTGAAGCCGAAGCTTCGACTTCTTCTCATGGTGGTTCGGGTTCTGTGAAGCCTATATTCGATGGGGTTTCCATCTTTGTCGATGGTTTCACGGTTCCTTCCAGTCAGGTTCAATCGCTTTTTATAATAATTTTTTGCCTAACTGTGCTTGGTTGCTGAGAAAATTAAACAAGAATAGTAAAAAAGAGATATGAAAGTTGGACACTTAGATCTTATATTAAATTTGTTCCAGTTCTTGGTCTGAACTCTGAACCTTTTGAATTATTTAAAAAACAGGACAATGACTTTAAAAATTCTTCTTGGGTTCAATTGGGGATTAGTTTGTCTATAGTTGAATCAAGAGACATGGATGTGAATGTCCAAAACATATAGTTGAATCAAGAGACATGGATGTGAATGTCCAAAACATTGACAACAAATTCTATGGAACAATGTGAAGGATTACTTTAGAAATTCTATTGTGTTTATTCTATTGGGGATTATTTTTCAAACGTTCACAAATATCTTCTGCTATTTTATTGGTTTTCTAAAGTAATTTTTGGCACTAATTGTAAGGGGAAGGATTCTCTTGCTTTGAACAATGTGACAACAAATTTTAGAAGTGGGTAGTTAATAGTAATTAATTATGGTGGTGGACTACTTATTTTGGTGGTGGGCTTGAGGAAAGGTACAAGAACATAATGTGGATGCCTAGGCTGACTTGGGCTTGATTCCCTTGGTGCACTGCATGTGTCCCCAACTGGACACATCCACCAAGAGGTGCAACAGACAACCATTCACTTCGATTTATTCCCCATCCAAGCAAGCCCATCTCTCTTATAAGCTCAAGCCTATGTTTAGCTCATGAACATGAAGATGGGTTAAAGTATATATGATATTATATGCTTGTTTATATGTGTAAAATGTTTTAAATATACTTACGTAGACCACCTGAGATTGGATTGTGTAAATTTATAAATAAGTTTATAAATGATTGAATTATTGTTATTAATTAATTAATAATATCTTGTAAATTATATAATAATATTTGCTCTATGTACTGGAAGGAGTCTTTGTGTTTAGACATCTGTGTGTGTGTGTGTGTGTGTTATGAGTTGAATTTTTGCTCTATTGTCCAAAGATTGTTTTCATGGCCATTGATTGAACGATATCTTTAAATAAATACTATTTTTCGTTAGTTATGGGATTGTTTTTTTAAAGATAGATTCCTGAGAAAGAGGGGGACAGGTTGGTTCAAGGACATGTTGGTCAAAGGAAAGATTGGGGGTCCCTCTGTAAATCTACTGTTGCTTGCACTACGTAATTACTTTTAAATCATTGGATAGCTGAATTGGTTTTTGCATTGCTGAATCTTTTCATTGGAGCAGTTGATTATATAGCCTGTAGAATTAAACTGCAAATCTGGAATTATTGTACAATTATTGTTTAATTAATACAATTATACTTATCACAAAAATGGCTGAATTGCTTTTTACCCCCATTGAAGTTTACTTTCTTGACCGATGAAATGCTAGTTAAAACTGAAATTGAGTCTTGATCATCTGGTAATACCTGATTTTGCTTTGTATTTCAGCTGGCCTTGATTTGGGACCAAGCCTTAGGGAAATTTGTGCTGCAAACAGGACAGATGAAAAGCAGGTACCATGGAGTTCCTGTACTTTGAAGTATCGTATTTGAATGTGGCAATGAAACTTGATATTGATAAAGTGGATGATTAAGAATTAGTATCAATTATGTTTTATTTTTTATTATTATTATTTTTTTATTTTTTTTTCTCTCTTTAAAATTTTACTGCAGCAAATAAAAGCACTTCTTCAGAGTGTTGGCACTTCCTTTTGCCCTGACTATTCAGATTGGTTTGGGGATGAAGAAGCTGGTGACACCCATTCAAGAAATGCGGATAAATCTGTTCTTTCAAAATTTTTACAATCTCATCCTGCTGATTATTCAACTACCAAATTGCAGGTCCTGCTACAATCCATTTTTGCTATCTTCTAAAATGTTAATTTTCATCAAATTTACTTTTATAATTTTCTTCTACAATCTCATCGATTTATTTAGTACATCTTTGCTTGATTGGTCCTGTGCATTGAAGTTCACTAGTTGCAATTTCATTGCTGAAAATTATTGATTATTTGTAATTCTTTTTGCTTCTTTGTGTTCATCTTGTACATGGAGTGATCTTTTTTTATAAAAGCATCAATACTTATAAAAAAATGCTATAAATGCTGTTTGGGTGACTTAGCCTTCATTTGTCGCTTATTGATGTTACTAGTTTTCAATTGAACTAGGAAATGATGTGCTTGATGAGAGAAAAACGTTTCCCTGCTGCATTTAAATGTTACCATAACACTATAAAAATTGCCTCCCTGTTAAGTTTGGATGGGTAGAATCAAATATATTCGTAGCTAATGCTTTGGTAGATTTTTATTCTGCTTGTGGAAGTTTAGTTGATGCAAAAAAATCATTTGATAGTATTCCAGTGGAGGATGTGATTTCATGGAATTCAACTGTTGCAGTCTATGCAGATAATGGTTTATTGCATGTTTTAAGCACAAATACTAAGTTCATTGTCATCTACGGTTGCTCAAAGAAGAAAAAATACTTTAACTTTTGATAACCCCGACTAGTAAAAAGGTAAAGGATGCTTTTGTGTGTGTGTGTGTGTGCGCGCTTTTGGGTTGACTTGTTCTGATCTGAATCATCTGATTGGGATGTTTATAGGATGACATATTGTCTTAGAGAATCCTACGAAGAAGATGTTGTTGATGCACATTTGTGGTTAACATAATTTTTTACTCTTAAAAATTCATGAGGGCCCAGTGTAGATCAGTAATTCACTAATTCTAATTGTTATGTGGCCATGTGGCATTGTCTTGGTTGTCTCTTAACTGTAGGCAATCGCCAATCTTTATGTAAAAACTGAGGGGGGGGGGGGGGGGGGGGGGGGGGGGTTGTTTAAAAGGTTTCCTACAGAAAGGGGAACTATGGTGATGTTTTCCCAATTAATATCAGTTATTACTGAAGCGCTCAAGTTCTGTTTCATTTTCTAATTACTTACATGTCTTCATTTCAGATTGTCATACAAGCTGGCTTACTCAAAGAAGGGTTATGTTCTGTTCAGGATGAGAGTGCAGGTCATTTTATCCTAACTTTAATTTGGATGCGAGTCAAATTATGGCTTCCACTAAAAAAGGAAGTGGATTTTCATAAATATATCTTTTCCTGACATGTTGTGGTCAATATGGTGGATCTGGTCAAAGTTCTTCCTTATCCATTGCATTTGTACAGTTTTTTTTATTGTGTTAAAAGAGTAGTTGATTGGTTGTTGTAAATTTAATTAGGAATTGCACAATTGTGTTTACATTATATTTTGAATTGGGTTATTAAATTTTGATCAATGTAAAAAGTGTATCCAAATTTATTTATTTATTTTAAAGAAAATACTTATTTCAACATTTACAATCGGTTGACATTTATCTCAAGATACCCTTTATCGACGGTTGAGTACATGTAGAAAAAAGTAATAAGCATCTTTATATGTTTATATTTCAACGGCTTTTAATAATACTTAGATGTTTATTAACCATTGATAAAAGTGAAACATTTTTTTCAACGGTTGCATAAGCCGTAGAAAAAAAATTTCGACATAGTTTTTAATGGCGGTTATCGACGGTTACTTTAACCGTAAAAAATAGTATTTTCAACGGTTTCAACCGTTGAAAATAACCAAATTTCTTGTAGTGCTTGTAAAGAAATCACAATGAAGCAAGCCAACTTGTGGAACCCTTCGTCATTAATCCTAAAATCCAAGGCCATTTTAATCTCATAACTCTTGCTTTTGTCAAATTACATTGGGTATAATTTCAACTCATCTTTTATATTATAGTATCTTCATATGGATATAATGAGATGTCGCAGTCCTCTTTCATCCATGGAATTAATCATCGGAAGAATTTGCTATTTTGAGCAATTCAGTAGTTAACACGAAAAAAAGATTGCAGCTTGGAGCTTAACAATTAACAATAATGATTGTACAATTATATATCATCTTATCCTTCTTTTCTTTGTATCATCCTCCAGATATAATTAATCCTCAATCCAAGGACTCAGCTTAGGCTTCCCAACATTCCTAAGAGCCTTCCAAACAACACTATTACACTTGAACCCTGACCCAAAAGCAACTTGCCAAATTCTATCACCATTCTTGACCTTTGAGTTTGCTTCCAAGTACGCCAATTCATACCAAATACTACTACTTGAAGTGTTCCCAAATCGCTCCAAAGTTTTCCTTGATGCCTCCATGTAATCCTCAGTGAGCTCCAAGTTCTTTTGTATCTCGTCCAGCACTTTCTTAGTTGCTCCCAATATGCAAGCATGGTTGAAAGCAAGCTTGTAGTCAGGGATGTAAGGCTTGGCTTTCTTTCTAAAGAGCATGTTGGTAAAGAAATGAAGTTGCTCAGAAACAGGTAGGACTAGTGGACCAAGAGTGGTGATGTTTGCCTTCAATGCATGGCCTCCCACCTCAATTATCACATCTTTGCTCACTGAGATACCTTGCATATATCATTAAACGAAAAACTTAGGTACATACTTAGGTATTATTATTTAGGTTCCTTTTTTAAAATCCAACTATGTAACTGCTTAACTGATGAACCAATAAATTCCCATCATCCAGGGAAGCCTTTGGATGACCAATGCGCCATAAACGTGCATTTAGTGCGTGAACCATTACTAATGGACGGACGCGTAAGCATGACTATTGGATGGATATTTAAAGCACATCCTTAAACCACCAGAGGCATTACCAAAGCCATTAAGGCCTCCATTGAAGATCTCCAATGGCTAGAAAAGCAAAGAACTATATAAACAACCTCAAAACCTTACTTGGATTTTGGGACCTGGAGTAAAAACGGGTGAACCCGTACTTGGGTTGCTTAATTTTCAAGTCAAGGCAGGTCAACTCGTGGCCAATTGAACCTAAAATGTTTTTTAAAGTGATTTTTTTATTACAAAAATTGGTTATATGCATTTAGGTAACTTAATTCATTTAATAAAATAGTATAGTTATATAATTTTAATCCTTTATTGAATCACTTTCTTTGTATACTTAACTTATATTAAAAAGAAAATTGTAGATAAAAATACTAACAAAATTACTAGCCAACTTGAGGTTTGATTCATGAGATGCAATTTATATTAAATATTTACTTAATTTTCTTTACCTAATATGTTAGGTTTTATTCTTAAAACTTTTTTTGTTTAGTTATCTTCTTAGGTAATTTAACTTTATTATTATTATTTTATATGAATAGAAATAGGCACACCAGTGAAGGTTGATAACTTGACATGTTCCACAATATTTAGTATTTTTATTTTTATTCTTTTATGTTGATGGTATCATTAGTGAATTTTGAATTATTTAAATATAGAAATTAATGTATTATTTAATTTTTTTTAAAGTATTTTGTTATTGGTTCTCTTTTATCTTTTCTTTACTTTTTTTGTTTTTTGTTCTCTTTTTTGTATTAAAAGGAACTAGGAAGACAAACAAGTATTTCCAACTCTAAGAGTATAAGTAAGTGGTTTTGAATTGTAAGTGTCACTCTTTATTATAAATTTATATTGTGTGTGTGAGTATGTCTAATATTAATTTTGTGCATTACTTTTTGTTATAATGTTATTTGTATGAATAATGATGTGTGTGGATATTTGTGTGTATAGTATAAATATAATATAACTTTATATAATTTAATAATTAGGAAAAAAAGAGGGTTTATTACATGTGTGTGTATTGTTATCATATTATAATAACTTTTTGTTATAAAGTCAGAAAGATTCAAGAAAAAAAATTGTAAAGTTAGTAATTGTTCAAGCATTTAATTGTTTAAGTAAACACGTAGTGTATTATTTTATGTATGAATAAGTATGATTGTGTGCGTTAATAATTAATATAGAGCCAATGAGTTAAGTTTATTCATTTAGTTTAAAATATTATCAAAAGGAATTCTTCTCGTACTACCTCCGTGTAATGAGTTACAGAGCCAAGAAATTCATTATGGACAATTGTGAAAAAGTCTTCCAACGTGTTGCACTAGGCTGCTTGTCTTTGTCTGTATTCTCCTAGATTGATCCACCACTCTCTTAGCCTTCCTGTAATTCTTTCCACAAATTTAGCAATTATTTGGGGCACAGTGGCATTCGGGGCTTGCAGTTCAGCAATACACCAGGAATACATGCTAAAGATCTCATCATGCCATCTGGAAGGAGGAGCATTGTCAAGGGTAAACAAATGTTTTGAATCTGTAGTTGGCGAATAAGCCAACCTTGTTTGGTATTCTGGGATAAACGGTGGTGGGGGAAAAATTGGTGGCGGTGGGGGTGGGCGAAGAACATCATCTTCCTCTTTCTCTTTTGGTTCATTATTTGTCATGAATACCTCTTCTAGACCAAGATCAGATAGATCTAAGTCAGAATCCTCAATTACTGGAAGTAGAAAGGCTCTCTAGAGTCATTAAGGTTGAGGGAACAATAAAAACATTAGACAAACTTAACAAAATAAAATGGTCATAGCTACCCACATTGACAATAAATACTCATAATGAACTATCACGTAACAATTCAAAATTTGAAAAATGTAGAAGGAAATTGTAAAACTTTTTTTTTTGTTGATAACTTGATATATTCAAGTTCTCTTTTTATTTATTTATTTTTTTAATTTAAGTTTCTTAATGACCCCCCTAAACAAAATTCCTAGAGTCGCCACTGTCCTTTGTCAATAATGTTTGAGTTATATAAGACAGACTTCCAGTTAGATCAATACCTCAAATCATAATCCTATACCAAACTCATAAACCTAGATTCCTAATCACTCATCTAACTTATTCTAAAACAAACTAATTTATTTGAATAAAATAATCCAATACTAATTCAAATAAAGTAATCACATAACATTTTTATTTTTTATTTTTTGATAGAAAAAATAGACAACACAGCTGCTGCTTGTTTGAACCTAAAACCATTAGGTCCTGTTTGGTTGGGGTGAAAACAGGGAGGATGGAAAAGGAGAGGAAAATAGGGTGGAAAATGGAATTTTCTCTTATTTGGTTCAGGAGAGAAACAAGAGAGAAAGAAAATGGTGTGGAAAATAATCCCTCTGGGCCCACATAATTTTGTCCTCCCAATTTGGGAGGAAAACTAAGGAGAAAAGATGATGTGAGTAATAAATTACAAAAATATCCTCATCTTTATTGCATTCACTTACCCTTCACTTTCCCATCTCTTCACATAATAGTCAATTCATATAAACTACATTTTCCATCCTCCCACTTTTCTCTCCAACCAAATAAAAAGGTTTTCCACCCTCCCACTTTTCCACCCCTCCAACCAAACACACATGAGAGAAAACCAAAACTTTTCTATCCTCCTAATTTTCCATCCTCCCACTTTTCCACTCCTCTGACCAAACAAAGCCTTAATTTATTAACACTACTCTTCTTCTTCAAATGAGAGTAGAACAACAACATATAAAACTAAAGACTAGCAAAGAGAGAAAACAAAATGTGTGGGAATAATCTTTGCGTTTCTATACATCTTATTGTACAAGAGAGACTGCATTTTTATACAATCATGATAAGTGTGCAATACTAAGTGACAGGTGTGTAGAGCAAGTAATACTATAATGCACTTATATTTATACATGACATAAAAAGGTGTATAAAAAATTGAGGGAAAAAATGCCCTGACACTCCTTGAACTTTAGCCCTCGTTTGAGAAGAGGGAATGTAATGGAATGGAAAGAAATATAAAGAATAATTGTAGAATATTCTTCCCTTCTCTTATTTGAGAGTTTTAATGGAAGGAATGAAAAGTTCATTCCCATGTTTGGGAGTTTAAGTGGGAAAGAATGAGTTAGGTAGGAGGGAACACTCATTCCTTTCTATTCCCTTAAAATCTCAAAATTTTCATTCTCTCCAAAATTGGGAGGGATGAGAGGAAATGGAATTAAATTTGATGAATTTTTTACTAAAACTCCTAAAATATCCCAATATATTCAATCATTTTTTAAAAAAGGTAGGGGTCTAATAGTAATATTGTTATAAAATAAATCCATTGCATTCCAAACAAGATTACTTACATTCCATTCATTTTTATTTATTTCCATTCCTTTATTTTAAAACATCCAATCAAGGTTACTTAATTCTATTCAATTCCATTATTTTCCCTTACTTAAATACATTCAATTCCATTTCATTCCTTTATGATCATTTCATTCCATTCTCACTTTAGTCCTTTCTTATAGGCGTTTCTCACAAAAAAATAGTCATTTCTTATAGGTAATGGCAGACTAGCTTATAGGTAGTTTGTTTTATTAGTTTTTGGACTCATATGATTACTAGTTTTTGAACTCATATGATTATTATTATTATTTTTTTAAGAGAAATGATATGTTTACAACATTTTTACAATAAATTCTAAGTAGCAGGTTGTTATTGTTGGGACAAAAAAGTAATCTTAGTGTTAAGTTCAAATTTGAACCAATAACAACTAACCACCTGTAATTTATTGTAAAAATATTGTAGACGTAGCATCTTTTTTTTTTAAATATGTCAACCCTTATTTTTGGGTGAGGTACATTTGCTCTAATGTGTATTTTTTTTGTTTCAACAGTTGCCCCTCAGGTGTCATGCAATATTAGAATTCTTGTGTGACATTCATGTCTTTTTTCTTCTTCTTTTTTTCTTTTTGGCTTGGACTCCTTCTGTTGAATCTAAAGTCCCAATTAGTAGATTGATTTGGCTTTGACATTTGTCATGATATTTTTTTTTCTTTGTTTTGGGCATTGATTTGTACTTATGCAAATTTTCTTGCCTTCGTAAGATTGATCACTTATTTAATGGGAAACAGTTTTTTTTTTTTGGACATGTGACTGAGCTTAGTAAATAATACTAAGCAGTCTACGTACCCGAAAGGGGATCAAGTCATTACATAGTTCAAGAATGATGATTTTTTTTGAAGATATGACTAAACTCACTAAATAATACTAAGCTACCTACGTACTCATAAGGGGATCAAGTCATCACGTAGTTCAAAGGGGATTTTCGGGTGGGAGATTTTTTTTTTGAAGATGTGACTGAATTCAGTAAATAATACCAAGCTGCTTACGTACCCGAAAGGGGATCAAGTCAACACGTAGTTCAAAAAATGAGAGATTTTTTTTTTGAAATATGTGACTGAACTCAATAAATAATATCAAGCTGCTTACATATTCGAAAGGGGATCAAGTCAACACGTAGTTCAAAAAAAGGGAGATTTTTTTTTTTTGAAATATGTGGCTGCTAAACTCAATAAATAATATCAAGCTGCCTACGTACCCGGAAGGGGATTAAGTCAACATGTAGTTCAATAAGGGGCAGAGTTTTTTTTTTTTTTTTTGGTGCTTAGGCAGCCTCATAAAAAGATTTTCAACCTAGTGGGATTATTATTATTTTTGTGCCCTTACTTTTGCCTAGGTCACCTCATAGAAAAGTTTTCAACCTAGAGAGCCTTTTTTTTTTTTTTTTTTAAATAAATATTGGAGCTTTTTAATTAACTTCTCATTTACACAAGGGTAAACACATTGTCCCTCACCCTTCTTCCTCGGTATCCTTGTTTTTTGGATAAGTGCATAAGCATGGTTGTTGCTTAAAATATGGCATCAAGATAATTCACCTCTTCTCCCATGTAAGGGTTAGGATCAGTGTACACCATTTTCACATTTCCATCTTCATCACAAAGTTTAAAGCATTGATGAAGTGCAGAACCAATTATTCCATAAGTGTGTACCCAAGGGCATCCCAACAACACATTGTAGGAAGTATCGACATCAAGTACGTGGAAAAGAGCTTCAGAATACAATTCTCCTATTTCCACTTTTAATGAGATGCTTCCCATGGCTCTTTGTCCAACTTGGTTGAAGCTCCTAGCCTTGCAACTTCATACATGTTCTTTGATGTATTCAAAGTTGGCCTTTTTTTTTTCTACCCACAAAAGAGGGCAAAACTAGATATTTCTCATATTGCTTTATCTATGTAACCCCAAGAACCTCCTTAATTTGAGTCCTCTGATCTTTCGAGGTAGAATTTACTAAAGAAGATAGTAGTCTTATCTCTATTAATCTGTTGAGCTGAACACCTCTCATAAACCCCCAAGATATCCAACACTTTCTAACATTCCTCATGTGTAGATTTATAGAGTAGAAGGTTGTCATTTGCAAATAAAAGATGGGTTAACTTGGGACTTATTGAATTCAAAGACAATCCATGAATAATGTCTTGTTGAGTTGTTTGAGAAATAAGATTGTGAAGCCCTTCAATGTATATGAGAAATTGGAAAGGGGAAAGAGGATTGCTTTGTCTAATACCCCTTGTTTGGCTTGATAAAACCTTTTGGTTCCCCATTGACAACCAAAAAAAAAAAAAAAAATCCAATATTCATTGAACCTCTTCTTTCTTATTACAGACTTTAGGAAAGACCACTTCACTCTATCATAAACTTTGCTCATATTCAGCTTTAGGGCCATAAAACCATCTTTGACTAAAATGTGATGTTGCATGCTATGCAAAAGTCTCAAAAGCCACCATGATGTTGTCAGAGATGAGACGGTTCTTGGTAAAGGCACTTATGCTCAGTGGTGATAATCTTTGGTAGAATTCTCTTTAGTCTATTAGCCAAGACCTTAGAAAGTCTTATATAGAACATTACAAAGACTTATAGATCTAAATTCAGAAACAAGTTCAGGCTTATTGACTTTTTAAATGGGAGTAATAAAAGTATGGTTGAGATGTTGAGGAAGGGAAGTAGAATTAAGAAAAGAAAGTACAAACTAAGTAACATCCATGCCTACAAGATTCCAATAATTCTGATAAAAGAGCAGTGGCGTACCATCAAGTCCTGGAGCTTTTAGAAGTGTCATCTGTTTAAGAGCAACCTAAACCTCCCATGTCATAAACTCATAATTAAGCTGTTCATTCATACCTGAGGTGACCACGCAAAGAAATTATGTTGATTGTTTCCTTTGGTTGATTGTTGCCCGTGGAGGAAAGCAAGATTTGGCAGTAATTAATTAGACAATTTGCGACTTCTTTTGAATCAGTGATCCAATGTCCTGAAGAACTTCTAATATCATCAATGTTATTTTTCCGAAACCTTTGAGTTCCTCTGCTATGAAAATATATTGAATTTTTATCTCTATGAACAGTCCATAATGATCGTGATCTTTGAAACCACATTCTATTCTCTTTATCAAGTAAGTCATTAACTTCACTTCTTAACTCCAACACCTGAAAATTTACCACAGACACCAGTGCCTCCTTCTTGACCTACTGAAGTTGTTTTCTCTTCAATTCCAAGTCCCTTTGAAAGCTCAGATTTGTGTATAAACACAAGAGCTTGTTTAGACCCCCAAATAAAAGTTACGGCTCGGTTGTTTTTATTCTAACTTAAACTAAGTGCAGAATAAGAGTAGATGTGAGTGAACAAACAATAAAACTACTCTAAGCCATATTCATCAAATATTAACAATAAAATGAAAGCTAAAAGAGTAGAGAAGAAGAATGCAAACACAAGATAATATCAAGACAGGTTATCGAAGAGAAAACTGAAGAACTCGGCGAAAGACCTTTTTGTCGCCCTCCAAGTGGTAAATCAATCCACTAGAGAATAAGTTGGAGTACACGAATAACAAAAGACCCTCCAAGCCTAGTCTATCCCATGTACTCGAGCCCTCCAAGCTCCTGCTGTCAACTGACTTGATGAAGCCTTGTCTTCTCTAGCTTTCCCAGATCACGCAATTCAGCCTGATTGCATCTGTCAACGATTGGCTTCTTCTAATGCTTCCCAGTAGCACCAAAACCTCACTTGACACTCAGATTGAGTGTGGCAAGTGTTTGGGCTATCAACCTCTCAAGGATTTCGATATAGAAAGGTAGGAGTAGAGGAAAACCCCAAGGAAATGTGTCGATGATTGTGGATATGACAATCTCTAACTCTCAAGTGTGTATGCTAGGGTTTTCTCTCTGAAAAAAACTCCTTACAATATGTGCGTAATGATGATATATATAGTGTGAGTGAAGACATGGTGGAGCACAAATGACAAAATAGCAAAACAGAATGTTTTGCTGGTATTTTGCAAGAAGGCCTTACCTGTAAATTACTTGCAAAAACTCCAGCTATCATGACTCTTCGCATTCTAGTCATGTGCTCTGCATGTGACTTACTTCACGGGATATCTTCTCGTGAAATCTACTTGGTCTTCAATAAGAGCTTGAGTCTTCACACTCTCTCTCACACACAACTCTTACAATAAAATTTCACATAAAATATAGGGAAAAATGATTGAATAGAATTACAATCAAATTTGGCACAGAATTAAAGCCAACACAAAATAGTTGTAAATAACAACTTTACACTCTCCTTACATTCCCAAATCAACTTTAACTCCATTCACGTAAGGCTTTTCCACATTTATCAATTTTATGAACCACCAGAATACTAGGATCAGAGTGATCAATGTTGGTCCAAACAGTCTACCGTTTGTGAACAACCTTTATCAAGTTGTAATTGAAGTTGGTTGAATAAGTTCAACTCGTCTTTGATATCTCAAGGTTTGGCTGTAACGCTTGTTGGAATATCTACAGCCCTTGAGAAGCCTGAAACTCAAATCCCTCTATGATCTTTAACTTCAACTATGTCACCAGCATTAACCAAACCTGAATTACCCAAAGAGGAACCATTGATATTTAATTTAACCCAATTATCTGCTTGTTTGCACCACTCAACTTGCAATGTGGTTTTGAATTTTTTTTTTGTTTGGTCTTTCACATGCAAAGTGGAAGAAATCCACTACTCACCTCAAAGACAATAGAAGGACTAGGGGCAGCCAAGCAGAGTTTTTGAACACACATCTTTTACTATGTAACCACAAGGCCCATATTCCCAAAGAGAAGACCAAGCTCCAAGGAGAACGATAGGAATGAAGAGTTAAATTAATGCTACGTGGATAAAGGAGTTTAAAGAAAAAAAGCATCAAGACAGTTGTCCCCAAGGAAAAAGCCAAAATTGCCTTGCAAGGGGGCAATCCCTTAGGAAATGGGAATGGATCCAATTTAAAACCGCCTAATTTTGTTACACAATGAAGTCACGTGTGTAGCACGTGGTTACTAACCAAAACAAGTAATTGTAACTAAAAACTGCAAGTAGTTTAACAAGCACTTTATCTGATTCTTTTCGTTCTTCTCTTTGAGTTGGTCTCTCTTCTTGCTCTCTATATTTTGATACTCCCCTTAAGATGAGCTGCTGGTGAGTGAATATTCACTATGACAGTCAATTTCTATGTGTTTAGTTCTCTCATAGAACATAGGATATATTGGATCTAATGTGAAGATCAAATTGACTGTCACAAAATAACAAAGCTTCCCTTCAATTTAAATATCCTTGAGAAGATATAATATCCAAACTATGTCACAAGTAGCAATTGCCTTGGATCTATATTCAGCTTTTTCTGAAGATCTGAGACTATTGGTTGCTTCTTAGACTTCCAAGACACTAAAGAATCTCAAATAAGATGCATTATCCAGCCATAGACATTCTTGTGTTTGGACATGAAGCCCGATTTGATTCTACAATGCCTTTTGCATGAAGTTCTGCACTAGATGAGAAAAATATTCCTTTCAGTAGAATTTTGTGTGCTGCATTCAAATGAAGCTTCCTTGGTTTTACCATATATTGGCTCAACTCAGGGGTGTAGCCAGAAAATTTTATTTAGGGGGCCATATTGTAGTATTGATATATTAACCATAATTTATATTGAATACAAAGTTATTAACTTTGATATATTGTTATATTCTTAAATATTAATGAACATATATACAAAAATTATATAGTTTATTATAGACAAATACAAATACAAAAAAAAAGAAAAGAAAAAGAATCCAATAAAAGAACAGGTCAAATCAAAATTATGCCCAACAATCTTTAATGGAATAAAGATAGCAACACAAAAATGTGAACAAAAAAATCTTAAATACCCTTATGCATATCAACACACATAGTGGCAGAAGAAAGAAACAAAAATAATACTAATGGTAAAATAACAATGATGATTAATAAAAGAGAGAGAAAAGAAAATGCACTTGCATATTCACTTCTTTAAAGAGTCAAGAAGATGATGTTGCACAAGGAAAAAAAATGGATTAATAATTTTGGTTGAGATAGGAGTTTTTGTGTTGAGAAGAAAGAAAATGGGGCAATGGGTTGGCATTAACAGCTACAACAAAGCTCCGTAGGTACCTAAAGATGAAAAAAATTGAAATTATGTTGGAAAATGGGTTGTCAATGATGCTCTAGAGAGTGAGTTATCATCCATTGGATTTATTATAAATTTTTTGGACAATTGAGAAGATCAATTATTAGTCATTATCTTTTGGACTAACTATAAATCTTAGGAATAATTGGGGGTGGACAGATAATAAAGTTTTGAACAATTGAGTAGGTCAACTAAAAATCCATTGGACTAACTAGAAATCTTAGAAATAATTTGGGAGGGGGGGGGGGGGGGGGTGCGTTCTAATTTTTTGGGAGGGCTATATCCTATTGCTAGTATAGTTGTAGGGGAAAAAAAAAATTGGGGGGGGGGGGGGGGGGGGGGGGGGGGGGTGGTGGGGGGGCCAAGGAGCAATGTAGCTCCACCCCTGGCTCAACTTATGAACATCAAAGGTGATATTTGGTCTGGGTATAGCTGCCTTCCAACCAACATTCTATATATGCTTGTGTTATCGAGAGTTTCACCTTCATACGTACTAAGCTTAATGTTTTGTTCCATTGGAGTTTTGACAGGCATGCAACAAACTGAACCTGCATCATTCAGTATATCCAATGCATTACTTCCTTTGACAAAGAGTGATTCCTTTTTCTGATCTTGCTACCTCCAACTCAAGAAAGAATTTTAAGTCACCCAAGTCCTTATGCTTGAAGTTTTAATCCAATAACACATTAAATTGATTCACAGCTTCTTGATCATTACTAGCAATCAGACCATCATCCATATATGCTAAAAGAACAATGAAAGACTGTCCTTGTTGCCTAGTAAAGAGAGAGTAATCAGCTTTTGACTAAGTAAAGCCCAATTGGAGTAAAGTTGATAGAAAATTTGGAGAACCACTGCCTTGATGCCTGTTTCAGTCTATAAAGTGGCTTATTCAGTTTACAAATCATCTCCTCCTTACTGTGAAAGCCTTGTGGAAGAGCCATATAAACTTCTAAATCAATGAATCAAATATTGAATATTAGAGACGCATGTCTGAGTCTCTGGAAAGCCAAGTACCAGTATCATCCATAAGGCTAACAATTTTATTCCTTCTTCTCCTAACCAAGGTAATGGTTTGGGAAAAAAATGATCGAAGTCTATAATTTCTACACCTTTGATAGATGATTTGAAACCTAAGCCTCCTCACTTATCTTTTTATTTTTATTTTTATTTATTTATTTATTTTGTAAAAGAAAAGTATTACTGAAATACACTTCTACCACACCGCCGCCCCCCACTCCCCCCCCCCCCCCCCCCCCCCAAAAAAAAAAAGAAAAAAAAAAGAAAAACTAATCCAATGAATTGTTCTAGGCATTGAAAGTAATTATATTTTGATCTGACAACTATACAACTTACAAGGTGAGATTTGGTAAAATTGAACTGACTTAGTAGAGGTGGGACAGATGTACATGCAGTGGACAACATCAAAATCCAAAAAAAAATGGGATAAGATACGCATGAAGATGAGGTCAAGTCAACGACAAAAACAACATAAGGGCATGATATCATGGATTTCCCAAAAGAAATTTGATAGTACAGAAAAAAGCCTGATTATGGAAAACATAAATCAGAGATATGAAGAAGGCGAAGACGTTAATGTGGAAAACCTGGTCCCCGATCTTCCAACGGATCTTCAAACGAAAGTTAAGCGCCATATCTGCTTACAGATACTAAAGAATGTGAGTTTTATTACCTCTATAAATTTGCTAAATAACTGTATTATAAATTTCATTAATAATAATATGGAAAAGAGAATAGTTTTATTAATAAATGATCGGTTTTATGATCACACAAGCAGGCTCAAGCAGCTCGCATGGCTTATTTATTTTATTCTATCTATTTTTTTTTTTTATATGAATCAGATGAGATATTATTGAAATATTAATTTTTAGAGCTACATAATCTATACTTAACATTTTTTTTTTTGGACATTGTTTAAGTGTGTGTTGTGTAGGTATGTGATAAGTCTCACATTTTAACTCTTTATAAATAATTATAAAGAGTTTCAATCGTGACTAGTCATTTAGATGTGTAATGTAGACGTATTTGTAAGTATATTTATATTAATGAAACAAATTTTATAATAAAAAAGTAAAGGTAGAATAGTTAATAGAATTGTTGTGGATCTTGAAGATCCCATCATTCGGCTTTGGCTCACTCCATTGTCATCCCTCCGCAAAACTCTTTGGCCCATTGTTTTCTAGTTAAATTTTTTTAATAGATTTTATGGTAATTTGAAAGTAAGCATCTCTTCTTTTATTTATTTATTTATTAGTTAGGAAATAGATTTGTACTTCAGCTTATTTGTTTTTCTTGAGCAGCTAAAAATCATGAAAGATAATGGCTTGGATAAGCGTACACAACTGTTGCATAAGATTTGCGACTCTCTCCAGCCAAAGTTCTACAATGAGCATTGCTACATTGTCAAGGAGGGAGACCCTATTGATGCATTGTTCTTGATTACAAATGGCATTGTATGGACTTATTCAAGCAATAATGGTGAAGGATCTGACTCTCGACATGCTGAGCGTCTTGAAAAAGGTCAGCACTTTGGAGAAAAACTTCTTGAATGGGTTTTGAAACCCACCTCCGACGACATGCGCAACCTATCCATACTTCCTGTTTCTTCAAAAACCCTCAAAACCCACACAAAAGTGGAAGCCTTCGCTCTAATGGCCCACGACTTCAAAAAAATAATGGAGTCTAAGTTCTCACTATTAGGACCCGAGGAATTGCAATCCAAGGCTGCAATTCGTGTACAACGAAGTTGGCGCCAGCATCGTGCAAAGACGGATGATGATGTTGTTCTAGACAGGGCAGCTTCTCTTTGAAAAGCAGAGATGATTTTGATAAAGACAATGGAAACGGTGTCGTGTTGAATCCCATTTGTCAGGTGCACCGTATCACTTAAAATCCTGAGTTTGCAATTAAGAGAAAAACGCTGTGTTTCATTTATTCAGTTATTTTAGCTTTTGATTTCTGTTTTTCGCACGTGTAATAGGTGGTTAAGTTGTTAAGCCTGTTGTAACAGAATCTCCACCTTTTTAGCTTAGCTTTCTCTCTCCTCTGTGATTATATAAACAGAGCCGGACTCAATGATTTAATTAGCTAGCCATTTTATGCAATAGTAGAAATCTTTCTATTTAGAATTTTTCACTATTACAGTCTGTTGCTGCAATCAACCAAAGTGTTGGTGCTTCAAGAAAACGTCAGAATCAAGCATTGCCGGCACTGTTGCTGTAAATCAATAGTTGGTTTTGATATCTAATTACATGTATTAAGTTAGTTTTGATGGATATCGGTTAGTTTTTTCTAGTCATACAGCAGCTACTTTGTTTGGATTCTGCGTAGGTGCACCATTCTCAAAACGATTATGGTAGATTTAGAAAAAGAATAATATGTGAAATAATAAACTCTTTAGGGTAACATTAAATCAGGATTTTGCGTAAAACCTTTATCTTGTAAGTATTAACACATGCGATGCATATCTAATCTTATTTCATACGATAGGATCCCATTATGCTTCATTCATTTTTTACTAGTAGAATATATGGACAACATGATACATAGGGCATTTTTTTTTTCCACATTATGAAAGGTAAATTACACATACTACCCATGTGCAGTGGCAACTCCAGAAATTTTGTCCAAGGTGTTCTTATTCTACTTTGAAAAAATTTTAGGTTATTTTGGTCTATTTGGGGACGTTTTGATAAATACCGGCTGAAATTCAAGATTTGGCCTTAAAAAAAAAAAAATTCTTAAAACCAAAACAAATTTGCATTATGTACACCGAAAAATCTCAAAAGGAAAAAAAAATGAAAAGAAATGAAATAAACAAAGATACCTGTATAATAAACTATAAGTTCATTTGAAATATTAATAAAATTATTAATTATTATTGTTTAGTTGTTTCATAAATTTGTTTGCCTTTTATAAATTATAATTTGTTGTATTATTGTTTCATTAATTATTAAATTATTAATTATTATTTAACCTAACATAATTTAATTTGTTTGTCTTTTATAATGTATTAGTTAATTAAATTATTAATTATTGGTGTATAGTTGTTTCATTAATTTTTTTCTCATGTCTCTCTCATTAATTTTTTAGCCTAACATGTCTTTCTCTCATCGGTAGAAAATCTACCACCTATCTTCAAAAATTATTATTTTTTTCATCTCATTAGACCCTAGGCAGGTTGTATACAGCTTGCTTGCACTTTAGTATGAGACTTGCACGCAAAATAAAAACATTAACTCAAACTAAAAATAAAAAAATCCGGATCTCTCTCTTCTTGTCGTTTTTTTTTTTTTTTTTTTTTTTTTTTTTTACCAAATAAACATGCATTAAACAAAGAAAGGGGCCTACAAGAAAGTTCAAACAACCCAATACAGTCCAAAATATCTCACAAGTCAGAGGGGGTTGGGGATAATCCTACAATGGTGAAAAGGTAAACAAGTAGTAAAATAAAGGCTAAGTTAAAACAAGGGCTAAAACTAGATTAGGAACCCAAAAGCAGAGAGTGAGCAGTCCTTGTTGATGCAGATAGTTCACAAATCTCTTCTTGTCTTTAGTTTCCACTTTCCACTTCTCACTTTTCAAGCTCTCTGGTCTCCGATATCAAGACTCTTCTCCAGCTGCCCCTGTCATCACCATGTCTCTACGACTCTACCTCACTCTCTTTCCACCATGTCTCTACCTCTATTGGAGTACCAACGCCTTATGGCAACTCAACGAAGCTGGGTTTTTTTTTTTTGGGCTTGTTCTGTTTCAAATTTTTTTTTTTTTCAAATTCTCTGTTATAATTTTTTTTTTTTTTTTTTAAATTTTAGTTCAAGATTTGTTTGGCATAAAAATTTTGAGGGTGTCCCTAATAAGGCTTGGGGGTGTTCCTATTTTCTTTTAAGGGTAAACAAATAAAAAAATTAAATTATTATATATAAATTTTTTTTTCAAGTCAGGGTGTTCCTGGGAACACCCTGAACTCTGAGTGGTGACCCATGTGGTATACCCTTATAGTATGAGACTACTTTGTAGTTTATTGCATGACATCTACTTCCCTTGTAATTTGCTTAATGAGAATACATTTATCTCACTTTTGTAATTCGACATCTATAAATATTTATAAAATTGAATATGTTTGACTAATAGTTGACTCCTACATGTTGTATTACATAAGTTTTAGATACTCCACAATTTTCCACCTCATTACTATCTTTTTTTAAAAAATTTAATATCCTATTTTTAAAATCTATTCCTCTCCTCTATCTCATGCTTAAAAAATACAGACCTCTCCCTCTGCTCTCTCACTAATATTTGTCTCTATATTTCTCTCATGGTTGCAAAGCCCTCCACCTCGCTACTTCACCAAACCACACAACCAACCCAATGTTCAGCATCCCGCTAGCGTTAGACCTCTAGAATGGCTACAGGTAAAATATTTTATATTAATTTTGGGCGTCTAATAGGATTTAGGTTTGGCTATTTTGGTTGGTTGGTTGGTTGGTTTAGATTTAGAATTGGTTTTTATCAAATTTTCAAGAGCCTAATTTAGGTTCTCCCTCAATTTTGGTTCCTTTCGATATACAACCTTCAATCCCAATTTCATCTTCCCATCAGTGGCCATGGAAGAGTGACCCACTCTCTAACAAACTCTTCTACAGACACCCCCACTCCTAGTATCAATGGTAATTTCACTTTCTTTCATTCGTTTTAGGTCCTGTGATCGTAATTTGATATTTCAAATCATAACTATTAGGACATATGTGGAACATGTTAAGAACATATATCATATAGAACTGGCTAATCCTTTAACAAAACGCACTTTACTTGTAATTGGGTAGATATAGGATGTGTTTAATACTTCAAGGAATAAGAGTTCAAGTCCAAGTATTGAAGTCATGCAAATCTATCCAAAAATCAAGTGAAGAAGTGTTGTTCATTAAATCTTGATAGATAGCTCGACAGATGTATCTATCGAGGTTTAATTCTTCGAAGCTCGACAAATAGCTCGACAACTATATCTATCGAGGATTACGAAATGCAGATTTCCAAATATGTTTTTCACGCATATCCAAGCTATGTGTTTAGTTTTTCTTTTCTCACAACCCTAGACATATATAATGATTATTTTAAGGGTCATCTTAACTTGATGCAAAGGTTTTATTCATGCATATTGTGATCGGAGACAATTTGCCCTAGTTCATCTTTCTCTTGAAGAAATTATTGCGTTTGTACGCCGTAAGGTTTTGTAACCAATACGCTTCTTGATCTTCATCGTGTGGATGAACTGAAGAACTTTATAACCAACATCTTTCACAAGTTGGTGTGTTAGTCACGTACTGGGATCCATGCATCAATTGGTTAGTCACGTACTTGGAGTAGTGCATTAAAATGAGAGATTGTTACTACATTACAAGTCTAATTGTGTATTGGGGTAAGGGTTCAACTATAGGTTGGTATAAGGTATTGGGATTCATTTACTTATAACCGCTTATTTTGATAATAGTGGATTCTCGGGAGTGGTGACCTTAAATTCACCTCGTGGGGTTTTGCCTCAGTGATTTTCCCCATTTGTAGACAAATCACTTGTGTCAAATTTAATTTCCATTGCATTTAGTTATTTGGTGGTTTGTTTATGCTACCATGCGAATTGCAAGTTAACTTGGCTTAATTAATTCACTTGGCAAATTAATTAGTTAATTTACCTAAGAGGTCAATATATTCTTGGCCTATCAAGTGGTATTAGAATGGGCACACTCTGATTAGGGTTAATCTTTGATGTGTGATCCATTGACTCCTGTTTGTCATGGATAGAGGACAATCTCTTATTATATCTTCTTCATTTGATGACACTAACTATGCATACTAGAAAGTACGCATAAGAGTTTTCTTGCAGTCTTTAGATGAAAAGGTGTGGCAAGTTATGGAGATAGGCTATACCAAGCCAAAGGAAGTGCTGGCTGATTGGGATGATGCTAAGATCAAGGCGGCAAACTTCAACAGCATGGTATTGAATGCTTTATTCAGTATAGTCACTAATGAGGAGTTCAAGAAAATATCCTTTACTGAAACTGCAAAGGAAGCATGGACTATCTTCCAGACAACCTATGAAGGGAGTAAGGCTATTAAGGATTCGAAACTTCAAAGGCTTACCACAAGCTTTGAAGAAATTAAGATGGAGGAGAATGAGTTCTATGCCAAGCTCAAAGACATAGTAAACTTTGCATTTAATCTTGGGAAAACCATTCCTGAACCCAAGATTGTGAGAAAGGTGCTTAGATCTCTTCTAGAGAGATTCCATGCCAAGATTACTGCTATTGAGGAATCAAAGGACATTGATCAAATTCCTTTGACAAAACTGGTTGGCAGCTTGCAAACCTATGAATTGTGTTTGTCTAGGATCGGAAAATCAAGTAAAAGCAAGAGCATGGCACTGAAGGCCAAAAGCAGTGACACCGATGAGTCTTCAGATGATGAAGATTCTAAAATGAAATCCTACATCACTAGGCAATTCAAAAAGTTCATGAAGAATGCCAATGTGAAATGATTTGACAAGGACCGAAAACAATCCAGTTCTTCACAATTTAAGAGCCAAGATAAAGGGAAGAAGGATGCTAGGGACGGTGGTTAGTACACTATTCCCTCCAAACCAAAATACTTTAGTTATCAAGGCTTTGGACAAATGAAACAAGAATGTCCAACTTATCTCAAGACCATTGGGAAAAGCAAAGCCCTTGTTGCTACCTTGAGTGACACCAAGCCTAAGGATCATTCGGATAATGATGATAAGGGAATCTCGAATGCCTTCACTGCCATGGTAAATCCTACTAAGGTGTCTTAAAAAGGTAGATGAAGAAGAGGACTTGGTGGAGTCTAAGTTTGAGAAGGTGGATGAACAGGATGACATCCATATAGCCTATGCAAAATTGTACAAGGTCTCTAAAAAGCATGAGAAATTGTATAGGCTGGCCACCAAAAAGCTCAATGATGTGGAACTTGAACGAGAAGAAATCTCCACAAAGTTTGATGAAGCTAATCAGACCATTGGGGCACTGCAGTTTGAGAACAATTTCTTAGCTAAGAGGACCAAGAAGCTTGAAGCAGAGCTGTTTCAAGTTAGTGTTCAGTTGGAGAGGACTTCGAGTGCAAAGCTTGATGAGATGCTTAGCCTTCAGAAATCTGCTTTTGATCGAACTGGTTTGGGGTATGATTTCTCTTCTCCTAATATTGCTTCTTCTAGTACTACTATGTTTGTTTCACCTGCTAATAATGTTGAATATGAGAACAATTATGTGAAAACTATTTTAGCTAGTGAGAACATAGACAAGGGTAAATCTATCTTAGAAGCACCCTCAAAGTTTGAAAAGAAAGAGACTAGAAACCCCAGGACTAAGAAAGGTAATAACCCAAAGTCTAAACAAAAGAAGCAACATCTCTGTCTTCACTGTGGAGCTACTAGACATACTTGACCTAATTGCTACAAGTGGTTAGCCACTCAACAAAACAACAGTATGATCTCGTCTGGAATCAGAATCATTTTCTTTCCTCATTTGCTCCTCTTGGAGATTTTCTCAAGACCCTCATGTTTCTTTTGAACTTGAACAGTTTTAATTCTTCCCCCTCACAGTCGGATCAAGGGTTCGCTAAATGGAAAAGTTCTTCCAAGGTGTGGAAGGAAAAAGGCTCTAAGTGATCTAGTCACTTTTTCTCTCTCACTCTCTTTTTGTTAATGCATTACTTGTGTGTTTTGCTTTCTTGTTTTTAAGTTAGTCTAGTTTTATGTTATGCTTTGGTTTAACTTGTTTTTGTTTGTTTGTTTTTAGTTTTGCTTTATTTTGTTTTTTTTTCATTAAAAAAAATTGAAAAATTAGAAAAATACAAAAACAATGTGTGTTTTGTATACATTGATACTTGTGTACCTTGGATGGCCATTGAAACAAAATTTTCTAAACTTTGTATCTCTTATAACTTAGATGGTATCCCTATGCACAACCAAGCAAGTGAGCTTTGTGGCTCATGTTTGTGATGAGTAAGATTAAGTAATCTATTGTACTTAACACTCATATTACTCTTTTTGACAAGAAAGACTAGAAAATTCTAAAAGAAATGCATAAATAACCATCTCATCACTAAAACCTGCCGATCATGAAATAACATTTGTATGCTCCGGCATAGCAAAAGTGCAATGTTAAAAGCTTAACATAATTTGGTATTTTCTTCTCTCTCTTATATGCCCATGCATGATATGCTCAAAAGAAAAATAAAAGCAAAGAGAATCAAAATGCTTTTAAATATGGTTACAAGCGTGAAATGTTTTTAGGAGATGTTAGAGTTATTAGATGTACCTAGAAGATGATAGTCCCCATCAAGCAGTTATGATTGTGTGTGAGTTACACTAATTTTCTCATATCTAAAATCATCATAACATGAAACACTTATGCACTCTTACGATGTTTTACACACAACACGCAAATTCTTTGCTACTTTTGATACATGTGCAGGTACAATGTGATTTGGTCATCACAAGGAGTACATGTGTTTATGTATGCTCACTAAACTGTTTTGACTTATTTTTGAAATATAAAATTAGTTAAACTCATTTAATGTGTGTGTGAATTTTGGTTCTAAATGCTTGACATTTTTATTGTTGAGAGATGATTTTGAAAGCTTAAAATGTTGTTTGGGTCTCTGGTTGAGTAGCTTGCTTGATTGCATACATTTCTGTGTTTTTCTCTTCTTTGAAAAATTGCTTTTGTCAAGCTCAACAACTTCTTGACAGATCTTGACGAATAGCTATCTATCGAGACCCTTGGATTGTTTTTTCTTGACAGATCTTATCGCTTCTTCAATCTATTGAAGCTTTCTAGAATTTGTCTCGATAGCTTCTCGACATATTCTTAATCCATCGAGAAAGTTTCTGTCTGCTCGATAGCAGTTCGATCGATCGAGGTACTTTTGCCGTCGACAGATTCTCAATAGCACCTCGACAGATTTATCTATCGAGAATTAGTGCTCGACAAATTCTCAACAGATCCTCAATCCATCGAGATGCATTTTCTTTAAATAGGTTCAGCACGAATCAGATCTCATTTTCTCCTATCTCTCTCGATAGAAATCTATCTTTTCACCTCCCAAACACTCTCTAGTCTCTCTAAACTTCAACCCATTTGGATTTTGGCCAAAGTTGATCATTTCTCACTTGGTATGATCTATTTTCTCTCATTCTTCATGCATTTCATTTATTTAGACCTAGGTTTTTGGGTTTTTGAAAATTCTTTGGGGTTTTTCAAAATTGATGAGTTTTTTCAAAATTTGTGGGTTGGGTTTTGTTTAAATGATCCTATATGCTCATGCATTGCATCATATTTGCATTTTCACTATGTTTCATGCATTTAGATGCGTGTTACTATGTTGAACACTTGTGTTCTGGTAGGATTGGATTGAGCTAAGCCTATGATGTTTTGTTTCTTTGCACATCACATGCTCATGCATTATTCATGCATACGTACCTTTTCTTTTCTTTTATTGGTACTCTTTGTGATTGGGACTTTTTTGTTTGTTTCTCTCTCTCTCTCTCAAACAATCTGCACATAGCACCTAAGCGCAAATCCGCTTTGTCCTGGAACCCTCTTCATTCCGGGGCATCTTCTTCTAATACTACTCCTCTTTCTGTTCGGTTCTGTATGAGAAGGCCCATTAGGACTTCTCGTAGAACTTCTCTCGACGTGGCATTCATTCAGAATGCCACGTGATTCTATCGGATTTTTCTGGTACTGCTTTACCCACTGTTATTCATAGTTGGGGATGGGAATCTCTATGTAGGATACCAGTGAGCTGTCCCACCATCATACAGGAGATCTACTCCAATATGCATGGTTTCGATATCTCTATACCTCGATCTGTTACATAAGTTTGAGGTGTATGTATCGTAGTCACATCGGAGCTTATCTCTGATGTATCACACGTTCCGAGGGTGGAGTTTCTTGACTACCCCGGTTGTCCTCATCTGCAGACTGTGTCCAAAGGCGAACTCTCATCTCTTCTGTGAGACACCTTCTTTATGGGTGATTGTCAAAACACTCCATGCTTGGGCTTTGCAAAAGGTCCGAGGTTCCTTAACATGGTGATGACATTCGTTCTTCATCCTTTGTCTCACTATAACTCCATTACCGAGCCTCGTGCTCACTTTTTGCTTTCCCTCATTGAGGATCTTATCATAGACTTCCCTTCTCACTTCATTCTCTCTCTCATCGATGTCTATAAAGACACGGTGACCCGTGATAAGCTTATTTTTCCTTTTGTTATCATGAGGATCATTCGTAACTTCTCTGTACCTTATCCCGAGTCTGCTTATTTCACCGTTATGGGTGCCATTAGCGCAACGTCTGTTTAACAGAGTGAGGCCCAGCTTCGACTGAAGCGGCCACGAACCGAGATGGCAACTCCTCCAGCCCATTCTGCTCCATCCACCTCCACTCATTCTTCTTCTTTTGCAGGTGGTGTGATGCTAGAGGCCATCATGACATAGCTTGAGCACATGGATGCTCGCCTTGATACACTCTCCACTAAGTTGTATCAAGTGAACACCCGTGTTAGTCGCATTGCACGATGACAGGCTCGCATGGGTGGCTTCACCGCATCTCCATCTCCCTCTCCATCTTCGTAGGCTTCAAAGGACAAGGACGATGATGATGGCTCTGGTGATGGTGATGATGATGAGGATGAGGATGCTAGCTCTTCCGGAGATGAGAAGATGACTGCTTCTCAGTGACTTGCCCTATGTCATTCGTGACAAAAAAGGGGAGTAGTTTTGGATATGAGAGTAGTCATGTACTTAGGGGGAGAGTTAGTATAGGACATTTTTGATAGGAGGAGTGTTTTTGTTTATAAATTAGGATGTAGTGAGCATTTATGTATTTTTTCTTTTCTTTCTCTTTTATATATATTATCTCTTGTATATTGGTCTTGTGACCATTTAGTGATAGCAAACATTGCATTTATCCTTGATATATATTTGATGATGTTGTTATCATGTTCACCTATCTTTTCATGTATTGTTTCTTTTCTCTCTTTATACACATGTTTCTTATTTGTGTATGCAATCTTTTATTTCTGTTTCGCACTAAAATGTTTTGATGAGTTTTGTTTTAAGTGTTTCAGAAATACAGGTTGTCAAAATCCATCATGCCATGAACTCTCTTCTTGCAAAGTTTTTCAAGAGTTTGTGTTAGGATTAGATTTTATTGTATTTAATAAGTAAGCATGAGTTAAGTGATTTATGACTTTTCTCATATTTCATTTGGTTGTTGTGGTTTTGTCACGGATTGCCAAAGGAGGAGATTGGTAGGACATATGTGGAACATGTTAAGAATATATGTCATATAGAATTGGCTAATCCTTTGACAAAATGCACTTTACTTGTAATTGGGTAAATCTAAGATAAGTTTAATACTTCAAGAAACAAGAGTTCAAGTCCAAGTATTGAAGTCATGCAAATTTGTTTAAGAATCAAGTAAAGAAGTACTGTTCATTAAATCTCGACAGATAGCTCGATAGATGTATCTATCGAGGTTTAATTTTTCGAAACTCGACAGATAACTCGACAGCTGTATCTATTAAGGATTAAGAAATTCAGATTTCTATAATTATTTTTCACACATATCCAAGCTATGTGTTTAGGTTTTCTTTTCTCATAATCTTAGACATATATAAGGATTAATTTAAGGGCCGTCTCAACTTGATGCAAATGTTTTATTCATGCATATTGTGACCGGAGACAATTTGCCCTACTTCATCTTTCTCTTGAAGAAGTTGCTGCATTTGTATGCCGTAGAGTTTTGTAATCAAGGAGCTTCTTGATCTTCATCGTTGAAATGAGAGATTGTCATTACGTTACAAGTCCAATTGTGTACTAGGGTAAGGGTTCAACTGTAAGTTAGTATAAGGTACTGAGATTCCTTTACTTGTAACAGCTTGTTTTGATAATAGTGGATTCTCGAGAGTGGTGACCTTAAATTCACCCAGTGGGGTTTTGTCTCGATGGTTTTCCCTATTCGTAAACAAATCACTTGTGTCAAATTTAATTTCCGTTGCATCTAGTTATTTGGTGATTTGTTTGTGTTACCACGCGTATTGCATGTTAAAGTGACTTAATTAATTCACTTGGCAAATTAATTGGTTAATTTACCTAAGGGGTCAATACATTCTTGGCCTATCAATAACTAACCTCAGTTTATTTGGAAGATATCTCAATCTCTTATTCTTTTAATGTGTTGTGGCCTATTAGAGAAGAACCAGGTAGGAAGAGAAGAAAGGAATATGGAGATTTTGGCTCATGTTGATTATGAATGGCATTGCATGGATCTATACAAAAAATAATACTGATGAAGGAAGGCATGCTGAGCGTCTTGAAAAAGGTCACTTTTTTGGAAAAGAACTACTTGAATGGGCTTGGCAACCTTCCTCTGTCAACATATACAACCTATCCAAACTCCCACGTACTTTCCTCATAAACCCTTAAAACTTATACAAAGGTGGAAGCCTTTGCTCTAATGGCCAATGACTTGAAGGGTAATCTCTGTTCTAGGTTTTCACGATTAGACCCAAAGCAATTGCAAGTTGAGGCAGCTTCCACTCTACAACGAATCTGGCGCTGCTATCACCCAAAGACGGATGATAGCGTTAAATCCAAGGCAGCTTCTATTTTACAATGAGTCTGGTGCTGCAATCAACCAAAGTGTTTGTGCTCCAAGAAAACTTATGAATCTAGCAATACCTGACATTTTTGTGCAAAGTAATGGATTTGGATATCTAATATTATTTTATATGATAGGATTCAATTATGTCTGATTCATTTGCGTTACTAATCCAATGCATAGGCACTTGTGATAAACATGGCACATTTTTTCCCCCTTATTATTAATGGTAAATTATAAATATAACTACCTTTAAATTAAATATGGAATTACCATGCGATTTATTTCGCAACACTTACCTCCTTTGTAATTTGTTTTATGGGATATTTATCTCTTTTGTGGTTCACTTTATGGAGCATTTCTGTTATATTTTAACAAAGTTTGATGATTTAGCAAGTGTCAACATCACATATAAAAATATAATTGAAGAAAGAAATAGTTTTGCCTATACATTTTCTCTATCTAGCTTTCTCCTTCAAACCTCATTTGGGTGTATGTGTTTGTTAACAAGGTGTACTCTTTAATACAGAATTTTTTTTTTTCTTTAATTCTTTCCTAAGGAGGTTGTTGGCACTTCTCCCATTATTTTATTCCATTTAAAATAGTGAAAAAAAATGTCTTATAAAGCAAACCACAAAAGAATTAAAAGCCTCATTAAACAAACAAATAGGATGGTGTGGATAATATGAGAAAAAAGAAATTTTGAACAACAAACAATCAAAGCCAGTATTCACTACATCAAATAATTCCCATTAATGAAAGATATAAATCTATTGAAAAAAATATATAAAACACATGTCGAATGAAAATGGTTGCGTGTGTATATATATTGTTGAAATTGAAGCAAAGTATAACATATTGTAGAGGAAAATTGTAGAAAGAGATGTGGAAGTGAAAGAAATGAGAAAAGAAAGAACACAAAGAATATGTGATGATTTGGATGGACGGTCTATGTCCGTAGAGGAAGCCCTTGTCAACTACATTTTACTATATGATCAAATATGTTGTAAAATGAACCCTAGTAAGGTATATATAGGAATTGCAAGAGATAGGGTTAAGTGCACATTAACTTTATATTACAATTGGGCCTCTTGGATCAATACATGTGTAATATAAATCCAATATATATCTTTAAATTCAATGTAGTCACCATGCCACACCTACCATCAACGTTCCCTTCTTGTTTTTCCTAAAGTGGTTGATTAGGTGTGTTGTGCGTGCTACTCTTTATTTTGTATCAAATAGTTGCTAGTGATTCAAAAATGTTTACCATTTGGTCTTATCTATTTTGGTTAGAGTCTAAATTTGGTAAGAATGTTTTGTAAAACCTATGTTTTACACTCTCTAATCCCAGTATGCCACATCAGCATTGTACAAATTAATGAATAAAGGTGACACACACAATCTCTCCTTGCCAAACACCAAGCTCCTCTCTCTCTCTCTCTCTCTCTCTCTCTCTCTCTCAAATATGATCATCACCATGCTCTGTCCATCACCGATTGCTGCTGCCATCCTTGACACTGGGTACCACACTGACTTCCCTCTTTCTCTCTCTCTAAAAGCTTCTCCTTCTCTCTCTAATTTTGACACCTAAACCCTCTCTAATCTAAACATCCATGGCCAACCAAAAAAACTATGCCAATCGCCACTGCTATCATTGTGCTCCCTAAGCTTAAAGAGGTAATGGTCAAAAACCTTGATGCCATAATGATTCAAACAATCTGGGTTTAAAGATGATAGTTTGGGTTTTTGTTGATATGGGTTTGATGAGGTGGTTTTTGAAATGGGCTAGATGTTGCTATGGAGCTATGGTCTGGGGGTTTGAAAGATGATGGTTAGTAGGTTTTGTGAAGATTGTTGATGGGCTTGAAGATCAATTATTGAAGGAAGAATTGTTGGTTTTGAGTTAGTGTCAAACAAGAATGGATTGGAGAGAAACTCGTATTCTGGGAACTAGAGAGAAAAGGAGAAAGTTAGAGAGTGAGAGATGTGGGTGAGTATGGGAGCTACCACCAAGGACAACTACAACAGCCGCTATGTGTAGAGCTTGAGAAGTTGACCATGGTGACTAGTCTAATAAGAGAGATGACTATTCATGAGGATTTGATTGTGTGTGACACTTCCTATTCATTAATTTATAAAATGTTGAGGCGGCATATTAGGATTGGAGGTGTAAAAGACTTGTTTTACATCAGGTCATTATTGAATTTAATCTCTTTTGGTTATGCAAATCTTGGTTCAAGGTTTTCCCAATAGGGCATCATTATTAGAGAGTGTAAAAGTCTCATTTTACACCAAACCTTCATTTAACTTATTCTCTTGTTTTTATTTTTCATTTTACCCTTATTTTTTTCCTCTCATAAGGCAACCACCTCCCATTTACACCTCTTTGCAATTGCACATACACATCAATGCATAATGTTGAAATTATCATTCTAATATCCAAATTTACACTAAATGAGATTTATAACAATCCTGATCTTATGATCTAAAATTTGTTAAAAATATAATTATTCTCTTTGAACATTGAGAGTGAGATCTACTACCTAGCACACGACACTTTGTAATTGACCATTTTGAACGTAGCATGTGGAATTGATAATATGGCGTGGCAATTTGCAATTGGTTGAAAATTCCTCTCTACAGCAGAAAGAAAAAAAGAAAAAAAGAAAAAAAAAAAAAAAAAAAAAAAAAAAAAAAAACACAAATAAAATTTTATCACCTCATCCTTAATTTTAAATCATGGATTTCTCCAGGTTTTACTATAACTTTAATTCATATTTGATAGGCCAAAAACGAATTGACCCCTTGTGATAAATTAACCAATTAATTTGGCTAAGTGAATTAATTAAGTTAATTAACATGCAAACGCATAGTAGCACAAATAAATCACCAATAAACTAATTATGCAGCGGAAAATAAATAACAAGGTGATTTGTTTACGAATGGAGAAAACCTAATGGTAAAAAACCCCACCAGGTGATTTTCAGGTCACCACTCCTGAAATTCCATTATTATCAAAACAAGCGGTTACAAGTAAAGGAATCTCAATACCTTATACCAACCTACAATTGAATCCTTATCCCAATACCTAACTGGACTTGTTCTGTAGTGACAATTTCCTCTTTTGATGCACGGCTCCCAAGTATGTGACTAACCAATGCGTGGATCCCAGTATGCGACTTCAATCACCAACTAGAGAAGGTTGTTGGTTGCAAAGTTTTTCAATTCATCCCAACGATGAAGATCAAGAAGATGCTTGGTCATAAAGGCAAAACTTTGTCTCCGGTTACAAATTGCTTGAACAAACTTTGCTCAACACTTGTGTACTCTTTGACGGCCCTTAAAATAATCCTTTTATATGTCTAGGGTTAGAAGAAAAGAAAGTCCAAACACATAAAACCGGATTGGAGTCAAAACAAAACTGGAATTCTGTTTTCCATAAAACTCGACAGATACCTGTCTGTCAAGATGCTATCGAGTAGCTATCGAGCCACGAGGCTGGAACAGCTTCTTAAGCTCGATGGATAGCTAGCTATCGATCTTTAATAAACAGCACTTCTTCAGCTTGAATCTTGGACAGACTTGCATGTCTTCAACACTTGATCTTGAAACACAGTTTCTTGAAGTATTAAACACATCCTAGATCTACCCAAATACAAGTAAAGTGCGTTTAGTCAAAGAATTAGCCAATTACATAAAATAGTGACATATATTTCTAACAAGTGAATCACATATATCCTAACAATATTTCATATTTTACAGCTAAACTTGGTTATAGTTCATACTCAATAAATTTCATAGTAATAATAATCACTAAATTATATACACTTTTATTGAAAAACTCAATATCATAAAAAGAAAATGGGTTGGCTAAGCATGAAAAAAATATTGTTGCTTAAGATCTACGACTCTTTTAAGCCAATGTTCTACAACAAAGAACTACTACATTATTCAAAGGGAGAGTTAATTAATGCGGTATTCTTGTTTACTGACGGCATTGCATGGACCTATCCAAGCAGTAATAATGGTGAAGGAACTGCCTTTCAACATATTGAGCATCGTGAAAAAAGTCAGTTCTTTGGAGAATAATTTCTTGTATGGGCTTTGAAACCTTCCTCAATTGACATGTACAACCTATGGGTCTGTTTAGGAATGGGTTATTTAGTTAAAAATAAAAATTTTTTGCTGAAAGTACTGTAGATAAAGGTAAATTCTAGCTGAAATAGTATAATAAGATATATGAATAGTACCAAAAAGTGCAATGAGATTTAGGAATAGTAGCAAAAATAAGCTGACTTCAAACTCTAATCTCAAATGCAACCTATATATCCAAACTCCCTATTTCCTCAAGAACCCTCAAAACCCATACAAGCGTGGAAGCCTTTGTTCCATTCTAGATTTCCAAAATTAGACCCATAGCAATTGCACAAGTCAAGTCAGCTTCCACTAAACAAGGAATCTGGCGCCATAGTCACCCAAACAAAGATGAATTTGGTGCTTCAAGAAAACGTCGAAATCCAACAGCACATGACACTGTTGTTGAAAAGCAATAGGTTAATTTGTTTTGATGTCTTTGTATTAATTTAGTTTTTCTAGTAATAGAGATGCTACTTAATAGGTTCTAAATATCAAACTGCGATTTGCAGAATTATATTTGAAGCCCAACAGCTCGTGAAACATTTAGGGTTTAAGTCTAACACTACTAAGTATAAAAGGAAAAACCCTAATACACGTTTTTCAAGTCTTGAGAATTACTTTTGTGAGATCTATGAGGTTTTATACCTTCTAACTCTATCAAGTACCTACTAGAGATCAAATTCATATTGCTAGAATCAGTGGAGTAAAGTTGCAATTCAACCTTCAGTTATTAAGCGTACTAAAGATCAAAGCATGAACTGGAGGTTCATATGAGAAAAGATCTAGATCAAAGAAGTATGAGGAGTTCAGAGCCCAGTTTGGTAACTGTGTTATATTTATTACGAATTGTTATTCTTGACTGTAAATCTCAATTTGATATAGTTGATTGTTCTCTTGGGATAGTTCCCCCCAGGTTTTTTTACCTTGAAACAAATTGTTTCATTGGTTTTTCTAGGTCATCATATCTTGTGTTATTTTGATTTTCGCTGTGCGTGTTGATTGTGATGAATGTTTAATCTAGATCTGAATAATTAACCTAAGTAATAACTTGACTAATAAATTAGATTAAACCTATTGTATTTTCTAGAGGTCTAAAATTGAACACTACTTTTTTTAATTAATGATAATGGTGAAATTAGGAAAAGGGCAACGTGTGAAATAACAAAACTAATTGATGCATCATATTAAATTTAGGATTTGTTTCAATTAGTAAAATTTCTTGTCCTCGAATAAGATATAGGGTTCAAATCTTACTTACACCAAAAAACAAATTAGTGTCTTAGCTCAATAATAAAAGCAATCATCATAAAGTAGACTCCCTAGGTTTAAATTCTACTTTATCTATAAAAAAAAAAAAAAAAAAAAAAAAAAAAAAAAAAAAAAAAATTCAATAAAATCCAATTTTACTCTACAACATTTGAGCTCAATTGATTTGTATGTTAAATTGCTTAAATTAATTTTATGTATTTTGTTAGATTTGGAAATGATCGATGTAGTATTTCCAATTGAGCTGGGATGCGTTAGCCACTATGGCCTTTTTCTGTTATATATATGATTTAGAATAAGTGGTTTTAGTTTGATCTCTGTTTACACTTCTAATCGTATACTAAACATGGATTTAATTGAGGATTATGATTGTCATAGCAAATCTCAAGCAGTAGAAATAAGGTATACGTTGATTTGACTAGTGATCGTTGAGGGCATTCTCTCTATTTGACTCTTTCTAAGGTCTCCTCTCAGGAAAAATTGAAATCTTATCAGTTGAGGGCCTAACAATTTCATAGAAAAAGTTTAATTCTTATTAGTTGGTGAAGAAGATGATATTAAAGAACGAGTGGACCATTGTTAATGGTTTACAGTTCTCACTTTAGTACTAACTGTAAAATGCATCCTGCTTGAATTTTATTGCTTCAAGTCCTTTATTTCTCAATTTTCTTTTAATTTTCTAATGATTAAGAGATTCTTATTTTACTTACACTAAAAGTATTACTTTTTTTTTTTTTTAATAATAATTTGATAATCTCATTTGGAAAAATTAGGAAGAGGTGCCAACTAATCAGGGCCGGCTCGAGGTACTGTGGGGCTTAAGGCAACAACTTTAAGTGAGGTTTATTCTTATACTTTAATTTGATAATCTCACTTGACTTTTGATTTTCTTTTTTCATTTAAAATCTACTTTTTTAGAAAAAAAAAATACAAATTAAAACAAACCTATCGCATTACTCAATGACTATACGACTAAAATAAACACTATTTATTGAATGAAATAACCAAATACTAAAAAATTATGATTGAAAAGTTTAATAAAACTATATATTTGATATTTCTAAATAGAATTTGAGTATAAATTTATTTACTAGTGTAAGATTAATGAGTTCTTTTAACATTTATGTATGAGAGATTAAATGATTGACCCATCCAATGAAAATATTTTTCTTTAATTGGTTTTTCTTTAATAAAAAAACAACAACTTTTTATTTATTGATGAATATTTAGGACTTAATTAATACTTCTATTGGTACAGAATATCTCTATTGGTAAAAATTTAGGGGCCTTTTTTCATTGGGGGTTTTAGGCGGTTGCCTATTTGGCTCACCCATTAACCTAGCACTGCAACTAATTAAACTATAATTAAACTATAAGATTTTAGGTTATACTTGAAGATTTTAGTTGTATAAAATGTAGATTTTTAAAATATATATATTTTTTATTAAAGAGTTCTTTATTTAAAGGAGGGCCACACGCTAGCCTAAACCTTTTTTTTTTTTTTTTACTTAATCGGGATTAATTGACTTTAGGATGAAAATTTAACATAATTATTATAAAAACTATTCATAGTGGTGGTAACATAGTAAATAAATAGATCTCAAAAAAAAAAAAAGATCTCAAAAAAAAACATAGTAAATAAATATACAATATAAGGAATGTGCTATCTTTGTACAGTTTTTTAACACGAAAAATACCAGTATTCACATAAGCAGTATTTAAATGTCTATACTAGACTTAAGTGTGCCATATATAATGTGTATATGTGTTATGCTTTTAGACAATGTATAAAAAATCTGTATGTATGTGAGTGTATAATGATAAGGCAAAACTTAGGTACAATATCTTAGATATTGTATCTTAGGTTTCCTTCTTAAAATTCAACTATGTGGCTTTTTTCTCATGGAATAGAAGTGCATTTTTAATTAAGTAACCGCATGGTTGAATTTTAAGAAGGGAACTTAAGAAGCAATACCTAAATACTATACCTAAAATTTACCCCTAGCAATATATGTATCTAAGTTATAAATTTCATCTTCCTAAAGTAAAATTTGACTTCACCACTATTCCATAATATAATCTCCACCAATAACTCTACATTACTGATATGGGAAGTAGTATTTTGCTGATCTTTAGTGAGAAACTACTGTTCTAAAAGGGTGTAACTTTAGTTAAGTTAGCATGTAGCTTCTTATTATGTTCCATTATTATTAGTTGAAGTTCTAACTACCTAAGTGGTGACTAGACAACAATGCCGTCTTATCCATTTAGTGCCTTTACTTTTGAAATTGTTTATAACTATTGATGTGATATATTGTCACTTGTGGTGTATGTTATAAACCATGTCAAGAATGAGTTCATTTGAAGGTAATAATGCTTTAAAATACAACTTAATAAATTGTGAAAAAAATTATGCTGATAAGATTGCTAATTTTTGTTAAGAACAAAAATTAGCAATCTTCGATAGAACTGTCCAGATTCAAATTCCTTCTCTCCTAACTATTGAATTATATAAAACAAAAAGCATACAAAAAGAAAAAGAAAAGAAAAATAAGGAAAAAAAATATAAAACAAAAAAGATTGCTGATTTTTATTTCTCCCATTTGTTAAATTTAAGTGGTTAAGTTGACTGCGGAGTCTTCTTGAAGGAGCCTTCCTTCTTCGCCAAACCCCATGAGAGGAGGAGATGAATTCTTATCCGTTGAGGGCCTTATAATTTCTTAGGGGAAAAAAAAAAATTTCTTATTGGTTGGTGAAGAAGACGATATTAATAGCGAGAAAGACTAGACAATTGTCAATGAATAACACTTCCCACGCTCGAACTAACTGTTAAAGACCATGCTCTTAAAAATCTTCCAACAAAACCAATTTAGTCACTATTTTCTTTATATAAATAAACATTCTCTCTCACTAATAAGGGGGGTATGTATATATATGCTGAATAAAGGGGATATATATATAAATATATATATATATATATATATATATATATATAACTCCTTATTTACTTCTATTACAATTTCTGAACAATTAGATCAAGAGTATTGTTCTTCAAAAAAAAATCAAAATCAAAAGTATTGTGGTTTGTTAGTATTGTTCGATGAAAATATGTTTACTTCTTCGGTTCTTCCTATGTAAATAAAAAATGATAAAGTTTAGTTACAAAATTGATTGTAGCTTAAGGCTACAAACTCACTTAATAAAATAAATACTACAACATATTTTGAAAATCTAACCGTTGAATTGCATGTTCTTTACGCCCTTAATACACATGTTAAATTTTGTGTCAATCAGATATCATTTACTATATTATTTATAAGTTTATATTTTGTGCATAATTTTAAATTACAAAAACTTGCAATTTAAAAAATTTATTGATGACATAGCTATTGATCTTTAATTTTCTTGAAATTTCGCAAGCATGGAGGACATAAGAAGAAGATGTAATCTAATGGTGGATTTATCAAAATTCAAATCCAATAAAAAGATATTAAGTAAGTTTGTAGCCTTGAAAAAAAGGTCTATTGCACTTGAAAAAAAAAAAAAAATTTGTTGTGGTCACTGGTCCCAATAATAAAACCTGAATATTGTAAAGTTAGCATCAAATATGACAAGCAAGCCAAACGGTCATATATCTATATGTCACATTTTTATTTCAAGTTTTCAGCAATAATTGTACATGTGTAAATATTTAGCAAAAAAAAAAACAATAATTGTGTGAATTAATCTAAAAACATAGATGGTTCAACCAAGGAGGTCCATGGCCCGGGTCCCCTTAGAATTTTTTAAAAATATATAGTATATAAATTTTTTGAGATTTTATAATTTAGATTCAAGAAAATTCTTCTCAGCACTCTTAATATAATCCTAGGCCCCTTTAAAAAGAAGGAAAAAAAAAAAAATTGGTCCAAACAATAACAATGTGCAAAAAAAAAAAAAAAAAAAAGCCCCCATCCCAAAAAAACTTATTAAAAAAAACCATTTTTATGAGAAGTGTTGACAAACCCCAAATATATTAATTAAAAAAAAATCAACACCACACACTATACATGTCTAATGAAAATATACACTGTGGGTGGTGGGGCCTGAAATTTGAAATCCCAACCCATTTCACATTAAGGGCCCAAAGCCCAAGCCGAGGAGCCCTACTGCCAAGGACGATCTCACGCTCAACACCTCACAAAGCGCCTGAAGAAAAGGACAAATCCAGTACAAGAGCCGTACAAACGAGAAAGCTGCCAACACCATAATGTGGAGCCCAGCGCCTGACGAGCCCATACTCCATACCATGCTATCCAGCTTTTCCCCAACCACTCTGACGTATGGATTGATAGGACGAGTAAATACCCCAAACCAGGAAAAACTGACACGTAGATGAAGGATGGGAGGTAAATACTAGTATAAAAGGAGGGGATCCTGAAGAAAATGGGGGGATCCTGAAAAAAAGGGAGGAGGAATGGTGAGAATGTAATGCTCCTCGGACTAATTTCGAGGAGTCAAACCTTTCAAACTACATTAATGCAAGGCTCAGCTATACAGTCCAAACCCATTTTTGTATGATCGCTCATGAAACCGGGACCAGACCGAAACCCAGCGCCCAAAGGCAGGCCTTTCCAAACCCACTCTCTACAAATCATATTGTTCGGGCCCTTTACAAACGAGCCCAACGTCATCCTTGGGTCGTTAAAAATCGTGTCCCTACAATTGGCGCCATCTGTGGGAAGGCTTGCACATTGGCCCAGGTGGCGGTGGAGTCAACTCTCTAGCAAGTAGAGGTTCGCGGGGTTTCCTCCATCTCCAGCAACATGCAGTTGTTGCTCCGACATAAACTTCTGCTAGGGGCTACGCCCTGCAGTGCCAATGGCGCGGGCAGCTCTATGGGCTTCCGGCCTCAAGCCAACTCTCCCCGCCATGGTTTAGGGGTTGACCTTTGAAAAACAAATAAATACATAGAAAAAAACTACTCAAAAGAAAACTTACAAGTTTTGGACAGAACCAAGGCCTTGCATGGTCCTCGGACTCAAGCCTATGGGGAAACCAAGTACTCAAAATAAAAATTACAAGTTTTGGACAGAATCAAGGCCTTGCATGGTCCTCGGACTCAAGCCTATGGGGAAACCAAGTACTCAAAAGAAAACTTACAAGTTTTGGACAGAACCAAGGCCTTGCATGGTCCTCGGACTCAAGCCTATGGGGAAACCAAGTACTCAAAAGAAAAATTACAAGTTTTGGACAGAACCAAGGCCTCGCATGGTCCTCGAACTCAAGCCTATGGGGAAACCAAGTACTCAAAAGAAAAATTACAAGTTTTAGACAGATTCAAGGCCTTGCATGGTCCTCGGACTCAAGCCTATGGGGAAACCAAGTACTCAAAAGAAAACTTACAAGTTTTGGACTTTCTGGTCCTCGGACTCAAGCCTATGGGGAAACCAAGTACTCAAAAGAAAACTTACAAGTTTTGGACAGAACCAAGGCCTTGCATGGTCCTCGGACTCAAGCCTATGGGGAAACCAAGTACTCAAAAGAAAACTTACAAGTTTTGGACAGAACCAAGGCCTTGCATGGTCCTCGGACTCAAGCCTATGGGAAAACCAAGTACTCAAAAGAAAAATTACAAGTTTTGGACAGAACCAAGGCCTCGCATGGTCCTCGAACTCAAGCCTATGGGGAAACCAAGTACTCAAAAGAAAAATTACAAGTTTTAGACAGATTCAAGGCCTTGCATGGTCCTCGGACTCAAGCCTATGGGGAAACCAAGTACTCAAAAGAAAACTTACAAGTTTTGGACTTTCTGGTCCTCGGACTCAAGCCTATGGGGAAACCAAGTACTCAAAAGAAAACTTACAAGTTTTGGACAGAACCAAGGCCTTGCATGGTCCTCGGACTCAAGCCTATGGGGAAACCAAGTACTCAAAAGAAAAATTACAAGTTTTGGACAGAACCCAGGCCTTGTATGGTCCTCGGACTCAAGCCTATTGGGAAACCGACTACCTAGAAGAGACAACATGGGTTTGGGCATGACCTGGACGTTACATGGACATTAGAATCTATCCGAGGAGAATTCCCCATTGATAGTTGGGCTAATCCCTAAACCACATAGATTCCCCGGTTTATCCTCGGATCCTCAATACCAAGAGGATTGATGCAATATATAGGGTAATATGTTGCCAAAAATAGAGTCGAAGACCCTCACTGCTCGACTACCCTCTCGGATGAATTATTTAGAGTTTATCGTTCTCGAACGGTCGCCTTACCTGCATTACGAAGCACTCGGCCATTATCCCGGTTAGTTTTATGAGTTTTAATTTACTGGGAATTATCATTATTATGCCTGATAATATCAATAAACTAGAATTAGTAGGTTTCTGTTTCAAGGTTTTCTGTTCTAAGTATCATCAAAGGAAAGCACACATGTAGCATACTCATGCCCAAAATAATTGTTGCAGAAAGGAAAAGTATTTAAAAAGAAATAAATTCATCTTTTATTAAGACAAAGGAACAGTACAACGTACATTGAAAGAGCTCAAATAAGCTCATACTGAAACTAACTACACAAAACAAAAAAGAAAAAATACAAGGGAATTAAGAAAAAGCGGAAGAGTAGGTACAGGGGAGAGACGTGCTGCCGCTTTAAAACTTCGTCTAGGGGAGCCATTCCTCAATACTTTTACATGCCTATAACTCAGGCAGCAAAAGAGCCCGACTTCGGGTCGGCACCATTGAAGAAAAGGTGCCGGGAGTCCAACTCGAGGTTAGCCCTGCTGAAGAAAAGGTGCAGGGAACCAGAAGTTGATGAGCCTCCACGGAACCACGCCTACGGTATCGCAGACGGTGCTGATGGCGGAAAACCTTTCTTCTGACATACCAAAAATCTGGTATGACCAGAACCTGCTTCGGATTTTGACTGAAAGAGGGGGGGTACCGTTCCCACCATATCCAAGCGGGAGGACACCTTAAATCTGTGCCTCCCCTGCCCAGACCATATCACCTTAAGTCTTGGAAGGGTCCAGTGCCTCTGTGGCGGGTGAAGTTCCTCCACCTCCACCCAAGCCTCAGACATGTTGCACTAAGGGAAGACGACACTGGAGGTGGGAACTAGTTATGGATAAAGGGTTATGATTTTGAAGAGAGCAGAAGGGTTTATACGCCAGGAGAATAACCACCTATCCTACTTATATAATGAGTAAGGAGGTGTCATTTAATTTAATTTAAGCAGATTCCCAAGAAACGTTGCAGACAAGGCAGCTCTGGCACAATTTCCAACACTATCCGCCACCACAAGATTTAAAGGTCCTCGTGAAGGCGCGCCTCGAGTACTGAAACATCAAAGGACACTGAGTGGGTGAAGAATGAAGTAACGCCTCTTAATTCGGCACATCTCCCATGCAAATGGAAGAATACAAACAGCAATAAGGTACGGAACTTGAGCAAAGCCGCGAGGTGGGCCCAACATCACCAAAACCCTCCTCCCCAACTAAAAGTCGGGAAGCAGGATTTTGAGGGGCTATTGTGGGTGGTGGGGCCTGAAATTTGAAATCACAGCCCATTTCACATTAAGGGCCCAAAGCCCAAGCCGAAGAACTCTACTGCCGAGGACGATCTCACGCTCAACACCTCACAAAGCGCCTGAAGAAAAGGACAAACCCAGTACAAGAGCCGTACAAACGAGAAAGCTACCAACACCATAATGTGGAGCCCAACGCCTGACGAGCCCATACTCCATACCATGCTATCCAGCTTTTCCCCAACCACTCTAACGTATGAATTGATAGGACGAGTAAATACCCCAAACCAGGAAAAACTGACACGTAGATGAAGGATGGGAGGTAAATACTAGTATAAAAGGAGGGGATCCTGAAGAAAATGGGGGGATCCTGAAAAAAAGGGAGGAGGAATGGTGAGAATGTAATGCTCCTCGGACTAATTCTGAGGAGTCAAACCTTTCAAACTACATTGATGCAAGGCTCAGCTATACAGTCCAAACTCATCTTTGTATGATCGCTCATGAAACTGGGACCAGACCGAAACCCAGCGCCCAAAGGCAGGCCTTTCCAAACCCACTATCTACAAATCATATTGTTCGGGCCCTTTACACACGAGCCCAACGTCATCCTTGGGTCATTAAAAATCGTGTCCCTACATACACAATTTGTTAATTTTATAACGAAAACTTTGCAAATTTATAATGACAAAATTTAGATATAGTTTTTTAGGTGCTCTACATTAGGTTCTTCAATTAAATTCAAACAGATAATTAGATTAAATTTAATTTTCATTGAAAAGAAAATATATTTTTGTGTTTTATTGATTAATATAGACATATGTTTGAATTTGATTAGAAAACCTAATATATTAAAAAAAAAAAAAAGGAACTATATCTAAAATTAACTAATTTATTATTAATGATAGTCGGTAGGTGGGTTAGTGATAGGGAACATTTCAATTTGACCAATCCAATAGTGAAACCTGATCCATTAGACAATCAGACCAGTCCAACATACTGCTTAGTAGCCAGCTAAACCACCACAAGGACTCTTAGCGGAACTGAGTCATCCAGCCATCTTGACTAGTTGGATACCCACGTGGATGGGCGAGTGAGAACAATTACCCAATATGGAAACTATTACATACCTCACCAGAAGGTTCTCCCACAAATCCATACCCACTAAATATGAAAAGTTAAACCCAAAGATCTCAATGCCATTAACTCCACTCCTGCCATTATACTAGCTAGTGTCTACATTCTTGGGAATGTGGTCACCCTAAACTACTACATAAGTACCAAGACACCTCCATTCCAAGGCATGTGTGTATAATATCCTAACTCGCAGACTTTTAGAGTTCATGGAGATTTTTGTGAATTTCTAACTTAATCTTTGGAGGGTTTTTGGCTAGCACTATACCAATGCACTCTATAGGTATTCTGCTCTTCAAATCTTCTAACACTGCGAGTTTGGATGATAGTCTTGTTGAGGATCAGAGCATCATTAGTTAGAATAATTATTTTTAACTAAATAACTTAATACTTCAGTTATTTTCATCTATTTCATCAAGTGATCCGCTATTTTTTATTGTTTTATCAAGTTTGTGATGGGTGTCTCCATGCATTGAGCACAATGACATTGTTAAGGTTACTAAATAGACTTCCACATGGATTTTATTTTTTTTTGGGTTTGTTTTTTTCCCCCCTTTTTTATTTAGCAATAATAATTAGTCTTCTTTTAGAATATAATGGGATATACAGTGAGATAACAAACATAATTTTTATTTGACTTTTAGATTATGGGTAAGTTTTTTTTTTTTTTTTTTGAAGAAACATTAATGCTTATTAAAATATACAAACATGAAAGTAATATATAGAATATTTTAAACAGACTTATAATACATTATATAACCAAAGTACTACTACAATATTTAACTTTTTCACAAAAAAGCTTAAATTATTTAGAAGATTATTTTTTATTTTGGGTAACTTTTATTGATTTATAGATTATGATCTTTTAATGAATTTTTTAAAGTTAATATATTAAAAAAATTCATCTGTTATTTAATATGGAATCAATTATAGATGATTTTCAAGATGTAAAGAAAGTCAAATTTCATTTGTATAGATAATTACATTGCAAGTATCAACAAACATTTATTTTGTATTTTTTCATTTGATAATATTTTGTTAATACTAAATGATTACTAACTTGGATTTTCATTAAAAAAAATAAAAAAAACCTTGGATTTTCATTAAAAATAGAAAATTCATACGTTGGTCCCCTCAATTGAAATCCTCGGTCCAGCCCTTTGCACCCATAGATTCCGAACTTATCTCATAACTAGCGGTCACTACTGATAATGAGCATGACAGCAGTTGCACTTGTTTATTGCTTGTGTCTGTGTGGGTCTGTTGATTATTTATTGCTTCAAATATGTTTGTCCATGTAAAACTTGTGATAAATAATTATCTGCTTTAAGTCTTGAATAATTCATTAATTCATTAGGGTTTTTTTTTTTTTTTTTTTTGAGAAGAATTAATTCATTAAAGTTTTTTTTTTTTTTTTTTTTTTTTCAGAGATATAAATATATATCGTTGCAAATCTGATATCTAATAGTAAATAAATATTTTGTATATATTAAAAAACAATTATTTTGTATCTTTCCATTCTATGATATTTTGTTAATATTAAATAAATACTAATTAGAATTTTCCTTAAAATAGAAATTTATACGTTGGCTTTCTCCATTAAATCCAGCTCCATCCCTTTCCACCCATATTTTATTGGTTGGTGAAAAAGACAATATCGGAAGACTTGAGGGATTAACCTGCGTGAATGGTTCACATTACGCACTAATTAAGATCACGATGACAGGTGTTACTCTTATTTAGTACTTCTAGGTGTCTCCACATGCATGCTCTTAAAATTATATTGTGAACATGCGTTTTTCCCTCTTTCCCCTTTTCCCACACCCAACCTAACCCTTTTTTTTTTTTTCCTTCCATTTTACCTCAGCCACGAGAGCCAACCTTACACCTTTTGTAACGCCCCAGCTCAATTCAAGAGTAAAGAAAAAAAAAAAGGTCAGATATTTTAAGGAGACACACGTGTGACTCCACCTACCCCACTCCCCTCAACCACACATCTCACAAGAATCCTCACCCTCTTGGCCGGCCACTCATCTGCTTCCTTCCTTTTTTTTTTTTTTTTTTTCCTCCATAAGCTATCGCTCTCTCATCTCCTTCCACGATACCCACTCCATAGCACCACCTCTACCGTTATTTTCTAGCAAAGATCACCGGAAAACTCCATAGAAAAAAAGGTAAGGCTCACTCATCTCTAAAGGAGTTTATTTCAGATCGGGAAGATTCACCTATTATTTTGTGTTTGTCACTTCACCGGAAAACTCCTCTCTATCACTTTCTCATCTCCTATTATTTTCTGTGTTTGTCATTTCAGTTTTCAGTGCATTTTGTGGTTAGTGGGAATGGCCCCCACCAATCCCTGCACATGGGATTGCAATTTCAAAGTTTTAAGTCAATTGGAAATATTGTAAATGTATGCTCTCTTTTTTTATTTGTTTATGATTTTATTAGCAGGGAAGTAGCGAAGTTGATTTTATTTGCAGGAAGTAGGGAAGTTGAATTTGGATTTTATCCACTGAATTTCTATACTGTTTGCAACAGTAATCTATTTGTCAATATTTTTCGTTAAGTGCCACATAAATTTACTATGCATGTTTAGTTTATTTAATAAAATGATACCACATCATTTTTGTAATCTAAAAAATACTAAATAATTAAAAATGGCATAGCATAATAAAAATGAAATTGCATCATTTTATTGGATGAATTAAACACATGTTGCAATTTTATGTGGCACTTGATAGAAAATATGGGCAAAGGGGTAAGCAGAATAAAACTTCATGGGGTTAAAATCCAAAATTTGAAACTTTAGGGGGTAGAATCTAATTTTTGAAATTTTAGGATGTAAAATCCAAATACTGCCAAACTTTAGGAAATAAAATCCAAGCACCCTCGTACTTTAGGGGGTAAAATCCAATTTTTGAAATTTCATGGTGTAAAATTCAAACTCTCCCAAATTTCAGGGAGTCAAATCCAAATTCTAAAATTTTAAGGTATAAAATCCAAACATCTCCAAATTTTTAGAGTGTAACATGCAATTTAGCTTTTTGTTTGTATAAATATGGGTCTGGGCCTAAAGCCAGTCATGCGAGGAAGAAAAAATTAAAGAAAAGAAAAATGCTAAGATTAAAAATTACACAACTTTTACTACAACTTATCACGTGGTAGAGGTGTGAACTCATGTAAACTTGGTAGAGGTGTGAACTCACGTAAACTCACCATTTTTTTTCATCGCTTACAACTCGGGAATACTAGAGTTGTGGATAAAATTATGTAATTTTTTGTGGTCTTTATATTTTTCTTAGGGAAGACTCAAGGGGTTGACCATTGTCAATAATTCTATAAGAGTACAGGAGGTGTTTGCCTTTGCTTATTGGTTGCATCTGCATTTACATGGACAACACCTGCACTTGCAAGTGCCAGAAGGCCATTTTACATTTTCTGCTCCTTTGCTTTGCCAAAGCCAGGTTTCTCTTGCCCCGCCTAGTGAAATGAATGTTACTTGATTTTTTTAGGTTCAGTTTACTTTTTATAAAGACAAATTCTCTCTCTTGAAGGAAAGAATTTATCTGTTTTTGTTTGCCTTGGTTACATTTCCTAAACAACCATAATGTTCTACAGCGAAAATCTTTTTTGCTTCTACCTAGGAAAAACAATTGAAAAAAAGTATTTTTGTTTAGCTAAAAATATATAAAGATCTTGGGAGTTTGCATTTTATTTAAGTGAAAATCAGTATTAATTTTAATAATTTCCAATTATCCAGGGATCTAAATTCAGATTTTTCCTGTTAAGTGAACGGACCTATAAAGGTTGATTCTTTATTTTGGACATCGTTTCATTGGTAAGCTTTAGTTATGAGTTATCTTTCACGTCGGCGAGGAAATGGTGCAAGGTTAGTTTCTTTTGCTCTATGACAACTTTGTTTTCCTCTGCTAATTTGAATCCTCTGAATTCTTTTGCATCAACACTTTCAAATTAATTAACCACTAATTCTTTTTTTTTTTCCTCCGCTAATGATAATATTTTTATTAAATTGCAAATTACACTAAAATTTGAGAGAAAATTTTGATTGTCCCATAAAATTTCAAAATTTTGATCCACAAGTGTAAGTTCTTTTGGGGTGTGGAGGACAAGAGCCGGACTTAAAGTCTCCAAGAGGGCTTCACACACATACACACTTAGGGTCTGTTTGGGATCCGCTTATTTTATTGAAACTAAGAAGGCGTTTGGATAGGAATTAATTCCTGCATCTGCTTTTTTTTTTTTTTTTTTTTTTAATCCAACGTCTCATGAACAATGCAATTAGGCAAATGCACAGTGATTTCATTAATGAATAGTAACCGGAAAATATTTTTTATTATTTTTGGTTTTTGACAAAATAAGCGGTATCCAAACACACCTAGAAATTTTTTTGCTGAAAATGCTGTAGATAAAAATAAAAATTAGCTGAAATAATATAGTAGAATTCATGAATAGTACCAAAAAGTGCACCGAGACCTCACTGCACTATTTTAACTAGCTTTTACCTTTATTCACAGTACTTTCAGCAATAATTTTTCAATTTCAGCAAAATAAGCGGTATCTAAACACACCCTTAGTGTGTGTTTGGCAAAAATTAAAAAGCCAGTTTATTTTTACTATTTAACTTATTTTTGTTATTATTTATAAGCTCCACTGTACTTTTTGATATTATTCATAGATCCTGTTATATTATTTTAGCTAACTTTAATTTTTATCTATAATATTTTCAGTAAAAAGTTTTTAAATTAGAGCAATTACATTAGCTTGTGCATAAGATTCCATCTATTTTACACTTAAAACCTACTTTTTTTATTTTACACCATCACTTTTACAAAACATACACATCAATTTATCTATTTTACAAGATATTTCAATAAAATATTCATACTTCTCAAATTTTTTATTATTTCTCTCAACTATCGATATGCTCTTTCTCTCTCTCTACCCATTATTTCTGATTTGTGGCCCTCTCTCTATACCGATCTCTCTACCCATCTCAAACCCCTCACTCCTCTAGAACCTTCTCTCAGCTCTAACCCCTGAAGCTTTCTCAAACAGACCTCCATGGCCTCTGAGCACCCACGCCACCACAGGCGGTGGTCCGACCCTAAGTCTCACCGAGCCCTCTAACTCCCACTTTAAACCCGAGCCCTCTCTATAATCTATGAATCTCTCATGGCCAAAACTCAAGCTTCCACCATCTCCGATCCACATCACCACCACAAACGATGGTTTCACGTCTTAAAGGAAACAGACTGCCACTACTTCGGGGATGCTCATCCCCTCTCTGCATCTTAGTCTAACCCGAGACCAACAAACACATCTCTTCTGAACCTGAATCAAGATCTTACCGATACTCTCTACTCTCAAACCACTCTCTGATCTACAAGCCTTGAACGGTGTGTGAACCACAAGAAGTCAAGCACCGATCGTTCTAGTCAAGCACCGATCTATCTCTCTGTTGGTTTGTCTGTGTGGGTTTGTTTGTGTGTTGATTTGTCTGTGTGGATGTGTTTGTGTTTGTGTGCATCTGAGGAAAAAGAAGATGAGGAGAGGAAAGTCACTGAGTTCATTGGGCAAGGAGAAGAGAGAGAAAAAAAGGTGTGAACGGAAATTAATAAAATAATAAATACACATGCTACAGTAACCGTGCATATATGCATGGTTATTGTAGCAATTGTGCATAAATGCACAATTATGCACAAGCTGGTGTGGGTGTTTTTTTTTTGCTCAAATTGTGTAAAATTAGCCACTTTTTCCATTTTGCACAATTATGCCCAAGCTAATGTAATTGCTCTTAGTATCCATTTGGCAAAGATTATTTTTGCCAACTTTTTAACTATTTAATTTATTTTTGTTACTATTCATGGGTCTCATTGTACTTTTTGATACTATTCATGGGTCTTACTGTACTATTTTAGCTAACTTTTACTTTTATTTATAGTACTTTCAGTAAAAAAAATTTTAGTTTCAACAAAATAAGTGGATTTCAAAGAAACCCTTTGATTGGATTAGGTTAGCGTAGAATTTCTATCTTGGAGGGAAAAAAAAAAAATTGGTTGAAAACTTAAATATGGTATTGAATCATTATACTCTGGTACAATTGAGATATATTAAATGGTCACTACTTCCTCATTTCTCATTTCAGACTCATTATTGGAATTCCACTGAAGGCCACAAAGAAAACAATTAATAATAATAATAATAATAATAATAATAATAATAATGATAATAATAATAATAATAAATGGAAAACAAACTTCTGTGTTGCTTTTGTAACCTTATTGTCATTAGCGTATATCTGGTGTTCTGCTCCTCCCGTATTTATGTTCAGGAATAAGGATATTGAGAGGCAACCTCTCAAGGAAGGTGGAGGTGATTCATCGGCAAAAATAATGACGACAAAGACAATTTTTGACCCACAAGGGAAGTTCCTTCGAAGGTGGAATGTAATATTTGAAAGTTCAAAAACGTGTACAAAACACCTTTGAACGTTTAGACCCCCAAAATACAACTTAACCAATACAAGCAATATGTCAAACAACTAGTGTGCGGAAACTTAACACATGCTATAATATGAAATTGGTTAAAAACTATCTAAGCCATAACAAAATAAAATCCACAGTAGATAATATAAAGGCAAAGATAGAGAGGAAGGAAGATGCAAACACAAAGACAACACGCGATGTGTTATCGAAGAGGAAACCGAAGTCCTCGGCGAAAAATCTCTCCGCCGCCTTCCAAGCGGTAATCAATCCACTAGAAAATACAGTTGGGATACAAGGACAGCAATAGACCCTCCAAGCCTAATCTACCCAGTGCACCTAAGCCCTCCAAGCCTAATCTACCCAGTGCACCTAAGCCCTCCAAGCTTCTTGCTCCAACGAGGTTGCGCCGAACCTTTTTCTTTTCTAACTTCCCGGATTCCGCTACTAGACCATAGCATCAACCAATGAAGATTGGTTCCTTCCTACCTGCTTCCCAGAAACCCAAACAACTGTCTCACAGTGATGATGATGGTGAGAACCAGGTTTGGTATAATGCCTCTCAAGGATTTGACAATGGAGAGGAAGAGAGTAAGGGAATTTGAAGAGACTCTAAGGTATAGATTGTGGGTGAAACAATCTTATTTTTCTTTAGGGTTTCTCTCTCAAAATTCTCTCTGGAAGCTCTCTTTCAATCGTGGGTAAAAGGGGTATTTATACTGGAGTGGGAGAGGAATGTGAAACGTCAGGTTTTACAAAACAGGGGTGGCTCGCGGCTTGACCTCGCAGCTTGACTAAGTCGCGAGATCCAGTCGCGAGTTAACCGTATGGCCAGTTGTCCTGTTTTGTCCTGTAGCACTCCAGCTAGCATGACTGTTCATCTTCCAGCATGCTTGGCACGTATGCTGCTTCTGGCGGCTTGCAGCCGCGAGTCACCCGCGAGTCCCAGCCGCGAGTCTCTGTTTTCTTACACACTCTTGAGCAATTTTCACTCTATCTCACTCACTACCCTTACAACAAACCCACCTAAATACAGGGTTACTAAATGCTGAATTACAAGCAAATTTGGCATGGAATAAAGCCAATTAGATGGTTGAATAAATTCAACCTTACAATATTTGTATTGTCGTGTGTGATTGCAGTATCAGTGGATCCCTTGTTCTGTTACGTTCCCGTGCTGATCGAAAATTACTGCATTGAGTTGGACAAAAAGTTGTTGATCACAACTATTATTTTGCGATCGATCAATGATATCATTTACCTAATGCATATTATATTGCAATTTTGTACTGGTTTTTATAGATGAGAACCTTCGCAAAGTTGGAAAAAATGTGTTGAATACAAATGCTATGGCAATAGCTAGAAGGTACTTGAGGTCATACTTCGTATTCGACATTCTAGTTATTCTTCCAATACCACAGGTAAGTGAAACTCCCCTTCACACTGCTTATAGAGAAATCCTATGTTCACACGTCTTATTGTTGTTCGTCAGCTTATTCTTGAACATTTTTGCCTTGAAGAGAATGATATTTAGCTCGTCTAGCTGCCTTGATTGTCACTTTTCCAACAAATAGTGTAGTCAGTAGGATATGATAAGAATCATGTGATGGAGGAGCAAGGTTAAAAGTAACAAAGTTTGATGCTCCAAAACATTTTTCACCTCCACTCCAACAAGCGAGTAGTCAGATTATCCAAAGCATTCAGATGATTCCTATTATCAGCACTTCTCTCCATGTGAAATTGATCATGACTCATTTTTCAAGTACAAAAGATTTTAAGTGACTTCAGCATATATATATATATATATACACATATCTTTTCTAAACTTTTCTATAATTCTTAGAAAAAGTCTCATCCAACATGCTATAGTTTATCTCTGGACATAACTCAAATGCATAGTAATCGCCTTCATTATCTCAATCTCTTCCCATTCATAACAGAACATTTGATTTTGTTTTTGTTTTTTTTTTTTTTTTTTTTTTTTTTTTTTTGACAAGGTAAAACATTTTACTTTAATGCCACAAAATTTCAAATAGATTATTAAGTAAAAAGAGATCTTCTCAACTGCATTTTCAAGGGCTGTTTGGTAGTGTATTTTGTACAACATTTTTTAATGTTTAAACAACATTTCACATATTTTCACACACTTTTTTACCTACACGTATTTTCAAAAAATACAAACAACATTATTAAAACAGCATTACCAAATGGGCAGTCAAATATTGAAAATGTTACACTTTCTGTTCCTAAACTTTTAAAATAAATATTTTTTCATCTATAAAATATTGAAAACAGTTTTTTTTTTTTTTTCATTTCTATTTTCTCCCTTTTTTTAGGGGAATTAATAGTTGACTTTATTGATTAAATATCACTATGTACAATTGGGAAGAGAAAAAAGGGCATTCTTCAAACCAAAAAAATAAGCCTCCTCTTTCTCTTTGACAACACTAGCAAGAGCTAGAGCTAGAGCAGCTTTATTACATATATTTCAATGGCACACTAACAAAAGAGATTGAATAAAAACCTTCACAAATTAAATTAATGTCTTCAGTATCCATACAACCTTAAGAGGGAAAACTCTGTTAGAATTCAGAAGATCTAGAAGTTCACCAATTGTACTTTCTGCAATAATGTCAAGAAAATAACTGTTTTGACAGAAAAGCAGAGCCTTCCTCATAACATCAGCAGCAGTTCATAAGGCATTTGATGCTCTATTTATTCGGTCACAGGAAGCTGCCATCACTTCTCCTTTGTGGTTTTGGATTAGCAAACCTATGCCAACTGTGTGAGAGATAGCACATTGAGTTTGAAAGTAGAATTTGATGTAGGTGAAGACCATTTGATAGGCATAAAAGTTGAGGCAGTAACATTTTTGCCCTTCAACCATTAAAAAGGGCTCTTTAAAAAATGTAGGGATGAAAAATGAAATTCACCCAAATTTTAGCGATGGAAAAAAAAAAAAATTAGACAATTTCAAACTCATAATTATTATTTCCTTTGAATTAACATTGTCTTACATAAGTAGATTTTATCCTTTGATCCTAAAAGTACTAAACTTGTAATATTTTCAGGTGGCAATTTCAAGGATTCTTTCAGAAATGACAGTGATGAGATCTTCAAATAAAATGGTAATGTTGAACTGCGCTGTTCTCTTCTCATATGTGCCAATAATTCTCCAAATATTCCGATCCTGGAAGGAACTTATAAGAAGTGACGAGAAATTTGAAGAAAACATATGGATTAAAGCTGCGTTAAATTTCTTTCTGTATCTCCTTGCTGGTCACGTAAGTTTGATTACATACTGATTTCATATAAATTTAAATCTTGACAAGTATGATCAATGTTGCGCTGGTTCTTTTGATAATAATAAAAAATTTTGAATCTGCCTTGGAAAATAATAATTTTATAACGCATAAGTACAATAAAGATTACAAATGAAGAATATTTTATTTTATTAGTTTTTGCAATTACATGGATTAAATCTCTAATTCAAGTGCCCCAGGAATTCTCACTCTCAGTACCTAAAGCCTAATGGGTCAAGTTTGGGTTCAGTGTCCAGTAACATTGGACTTGTTGAGATGGTGACATGTATCCAAAAGTAGACACGTGTCACCATCTGATTGGGTCCAGTGCACTGGATGCACTGGACTTAAACCAAGTCCAAGCCTAATAAGTTGTTTTTTTTAATAGGTAGAGGCTAATTTTATTTATTTATTTTTATATAATGAATAGGGAGAAACTAATAGGTATATATTAATTGGAGTTGCTAGAGTTGTATTAGGCTATTAGCCCAATGTGATCCAAACCTTTTTGCAAAACTTCACTACCCATCTATAAAAGAGTACCAGACCTGATCTCCCACATCACATTAGATGAGAAAATCTCTTAGCTTGTAAAGTTGTAATACAAACCCTCTGATCTAACGCTTGGTATCCCCAGCTATGAGTTGTGGTTCAAGACCTTGAAGACAGCGTTCAAAAATTTAGGACCACATATTCAAATAAGTTTTAGTGATTCTATCAAAATTTTAAGCAATTAAGAAAAGTAATTTAATCAATTTTCAAATAAATTAAAAGTTTTATATCCACATAATTGTCTTTTTCTCTTATTATTATTGTTGTTTGGTCATAAATTTATAATATTTGTTGAATATACTGATTTTAATGACATGCTGGTCTTTTAGGTATTGGGAGCCTTCTGGTATTTTTTCTCTTTTCAACGAATGATGATTTGCTGGCGTTTATCATGTCAAAGTCAGATTGCATGTGATCGAAAATCTTTTGCCTGTGACAACAGTAGAAGATATTTCTCATTTGATAATCGTGTCTGCCAAATAAGTACACCAGATACACAATTTGATTTTGGAATATATTCAGAAGCCATTGAATTTGGTGTGGTGTCCGAGCAGGGTCTTGAAAAAATATTTTATGGTTTCTGGTGGGGCATGCAAAATCTGAGGTTTGCTTACAAATTAGACTCTGTTGTTTCATATTAAGCTATTTTAAATACAATAAATATATTAATTGTTGTTAAGTGAATTTCAAGCTGTAGGGACACGATTTGTTTAACGGCCCATGAGTGATGTTGGGCTCGTATGCAAAGGACCCCAACAATATGATTTGTAGAGAGTGGGCTTGAAAGGCATGACCTTGAGCACAGGTGGACGGTTTTATCATGGCGTCTATGGAAATTCTTATATGGGCGGGCCTGACTTAACTAGCTAAGCTTTCTATTGGTATGGGTTGTGGGATTCCGGTCCTCGAACGCGGAACGCTGTCCTAGGACCCTTATATCCTTTCCTTTTTTCCATTTTTACCAGAGGAGAGACCCCCCACCCCCCCCCCCCTTTTTCCTTCTGGGGAGTTCTTCCTTTTATATCCGTGTTTCTTCTCCTCCTTCAAGTTCACGTGTAAGTCTCACCCTTGTATTGGGGTGCAGACCTGTCCTGTCAACCCCTACTCCAGTATGGTTTAGAGCATGAACTTGTCAGATACAGTGATTGGTGTTATGATGTTGGTAGCTTTTTCTCTTACCCTGCCCTTGAACTCAGTTTCCCCCCTTCCTCAGGCATTTCGTGAGGTGCCGAGCAGGAGGTTGTCCTCGGCAATGGTTCTCCTCGGCGTGGGCCCTAGCCCCTGGGCCCCCATGTGGAATGGGCCTAGGCCGCGAATTCACTAACCCCACAATAGCCCCTCAAAATCCTGCTGCCCGACTTTTAGTTGGGGATGAGGATTTTGATAATGTTGGGCCCACATCACGACTCACTCAGATTATGTACTTTTTGATGTTTGGGCTTTTTCCATTTGCATAGGAGATGCACCGGATTAAGAGGCATTCCTTCAGTCTTTGGTCACGCGGTACCCTTTGACGTTCCAATGTTCGAGATGTGCCTTCACGAGAATCCTTTAATCTTATGGTTGCAGGTGGCGTTGGGAATTGAGCCGAAACCATTTTGTTTGTAGCGTTCCTTGGGACTCTGCGTGAATTAAATGCCACCTCCTTATCTTTTAAATAAATAGGGTAGGAAGTTGCTCCACTTACACACAAATCCTTCAGTTTCCTCCCAAACCACAATTCTTCAGCCATAATCACAACTTCCATATCCGGTATTATCCTCCCTTAGTATAATATGTTTGAGGCGCAGGTTGGGGTGAAGGAACTCCCTCCGCCATAGAGGCGCCGGGTCCTTCTGAGACTCAAGGTAGCGTGGTCTGGGCAAGGGAGGCACAGATTCAAGAAAATACTCCGTCTTGACAAAGGGGGAAATGGTGTTTCTCCTTCTTTTAGTCAAAATCCGAAGCAGGTACTGATCGCACCAGATCCTTAGTGCATCAGAAGTAGAGTTTTCCGCCATCAGCGCCGTCTGCCTTGTTGCAGGCAAATTTTTGTGTAGGCTCCTCAACTTCCGGCTCCCTGCACCTTTTCTTCAACGGTGCTGGCCTCAAGTTGGGTTCCCTGCACCTTTTCTTCAGCTGCGCCAGCCTGAAGTTGGACGCTCTCTGCACCTTTTCTTCAATGGTGCAGGCCTCATGTTGGGCTCTTTTGTTGCCTGAGTTATGGGCATGTAAAAGTGTTGAGGAAGAACAAAGTCTTGAAGCAGCAGCCAACCTCTCCTCTGTACTACCTCCTCAGCTTTATCTTATTCTCTTGTACCTTTCTCTTCGATTATGTAGTTAGCTTTAATATAAGCTGATTCCAGCTTTTCATTGTACGCTGTACTATTTTTTGTTTTAATAAAAAGGGAAATTTATTTACTTGTTTTGAATATTTTTCTTTTTTGCAACACTACTTTGTGAATGGGTGTGCCCCATGTGTGTTTTCCTTTAATGATACTCAGAGCAGGAAACCTTGAAAAATAATCCGACTAATTCTAATTTACCAACATTACCAGGCATAATAACGATAATTCGCAGTAAATTAAACTTTAGAAACTAACCGAGACAACAGCTGAATATTCCGTGATACATGCGAGGAGACCGTCCGAGAACGATAAACTCTAAATAATTCATCCGAGGGGGTAACCGAGCAGTAAGGGACTCCGATTGTATTTTTGGTAACATATTGCTCTATATTGCATCAATCCCTTTGGTACTGAGGATCCGAGAGCAGACTTGAGAATCCATGCAGTTTAGGAATTAACACAATTGTTAATATTGCATTAATCCCTTTGGTACTGAGGATTCGAGAGCAGACTTGAGAATCCATGCAGTTTAGGAATTAACCCAATTGTTAATGGAGAGTTCTTCTCGGATAGATTCTAAGGTCCATGTAATGTAGTTTTTCTTTTGAGTAGTTGGTTTCCCCATAGGCTTGAGTCCGAGGACCATGCAAGGCCTTGGTTCCGTCCAAAACTTGTATTTTTTCTTGTAAGTAGTTGGTTTCCCAGAGGCTTGGGTCCGAGGACCATGCAAGACCTTGGTTCTGTCCAAAACTTGTATTTTCTCTTGTAAGTAGTTGGTTTCCCCAGAGGCTTGAGTCCGTAGACCATGCAAGGCCTTGATTCTGTCCAAAACTTGTATTTTTTTCTTGTAAGTAGTTGGTTTCCCCAGAGGCTTGGGTCCGAGGACCATGCAAGGCCTTGGTTCTGTCCAAAACTTGTATTTTCTCTTGTAAGTAGTTGGTTTCCCCAGAGGCTTGAGTCCGTAGACCATGCAAGGCCTTGGTTCTGTCCAAAACTTGTATTTTTTTCTTGTAAGTAGTTGGTTTCCCCAGATGCTTGAGTCCGTAGACCATGCAAGGCCTTGGTTCTGTCCAAAACTTGTATTTTTTCTTGTAAGTAGTTGGTTTCCCCAGAGGCTTGGGTCCGAGGACCATGCAAGGCCTTGATTCTGTCCAAAACTTGTATTTTTTCTTGTAAGTAGTTGGTTTCCCCAGAGGCTTGCGTCCGTAGACCATGCAAGGCCTTGGTTCTGTCCAAAACTTGTATTTTTTTTTTGTAAGTAATTGGTTTCCCCAGAGTCTTGGGTCCGAGGACCATGCAAGGCCTTGGTTCTATCCAAAACTTATATTTTCTCTTGTAAGTAGTTGGTTTCCTCAGAGGCTTGAGTCCGTAGACCATGCAAGGCCTTGGTTCTGTCCAAAACTTGTATTTTCTCTTGTAAGTATTTGGTTTCCCCAGAGGCTTGCGTCCGTAGACCATGCAAGGCCTTGGTTCTATCCAAAACTTGTATTTTTTTTTTGTAAGTAGTTGGTTTCCCCAGAGTCTTGGGTCCGAGGACCATGCAAGGCCTTGGTTCTATCCAAAACTTATATTTTCTCTTGTAAGTAGTTGGTTTCCCTAGAGGCTTGAGTCCGTAGACCATGCAAGGCCTTGGTTCTATCCAAAACTTGTATTTTTTCTTGTAAGTAGTTGATTTCCCCAGAGGCTTAGGTCCGAGGACCATGCAAGGTCTTGGTTCTGTCCAAAACTTGTATTTTCTCTTGTAAGTAGTTGGTTTCCCCAGAGGCTTGAGTCCGTAGACCATGCAAGGCCTTGGTTCTGTCCAAAACTTGTATTTTTTCTTGTAAGTAGTTGGTTTCCCCAGAGGCTTGGGTCCGAGGATCATGCAAGGCCTTGATTCTGTCCAAAACTTGTATTTTCTCTTGTAAGTAGTTGGTTTCCCAGAGGCTTGAGTCCGTAGACTATGCAAGGCTTTGGTTCTGTCCAAAACTTGTATTTTTTCTTGTAAGTAGTTGGTTTCCCCAGAGGCTTGAGTCCGTAGACCATGCAAGGCCTTGGTTCTGTCCAAAACTTGTATTTTTTCTTGTAAGTAGTTGGTTTCCCTAGAGGCTTGGGTCCGAGGACCATGCAAGGCCTTGGTTCTGTCCAAAACTTGCATTTTCTCTTATAAGTAGTTGGTTTCCCCAGAGGCTTGAGTCCGTAGACCATGCAAGGCCTTTGTTTTGTCCAAAACTTGTATTTTTTCTTGTAAGTAGTTGGTTTCCCCAGAGGCTTGGGTCCGAGGACCATGCAAGGCCTTGGTTCTATCCAAAACTTGTATTTTCTCTTGTAAGTAGTTGGTTTCCCCAGAGGCTTGAGTCCGTAGACCATGCAAGGCCTTGGTTCTGTCCAAAACTTGTATTTTCTCTTGTAAGTAGTTGGTTTCTCCAGAGGCTTGGGTCCGAGGACCATAGAAAGCCTTGGTTCTGTCCAAAACTTGTATTTGTTCATTTATTCATTTATTTTCCGAAGGTTAGCTCCTCGAACAAGGTGGGGGGAGCTAGCTTGATGTTTGAAGCCCCTAGAATTGCCCATGCCATTGGCACTGCGAGGCGTAGCCCCTAGTGGAAATCTATGTCGGAGCAACAACAGCACGTCGCTGGAAATGGAGGAGCCTTCACAAACGTCGCTGGAAATGTAGGAACCTTCACAGACATTTGCTTGACGGAGGCTTAACTCCACCGCCACCTGCGCCAATGCGCAAGCCTTCCCCACAGACGGCGCCAATTGTAGGGACACGATTTGTTTAACGACCCATGAGTGATGTTGGGCTCGTATGCAAAGGACCCCAACAATATGATTTGTAGAGAGTGGGCTTGAAAAGCATGACCTTGAGCACAGGTGGACGGTTTTATCATGGCGTCTATGGAAATTCTTATATGGGCGGGCCTGGCTTAACTAGCTAAGCCTTCCATTGGTATGGGTTGTGGGACTCCGGTCCTCGGACGTTGTCCTAGGACCCTTATATCCTTTCCTTTTTTCATTTTTACCGGAGGAGAGACCCCCCACCCCCCCCCCCCTTTTTCCTTCTGGGGAGTTCTTCCTTTTATATCCGTGTTTCTTCTCCTCCTTCAAGTTCACGTGTAAGTCTCACCCTTTTTTCGGGGTGCAGACTTGTCCTATCAACCCCTACTCCAGTATGGTTTAGAGCATGGACTTGTCAGATACAGTGATTGGTGTTATGATGTTGGTAGCTTTTTCTCTTACCCTGCCCCTGAACTCAGTTTCCCCCCTTCCTCAGGCATTTCGCGAGGTGCCGAGCAGGAGGTTGTCCTCAGCAATGGTTCTCCTCGGCGTGGGCCCTAGCCCCTGGGCCCCATGTGGAATGGGCCTGGGCCGCGAATTCACTAGCCCCACACTACACTAGTCCCACACAAGCGAGACCTAAATATAATAAACTTTTATTTATTAATTTTTTCAAATTTATTAAGATCTAAATGGGCTTTTTCTGAAGTTCAAGATGAACAAATTTTTACTTTTGTTGTTGGGCTTATTATTTTTATTCATAGATTCTAGATCAAATTAGTTTATTGTTGGGATTTTTTTCTTGTGTTTAAAAAGACCAAAATGTTGATAAAAATAATAATTTAATTTCAGAGTGTTCAAATTTTTATTTTAGAAGGCCAAATAAAAAAATTAAAAATTAAAAATTAACTTTTTTTTTTTTCCCTTGGGGCTAGCATAGGGGGTTCATTTGGGCACCTAGACACTACCTAGTGCCACCCCTGTACGCTCTTAAGTATTATAACAAACTCAATGTGTCGTACCGTTAACATTTGTTAGTCTAGGGTGTAAGTTGCAAATTTTGAAAGTTAAAGAATCAATTTAGAAATAAATCCAAATTTAGAGGGTGTAAACTACCTCTTATCCCTACTTTGAAAAAAAAACATACACACTACATCTTAACCCCCTTTCTTTTGAGGTGTGTGATCTTGGTTACGTTCTTTTAAATTTACACAAGCCAAAGTATATTGTTGGTCCTTAAACTTTAGTTTAAGAGTTATTTTAGTCCTTTATATTTAAAGTGATTACTTTTGGACCCAAATAAACTTAACGTGATTGCGTTTAACTCCTAATGTGTGTCATGGCGTGATGATGTGCCAATTTTTAGATTGTTATCGTTATCTAAGGAGCTAAAATCAAACACTCCAAATTTCAAGAGCTGGAATTGCTCATGGACTAAAATTTGGGGTAGTTGACCTTAATTAACTACCACACTTTTGTGTAAGAGGGTTATATGTTTCAAAGGCCATAAATCTATGATCTTGATTCCCTTTTCTTTTCTAAAGATCCGAAGTATAAATGTTCACCTCTTAGAGATATTAACAGAGATATTTATGTTCAAATCCCTATTCCTATTATATACATCTTCACATATTCTATTAACTTACCCATTTTTCCCCTAAAATTGTGTAGATTCATACTTTATGCCTGGCGATTATGATTTTTAAGATTGTTAAGATCAGCATTTCATATATTATAATTGTGCCATTTTTGCAGTTTGCTTGGTCAAAACCTCAAGACAAGTATATATGTATGGGATAACTTCTTTTCGGTTTATATTTCTGTCACGCGCTTGTTCCTGCTTTTATATTTTGTGGGAAATTTGCAGGTTGTACCCAATAACCAATTTTATTCTTTTCTCTTTGTTGTGAAAAATAAATTGTCTATGCAAAATTAAAGAAGAGAGAAGAAAATTAGACACATAAAATTTAGGTAGTTCGGCTGGCGGAGCCAGGGCCAAGAGGGTCAATTGACCCCCCTGAGCTTCCCAGAAATTTCTGCACATTAGTCTTCCACGGACAAACTTCTGCACATACAATTTTTTTTTTTTTTACTTTTAGAACAAAGGTTTCAACTAAATGTAATATATTTACTTAGTAAAAAAATAAAAAGCTATAACTACAATATTTTTGCAACAATTTTACAATAAAATTTAAATGGCAAATTCTTAATAGCAGATAAAGAAGTAATATCAATAAGCCTAGAAGATAAATGGTAGCTTATTACCTAGGTTATATTGTGAAACTGTTATGTCCACACTCCACAGCATAACTAAAAAAAATGTATCTACTTGTCACAAGTCAATTTCACTATTCCCTTGACAAGTATGAAAATAATGGATCCCACTTTATAATAATCATATTTTTTTTTTAATAAGAAATTTTTTTTTAAAAAAATCATACTATTATGTCCTTGTACTATATAAGACACTAAACATAGATTCATAGACTACCACTAAAGTTTTTCTTCCATCTTCATACTTTAAAAAAAAAATAGTTTCATTGTTTTTACTACCCAAAGTTTTAACAACTAAAAAAAATTGTCTCTAGCCAAAAAGAATTAAGAAAGGTAGAAATTTGCATCATTTTTAAAAGTATTCAAGAAAGTGAGACAAAATATACAAATTTTGCAAATATTCTTAACACTACATGTTGACTTATTTTTTTAATTTATTTTAAGTAATCAAATTACATGTTCAAAGTTGATGTATTTAGAGTAATTTCCTTTTTTAATAGAAAAAGTAATCCTTAGTTTTATTGTTATTAATTACGAATTGATCACTTTTGTTTTCTTTATTTTATATGAAATATATATTTATAATTGATTGAGATTATGGAGAAGCATTATCATAATATGAGTTTAAATTGAATTTAAAGTATGAAAAAAAAAATTAAATTTTACATTTATTTTAGTTTATGCATGAAAATTATATTACTATATAATTGTTTATTTAGTTTTTTTTTTTTGATAAGTAAGAATGATATATATACGAAAGTCTACTCTATGCATGAGTTTATTTAGTTTGTTATTAATATCAATTAATATTTTGCACATTCATTTTACTTTCAATTTCTTCTTTTGATCTTGCCACCCCCTAAGTCGAAATCTTGGCTTCTGTTTGGTAATATGCCTATGTCCACAATAAAATAACACAGTACTCTCACAATACCCAAATCCTAAATACATCCTTAGTTCTCTCTCACAAAGAATAAAGAACACTATTATACTTGCACTAGAGCTTGTAGCAATTCTCCTATGCGGCTAACTCACTAACTTGATATATAATGGTATAGGTTGGCTAGGGCTTAAAGCCCATTGGGACCTGGTTTCCCAATACAACTAGACAAAGTCATCGACTTTTGGTCAAGCCACACACAACAAATGTCTACATTGGCTTGAATTTGGTCAAGCCCTATGAACTAACACCTCTGTCGTCACCACCATAGTCCCTTAAGGCTATCACAAGCTACAAATACCGGCCAATTTCAAGCAATATGCTTTCTTTTGTACAATATGAATTGTAGAAATTTTTGAGGAACTAAAGGAAACAAACATTTACATGATTTTCTGTCAAATTAAACTGGGTTTTGAATCTTGATTTGCTATTTATTCAATACCCAATGAGGAACCATCACGTAACAAAAGAGTAAGAAACTCAACTTAATTCCACGTCCACCAAGCCTCACTAATGAATTTCACAAGCTCTTATGGTTGTCAGTCCTCAGATACAATAATATAAATGCTTACTGTCATTTACATGCCTTGTCCCAAAGCTAGTGCTTAATGGAACCCTAGAACAGAGAAACAACACCATTGAGAGAGATAGGGAACTTAGGGTTTCTCTCCATAAGATGCCTGCCTATGAGAGAGGCCACTCTGTTGCAACACACTTTTTTGTCTAGAATAAGATGCTTACGCAATCTTTTGGACAAGATGAAAGGAGACCTTAGGGCTCCAAGGCCATGTATAGCCCAAGGTGTGAGGCAACAAAAAGGCGCTAGCCTGATTAAAGTGAGGTGCCAAATACTAAATATAGTAATCAACTAATCATACATAGATTAATCAAATCATATATATATATATATATATATATATATATATATATATATTTCTAAGTTTAATATATTGAAATGTATTGAAATATTATTATCTAAGGTATCACTACAAGAATTTTGGTCTTTTGCGACCAATGTTTTAGCGACGACCAAAAAATCGTCACTATTAAGCATACATTAGCGACGAAAATATATGGTCATCGCTAATAAGTGTATTGTAGCGACGACACTAAGGTAGTCGCTAATAAGTCATCGCTAACGCCATGGAGGGAATTTTATTCACTTTTGGAAAAATGGAGGGAAACTTTTAGCAATGACAATAAATTTTGTTGTGACGACATTTATGTCGCTAAAATAAGGTGTATTTTAATGACAACATCTATCATCGCTAATAATAATCTTTAGTGACGACCTTATATTTCGTCACAAATATGTGGCCAAAAATATATAGTAAATATATTATATATATGCATTATTTATCGGTGATGACACATTGGTGGTCGCTATTAGAATGCTATTAGTGATGACATAACATGTCGTCGCAAATATATCTACCTAAATATAATGGAGGGTAAAATTTTCACTCTCAAAAAGTGGTGGGAATTATTGGAGGGAAGCAGATTTTATATTTGCAATGAATTAGGTCGTCGCTATAAGGGATCTTTTAATGAAGACAAAGATTGTCGTCACTAGTATGTAGCGAAAACAATTTTGATATAATATGATTTTTATTTTTTTATCAAATCCTCCAAATGCTTCTTAAAATATTAAAAATGACATAAATTCCTTTAAAATGTTTGAAATGATTAAAATACCGTTAACCTCGTCCAAATTACCAAAATACCCCTAAACTTATATAATGACCAAAATAAACTTGCAGCCTCCAAAGTAATTTAAAACTTTCAAATCCGTTTAAAAAAAAGAAAATATGAGGCAATGGAGGGCTTGTTGCTTCAATATACTCTCAAATCATAATGTTACCCATTTGAAACTTGAAATTGATAAAATAATAAAAATTGAGAACGTTCTAATTCCACTCAAAATATTGACTAATTCTTATAGTTATCAAAATGTGAATCGTATCGGGAATCAATTTTTGATTTTTCTGTATCATGTGTCATAAGAAAGGTATTAGTCAATATTTACCAAACTAATAAATTCATTATAAATATATGAAAGGTATATTCATTATAAATTCACAATATATTCAACTAATAACCAATTCAATCATCAATTATGTAATGATATTTACCAAAAGTAAGTAAATAAATCAAATTAAAATATATTTATAACATACATATTCAAATTAATTAAAATCAAAAGTAATAATACGTGATATATGAGCCAAAATAATAAATTTTTTTTATCATTTTGCCTAATCAATTTTATCGAAGTCAATGTTAACAAGATGTTCATCATCTTTCAAAATTATTTATTTATTAACATTTTCTAACAACTACTCCAATACCCAATAATCCACTGAAAACCTTCCTACTAAACCTAATTTCACAAAGTCTAGTGGTCTCGAGATCATCTATTAAGTTTGATCGGGTTTGATCAACTTTAACTAAACTTTAACTGTGCCTTTCTCTAAATCTAACAGTTTGATTGTGACCATAATTTACTAAATTAACATTTCATTACACTCTTCAAGTCCAACGGTTAGATTTCAAATTTAAGTATGGTGTGCGATGGATATATGTTGTGTATCTATATGGCTATATTATCTTAATTTGACCATTGAATTGGTCTCAAATTTCACCAACACTAATATGTCACCATACCCTTCAATCCTAATGATCAAGATTTGAATATAAATTTCACCAAGTCCAATGGTCAAAGGACCATGTATTAAGTTTAATTGGGTTTGACCAACTTTAACTAAACTTTGACCGCCTCTTTCTCTAAATCCAGCCGTTTAATTGTGAATATAATTTACTAGAATTAACATTTCATTACAATCTTCAAATCCAATGGTTAGATTTCAAATCTAAGGATGATGTGTGATGGATATATGTTGTGTACCTGTATGACTATGTTCTCTCAATTTGACTATCAAATTGTTCTCAAATTTCACCAACACCAATATGTCACCATACTATTCAATTCTAATGATCAAGTTTTGAATATGAATCTCACCAAGTCCAGTGGTCTCGGGACCATCTATTAAGTTTGACTGGGTTTGACCAACTTTAACTAAACTTTGACCACATATTTTTCTAAATCCAACCGTTTGATTGTGATCATAATTTACTAGAATTAACATTTCATTGCACTTTTCGAATCCAACAATTAGATTTGAAATCTAAGGATGGCGCGTGATGGACATGTGGTGTGTATCTGTATAGCTATGTTCTCTCAATTTGACTATCTAATTGTTCTCAAATTTCACCAATTCAATATGTCACCATACTCTTCAATATCAATGATCAAGATTCGAATATGAATTTCAATAAGTCCAGTTGTCTCAGGACCATCTATTAAGTTTGAACGGGTTTGACCAACTTTAACTAAATTTTGACCGCACATTTCTCTAAATTCAACCGTTTGATTGTGACCATAATTGACTAGAATTAACCTTTCATTGCACTCTTCGAATCCAACAGCTAGATTTGAAATCTAAGGATGGCGCGTCAATCTGACCATCTAATTGTTCTCAAATTTCACCAATTCAATATGTTACCATACTCTTCAATCTCAATTATCAAGATTCGAATATGGATTTCAATAAGTCTAGTTGTCTCAGGACCATCTATTAAGTTTGAACGGGTTTGACCAACTTTAACTAAATTTTGACCTCACATTTCTCTAAATTCAACCGTTTGATTGTGACCATAATTTACTAGAATTAACCTTTCATTGCACTCTTCGAATCCAGCAGTTAGATTTGAAATCTAAGGATGGCGCGTGATGGATATATGTTGTGTACATGTATGACTATGTTCTTTCAATCTGACTATTAAATTGTTCTCAAATTTCACCAATACCAATATGTCACTATACTATTCAATCCTAATGATCAATATTCGAATATGAATTTCACCAGGTCGAGTGGTCTTGAGACCATCTAATAAGTTTGACCGGGTTTTACCAACTTTAATTAAATTTTGACCGCACATTTCTCTAAATCCAACCGTTTGATTGTGACCATAATTTACTAGAATTAATCTTTCATTGCACTTTTCGAATCCAACGGTTAAATTTCAAATCTAAGAATAGCACGTGATGGATATATATTGTGTACGTGTATGACTATGTTTTCTCAATCTGACCATCCAATTGTTTTCAAATTTCATTAACATCAATATGTCATCATACTCTTCAATCCTAATGATCAAGATTCGAATATAAATTTCACCAAGTCTAGTTGTCTCAAGACCATCTATTAAGTTTGAACGGGTTTGACCAACTTTAACTAAATTTTGACCTCACATTTCTCTAAATTCAACCGTTTGATTGTGACCATAATTTACTAGAATTAAACTTTCATTGCACTCTTCGAATCCAACAGTTAGATTTGAAATCTAAGGATGGCGCGTGATGGATATATGTTGTGTACATGTATGACTATGTTCTCTCAATCTGACTATTAAATTGTTCTCAAATTTCACCAATACCAATATGTCACTATACTATTCAATCCTAATGATCAATATTCGAATATGAATTTCACCAGGTCCAGTGGTCTTGAGACCATCTAATAAGTTTGACCGGGTTTTACCAACTTTAATTAAATTTTGACCGCACATTTCTCTAAATCCAACCGTTTGATTGTGACCATAATTTACTAGAATTAATCTTTCATTGCACTTTTCGAATCCAACGGTTAAATTTCAAATCTAAGAATGGCACGTGATGGATATATATTGTGTACGTGTATGACTATGTTTTCTCAATCTGACCATCCAATTGTTTTCAAATTTCATCAACACCAATATGTCATCATACTCTTCAATCCTAATGATCAAGATTCGAATATAAATTTCACCAAGTCCAGTGGTCTCGGGATCATCGATTAAGTTTGATCGGGTTTGACAAACTTTAACTAAATTTTGACCACGCCTTTCTCTAAATCCTACCGTTTGATTGTGACCATAATTTACTAGAATTAACCTTTCATTGCACTCTTCAAATCTAACGGTTAGATTTCAAATCTGAGGATGGCGCGTGATGGACATATGTTGTATACCTGTATAGCTATATTCTCTCAATCTGATCATCCAATTATTCTCAAATTTCACCAAAACAATATGTCACCATAAATTTCAATCCCAATGATCAAAATTTGAATATGAATATCACCAAGTCTAGTGGTCTCGGAATCATCTATTAAGTTTGACCGGGTTTGACCAACTTTAACTAAACTTTGACCACAAATTTCTCTCAATCTAACCGTTTGATTGTGACCATAATTTACTAGAATGAACCTTTAATTGCACTTTTTGAATCCAACGATTAGATTTCAAATCTAAAGATTCCGCGTGATGGACATGTGTTATGTATTATATGGCTATGTTCTCTCAATCTGACCATTCAATCGTTCTTAAATTTCACCAATACCAATATGTCACCCTACTCTTCAATCCTAATGATCAAGATTTGAATATGAATTTTACCAAGTGTAGTGGTTTCGAGACCATCTATTAAGTTTGACCGGGTTTGAACAACTTTAACTAAACTTTGACCGCACATTTCTCAAAATCCAACCATTTGATTGTGACCATAATTTACTAGAATGAACCTTTCATTGCACTCTTCGAATCCAATGGTTAGATTTCAAATCTAAGGATAGTGCGTGATGGACATATGTTGTGTACTTGTATGGCTATGTTCTATCCAATGTTATGAATACTATTTAGGATCCCATTTCGATTTGTCCAATGAATTGAAATATTTTAATACCGACCAATTTCAATGTACTGTTTCAAGACGTTTCGGATTTCAAAATATATAAAACTATTTACTTTTAAAAACATATTACTTATATATATATATATATATATATATATATATATACTAGTTTTGAAGCACGTGCTAGCTAGTAAAATGATTTTACAATTATGGGTATAAATAAAATTTATTTATAGTTATTTAATTATTGGACTGCCTAGAAATTATACAATTAAATGTTTCAAAATATTCAGATATCAATATTTTAGCCTTGTTCCGTTACTTTTCTCGTAAATGCTATTTTTTTATATTTTACTGCCAAAGATCACATACGTAAAAAAAAAAAAAAAAAAAATATGTAGTATTTGTTATATAAAGTAGATAATATAATTTTTTATGCTATATTTTATTTGAAAATCTAAATACAAGAATTTCTTTTTATATAAATTAACTATAATAATAACGTAAATCATATTAGACTTTATACAAAAAAAATCTTCAATATCACAAGTGTAGTTTATAAAGATGAGTATATATTGTGTACAAAAAGAGGTCTAAAAAAACAAATGTATCCATATCTACACCTTAGATCTACAAAAGGGAAGACAAATTGATACATAATTGAGTAATAATTATGTCTCTATCTGGCTTTCATGATTTTCATTTTTTTTTTTTTTTTCTGATTTGTAGTGAAGTTTTCAAACACATATACATATTAATTTACTTGTCACAGTAGCTTGTATTAATTTACTTTCATTTTGCACATCAAAGATGGAAATAATATTAAATCTATTGTGCGTTTCTCTATAAACGTCATAACTTGCAAATTTGAGATGAATAATGAACTTTTGGTCAAAAGAAAGCCTTGCAATGTTTTCTAAATTTTTTATTCTATCGTACCATTAGAGCAATAATGTGAGAATTTCATATATTTTCAAACGTATTCAAAACAAGAGATTTATGAACTATTAAACTATATCTTCATAAGTTTAATAAATAAATAAATAGAATTTTATAAGTGTGCTTGTATTATACCTCATTGGTTGCTAGCAAAAGACAAAACAAACCCTTTCGGCCTACTTGTATATAAAGGGTAAAAAAGTCAAGAGGGTGCTGGACAAAGTCAGTAAAAAAAAAAAAAAACAAAAAAATGTGCTGAAACAATAAACAAATAGCAAACAAGCTACTCGACAAAAGAACTATTTACATGTGCATTCGCTCTTTTTAATATAGGTAAAAGATATCTATTACTTTTAAAAACATAAGAGTTATATTTATAAAACTTTTTATTTTAAAATTAATCTAATCAAATCAATTAAACTACTATTATTTTAATTAAAATATTATTAAAATACTAATTCTTCTTTTAATGTAGCAAACTGGCAAACGAAGGCTAGGCACACTGCACAATGTCAAACCATTCTATTTCCAACATTTTATTATATTTTACTTACTTTTCATTTTTTTTTTTTTATCTCTTGTTTTTTCTCAGTCCCTCACATCTTCATTTTTGTCTGACACCTTTATTTCTGTCCGTCACCACATCTTTTAATCTTTATCTACACATTGACTTAGACACGCAACTTTGATTTTTCATCATGCCTTCCAAGATTTTATTTAAAGTTTTTCTACAGCACGCCCTTTTTTTTTTTTTTTTAGGAATCTACAGCACGCCTTTGTAGTAGTTAGTATTAATATTATGAATATTGTTTCGATTATTTCGGTTTGCTATTAAAACAAAATATTTTGATATAAATCTATTTGGATATATCATTGCATACCATCTCAGAGTTTTACTATTTTATAAATTTTTATATATATATATATACATTTTGGTAAAAGTTCAAGGCCACACAATTTGTTAAAAATATTTATAAATTATAAAAGTTTTTTAATATTTTTGATTCTTAAGTTTTAGTTAAAATCTTAATTTTTTTATAAATTCATTATACATTTATATTAAAAATACAAACCTTTTTTAGATGGCACATGATAATAAAATTTATTTTTTATTAAGATTAAAATTATAAATTTATTTAAATATTTGATATTATTTTGATGTAACGTATTTAAAGTATTAAAAAAAAGTAATAAAAAAAAGAAAAGATGTCAGACATAAGTAAAATATAACATTATTTTATTCAAAACAAATTAATAAAGAGGTTTCATGAGATACTTTGGATCAAGCACATCAAAAAGGACAAAACTAATGTTATGTTGGATATAAATATTAAAAAAGTGTACATGTGAGCAGCTAACTATCCAGGCAAAACAAAATAAAAAAATAAAAAAAAAAATTCAGCAAAAAAGTGAGCAGGTTACTTGAGCATTCAATAGGGGCAGTGTCCTTGAGACGTCCTATCATCATCTCAATTCCAAGGTTCTGACTTTTTATGTAAAAGAAAAAAATAGTAGCTACATAAGTGAGTAATAGTAGCTATAGGCTAGTAATACAGCTGGGAAGTATTATAGTTTATATTCTCAAGGAAATATTTGAGTTCCCACGTCTCATCTTTGCTCCCCAAGTCTGTAAATTTCAAGATTCAAGCATTATAGTTTATGTTCATTCATTACCTATCTTCTTCATTTTGCTGCCTAAGTCTGTAAAGCTCATCTCTTTTTATATTCTTATTATTTTTATTTTTACCACTTAGAGCTATGCAAACAGCAAGAGCAAGAGGCAGATTTGCACAAAATTGGGGCGGATTTGCGCATAATCTTTTCTCATCTTCCTCCTCAACACATCCCAGATGGGCTCTGTCTTTTTTATTTTTATTTATTTATTTATTTTTTGCTTTTGACTGCAGTTTAGAAATATTGGAGAGAAAGGATTGTTTGTATTTGGAGGGAAATTTTTTTATTTTATTTTAATTTATTTTATTTTTGCTTTTGACTGCAGTTTAGAGATGTTTGAGAGAAAGGATTGTTTGAATTTGGAGGGAAAATGGGTCAGGGAAAATGGGAATGAAAAAAACACCTAATATAACGGATTTTGTAGTCCCATGATGAGCATGATCCCATGTCTTTCTCAGTCATTACCGCCAATTATATATTACTCATCATCTCTCTCGTTCATTCTCACATACCCGCTAAACCTGTAGATTCACTGCCGCTATTCAGGTATTTTTTTTTCTTTACTTCTGGTTAATTTTGTTCTTAGTGTTCTCAAGTTTTCAACTTATTAAAATAGGAAAATTGTTAAAAAGTGGCATAAATTTTATTACTTATTAGTTGGCCTGACAATAGCTTTTTAATCGACATCACTTGATCAACAATATAATATAATATCCAAATTCTAAAATTTACTTTTTATTCTTACCTTAATTTATTTTCATTTTCTCCAATTATAGTTGTTTTCATGAGTCGTCATGGTCAAAACTGATTGGTTCAAAATTGATCCTTCGGTGGGTTGGGGATAGTTCAATATTTATAGTCAACTGCACGTAGAAAATAGATTTATTTAAATGTGGACATTTGGGATTTTTTTTCTTTTTTTCTTTTTCCTTCAAATGGGGTTCTAAAGTAATCTTTTGTTTATGGTGATAAATGATGATACCAAAAATGTTAATTGTTTGAACTTTTATTTAGTTGGCTCAATAATTAAAGAAAAATTGTGTCTAGTTCCTTTTCATGGGGATGGAAGAAGTTCACTGGTAAAAGTTCTTTGGTCACTAACAATCTTCTCTCAACAGATATGGAAAGCATTTTGTTTTTTGGTTTTTGTTTATCTTATAACTGAAAAAAAAGAGTAGAAGGAAATGATTAGAGTGACTTTTTTTTATCTAGATGTTGTGATTGTAGTATCCTACTAGCTTTGTGAATTCTAATCCTTACTTCACCTAAGATTTTCTTTTGGGAAATTAATTTCCATCACCTAAGAAAGAACCAGAGACTCTTTTGTTTGGATGTCCATGTTGTGTATCCATTTAAATTCTTTTTCTTTAAGTCCACTATGAATGATTTGTTTTTTAGATAAGTGATATTTCGTTTGTGTTAATGGTTTTTCATTTACTTTAAATTCTTTTACTTTATTTTCTTTACAATGATTGTTTTTCTTTGTCAATTATATTATTTGTTGGCTTCCTCTCTCTCTCTCTCTGTCAATATATATTAGTTTTTGTGACTACTACCAGGAAAGAAAATTACGTAATTAATATTCCAATTTGTATTCATATATATATCAAAGTTTGATTTCATATAGATAATTTATAGAGTAAATCTTGAAATAATTGCATAAATTATTTAGTAAAATTTTGTAACTTGTGCAGAATCTAATGATAGAAAAAGTAGCTGATGAAGATAACCAAAGCACTGAGGAGGAAATTTTTACAGAAGTGCTAGGGACAAGGCGAGGCTTTGTAAGAGGGATGGGGAAATTTGTGATTCCGACCCCAACCCCTTCTTCTCATTTGCGATATGAGACAAGCATGAATTTGGAAACCTGCAAGCAAGATTTGTCCAATACGATGCTGAAACTGTCTGATGCGGAGCAAAAACAGGGTGAGTCGGATCAAAAACTTGCTGAAACACAAAACCAAATGGCACAGTTGCAGAGTCAGGTAGAGGAACAACGTCAGCAACTAGCTATACTGATGGCAAGGTTTGGTAGCTAGTCTATAAGAGCATCTCCAGTAGCCTTTCCAAATTTTTGCCTGTTTGGAGAATGAACAATGACATTTAGCTTTTACCTACCAACTTTTTCAAATATACTTTCCAACAGATTCTCTATCTCATTCTTTATTTCATTTAAATATTATTTTATCATTTATTGTTTATTCTTATTTTAATCATCATTTATTCTTTTTTTAACAACTATATTTTTCAATAAGAATTGCTATGTTCACAACATTTTACGCAATACGTTCACAACAAAATTTATGTGAAAAGTTATTACTAGTTCTAATTTAAACCAATCACTAAAATTATTTTTTTACTCACAAATATTAACTAATAAAAATCTATTACTTAAAATTTATTAAAAAAATATTGTAAAAATATTGTGGTAGTATTTTTCAATTAGGATTTTTTATTTTTTTTTTATCTCATTTTTTCCTCCACACGTTTCTTTTCTTTTCTTTTTTTCTCTTTTTTTCTCCTCCACACCTTTCCCTTATCTCTATCTTCACTTTTCCTTTTTCTTTTGTTCTCTAGCACTTCCTCTGAGCTCCTTCACTTTGCCTTTTTTCTTTTCTTCTCTTCGTCTACTCCACTGGTTTTCTCTTCACTTTTTTTTTTTTTTTTATTATTTTTTTTTATTTCTTTTCTTCTCCTTGTCTACTCTACAACATTCAAGAAGCTCTCTCTTTCTTTTCTTTTTCTTGTTTTTCTCCTCCACACAAGTGTTCAGCCCATCTTCTTTTATTTTATTTTTTACCTCAAGAACATTCCAACAACCTCACATTTGCTTCACATCAGAGAGAGAGAGAGAGAGAGAGAGAGAGAGAGAGAGAGAGAGAGAGAGAGAGTGGGTCAGATTGTCCGCCGCCCCACCGTCGGTGGAGATCGGCATTCACCATGCAGCACTACCACGTCCGCCGACCCACCGTCGCTCGTCCTCCTCCCCACCACCATGTTGGGTCATATCGGCTTTTTCTTTTTTTTTTTTTTTTTTTTTTTTTTTCATATTTGTTTATTCTGATTCAACTTTATTTTAAGAATTGGATTTTGCTTTTATTATTATGGTTTGATTAATTTTAAGATTATGTTTTTGAGTTTGTATTTTGATTATGCTTGAGTTTGGAGATATTTGAGAGAAAGATGGATGGGTTTGTAACCGTTGTGTTTGTAGCCGTGAGAAGAGAGATAAAGGGAGGAAAGAGAAAAAATTATTTTTTTTAATTCATCTGGTATTATTTTAATGAGAAATAATCTTTGCAAAAGCTACAGAGATTGCTACAGTACTCGCCAGACCTGGAGAGCTACTGTAGCAAATCTAAAAAAAATTTTAGAGATGGAGAGGCTGTTGGACTTCATTTTTAGTGTGAACAGTGACTTTTCTCTCCAAAATTTGGAGATGGCCAGCCCTGTTGGAGATGCTCTAAGGTGGTTAGTTTATTAGTATTTGAGACTTTGTTATTACTTTATGAAGACTTTGTTATTACTAGTTGAAGAACTTGTTATTACTTTATTAGTATTTGAGACAATAAATTGGAATTAAAATTATGTATGTGATATTGAACTTGGGAATTGTTTTTCCTTATTAGTAGTTATTGCCTTTATTCCTTTGATGGTTTCTCAGGTCTCTCCATTTTTTATCACTATCATTTACTGTTTTTGTTTTTTGTTGGTATGCTCCAATTAAGTTATATCTTTTAACTTTTCAAAAACCGGTGTCTAAATTTTCAGTGGTGGAAGTTGTAGGTTTGGAAAATCAATTAGGAAATGATAGTGGGGATTTCATTTATTTATTTTATTTACTTAATTGTACTGCTAATTGAATGTGTCTGGTTTATGAACTGGTTTATGGATCGTTTACTGTTCCTGTGATGTAATAGTTTAGGAAAAATAAGTTATCTTCAGTTTGAGCTTTCACTTTTGCGTCTTAGTTTACAAGGAAAAAGTATTTTGTAGATATGAGAAGTGGAGTTGAGAGGTTTTTGAAAGGGATTTTTGCATGGAAAAAGATCACAATCATTTTAAGTGCCATCCCTAAATTATAGGGAGGGTTAATGTTCATCAGAACTGACTCACATACATAATTATAAGAAATTAGGATTTGACTTTTGGAGACAAAATTAAGAACTGACTCATGTACATAACTATAACAATGCAACTTGTTCAAAAATTCTTTTTACAATAAATGCATGAAGAAATCATCAAGGGAAAGGAAAAGGAAAAGGAAAATTAAATTGCCGTATAAATTATCTACTAAGTATATAAAAAGAGCAAATGTCTCTAGCTACAGGTAAGAAAGAAAAACTTTTAATATTAAAAAAAGTTATGTCCACAGAATTTTCACAATAAATCTCTTAAGTAGCAAATTATTATTTACTATTATTGGCGAGAAAAAAAAATTTAATGGTGGGTTCAAATTAGAATCATTAATAACTTTTCGCTAAAAATTTGTTGAAAAAGTATTGTAAATATATTGTAGACGTAATAATAGTATTTAATACTATTACCTAAAACCTTTAAAATAAGGAGAATTAATGAGCATTTTTTTCCCCTTTAAGAATGCCAGTTTGGATTGAGTTTGTATTCGTTTTTTCTTTTAATGATTTTATATGTTTACTTTGTACCTCTATAATGTAAGCTTATGGTGTAAAATTTAGACACAAAAAATAACAAATATTAAATATATTTGTAAAACAATGGTAAATATTGTACAAGTTTTGCCAATGTGTACAACATTTGCCAATTTTTGTATGTCTACTATATAAATTTTCATTGCAAGTACAATGCAAATATAGAGATATTGTGTAAATATTGTAACACGTGTCAATTCTTTTTCGGTCAAACTAAAATAAAATAATAAAATATCAAACCAAGAACTAGCATAATTAAAAATAAAGGTACTGTATTGTGTATTGTGAAAATGTCGTGACATTTTGTTGTTATCACAATATTTTTATAATTATTAAGATGTAAGTTCCTTATAAGTCAAAATAATCTAATAAAATATTAGATTAGATTGTGTTCCTAGATTTTTTTTTCTTTTCTTTTCTTCATTTAGTCAAATTTACTTAGCCAAAATTCACATTTTCAAGCACATTTTTCTTGGGCTAATTTTTTTTTTGCACACTGTTTAAAATTTAAAGTAATAAAATAAAATAAAAAGACAGTTTTGCACCAAAAGAAAATTAAGTTTGGGGTAATTTTATTACTCCCTCAACTTTAAAACTGAGGAAATACCCCTAACTATTATCCTCTTAGTTAAATCATTTTGAAATCTTATAATTTTTAAAATATTTTATGGTAGAATATCTAAAATAATCTTACAAAATTTTAATATCCCAAAATATTTTTTATGTATTTTGAGTTTTTTTGTGATAGTCATGCTTGAAAAGTTGGAATAGTGATATGTACAACACATACCGTGTCACCCAAAGTAATTGATGGGAAAAGAGTAAAAAGTGCCCCCCAAATTAATTGATAGAAAAAGAGGAAAAATGGTGAAGTATACTTAAAAGTAAAGCCATCTGCCATCTCTACTATGTAGGCTAGTCTAGGCTTTGACATAACTTTCAACTAAACTAGACTTGGCCTGCCACAGCTTTTTAATTTTTTATTTATTTCCTTTAGTCATGCCTTTTATTTGTGGCAGTGTTTAGTCTGCTTCTTGTCCTGCAGCGTAGGCGGATAGGCTTTTTTAAATTTTTTTTTTTGTGCTCTTGCCATTTTTTAATATATCAATTCTATCTTTTTCGGTAAAAAAAAAAAAACTGACCAGGCTTTATTTATGTGCACTAGGCTTTATTGATGTGGACGTGGTTTTCAATTAAATTAGACTAGGCTTTATGTATGTGGTCGTGTAGGCCGACAGGGTCTCAGAATGCTTCCACATCTCTAAGCCAAACCAAAAACCAATGCAACTATCTAACCTACACGCTCTGGGTGTTCGTCTTCCTCTTCTCAAATTTTTTACACAGACTACACCCTTTCCAGATCTTCTTAAATCTCAATTCTACAGCTTTCAATTTCCACAGATTTCCAATCCCACCCCTCAGATTCAATTCCCATTTTAATTTCAATTTTTAGGGTTTCACTAATCACACTGGTGAGTGAATGCAAAAAAGAAAAGAAAAGAAAACCTTCCTCTTCCATCACTGTTTGAACAAGTTCGAAATATCCATTCAACTGTCATAGACTCCAACGCCGATCAGGTACACTCTCAATGTTGAACAGTTTGGTCTATTTATTGCCTTCAACTTCTTTGCCTTCAACCCTTGAATTCGTAATTGGAAAACATAATTGAGCATTTTTTTTTTTTTTTTTTTTTTCTGTTGTATTTTGCAGGTTAGCGATTTGGGAAACGTAATTGGGTTGCCGCTACAAAGCGTGTAAAGGTTAGATATTCGTATTGTTTTTATCTCTATAGTTATTTTGTGGTTGAAGGGATTTCAATTACACTAGTTGGACTGTCTTATATTTATTATTGCTTTCGATTTTGTTTCTGAAATATTGTCAAATATTTTGATATTTGTTTGTTTCTAATCCTAAAATTAACATAAAGTAGACCTAAAATAGTTAATTTTGGAGATGACTTGCTCATTATTGAAGATGACTTGCTCATTATTTCCCACACATTTTACCCCTCTTACGTTTCGTTTGCTCAATTGTTTACAATATGTTGTCTTTTATGGATGAATTTCGTCATGTTCATATCTCCCATGTAGGTAAACAATACAATTGCTCAACTAATTTGTTAGCTAAAAATGTTTTAGTCATTGATGATTTTTTTTTCTTTTTTTTTGTTTGAATTGAAGATAATCCTTATTTTCTAAAATAAGCTATTCTCTATGACGTAATAATTTTTTTTCATATTGAATAAGGTTTGATATAATCTTATATAAAAAGAATTGACAGATAATTGTGAAATTGATTTGGACTCTAAACATCATTTCCATTGACACAGATATCACAATCTATTACTTCTATAATTGAAAAAATATATATATAAAAAAAACAAAAGTAAAGAAGACGAGTTATTCTTTCTTTTTTATACTAATTTAGAAGCCATACAAGACTTTTTTTGGATGAACAAGAAGCCATAGAAGATAAAAGTCTCATGCACAGTTTTGAATATGAAATTTGCCCTATATTTAGACTTATTAATTTTTTAATAGGAGTAATATTCTTCCTTGTTTTTTTAGAGGAGAATTATTCTTCCTTGTTAGTTGGGGAGGTTGTGTGGAGTCTTGAAACGGGTAGGCATTCAAATGGACATTTACATTTTTATTATAATTTTTTGTGGGGGTGGGGAGTCATATGTTGCGCAAAGCTTTTTACATGCAACGATGGATACAATTTAGTTGAAGCGATCTATTGATCTGGCTTCTGGCCCACCCAAAATACTTTTGTTTGGTTGCTAATGCCTTTTATCTTTCATTGTTAATAAATCTAGTTCACTGGTTCCGTTTCAGTTCAGATAATGATTATTAATAATGTCAAAATAATGATAAATTAAATTTATTCATCTTACCAACCTTTTGGGATAGGTACATTTGAGCCTTGAGTCCAGACCTCTCGTTGGTATAAAAGGAAAAAAGGGAGAAATATTTCAACTTTAATGCCTATGAAGTAATGATTTTATTCCTCAATAATTACAATGCCGACGGTCTAATAATTTTTTAAATATTGAAATTAAAAATTAAAATATTTACCCTTTTTTTTAGAAAATAAAATATTCACTTTTTTAATATCAGTTCTTAGATTAATAAAAATTTTAATCTTTTACTTTTTACCTTCTTAACTTTTTTTTTCTATACATTTTCATTGTGCAATAGTTATTTATTTGGTACACAGTTTTGGAGATTGAACCTCCTATTTACTAATTTTGACTAATTTTTGAATTTTTTCAGTTTTAGGGTAATCATTGGTTTGGTATAGTTATGGCTAAACTAGTTGATTCGTATAGGTTTGGCTAAACTAGTTGAATCAACTAATCAGGTCTGGTTTTGAAACTATGGCTGTCACCATGAAATTTTATAAATTTAGTATGTACAATGTACATATTCATTATAATTATTTTTATTACTTATCAAAAAAATATTAATTTGTTTTTGAGGCACTTGTAGTCTTGTACAATGAATTGATCGGATTAGTTGAAAATAGTCTATTATGATTATTGTTGTTTCAATAACAAGCAATTTTTTTTATATTTTTTAATTGATTTTATTTCTGAAGAAAATTGGGTTATACTTGGTAAGTAGTTCACTTCTTTTATATTTATGAATTATGATAGAGACATCATAATAGAGAACTTGTTTAACTCATCGACCCACTTCATTTCCCGTAAGAATGTGTTTGTTGAAATTATGATAGGGACATCAAGATGGATAAAAGTTGGATGCATGAAACTGATAGAACTAGTACACGATATAGTGAAGGTGTTAAGCAGTTCATTAACATGGCACGTGATCATGCGGATCGAGTTGGTAGGATTAAGTGTCCATGTCGTAAATGCACAAATCGATATTATCAACATATAGACGCGGTGGAGACTCATTTAATTTTGAATAGATTTGATTTGAATTACACTGAATGGATATTTCATGGGGAAGAAGATCCGTTTTTTAAACATGTGCAAGTTGAGCATAATGATAATAATTCACAAGCAGAAGACATTGATGACGTTGGAGAAATGTTAGATGACATTTATAGGGGAACATTTCCAGATGCAAATATAGGTGAATCCTCCACTTCTCCAGGTCCATCAAACAATGATCACAAAACAAGACCTTTTGATCAGTTGTGGGAAGATGCCCAATGTGAGCTTTATCTAGGTTGTAAAAAGTTTTCTAAACTCTCTTTTTGTATGAAGCTGCTCCATATAAAGACACTTTGCAATTGGAGTGATAAGTCGTTTGATTTGATGATTGACTTGATAAAGCAGGCACTCCCAGATGGGGAGTCATTGCCAAAATCGTATTATGAAGCGAAGCAGTTTAGGCGAGACTTGGGTTTTAGCTATGAGTTGATACATGTATACAAAAATGTCTGTACACTTTTTTGGAAGGAACATGCTGATAAAGAAGAATGCCCAAAATGTCATACTTCAAGATGGAAAGAGGACAATGGTAATGGTAAAAAAATTCCTTGGAAGGTCTTAAGGTATTTTCCAATTAAACCAAGGTTGCAGCGATTGTTTATGTCGAAAGATATAGCTAAAGACATGAGGTGGCACAAAGATGAGCGACTTGAAGATGGAGATTACCTTAGACATCCTGCCGATTCAATAGTGTGGAAAGAGTTTGATAAAAAACATGCTTGGTTTGCTGCAGATTCCTGCAATGTGCGACTTGGTTTAGCAAGCGATGGGTTTAATCCATTTGGTAACATGAGTACATCATATAGCATGTGGCCAGTAGTACTTATGCCGTATAATTTACCTCCATGGAGGTGTATGAAGGATCCATATATGATTTTGTCCTTACTTATTCCTGGACGTAAGGCACCTGGAAACAAAGTTGATGTGTACTTGCAGCCATTGGTGGATGATTTAAAAGAATTATGGAATGAAGGCATCAAGACGTATGATGCATCAAAGCAACATTCATTTAAGTTGCATGCAGCGTTATTATGAACTATAAATGATTTTCTTGCATATGCGAACTTATCTGGGTGGTCTACCAAGGGAAAGTTAGCATGTCCCATATGTAACGAGAATACAGAGTCGAGTTATTTGAAGTCTAGCCACAAATTGTGTTACATGGGTCATCGTTGATTCTTACCTCAGGAGCATAATTGGCGCCAGAAAAAAGAATTTTTTGATGGAACTGAAGAGCATAGGATAGCTCCTAATGAATTATCAGGAGATCAACTGTTACAACAACTATTGAATGTTCCAAAAGTGCAATTTGGAGATGATGAAGCTACAAGAAAAAGAAAGCGCACGAAGATCGAGTTGAATTGGACAAAGAAAAGTATTTTTTTTGAGTTACCTTATTGGTCAACACTGAAACTGAGACATAACTTAGATGTCATGCATATTGAGAAGAATATATGTGACAGTGTCTTAGGTACACTGATGTATGATAGTGGAAAAGGGAAAAATAAAGATACTTCTAAAGCACGAAAGGATTTAGAAGATATGGGCATACGTAAAGATTTGCACTTACAGAAAATTGGTACATCTACAAAAATGCCACAAGCAAAGTATACATTGACAAAAGCTGAGAATACAAGATTCTGTGATTGGCTAAAAAATGTAAAGTTTCCTGATGGGTATGCATCTAACATTAGTAGATGTGTGAACACCAATGAGGGTACGATTTCAGGAATGAAAAGTCATGATCTTCATGTACTCTTACAACGATTACTTCCTGTTGCAATTCGTGGATATTTCAATGATAATATACGTACAACATTGACTGAATTGTGTTTATTTTTTAAGGACTTGTGTTCACGAACATTGAAGTTAGATGTCTTAAATCAAATGAAGGAAGACATTGTTGTGATTTTATGCAAAATGGAAATGATATTTCCACCTGCTTTTTTCGATATAATGGTACATCTAGCTCTTCATTTACCTCGAGAGGCAGAGCTTGCAGGTCCTGTTCAATTTCGTTGGATGTATCCAATTGAAAGGTTTCTTGGTAAATTAAAGCGGTTTGTGCGAAACAGAGCACGTCCAGAAGGGTCAATTGCTGAGGGATATTTATCTATTGAATGTTTGACATTTTGCTCCATGTATCTTCGTGAGATTGAGACAGTATGGAGTTGTGAGGAGCGGAATAGCGATAGGTGCCAGGGGGAAAGGGATGTAGGCTTGTCTGTTTTTTCACAACCAGTACGTCCTTTAGGAACAACAAAATATGTAAGACTTGATGATATGCATCTCACACGAGCTCGATGATATGTGCTTAGCAATTGCTCAGAAATTGATTCGTATAAAACGTAAGTGTTTCATTGATTTTTTTTTTCAATTTACATATTACTTAGCAATAAAATGAAGTGCTTATATGTTTTTATTATGTATTAAGTGTTATCTGAAGATCCATTGATTTTTTTTTAAAGAAAATTTTCATGTTACTTGAACATAAAATGAAGTGTTTTTACGTATTTATAATGTAGTGAGCATTATTTGGAGATCCAGGGAGAAGGCATCATTGACATTGATCATAAACATGAAGTTGAATTCGAAAATTGGTTTAAAGATCATATATGTGGGAGTAATGCGACAAATGTGTCAAAAGAATTATATAGTCTTGTATGCGGATCTGATGCTCTAGTTGCAGTTTACCAAGGTTGCATTGTGAATGGTGTTAGGTTCCACACAAAAGACCGTGAACATACTCGTCGTACTCAAAATAGCGGTGTCTTTGTTTCGGGTGAAGATGGTGGAACAAAAACTAACTATTATGGTGAGTTGAGGAATGTTTTGGAGCTAACCTATATGGGCAATAATCGTGTATATTTATTTGAGTGTGATTGGTGGGACACTAGGAATGGAACAGGAATGCAAAGGGATGAGCATTGTACAAGTGTGAATACATCTCGTACATGGTATCATTCTGACCCATAATGGTATCATTCTGACCCATTTATCCTAGCGTGCCAAGCTTCACAAGTTTTTTACTTGAATGATACCAAATTGGGTAGTAGTTGGCGAGTGGTGCAACATATGACGCATAGAAACATGTATGATATTCCTACAGACACAGAGAAAGTGCATGAAGAAAATGAAGAAGATAATGGTGATGCGGTATACCAAGAAAGTGAATGCATTGGGGTTAATGCAACTGTTCAACAAGAAAATGATGAAGACTTAACTTTGTTACATAGAGATGGTGTGCCAGCAATAGATTTGGAGGACTTCATACCTGTTGATGATGTATATGTGCAACTTGATGAAAGTATGTTCATCAATGATGATTTGTCTAATGAGGAATGGGATACAGATTCCAACAATGAAGAAGAAACATATAGTGATGACGATGTTTCAAGCTCAGATCAGGAAAAAGATTTATCTAGCAATGATGAATCTATTGGTGATCTTAGGGATGAAGATTAAGTTGAGTTTTGATGCAGGTTAAGTTTTGTTAAATACATAAAACTTTCATATCTTCTCAGCTATGGTATTTTTGAAAAATAAAAATGTTAAAATTTTACTTGGATGTTAAAACTATTTTGTACACATTTTTGTCATCTACTTTAGTTCACCTTTATATTGATTTATTCTTTTTATTTCAGGTTAAAATGTCTCATACCTTGGGCTACTGATGATGTTAAGGGGAGATACTTTTCATTGCAAAATTGGTTGTATATCTTCTTAAGGAATTTGTCATTATTTTATTATTATTAGAGAGAGTAGATTTGAATTTAAATTATGTATGTGATATAAAACTTGTGTATTGTTTTTCCTTATTAGTAGTTATTGTTTGAGTAGTTGTTATGCCTATATGAGTATTTGTGATTAAAAATTTGTGATGTGTGGAAATATGGTTTATTAAAGTCGGATTATTATGGTAGCAACCTAATTGTCCTTATCATGAGTTCATCTTTTTTGGCCCAATTTAGAACTCCTGTTTATAACATGCAAATAACACCTTGGCTTCTACATCATGGCAATCCATTTGGCTAAATCTAATTCACAAATGGCCAGCGTGTGATCCTTGTAATAGATCCAGCTGCTTGACCCACTCATACTATGAAACTTCCTGATTTATTTGCAAAATATACTGCACATTTGTCTGGTATTAGAGCACATTGTTTATGTGTCATTTTACAATTTAACAAGTGCTTGCACTTTTGGAACTCATTGGTATGTTTGTTTGTTTGGATAGGAGATTGAGAATGAGAAACTTAAGTTGGAACATGTTTAGCTTTCAGAGGAGAATAGTGGGTTATGTGTGTAGAATAAAAAATTGGCTGAAGAGGCTTTTTTAAGCAAAAGAACTAGCTTCGGCTGTTGTTGTGGAGTTGAACAATTTGGCTGGTGAAGTGTTAAAGCCCTCCAATATTTCGGTTTCGGGTCTTCTAGTCTTCAAAGGCTGTGAGTAGTCTCCCTTTCTTCTCCTTTCTTTTGTGTTTACTTCTATAATTCAATGTTATTGAAAGTTCAAAAACGTGTACAAAAACACTTTTGAACGTTTAGACCCCCAAAAACCAACTTAACCAACACAAGCAATATGTTAAACAACTAGTGTGCGGAAACTTAACATATGCTATAATATGAAATTGGTTAAACAACTATCTAAGCCACAACAAAATAAATCACAGCAGATAATGTAAAGGCAGAGATAGAGAGGAAGGAAGATGCAAACACAGCGATAACACCAGATATGTTATCGAAGAGGAAACCGAAGACCTCGGCGAAAAACCTCTCCGCCGCCCTCCAAGCGGTAATCAATCCACTAGAAAATACAGTTGGGATACAAGGACAGCAATAGACCCTCCAAGCCTAATCTACCCAATGCACCTAAGCCCTCCAAGCTTCTTGCTCCAACGAGGTTGCGCCGAACCTTTTTCTTTTCTAGCTTTCCGGATTCCGCTACTACACCGTAGCATCAACCAATGAATATTGGCTCCTTCCTAACTGCTTCCCAGAACTCCAAACGTCTGTCTCACAGGGATGATAATGGTGAGAACCAGGTTTGGTATAAAGCCTCTCAAGGATTTGACAATGGAGAGGAAGAGAGTGAGAGATTTTGATGAGACTCTAAGGTAGAGATTGTGGGTGAAACAATCTGGTTTTTCTTTAGGGTTTCTCTCTCAAAATTCTCTCTGGAAGCTCTCTTTCAATCGTGGGTTAAAAGGGTATTTATACTGGAGTGAAGAGGAATGCGAAACGTCAGGTTTTTTCAAAACAGGGGTGGCTCGCGGCTTGACCAAGTCGCGAGATCCAGTCGCGAGTTAACCGTATGGCCAGTTGTCCTGTTTTGTCCTGTAGTGCTCCAGCTAGCATGACTGTTCATCTTCCAGCATGCTTGGCACGTGTGCATCTTCTGGCGGGTTGAAGCCGCGAGTCCCAGCCGCGACACTTTGTTTTCTTGCACACTCTTGAGCAATCTTCACACTATCTCACTCACTACCCTTACAACAATCCCACCTAAATACAGGGTTACTAAATGCTGAATTACAAGAAAATTTGGCACGGAATAAAGCCAATTAGATGGTTGAATAAATTCAACCTTACAATCTCCCCCTTTGGCTATTCCGTGACAAAACCCTAAAACAGACTCTAGACTTAACATGTGAGTTGGGAACAGTTGATCAAAACTCACTCACACCTAACTCTAGAAGCTGTGAAGCACTTGAATCATATGAACATAAACTCCTGAAACACAACAATACACCATGATCATTGTAAGCAGAAAATTATAAATGCATATGAAACAGGCAACATGAGATCAAGCAAAAATGGAGTTAATAAACAAACCATGGCTTGATCAACCAAGTGAACACCACAAGGTAGTGATCACAGTGCTCATTCACACTTGGAATGAACACAAGGACATACAAGTTAACAAGCACAAGGCAAGACACTTGTATGCTCAACACTCAACCAATGCATAGCACACAAGGCATATGCATCTAGGAACAATCCTACAAGGGCACAAGAGTGACAGTACAACAATCACAATGCAGAACATTTAGATTAAAGTACTGATTTCAACATAGCATAAAGGCTGCACTTAAGCATGGTACATACCACAAGGCCTACAAACTATGCATAAAACAATAACCCTGAAAGCTTACATAAGCATATGGGTACAAACCAACAAATACCTGAATAACATCATCAAACATATATTAAAGTTTAACCAAGAGTATATGAAAAGAGTTAAAAACAGTTATACACCAAAACCAGTGTATTAATACCATAAAAACCATAAAAACACTAATTACTCCCCCTCAACAAATTACTCCCCCTTAAGAGCTGCTTTTCTGCTTCTCAATTATCAATGAACTTCTCCCCCTTTTTGACATGGAATGGCCAAAGGGTCACTTGTCATGCTGAGTTGTGAAGCTGTCAAGTGTAGCAGCCAAGACATCAATCTGGTCTTGCATGGCTCTCATCCTGTCAGAATGCTCAGTCTGAACTACCCTGATCCCATCAAGCCTTTCCAGAATGATCTGGAAAGCATCTGGAGGTGTGTCTGCAGAGGTTGAAGCTCTGTGTCTTTTGCCACTTCTCCTAGGTGTTGAAGTTGATGCAAGTCCAGCTGCTTCTGCTTCAGTCTCCATTGGAGCAGCCTCTCCTTCATCACCTTCATCTTCTTCTCCTGGAAGCCTAACACTTATCCTTTTGCAGGTAAGCTTGTTGATTGCAGAGGGTGTAGACATTGGACTGATGTCTTGAGGGATTGGAACTCCTTTACTCCTAAAAATCCTCATAAGCAAACTTGGAAAGATCAATTTAGGCCTAGAGGTTGTTCTGGTCTCATCCACAATGGTGTCATAAATGTGGGAACTTATGTCTATGAAGTTCTTTTCCTTGAGATCCATCAGAAAGACTGCTCTAGCACAGTTGATTGTAGTCAATTTCCTAATGGGATAGAGATTAAACATCATGATTATGGTAAGGCACCTCATGTCCACTGGAAAGGCAGTGGTATTCAAACATTTCCCTTCTCTCTGCCCACCTATCCTTTGTTGAATTGTTTCAATAGACACACTCCTATCCTTGTAATTGATAAATTCTTCATCATCTAATCCTTCAAGCCCTAATGCATCATCTATGACATGAGCATCTAAGACAAACTCTTTACCCCTCACCCAGCAACTCAATTCATTGTCCTTTATCACAGCATTTGAGTAGAATTCCCTAATTAAGGGTTCACACACAACAGGGAAACCACCCAAAAGCTTTTCCCATCCCCTTCCTTCAAAACAACTGGGAATAAAAGTTTGCCTTAAATCCTCCAAATCCACAAATCTCTCTTGAATGATTCCTGCATTCAAGAAGTTATCCTTGTATCTCTCAAAGTGGTGGACTGACCTAAACAATCTAGAATCCATCTTAAGTCTTTTGTCAGCCTTCTTCGCAGTAGATTTCTTCTTCTGAGGTGAAGGTGCCATCTGTGAACAATCAGAAAAGGCCACAACAACATATAGCAATATATGTGCAGAACCAGTCAGAACCATGTAGTAAACAGAGAGAGATATCAACCAAACAAGTGAACTTCAAACACTTAAACAGCAAGCTATTTAGTTCAAACATATGGATAAACCAAGCCTAGGATAGGAAACACATGAACAACATGGTGAAACTATCCTGAAGGCAGATAAATGACATTGAGACAGATAATGGAAAATATGACACTCAAACAATATAATGATCCAAACAGAAGCTTCCCACAGATTAACACACTAAAACATGCAGATCTAGCACAGTAAAACTCACAACCTCAAACAGAACCAATAGAAATCACTCAACAGCTCAAAGATCAGATTGAAATAAAATAAACACTTAGCTAAGCACAAGATGAAGATCAATAAGCATATGACAATCATTTAACACAAACTATAGCAATAGCATCCACAAGCTAAGCAAGAACAAGAAGCAGAGACCGAAGCTCAAACCCATTTCAAAAACACAATCAAATGCGAAAAATCAAGGGTAAAAGCACAAAATCAAGTAGAAAAGAGGGTAAAACAGAAAACCCATACCTGTAACTTGACGATTTTGAGCTAAAAGAGTGCAACACAAGAGATTGGAAAAGGGAGCACGGAGTGTTTGGGAGGGAGAGTGTTTAGAGAGAAGATGAACAGTCACAAAAATTCGAGGGAAAACTGAAAAAGTTTAAAAACTGCTCCTGTTTCTGCAAAACACGCGATTTTCGCGACTGGTTTAAGTCGCCACACAGTCGCCAGATCAAGCCGCCAAAGCACTCAAGAACAAAATTTTGAAAAATTTTTCTAAGTGTTTTTCGCGACTGGAAGGTCTACCCGCGAGTGAGTCGCGAGCTGAGCCGCGAAAATCTCTGAGTGAATCTCGCGACTGGACCTTCCACTCGCGAACAAGTCGCCAAAACTGACCAGCGAAGATGCGACTGAGGCTCGCGACTAGCCATACCCGCGACTGAGCCGCCAAAACAGGGCAGAACTGTATTTTTGAAATTTTCAGATTTTTCCAACAAAATACTTTCCAAAAACACCTAAAACACTCAAAAATCTTTTTGTGCTTGAATTAACAAAGATTGAGCATGTGAAAACACATTTTATCAAGTACAATCACACAAATGAATATGGCATTTATTGAACATAAACTTGTGTGTTGTGTGTGGATATCAACAATGAGATAGTCCTTTGTCTAATGTGAAGCTTCAATGATCAATTCAACCAAGGCATACATAATTAGCACTAGATCATGTGACCAATCTCAATTATAGAAATATGAATATATGACCTCCCACATAACTTGATAACATAACTTGGAGCTTTTCATTTTGCTCCACTTTCAGCCATAACATTTGATCTTTTGAGGCAATCATCTCTCATTGTGAGAGGTATAGACAACATTTTTCTTTGAAGAACAGGCCTTTGGCCTTTTTGAAAGAAATTTCATTTTTAATATAAGGTCGCTTACCCTTTTTCCTAGTCAAATACTAGAATGTGCGACAGGCTTTTGCAGCTCAATATCTCTTTTCATTTGGAGATTTACATTTGGTGAGCTCTTTTTAGCAAAAAAAATAAAAAGTGGGAAGAGATATAGACACAAGTCTATGCATGTTTCAAGATCAACATAGCCATTCACTAATCATTCATGACAAGTTTGAAGATCTATTTACAACAATCACATAGATTTCAAGATTTTTCCCATAGTGATATGAGTGCATGAAAACAAGCAATGCTCGAAAATGCACAAAGCCATTAGCACAAAGGTACAAGGCAAAACGAGTTTTAAGACAAAAACTCAACAAAGTCAATCAAGCTTTTTGATTTTCAAATTTTTATGTAATTTTTGGATTTTTTGACTCAAGAAACAAAAAGATTGATAAAACACAATTAAGAAATATTCACAAGAAAACAACCAAAATCAAAAGCAACAAGCATACCACACAAACATAGTCACAAAGCATAGGAAGTATTAATGCATGGACATGTTGTAATGCTTATGCATGAGTACCCCTTTTCACCCACACGTCACTTGCGTTTGGGGTGATTTCCTTAAAGGATTGGGTACGGGAGTTAGGGCTTTCAAACCTTCGTGAGAAGCTTTCCAAGCAGTTGGTGAATGCACCAATCATCTTCATCACGTTCATCATTCCGGGATCTCCATGTTGCTCTCTAGGTTGATCACCTGCCCAAGTTCTCCTATCAACTCTTGGTCCTCCTGACCTTTGAGGAGTAGCACTATTCTTTGCTCTCAACTTTTGGCAATTTGGTCGAGTGTGCCCTTGAAGTCCACAATAATGGCACACATACATTCCTCTAGGACCTCTTTGTGGTCGAGGACGTGACTTGGCACGAGATTCAGACCTGCCCACAGACTGATTACGATGATTCAGCATCCGTTGGTCCACCACATTCTTCTTCTCCTCCACCTTGAGCTTCACACCAGTAGAGTCAGCTACAACTGGATCTTTGGCTTTGACAAACTTCACTTCTTTGGTGACATTTCTAGTTGAACTACTTCCTCCGCTATATCCCAGTCCGGATTTGTCTGAGAAGCTCTTTTGAGAAGATATAACATCGTCTAGCTTCTTGGTGGTGACCCTCTCTATTTTTGCATTTGCTTGAACAACCTCACTTTCAAGAAATCTCACTTTAGTGTAAGCTTCGGAGAGCTCACCATTCAAAGTTTCAATCTCGCATTTGGCCTCCCTATACCGGATTAGAAGACTTTTGTAGTCCTCCTCAGCCTTCTTCATCTTTTTCACAGCAGCCTTGGCCACCCTTGTGTATTCACCAGATTTCTCCAAAAGTGAGTTGTAATTTTCTTGAAGAGTAGCTGTGTTTTCTTCTTCTTCAGCTTCTGATTCTTCAATAATTCCTAGTGAGTCATCCTCACTATGTTCTCCAAGGTCTTGAACAAGCAAATTCAATTCATCCGAAGACTCAACATGAGCAATCGTCATGAAAGCTGAGTAGTTCCCTTCTCCATCACAGCTCTCTTCAGATTTTGAGTCGGACGAATCTGAGTCACTCAGGGTCGTGGCATACACCTTGCCTTTTGACTTCAAATAATTCGGACATTCTTTCTTGAAGTGTCCATGCCCGTTGCATTCAAAACAAACGACACCTTGTGTGGATTGGGATTCTTTTCCATCTTTCCTTTGGAAATCCCTCTTCTCCCTTCCAGAATTTTGGAATTTTCTCTTATCATCAAATTTTCCATTGTTTTTGAATTTCAAAAACTTTCTGAAATTTTTAACAAGATAGGCTACATCTTTGTCCACCATATCTTCTCTCGATGTGCCTTGATCTTCCACCTTCTCATTAGTGGTCTTTAGAGCAAGGGATTTACTCTTCCGTTGATTTGGCAGAGACATCTCATAGGTCTGTAGAGAACCAACCAGCTCCTGCACCTTGATGTCGTCAAGATCCTTGCTCTCTTCAATAGCTGTCACCTTAGCACGGAAACTTTCCGGCAATGATCGAAGGATCTTCCTGACAATCTTTGAGTCCTCCATCTTCTCCCCCAAATTAAACTTACTGACAACCACTTCATTTAACTTCCCATAGAACGAGTCGAAAGACTCATCCTCACTCATCTTGAGCTCCTCAAACCGAGTGGTCAGCATTTGCAACTTGGTATCTTTCACCTTCTTCGTGCCTTCATAAGTTGTTTCCAGAATCTCCCATGCATCTTTGGCAATAGTAATGTGAGAAATCCTGTGAAATTCATCTGGAGACACACCACAGAAAATAGCATTTAGTGCTTTACTGTTAGCATTAGATGCAGCAAGTGCTGCCTTATCCCATGTGGATTTGGCTGCCTCAGGTTTGGCCCAACCAATCTCAACAGCATCCCACACGGATTCATCAATAGAGCATAAAAAGGCTCTCATACGAACCTTCCAAAATGCATAATTACTTCCATCAAAATATGGAGGTGCATTAAGGGATTGAGACCTATCCATCTCAAAAAGGGAGTCAAGGATCACACAATGGTAATGAAACCAAACAGATGTGTACCCGCTCTGATACCAATTGAAAGTTCAAAAACGTGTACAAAAACACTTTTGAACGTTTAGACCCCCAAAAACCAACTTAACCAACACAAGCAATATGTTAAACAACTAGTGTGCGGAAACTTAACATATGCTATAATATGAAATTGGTTAAACAACTATCTAAGCCACAACAAAATAAATCACAGCAGATAATGTAAAGGCAGAGATAGAGAGGAAGGAAGATGCAAACACAGCGATAACACCAGATATGTTATCGAAGAGGAAACCGAAGACCTCGGCGAAAAACCTCTCCGCCGCCCTCCAAGCGGTAATCAATCCACTAGAAAATACAGTTGGGATACAAGGACAGCAATAGACCCTCCAAGCCTAATCTACCCAATGCACCTAAGCCCTCCAAGCTTCTTGCTCCAACGAGGTTGCGCCGAACCTTTTTCTTTTCTAGCTTTCCGGATTCCGCTACTACACCGTAGCATCAACCAATGAATATTGGCTCCTTCCTAACTGCTTCCCAGAACTCCAAACGTCTGTCTCACAGGGATGATAATGGTGAGAACCAGGTTTGGTATAAAGCCTCTCAAGGATTTGACAATGGAGAGGAAGAGAGTGAGGGATTTTGATGAGACTCTAAGGTAGAGATTGTGGGTGAAACAATCTGGTTTTTCTTTAGGGTTTCTCTCTCAAAATTCTCTCTGGAAGCTCTCTTTCAATCGTGGGTTAAAAGGGTATTTATACTGGAGTGAAGAGGAATGCGAAACGTCAGGTTTTTTCAAAACAGGGGTGGCTCGCGGCTTGACCAAGTCGCGAGATCCAGTCGCGAGTTAACCGTATGGCCAGTTGTCCTGTTTTGTCCTGTAGTGCTCCAGCTAGCATGACTGTTCATCTTCCAGCATGCTTGGCACGTGTGCATCTTCTGGCGGGTTGAAGCCGCGAGTCCACCCGCGAGTCCCAGCCGCGACACTCTGTTTTCTTGCACACTCTTGAGCAATCTTCACACTATCTCACTCACTACCCTTACAACAATCCCACCTAAATACAGGGTTACTAAATGCTGAATTACAAGCAAATTTGGCACGGAATAAAGCCAATTAGATGGTTGAATAAATTCAACCTTACAGTTATTGTAAATTATTCCATATAAATCTAAAATTTTAAAGGTGTCATCAGATGTCATTTTCTTGTAAAACCATGAAGAAGCCTGGCATATTCTAGTTTATTAGGATGCTTGCCTTTTAATTCTATCTTGCTCCTAATTTTCTTACACTTACAAATTAAACATCGCATCCAAATTTCTATTTCTCATTTTTTATTTGTAAAAGTGAAAAAAATTTGCATTCATTCAAACTAATATAGGTATGCTTAAACGTTAACTAATGTTGTGATTAAGTTTCACTCAAAATATATGTGAGTTGCTTTTCATGTATTGTATTTTTCTCTTAGCATTTGAAAGTACACCTGCACTGCAAACCTGTGGTATAAAGTAAACCGTGAACTTACCCCTAATCTTTCCAACAAAGAATATTCACCCCGCCCTGCCATCCCTAAATGTAGCATTTTGAATAGTAAAGTTAAAAAATTAGAACCTTCTTGAATTAATCTTTCTGGAGGGAAAAAATGAATCATTTAAAAAAAGCAAAGAAAATCTGAGTATATTTTTAGCTTTTAAGGTATATTTTTGACCATTTATCATTTTCACTTTATTGTTAAATTCCCAAAGTGGGACTCTCAATTTGGAGAGGGAGTATAAAAATCTGCATAGACCCATTATCTCATCTTTCTAAAAATTAAAATCTTTTTAAGTTAATGCTTGAGATAGTTTTTTTGTGGAAGGGTTAGAGGTAACGCATGTGCTTAATTTTGTACACCTTTTGGTTATAACTCTTTATCTTATACTTGTTTTGAAGGTTATGCTGAAAGTACCAATGGTAGTTTGTCTTGAAGGCACAAACGTGATTAGAAAAGAGCACGACTTCACTCTTTTGTTCAACTTCTAAGTCCAAGGCGTTTACCAGACACTATGTGAAAGAAACAAAGTTTTTATTTTTATTTTTTATAGAAGAAGAAACTAAACTCAAAGTTTGACACTTCAACTCTGGGGAGTGTCAAAGTTCTCATCTTTCCTGGTTGTGTTAAATTGAGGTCCTTTTGATGATCTCTCTTCATTTTACCTTCTGGGTATTCCTTAATTTTTGTAAACAAGTTGTGGGTATCTTTGAAAATTAGCAGCTGTTTCATGGTTTAGTTGTGGGTCTCTGTGTCTTAGAGTTTCATGGGTTTTGAATGATTTTTGGAGTTTTTGTGTGTTTTGGGTGTAACTGATTGGTGAATTGTAAAAAGGGTCTTAATTTAATTTGAGTTATGGAGTACTTTTTAAAAGGAGACTAGTTTGGAAATACTGAGAAAATTGGATATGGAATTTTAACGATTACTTTTCTTTTCTTTTTCTTCTTTGTCTTGTTCCTTGTTGGCTCTTGTTTTGTGTTTTGTTCATTGCAACAAGTTTTAGCTTGATTGCATATCTTCATGAGAAATTCGTTATCCTTTGATTAGTATTTGAGTGAATAGATTGGAGCTTTTATTATGAATGTGATATTGAACTTGGGTATTATTTTCCCTTATTAGTAGTTATTGATTGAGCAGTTGTTATGCTTCTATGAGTATTTGTGATTGAAAATTTTTTATGTGCATAGGATTGTGCTTTGTTATTACCTAACAGGTACCATTGTAAAATTCAGAATGTAAATTTTAGAGAAAAATTAAAAAAAAAATGTTAAATATTATTAGCGACGACAATTTCATCGCTAATATTTTATCATATCATTAGTGACGACAAACAATATCATCGCTAATATGCAATTTTTAGTGATGACATGTTTGTGGTCACTTATATATCGTTATCTGTGACGACAAACAATATCATCGCTAATATGCAATTTTTAGTGATGACATGTTTGTGGTCACTTATATTTTGTTATCTGTGACGACAACAAGCGTCGTCGCTAGTAATGATATATCAATGACCATAAACATGTCGTCATTAATAATAATCTATTAGCGACGACAAAAAAATTTGTCACTACTAATGAGATAGTAGCGATGACATTTCGTCTTGGGGTCTCGAGTTATTTATGACGACAACTGTTACTATTAGCGACAACTTTGTTGTCGTTAACAGTATTGTATTTGCGATGACATTAATATCGTCGCTAAAAAACTTTTTTGTAACCAAATTCGTTTAACGAAAATTAGCGACGACATTTTTCGTCGCCAATATAATTAGCGACGATATTCAAAGCATTAGCGACGACTATATGCCATCGCTAAAGACCAAATTTCTTGTAGTGTATGTTGGGTAAATTGTAATAGACACTGTATCTATAATATAATAGTTATGGTTTAGTTATTCGGCAGTTTAGTTATATTTTTATTACAGGGAACATGCATTCCTTATGAATAGATATTCTTTAAAATGAAGAATAATCATTCATCTCTAAAAGTGTTGTAATAGTTATTCCTTAGTAAGTGTAATTTTCTTGATCACCCATTGACTTCATAATAATTTCTAAAATTAATATATTTCCAAATAGACAAACTTTCATATGCACATAACAATTATGAAAATAAAAAATATATAAAAAATGACGAATCTCTCTCTCTCTCTCTCTCTCTCTAAAATTATTTTTTAGGAAATATAATTGTATGTGTGGTGGTGAGGTTCTAGTGAGCTAAGACTTTTGGGCCCTGACCCCCAATTTACTTGTATTCTGGTTGGGCTTATCCCACAATGGGAGGTCCAAGAAGTGTTTCTTAAATATATGAGGGAATTAAAGTCACTCTTACACCAAACTCCCTAGTTCTTAGCTCAACCGAGATGAACGTTATACAATTGAGCTTTCGCCCTAGAACCTGAGTAAGATTGTCCCCTTCCTGAGTTGAATCTTATATCACTACTCTCGTGTTTCACTCCCCCAATTCCTCCAACCCCTATTTCAATTCTCTGTTCCCCTATTTATAATCTTTCCTTAGTGGGGTTGTCATGATGAGGGGGTATTTCCCAAGTCAATGGGCCCCTCTATGCTATATTCCTGACTAGAGGGGACCCACTTCATACTGCTAATATGATTTCCTTGACTGCTTCCTCAAACTTCTTTCTGATTGAGAAGGAAACCATGCATCTCTTGGTCACCTTCACTTCATTTCCTTTCCTTTCTTGAGCCAAGTGAAATTGTAGGGTTATGGATGTTCTTTAGTTTCAAGGCCTAATTTGTCCACAGCCTCTTGTGATACAACATTCTTACAGCTGCCTTCATCAATCACCATGTTTAATACTCTTCCACTAATGCAATAGGTAGTATAAAAAATATTACTCCTACGCCAACCTTGGTCTTCTTTCTTGGATGAAAGCAAGGTCTATTTTTCATGACCAATGCAAGCCACTCTGCTTGTTCTAAGTCGCTTCAGGGAAGAGATTATACATGGCATAATCTCCATCTTCTTTTCCCTCCATTGCCTCAATAATCAAGGCCTTTGACTTTGTTTTGGATTGCTTCTCCAGTTCTCTTGCAGTCAGTGGCCTTATGACCTGCTTCTCCACTTTATTAACACTTAAATTTTAAGTGCTGAGGCTGTTTTGCTAGTGGTTTCGATGCTCTAGAGTTTGAAATCATGCCTGCGTTGGCAAACCTGAACGGCTGTGCAGTCACAGGCCTTTCTTGATTGCTGGTTATATTATTTCTTTGACCTCCAAAGGGCTGTGAAAGCAAGAACTAACTTCTTGCATGTTGCCTTTCAATCAACAAGGCCCTGTTGTATGCCTTAGAAACTGGCCACAGAGTGCAGGCCCTAATGCATGTTGGAATACTGGTTTGAGGCCCCTTAAGAACTCGCCCATCTATTTTTCACTCTCATTGAGATCCACTCAAGCCACCAAATTATGCAGCTCTTGGTACAATGTCTACATATTGTTGAAAAGCAAAAATAATTCCTCATTTTCTGTTTCATCTTGGACTAGTCTTGAGTTTTTTTCTTCCCTCTTGTAATTCATTTTACTTGCAGTTGTTCCCACCAGGCTAAGGCCCTTCCTTTCAGTTTAATAGAGACTAGCTTCACCTTTCTTGGAATCTTGGACTTCATAATGCTCAAAGATTCTATCAATGTGGTTCAATCAACCAGTCCATAAACTCCTCAAGATTCAAGCTTCCTTGAAATTCTAGTAGGTCAGGTCAATCTTCATATTGGGCTCCCGTTTTGGCTCTTCTCTTGGAGGGCTTGTGCACAGGGGCCTGTCTTGGCTGCTGCACTGATGCTTGCCTACCTCCTCTAGTATTGCCAAAATGATTGTCAAAGTGTCTGTTGATATCTGCATCAGCATCCTTTGATTGATCTCCATCACTCTTTTGATTGGCTAGTTGGCTTCTCCTTACTTCCTTGATCAGTTGTTGCCTTAACAAATCCTCAAATCTCTATCACTATAATCTGAGGCTCAACTCAACCACATGAACTTGTGGCTGCTGTAGCTAGGCTAGTACTTCTACTTCTCATTCTATTGGTACAAAACCTTTCTTGAACTTCCCGGATCTGTCTGCTGGTGCCATGTTGCAGTAACCACTCAGAAAATATACTCCTAGGGACTCTCAGATTTGAGGCTTGGTTATGGGCTGCAATATTGTCCAAGGCTGGGGAACAAAATCAAGATTGATTCTTGAAGTGGTTTTATGGACTCGAAATTGGAGAATAACATATAGCTCTGATACCCAAAGGATGGAGGATTGGTTGAAAACTGGAAGTGTATGGACAATGCTAAGTTGCTTAGAGTTGGCTGGGAAAACAGGCTCTTCAAGAGACACACTCTTGCCAAATAACTCTCGGACAAGTATCTATTTCTATAAGTTAAAATCTGCTTATTTATAGTTGGTAAAGGCTAATTGTCATTGGCTGGCTGGTTAGATACAAATAGCTGTTATTTGATTGGTTAATCCATAACAAACTATCTCTACCTAACTGATATGCTACTGCCCTTTTCACTAACCATCCTAATCTCTATCATTTCTTATCACTAACTGCATTATAATACAAACACACTACTATGAAGCTGTTACAAATGAGCCAAGCAAATGGATTGTATCTACTATTAACTGAATGCTGCAGGGCACAACAGCTTGCAGTTGTAGACTTTGTTACCATTCATTTGAGGGGGATATTAAGCAAAGTACTAAACAACAGGTCGCGCTAGACCTAGCTGTGGACATGGTAGGTCAATAGTTTCAAAACAGTGAGCCATAAGATGTGTAAGGTTGAATTTATTCAACCATCTAATTGGCTTTATTCCGTGCCAAATTTGCTTGTAATTCAGCATTTAGTAACCCTGTATTTAGGTGGGATTGTTGTAAGGGTAGTGAGTGAGATGGAGTGAAGTTTGCTCAAGAGTGTGCAAGAAAACAGAGTGTCGCGGCTGGGACTCGCGGGTGGACTCGCGGCTTCAACCCGCCAGAAGATGCACACGTGCCAAGCATGCTGGAAGATGAACAGTCATGCTAGCTGGAGCACTACAGGACAAAACAGGACAACTGGCCATACGGTTAACTCGCGACTGGATCTCGCGACTGGATCTCGCGACTTGTTCAAGCCGCGAGCCACCCCTGTTTTGGAAAAACCTGACGTTTCGCATTCCTCTTCACTCCAGTATAAATACCCTTTTAACCCACGATTGAAAGAGAGCTTCCAGAGAGAATTTTGAGAGAGAAACCCTAAAGAAAAACCAGATTGTTTCACCCACAATCTCTACCTTAGAGTCTCATCAAATTCCCTCACTCTCTTCCTCTCCATTGTCAAATCCTTGAGAAGCATTATACCAAACCTGGTTCTCACCATTATCATCTCTGTGAGACAGACGTTTGGAGTTCTGGGAAGCAGTTAGGAAGGAGCCAATCTTCATTGGTTGATGCTACGGTGTAGTAGCGGAATCCGGAAAGCTAGAAAAGAAAAAGGTTCGGCGCAACCTCCTTGGAGCAACAAGCTTGGAGGGCTTAGGTGCATTGGGTAGATTAGGCTTGGAGGGTCTATTGCTGTCCTTGTATCCCAACTGTATTTTCTAGTGGATTGATTACCGCTTGGAGGGCGGCGGAGAGGTTTTTCGCCGAGGTCTTCGGTTTCCTCTTCGATAACATATCTGGTGTTATCTCTGTGTTTGCATCTTCCTTCCTCTCTATCTCTGCCTTTACATTATCTGCTGTGGTTTATTTTGTTGTGGCTTAGATAGTTGTTTAATCAATTCCATATTATAGCATATGTTAAGTTTCCGCACACTAGTTGTTTGACATATTGCTTGGGTTGGTTAAGTTGGTTTTTGGGGGTCTAAACGTTCAAAAGTGTTTTTGTACACGTTTTTGAACTTTCAATTGCTATCAGAGCGGGTACACAGCTGTTTGGTTTCATTACCATTGTGTGATCCTTGACTCCCTTTCTTTTTGAGATGGATAGGTCTCAATCCCTTAATGCACCTCCATATTTTGATGGAAGTAATTATGCATTTTGGAAGGTTCGTATGAGAGCTTTTTTATGCTCTATTGATGAATCCGTGTGGGATGCTGTTGAGATTGGTTGGGCCAAACCTGAGGCAGCCAAATCCACATGGGATAAGGCAGCACTTGCTGCATCTAATGCTAACAGTAAAGCACTAAATGCTATTTTCTGTGGTGTCTCCAGATGAATTTCACAGGATTTCTCACATTACCATTGCCAAAGATGCATGGGAGATTCTGGAAACAACTTATGAAGGCACGAAGAAAGTAAAAGATACCAAGTTACAAATGCTGACCACTCGGTTTGAGGAGCTCAAGATGAGTGAGGATGAGTCTTTCGACTCTTTCTATGGGAAGTTAAATGAAGTGGTTGTCAGTAAGTTTAACTTGGGGGAGAAGATGGAGGACTCAAAGATTGTAAGAAAGATCCTTCGATCATTGCCGGAAAGCTTCCGTGCTAAAGTGACAGCCATTGAAGAGAGCAAGGATCTTGACGACATCAAGGTACAGGAGCTGGTTGGTTCTCTACAGACCTATGAGATGTCGCTGCCAAATCAACGGAAGGGTAAATCCCTTGCTCTAAAGACCACTAATGAGAAGGTGGAAGATCAAGGCTCATCGGGAGAAGATATGGTGGACAAAGATGTAGCCTATCTTGTTAAAAATTTCAGAAAGTTTTTGAAATTCAAAAACAATGGAAAATTTGATGATAAGAGAAAATTCCAAAATTCTGGAAGGGAGAAGAGGGATTTCCAAAGGAAAGATGGAAAAGAATCCCATTCCACACAAGGTGTCACTTGTTTTGAATGCAACGGGCATGGACACTTCAAGAAGGAATGTCCTAATTATTTGAAATCGAAAGGCAAGGTGTATGCCACGACCTTGAGTGATTCAGACTCGTCCGACTCAGAATCTGAAGAGAGCTGTGATGGAGAAGGGAACTATTCAGCTTTCATGACTATTGCTTATGTTGAGTCTTCGGATGAGTTGAGTTTGCTTGTTCAAGACCTTGGAGAACATAGTGAGGATGACTCACTAGGAATTGTTGAAGAATCGGAAGCTGAAGAAGAAGAAAGCACAGCAACTCTTCAAGAAAATTACAACTCACTCTTGGAGAAGTCGGGTGAATACACAAGGGTAGCCAAGGCTGCTGTGAGAAAGATGAAGAAGGCTGAGGAGGACTACAAAAGTCTCCTAATCCGGTATAGGGAGGCCAAATGCGAGATTGAAACTCTGAATGGTGAGCTGTCCGAAGCTTACACTAAAGTGAGATTTCTTGAGAACGAGGTGATGCAAGCAAATGCTAAAATAGAGAGGGTCACCACCAAGAAGCTAGACGATGTTATATCTTCTCAAAAGAGCTTCTCAGACAAATCCGGACTGGGATATACCGGAGGAAGTAGTTCAACTGGAAATGTCACCAAAGAAGTGAAGTTTGTCAAAGCCAAAGATCCAGTTGTAGCTGACCCTACTGGTGTGAAGCTCGAGGTGGAGGAGAAGAAGAATGTGGTGGACCAACGGATGCTGAATCATCGTAATCAGTATGTGGGCAGGTCTGAGTCTCGTGCCAAGTCACGTCCACGACCACAAAGAGGTCCTAGAGGAATGTATGTGTGCCATTATTGCGGACTTCAAGGGCACACTCGACCAAATTGCCAAAAGCTGAGAGCAAAGAACAGTGCTACTCCTCAAAGGTCAAGAGGACCAAGAATTGATAGGAGAACTTGGGCAGGGGATCAACCTAGAGAGCAAAATGGAGATCCCGGAATGATGAACGTGATGAAGATGATTGGTGCATTCACCAACTGCTTGGAAAGCTTCTCACGAAGGTTTGAAAACCCTAACTCCCGTACCCAATCCTTTAAAGAAATCACCCCAAACGCAAGTGACGTGTGGGTGAAAAGGGGTACTCATGCATAAGCATTACAACATGTCCATGCACTAATACTTCCTATGCTTTGTGACTATGTTTGTGTGGTATGCTTGTTGTTTTTGTTTTTGGTTGTTTGCTTATCTTCTTGTGAATATTTCTTAATTGTGTTTTATCAGTCTTTTTGTTTCTTGAGTCAAAAATCCAAAAATTACATAAAAATTTGAAAATCAAAAAGCTTGATTGACTTTGTTGAGTTTTTGTCTTAAAACTCGTTTTGCCTTGTACCTTTGTGCTAATGGCTTTGTGCATTTTCGAGCATTGCTTGTTTTCATGCACTCATATCACTATGGGAAAAATCTTGAAATCTATGTGATTGTTGTAAATAGATCTTCAAACTTGTCATGAATGATTAGTGAATGGTTATGTTGATCTTGAAACATGCATAGACTTGTGTCTATATCTCTTCCCACTTTTTATTTTTTTGCTAAAAAGAGCTCACCAAATGTAAATCTCCAAATGAAAAGAGATATTGAGCTGCAAAAGCCTGTCGCACATTCTAGTATTTGACTAGGAAAAAGGGTAAGCGACCTTATATTAAAAGTGAAATTTCTTTCAAAAAGGCCAAAGGCCTGTTCTTCAAAGAAAAATGTTGTCTATCCCTCTCACAATGAGAGATGATTGCCTCAAAAGATCAAATGTTATGGCTGAAAGTGGAGTCAAATGAAAAGCTCCAAGTTATGTTATCAAGTTGTGTGGGAAGTCATATATTCATATTTCTATAATTGAGATTGGTCACATGATCTAGTGCTAATTGTGTATGCCTTGGTTGAATTGATCATTGAAGCTTCACATTAGACAAAGGACTATCTCATTGTTGATATCCACACACAACACACAAGTTTTTGTTCGATAAATGCCATATTCATTTGTGTGATTGTACTTGATAAAATGTGTTTTCACATGCTCAATCTTTGTTAATTCAAGCACAAAAAGATTTTTGAGTGTTTTAGGTGTTTTTGGAAAGTGTTTTTGTTGGAAAAATCTGAAAATTTCAAAAATACAGTTTTGCCCTGTTTTGGCGGCTCAGTCGCGGGTATGTCAAGTCGCGAGCCTCAGTCGCATCTTCGCTGGTCATGTTTGGCGACTTGTTCGCGAGTGGAAGGTCCAGTCGCGAGGTTCACTCAGAGATTTTCGCGGCTCAGCTCGCGACTCACTCGCGGGTAGAACTTCCAGTCGCGAAAAACACTTAGAAAAATTTTTCAAAATTTTGTTCTTGAGTGCTTTGGCGACTTGAGCTGGCGACTATGTGGCGACTTAATCCAGTCGCGAAAATCGCGTGTTTTGTAGAAACAGGAGCAGTTTTTAAACTTTTTCAGTTTTTCCCTCGAATTTTTGTGACTGTTCATCTTCTCTCTAAACACTCTCCCTCCCAAACACTCCGTGCTCCCTTTTCCAATCTCTTGTGTTGCACTCTTGCAGCTCAAAATCGTCAAGTTACAGGTATGGGTTTTCTGATTTTCACTCTTTTCTACTTGATTCTGTGCTTTTACCCTTGATTTTTCGCATATGATTGAGTTTCTGAAATGGGTTTGTGTTTCGGTCTCTGCTCCTTGTTCTTGCTTAGCTTGTGGATGCTGTTGCTATAGTGTGTGTTAAATGATTGTCATATGCTTATTGCTCTTCATCTTGTGCTTAGCTAAGTGTTTCTCTTATTTCAATCTGATCTTTGAGCTGTTGAGTGATTTCTATTGGTTCGTTCTGAGGTTGTGAGTTTTACTGTGCTAGATTTGCATGTTCTAGTGTGTCTATCTGTGGGTAGCTTCTGTTTGGATCAATATATTGTTTGAGTGTCATATCATTTTTCCATTATCTGCCTCAATGTCATTTATCTGCCTTCAGGATAGTTTCACCATGTTGTTCATGTGTTTCCTATCCTAGGCTTGGTTTATCCATATGTTTGAACTAAATAGCTTGCTGTTTAAGTGTTTGAAGTTCATTTGTTTGGTTGATATCTCTCTCTGTTTACTATATGGTTCTGACTGGTTCTGCACATATATTGCTATATGTTGTTGTGGCCTTTTCTGATTGTTCACAGATGGCTCCTTCACCTCAGAAGAAGAAATCTACTGCGAAGAAGGCTGACAAAAGACTTAAGATGGATTCTAGATTGTTTAGGTCAGTTCACCACTTTGAGAGATACAAGGATAACTTCTTGAATGCAGGAATCATTCAAGAGAGATTTGTGGATTTGGAGGACTTAAGGCAAACTTTTATTCCCAGTTGTTTTGAAGGAAGAGGATGGGAAAAGCTTCTGAGTGGTTTCCCTGTTGTGTGTGAACCCTTAATTAGGGAATTCTACTCAAATGCTGTGATAAAGGATAATGAATTGAGTTGCTGGGTGAGGGGTAAAGAGTTTGTCTTAGATGCTCATGTCATAGATGATGCATTAGGGCTTGAAGGATTAGATGATGAAGAATTTGTCAATTATAAGGATAGGAGTGTGTCTATTGAAACAATTCAACAAAGGATAGGTGGGCAGAGAGAAGGGAAATGTTTGAATACCACTGCCTTTCCAGTGGACATGAGGTGCCTTACAATAATTATGATGTTTAACCTCTATCCCATTAGGAAATTGACCACAATCAACTGTGCTAGAGCAGTCTTTCTGATGGATCTCAAGGAAAAGAACTTTATAGACATAAGTTCCCACATTTATGACACCATTGTGGATGAGACTAGAACAACCTCTAGGCCTAAATTGATCTTTCCAAGTTTGCTTATGAGGATTTTTAGGAATAAGGGTGTTCCAATCCCTCAAGACATCAGTCCCATGTCTACACCCTCTGCAATCAACAAGCTCACCTGCAAAAGGATAAGTGTTAGGCTTCCAGGAGAAGAAGATGAAGGTGATGAAGGAGAGGCGGCTCCAATGGAGACTGAAGCAGAGGCAGCAGGGCTTGCATCAACTTCAACACCTAGGAGAAGTGGCAAAAGACACAGAGCTTCAACTTCTGCAGACACACCTCCAGATGCTTTCCAGATCATTCTGGAAAGGCTTGATGGGATCAGGGCAGTCCAAACTGAGCACTCTGACAGGATGAGAGCCATGCAAGACCAGATTGATGTCTTGGCTGCTACACTTGACAGCTTCACAACTCAGCATGACAAGTGACCCTTTGGCCATTCCATGTCAAAAAGGGGGAGAAAGTTCATTGATGATTGAGAAGCAGAAAAGCAGCTCTTAAGGGGGAGTAATTAGTTGAGGGGGAGTAATGTGTTTATGATTTGGGTATTTTAGTGTTTTTATGGTTTTGATACACTGTGTTTTGGTGTATAACTGTTTCTAACTCTTTTCATATACTCTTGGTTTAAACTTTAATATATGTTTGATGATGTTATTCAGGTATTTGTTGTTTTGTACCCATATGCTTTTGTAAGCTTTTAGGGTTTTTGTTTTATGCATAGTTTGTAGGCTTTATGGTATGTACCATGCTTAAGTGCAGCCTTTATGCTATGTTGAAATTAGTACTTTAATCTAAATGTTCTGCATTGTGGTTGTTGTACTGTCACTCTTGTGCCCTTGTAGGATTGTTCCTAGATGCATATGCCATGTGAGCTATGCATTGGTTGAGTGTTGAACATACAAGTGTCTTGCCTTGTGCTTGTTAACTTGTATGTCCTTGTGTTCATTTCAAGTGTGAATGAGCACTGTGATCACTACCTTGTGGTGTTCACTTGGTTGATCAAGCCATGGTTTGTTTATTAACTCCATTTTTTGCTTGATCTCATATTGCCTGTTTCATATGCATTTATAATTTTCTGCTTACAATGATCATGGTGTATTGTTGTGTTTCAGGAGTTTATGTTCATATGATTCAAGTGCTTCACAGCTTCTAGAGTTAGGTGTGAGTGAGTTTTGTTCAACTGTTCCCAACTCACATGTTAAGTCTAGAGTCTGTTTTAGGGTTTTGTCACGGAATAGCCAAAGGGGGAGATTGTAAGGTTGAATTTATTCAACCATCTAATTGGCTTTATTCCGTGCCAAATTTGCTTGTAATTCAGCATTTAGTAACCCTGTATTTAGGTGGGATTGTTGTAAGGGTAGTGAGTGAGATAGAGTGAAGTTTGCTCAAGAGTGTGCAAGAAAACAGAATGTCGCGGTTGGGACTCGCGGGTGGACTCGCGGCTTCAACCCGCCAGAAGATGCACACGTGCCAAGCATGCTGGAAGATGAACAGTCATGCTAGCTGGAGCACTACAGGACAAAACAGGACAACTGGCCATACGGTTAACTCGCGACTGGATCTCGCGACTTGGTCAAGCCGCGAGGTCAAGCCGCGAGCCACCCCTGTTTTGGAAAAACCTGACGTTTCGCATTCCTCTTCACTCCAGTATAAATACCCTTTTAACCCACGATTGAAAGAGAGCTTCCATAGAGAATTTTGAGAGAGAAACCCTAAAGAAAAACCAGATTGTTTCACCCACAATCTCTACCTTAGAGTCTCATCAAATTCCCTCACTCTCTTCCTCTCCATTGTCAAATCCTTGAGAGGCATTATACCAAACCTGGTTCTCACCATTATCATCTCTGTGAGACAGACGTTTGGAGTTCTGGGAAGCAGTTAGGAAGGAGCCAATCTTCATTGGTTGATGCTACGGTGTAGTAGCGGAATCCGGAAAGCTAGAAAAGAAAAAGGTTCGGCGCAACCTCGTTGGAGCAACAAGCTTGGAGGGCTTAGGTGCATTGGGTAGATTAGGCTTGGAGGGTCTATTGCTGTCCTTGTATCCCAACTGTATTTTTTAGTGGATTAATTACCGCTTGGAGGGCGGCGGAGAGGTTTTTCGCCGAGGTCTTCGGTTTCCTCTTCGATAACATATCTGGTGTTATCTCTGTGTTTGCATCTTCCTTCTTCTCTATCTCTGCCTTTACATTATCTGCTGTGGTTTATTTTGTTGTGGCTTAGATAGTTGTTTAATCAATTCCATATTATAGCATATGTTAAGTTTCCGCACACTAGTTGTTTGACATATTGCTTGGGTTGGTTAAGTTGGTTTTTGGGGGTCTAAACGTTCAAAAGTGTTTTTGTACACGTTTTTGAACTTTCAAGATGAAACTTAAATAATCATTGGGTTACACAGGGTGGAAGTGTCTCACTTATATTTTACCACTTACCAGTCAAGTTTTGCCGTAGAAAACTAATCAACAGCATTGGATGGCACTAAAATTGTCAGTTGGTTAATTTTCTATATTTCTGTTATGTACAGTTGCAACAGAATGTAAAGTAATTAAGGCTGATTAGCAACAGATACATGTATATGTATCAATCTTTGTACCGAGCTTGTGAATAAGAAATACTGATTATATTTATCAATTTTCTTCCTCTCTATCACTTTCATCTTCATTTGCATATTATTCCTCTTGACTGCATCTATATCTATTTTTCTTCAGTTGGTAATTACAAGATCAGAAGAGTTACGCAGGAAGATGAAATCAGAAAAACGAAAAAAACAGAAAGAAAAAATAGAATTGTGGAGTTCCAAACACGATCTTCCTAGTGATTTGAGAGGCCTGATTATGGACAACATGATTCAGAAATTCAAAGAAGACGAAGATGTTTACTTGGAGAACCTTCTTCCTAATCTTCCTGGGGAACTTCAAAATAATGTAAAACAGCATATCTGCTTAAAGCTACTAGAAAATGTGAGTTTCTTTACCTATATACATTTGCTTTAGAACTGTTTTCCCCACACATGAGAAACGGTAATACAAATTTTTTTTTTTTTTCAAAATTAAAAAAGAAAAAAGGGGGAGAATAGAATTTATTTATTAATGTTTTTATGATGATCACACAAGCATCTCCCGTGCCTTTATTATGTACGATAGTTCAAAAAAGTTTCCAGCTCCTGTATTGTAAATTTGATCTAGATTTGGTCTTAGCATTCTGAGAGCCTTTATTATGTACGATAGTTCAAAAAAATTTCCAGCTCCTGTATTGTAAATTTGATCTAGATTTGGTCTTAGCATTCTGAGAGTAAGAAGGGTAACCATGAAGTTTGTAGCACTGTTCCAAGGTGCGTCCTTCACATCCACAAGGATTGCATTTGGGTCTTTCTTTCTTGCGAGTGGAGGATTTTTATTCTGTTGGGAAGGGTGTCTTATAGAGGCCAAAGCTACTGATTTAGAAAGTGGAACGACATGTGAGATGTTTTGCTGACATTTTTCTTGTCGGATGAGTAAAATTTAACCTCTTATTAAGCCGTAGGAGTCGTTGAGCACCATGAGAAACTTCATGATGTGCTGGTAGTGTTGATATTGATTGAAAATTTGAGATCCTTTAAATGCTCCGCATAAACGGTCCAGGATTGTGTGTAAAGCAGAGAGCTCGTCCCATAGTTCTATTAGCTTGGTAACATATTGTAGTAACATACGTAGTTTGAACAAGATTACAAATAGTAACGTATGCCCAAAAAAAAGAAACTTCATGGAGTTCCGTTCAGATCTCATAGGCTAGATCACAATAAACAACGCTAGATGATATCTTAGGAGAGAGAGAATCGAGCAACCATGATTTGACTATGGGTCTGTTTGGATAGAACTTATTTTGTTGAAACTAAAAACACTATAACAAAATAATTTTTAAATATGTGAATAGTATTGTGGAACCCATTTTTAATGAAAAAATAGCTGAAAAGTGTAATTTGTGAGATCCGTGAACAGTGTACATATGCACTATTCACTGCTGACTTAGTCAAAAGGTGCTGCTGAAGCAAAAAAAAAAAAAAAAAAAAAAAAAAACAAACGCAGTAGTAAACACGGATCCAAACTGCACATATGTCATTGCAGCTGATGCCAATTCGGCTAGCTGGGGAAGAAGTTGTATGTTTGGGAACATTGCCATTAACAAACCCCAGTTTGTTCTTTGCACTTAATGCCGCGACCATGGCACAAATCCACTGTAGCATACTTTCAGTAAAATATTTCCAACAAAAAATTAGATAAATTATTCCCAAATAAACACTTAATTTGTTTATACACACGGCTTTGCCAAATAGATTCCCTACAATTATTGACTAAATATGGTTATAGGCTTATAGACATCACTTTTTTTCTTTTTCCTTTTTCATTTGATTTTGTTGATTACACAGATATGCCTTTGTTGATTGGGTTTATTCATTTTCTTTACAAATGGAAAATTATAGAATATTCAGTCTTAAATATGTACTCCCTCCTCTTATAGGTTACTAACATAAATTAAATTAGTGAGACTTATTATTATGCAAGAAGAATGAGTACACATTTGTTATGTTATTGGAGTATTGTATAATTACCCACTTAATGATTTGGTTTTTCTCAACACGTTTGGTAGGTAAACTTTCTTTATATTTCTAATCGTGAAGTATGAAGTGACACTAGAAATGGGACTAAATCTTATTCTAAACCCATGACTGCCATTGCAACTTACACTTTATATAGTCAATCCCTCTAGTTTTTTTTTTTTAATGAAAATATGTAGTATACATTCATCTTGATTGTTTAAGATCTACTTAAATTAGGTAGAAGTGCTTCGGGGTACGGATGAACAAATGTTGCTTAAGATGTGCCACACTCTCACACCAGTCTTCTACCAGGAGCACAGCTATGTTATTCGGGAGGGAGACCCAATTGATACAATATTCTTCATTACAAACGGCATTGCATGGACCTATACAACCGGTAATAATGGTAGAGGAGTTTTGCCCACACATGCTGAGCGTCTTGTAGAAGGTCAGTTCTTTGGAGGAGAACTTCTAGAATGGCTTCGGAAATCTACCTCCACCTCCAGGAATAACCTATCCAAACTCCCCATTTCATCAAAAACGCTGAAAACCCACACAAAAGTGGAAGCCTTTGCTCTAATGGCAGACGACTTGTCGAAGATATGGTCTTACAAGTTATCGCGAGACTTAGAGCCATTACAATTCGAGGCAGCTTCTATTATACAACGAGCATGGCGTGTGCGTAGATCCAAGATGGGTGATACCATTGGTGCTTCAGGACAAATTCAGTCAAGCAGGGCATGACATTGTTATTGCAAAAGCAATAGTTTGTTTTGATGTCTTTTGTATTAAGTTTAGTTTTCTAGTGATTAGAGTTGCTACTTGTTTGGATTCTCAATGTTAATGGTAGAATTAGGGAAAGACTAATGTCTGAAATAATAAATTGTTTGGGGTAATATGTTTGTATTTTGACATGACATGTAATCACCGCTATGTCTCACATTCTCAATACCCTTTTTTTTTTTTTTTTTTTTTTTTTTTTTTTGAGAATCTAGACGGGAATCGACTTAATAATCCAATGGTACAAGACAAAAGTCAACATCTAACCAATTGAAATTGGAAATTTTATATTTTTGTATAGGCGAAATTACATTAACCTCTCTAGAGGTTTGGGAAATACTAAACACATCCAAAAATTGTTAAAAATGACTAATTTCCTCCTTAAAAACAGACCGCATGTAACGCCATTTGAGCAATACCTATCAAAACAAATTTTCTTCTCTCTTTTCTTCATGAATCACTCCTAAAAATCTCTCTCTCTCTCTCTCTCTCTCTCTCTCTCTCTCAAGGTTAAAGCTCAAATTTTAGACTTAGGACTAACAACTCCTCTACCGGAATGGTTTCAGAGCCAATTTACTCAAAAATCTCACACTAAGCATTGTTGTTAAAAGCTTTGTGGTTGGGTCGCAAATCATGATGAGTTGTAGATGGCAATTGTTGGGTCATGATGAGTGGGGATTGTGGTTGCAAGGTCAGTCTGGTGGAGTGGGTATGAGTATTTTTTTTTTTTAAATTTTAATTTATTTTAAATTTTAAATTTTTTGGTTTTGTTTGGGTTTGAGGTGTGAATTATGTGATGTTTGATGGTTGGAACAATTTGGGTTTAAGGAAGATGGGTGGGTAGTGATGGTTGGTGCCATGGTGGACAGTGGTTGCTGGGTCACATGATGCTCGACAATGGGTTTACATTTTTTATTTTTATTTTTTATTTTATTTATAAATTTGGGTTTTGTTTGGGTTTGAGGTGTGAATCATGTGTTGTTTGATGGTGGGATAGTTTGGGTTTGAAAACAAGGGTGGGTAGTGATGGGTGGTGGACGGCGGTTGTTGGGTCACACGATGCTCATCGATAGGTCTGGGTTTTGTTTTGAATTTTTTTTTTGGATCAATTTGAGGTGTGATGTAAACGAATCTTTTTGAGGTGAGATGTTGGATGGTTGATTGGTTGAGTTGATCTATGTTTGATTGCTTTGTGTAATACTGGATCTAATTGGGTTGATTTTGGTTTGATGTAGTAAGGATTTTTGTTTTTGGAATGTAATGTAAATTTTTATTTTTCCAAATGAGAATGTATGATTTTGATTTGAAAAATGGATACTGGTTTAGTGATTTTTTTTTTTTTTTGGGTAATCTTTATCAAAATACATGGTTTGTGTATATCTTTTCTTTTTGGACTAGTTTGAGCTTCAAAGAGAAGCATTTATGTTATGGTGCAAAGAAGAAAGTGATAAAATAGAGAACATGGATAAAAATTGTTTGGAGAGAGTGAACAAATGGCAGTACACATTGTTTGTGTTTAAGTAGCAAATTGGTCATTTTTAAAAACTTTTGGGTGTGTTTGGCATTTCCCCAAACTTCAGGAGGTTACTGGACTTTACCCTTTTATATATTGTTCAATATTATTTTGTTGGGAAGTTAGGAAGACGGGTCTTTTTAATTTTTTACACTACCATACATCCCAAGGTCATTATTTTAGTTAACAAATTGTAAAATATACTTACTTTATCTTTCTTTTCTTTCCCCCAAAAGAAGCAAACATATGGATTTATTTTTAGTCAGGTTACCAAGTGCCTCGAGGCATTGTTTAAGGGTTTTTTTTTTTTTTTTTTTTTTTTTTTTTTTTTTGAGAAGGCATTAAATAAGGTTGAATTTTTTATTGTAATCAATCAAGAACTTCTTTGGGAGAATTGCACAACACAATTTGTTAAAGAATTTGTTTATTTGCTTTTATTGCTCTCCTAATATAGTGGAACCCATTATATTCATCCTAAAGAGATAGGTAAATACACCTGTTAACTAAAAGCTTTCATCCTTCTTTTAACCCTTATATTTCTTGACTTCACACATGGAGCTCAGGCCGGCCTAAGGCCCCCACCACAAATAATAATAATAATAATTAATTAATTTACCCCAAAGAAAAAAAAAAGAAAAAAAGGCCCCATCCCTTCATCCTAGATTGTAAAAAACCCAAAATTTTATAAAATTATATGTGTGTGTGTGCACACACACACACTTTCTTTCTTATTAGTGATGCTAAGGATAACACAAAGTTTATTATAGGATTACAAATTGACATGTCATTGATCACAAAAAAGAAATTTAAACATTTATAATTAGGTTGTTGAAGTTTATCAATCATAGTCATTGTCATATCATATTGTGAACATTTTGTATTACTTTTAGTGCATTTTCCCTTTTCACTTCTATTAACACTTCCAAAACATATGACCAATACGCAATAGCAACCTAACCCGATTGAAACCACAAAATGTTTCAAAAAATGTTGCGAATGTGTTAAATCACCAATTATAGATTAATCTCTCCTAATAGTTTGAAACTTTACTTTTTGTAAACCGATATCTTAAAAAGCCACACACCAAATAATCTCTCTCTCTCAGTCTCTCTCTCTTAAAAACAAGTAATAAAATTAAAAATTAGATTACAACTTTACTTAATTATGTATTGTCATATTTCCAAAATAAAATATCTTTTTTAATCACAATATATTTTTATATCCTTTTATTAAAATTTACAGTCCAACTATAATATTCAATTCTCTATATGAAATTAAAATTAGTTTAGTTGGTGTTATTCATCAATTTATGTATTTGATGTATCAAATTAACCTTGATTTGATTAGTATTAAATAATTTTATTTAATTAATATTTACATGTAAAAAGCTATATGAATTTTTCACCTTATACCCCAAATTATGTTGGGCTGCTCCTAATGGAGCTGCAATGTCAAATGTCAAGATCTTGTTCTGATAGCATGTACTTCTATCTATAAAGTATTAGAAAGCAAAATTACGAAAACAAGAATCCTTCCTACATGTTAACACGCAATGTCAAGGTCTTTTTTTTTTTTTTTAAATGACAAAATGTCAAGGTCTTAGTTAATCCTTCCTACATGTAATTTTTTTTTTTTTTTTTTTAATGTTTTTGTTAGTCTTATTTTGTTCTTAAACTTTCCAAAGTCATTAATGAATCATATCATTTCAGAAGAAATGTGGGGTCCTTTCCTACATGTGTGTATATATATATATATATATATTTTAATGTTTTTGTTAGTCTGATTTTGTTCTTAAACTTTTCAAAGGTTATTAATGTACTCATTCTGACTACAACAGTTAACTAACAAGCTATAATTTTTTTTTTTGGTTAAAAGGAAAATAGCATTCAACTAAGCCAAAATGGCTAAATTGTTGGCAGTAAGCCTACAAAGGTTTTCCCCCATGGCATCTGAATACACAAAATTAGCAACAACATCAGATGGGGAGCTATCCATAACAACAAAATTTTCCTGCATACTACATCCTAAATTAGCCAGTGCGTCTGCAACTCTATTAACTTCACGAAACACGTGCTGCACCTTGAAATGTTGAAACTTGCCCAACAGAGACCTGCAATCAGCCAGCAGAGAGGAGTAGAAAGCATTAGAGGTGGTTTTGGATTGGACTAACTCCACCACAACCTTAGCATCTAGTTCAATCACCAGGTTCTGCACTCCAATCTGATCCGCCAGCAACAACCCATCTCTTAGAGCCTAAAACTCAGCAATAATGCTAGTGGTGAACCCAATAGCTCTAGCAAACCCTTTCACCCATCTCCCCTCACTATCTCTAATAATTCCTCCTCCTCCTGCCCTGCCCAGATTACCAAGAGAGGCCCCATCAGTATTTAATTTACATCAATCTAAAGGAGGTTTTTTCCAGCTAACAGTACACACCACCTTGTTCCTGTGACAATTGAGCTTCCCCACACAGTAGTAAAACTCCAAAGCTTGGTTTTTACTAGATCTGTGTAAGTTAGCATTGAAGGTAGTATTATTGAAAACCATTCCATTCCTTTGTTTCCATAAATTCCAAATGGCAAAGGTAAAAATATAGCTCCACGGCACCAAAGAGGAATGAGGCACCTTACTTTGACAATTAGTTTCCAGCCAACAATTCAATTCTAAATCAAAAAAGGAGCTAACCATAACGGGGGGAATCTTAAGATTAAACCAGAAATTTTTTGCCACCACACAATCTCTCAACAGATGGCTTATGGTTTCAGGAAAATTATTGCACAAAGGGCAGCAACTGTTAGTAATTATACCTCTCATAGTTAATTCAGTCTTCACAGGTAAGCTGTTATGCATACACAGCCAAAGAAAGCTGACAATTCTTGGCAAAGTGTCTATTTTCCAAACCCATTGACCTTGGAAAGGCACGGCATTTTGTTGAGCACCATTTAGCAAAGCATAGGTAGACTTAGTGGTGAACTCTCCATCCTTAGAAAACTTCCACATAATGACATCTTCCCCACTGTCAACCAGCCGCCTTGGGATAGCCTTAATCCTATCCTTGATACAAGGAGGTATTTCAAAAGACAAAACTTCCCACTTCCACTCCTGCATATGATCAAGGAGTAATTCAGACAACTTCATATCAAATTCCCTCTGAGTTAAAGGGCCTTCAATCAACTCTCTCAAAGAACACCCCCTTATCCAACTATCAGTCCAGATTTTTATTCTTTCACCATTTCCAATCCCCCAACAAATTCCATCATTAAATGTTTGAAAACCAGCCTTAATAGCTCTCCAATTTGGAGAAGTTGGCAGCTTATCCGGGTCTCTAGCTCTCCTCTCTCAATCGAACAATACTTCCTTAAGATCACTTTAGCCCATAAGCTTTCTTTTTCCTGATACATTCTCCAGTTTAGCATAGCTAATAAAGCCAAATTCTTAGCTCTAGAAGATTGAATCCCAAGACCTCCCTCCTTCTTTGGCCTAATAATCTTGCTCCAACCCACCAAATGTAGCCTTCGCTTTTCACTGGTTGAACCCCATAAAAAATCTCGATTAATTTTGTCTAATTTTTCACAAAGATGAGAAGGGAGGGTGGCAGCCTGCATTACATAGTTAGGGATGGATGACATGACCGACTTCACCAAAATAGACCTTCCTGCAAAGGATAAGAACCTTGCCTTCCAACCAGCCAGCTTATTCATTACCCTCTCAATTATAAAGTTTAGCCTATTCCTTAGGACCCCTTTATGCTTTATCGGAAACCCCAGGTAATTCCCAATATTGGTCGTAGCTTGTATTCCCAGTTTTGAGCAGACTTCTCTTTTTGTTTCAGCTTGCATATTGGGGGAAAAATAAATTCTTGACTTCTCTACACTTACTTTTTGACCCGACTCTTCACAAAACTCATCTAATACTTCCAAGATGGCTTCACATGCATCATCATCTACTTTGGCAAAGAGGATTAAGTCGTCCGCAAAAAATAGATGGGAGATTCCTATAAGAGGCTTTTAAAGGTTTCCAAGCTCCTTCCATACATTTCTTTTCTATTAAATGCCCTAAATATTCCATGCATAGAATAAAAAGGTACGGTGATAAAGGATCACTTTGCCGAATCCCTCTTGAAGGATTAAACGACTCCAAGGCCCCTCCATTAAACAAAATTGATATCTTAGTAGAAGAGACACAACTCATTATCACCTTAACAATATTTTGGGGACAATGATAGGCCAGAAGAACCTTGTGAATAAAGCACCATTCCAACCTATCATATGCCTTCTCCAAATCTATCTTAATAGCCATATAACCTTCTTTGCCTTTCTTCCCATCCAAAGCATAGAAGAGCTCTTGAGCAATTAAGATATTATCTAATCCCTTCCTTCTGGGCACAAAGGCAGATTGGACAGGAGACACAAGCTTGTTTAGGTGAGGTCTAATCCTTTCCACTAAAATCTTTGAAACAATTTTATAAACCGAATTACACAGACTAATCGGCCTATAATTGTTTAGGGATTCAGGGCTTTTACACTTTGGAATGAGAGTCACAAGAGTATCATTGAGATAGTCTGGGACTACACCATCCCTGAAAATATTCTTCACCTCCTTACAGATTGGATTCCTCACTTCATGCCAAAAATGCTGAAAAAACCCAACATGGAGACCATCCGGCCCTGGGGCTTTAAACGGTTTCAAAGCCCACAACCCATTCCTCACATCTTCATCAGTAACTTCCCTCCCCATCCAATTTCTATCAACTTCTGTGAGAAAGCTACTTGAGAAATCAGCCACCTGAGAGATCTTATAAGACATCTCAAAATCCGTGGAGTAGAGTTTCTTAAACCCATTCAAAATATGCTCCTGCACCGCTTCTTCCTCTACAATCCATTCCCCCATGTTATCCTTCAAACACCTTATCTTATTCCTTTGCCTTCGAACAACAGTATTTAAATGAAAGAAAGAAGTGTTTCTATCCCCAAAGGCAGCCACATTGATCCTCGACTTAAGGGCCCAAAACTCCTCTTCCTGGAGCAAAATAGAAGAATACTCCTCAATGAGTTGGTTTTCAAGTCTCATAAGAGACTCATTCGGGTTATCAGCCAATGCTTTCTGAGTCCCCTGTAATCTGGCTAAAACTCTCTTTTTCTTTCCAAAAAGGTTCCCAAACACCTCAAAATTCCACTTCCTAGCCTTCCTAGTAAACTCTGGAATAGCCATTTGTAACTGAGCTTCATTGGGCCAAGCTTCCTTAACAATTCTGTAAAAATCCGGATGAAGAAGCCACATCATTTGGAAACGAAAAGGCCTCACTAGTCTATTCACATTGGGTTTCCATAATTCAATCAAAACAGGATGATGATCAGAAAATGTCCTAGGGAGATGGGTAACTACTGCTTCCGGGTACAAAATTCTCCACCTAGGATTAGCAAAACACCTGTCTAAACGTTCCAAAATCAAATCTGAAAGTTGCCTTTTATTAGTCCAAGTATATTTTGGGCCGGCAAAACCAAGGTCAACAAAATTGCAAGAATCTAAACAAGATTTGAATTCCAAGGCCCTATTTAAATTAACATGATTCCCCCCAAATTTATCCTCCCCACTAAGCACTTCATTGAAATCTTCGACCATCAACCAAGGAAGATTATGTAACTGCCCTACCTCTTCTATGTTGGACCAAAGAATTCTCCGTTCAGCTAATCGAGGGCTAGCATAAATTGTAGAAATTAACCAAGAAAAGTTTGAAGCTCATACCTTCACAGTAGCATGAATCTCCTGCTCCGTAGCTGAAAGAAGTTTAATATCCACATCCTCTTTTTTCCACAAAATCCATAAGCCTCCAGCATACCCAATAGTCTCTGTTATAATAAAACCATCAAAGGGGAGTCCTTCAATGATCTTTTCTGCTCTACTTCCACCCACCCTGGTCTCTGTGATAACCATTATCGATGGAAGATGATTCACAGCCATCTCAAACACCCTCCTCTTAAAATCCGGGTTTAGTGCACCCCTGCAATTCCACATAAGAACATTCATCTTCACACACTGATCCAAGGGAAATTCAGCTTGACTAGGATTCATTGTTGCAGCTTCGATCATACTCCATCCCAGCCTCCTTAACAACTCCGTCGAGTGATTCCACTCCGGTTTCCATATCATCATGTGCTTCAATATTCCTGCTATGTCTTCCCGGAAACATATCAACACATCGCTCTTCTCTATCGGAGCAAGTATTTGGATAAGCTTTAGCATCGGGTGGTTCCCCATCAAAGCTGTTGCCATTCCCCTCTGGTCCACTAGTCTTCTTTCCTGTATCACCCATCCGAACTCGTCGAAGTGGGGTACCACCAATGGCCTTCTCAGCTTGTTCAAGGCTTCGGCTTCTTCCTGTGAAATTAACGGAGTGTCCATTATGAACTGCCACCAAGGGTTGGGCATCTAACCCCAGTCCGGATGATCCGGTAATAGTGTCCCCGATCTGCCACTCCCCACGGTTAACGGAAAGATGCCCCACCCTGCCTGACCCATCTCGGCCTTGCACCACTCCAGCTCTTGCGTCGGCATGGACTTGATCTGACGTATTATCGCTTTTGGCACCTCTATCAAACTGTTTCGGTGCCAAATCGCCCAACCACTCCTTGTTGAATTGCACCGATTCACTTGGTTTTCCTCCATTCTCCCTTATCTGCACACTCTTAGAAAAGGAAGCTCTCTGTGAAGAAGATGGGTGTTGTCTTTTCAAAGATTTTGATCCTTTCCCTCCACTAGATCTGCTGCCTCCTGTATTCGTGCCTGAAGAACCGAACTGAAACTTCCCATCAGTCCGCATCACGTCTTCTCCTTGTATCGGGCTCACCGCACTAGAGTCTCCTACAAGATTTCTCAAATCTTCATTCTGTGAAACTTCATGGCCAGCAACGTTCCTCTCATCACGTGTTTGGTCAGAAAGATTAGACAACACCTTCTCTTTATTGGACTTGACTGAATCACCCTCATCTTTTTCCTTTCCATGGACAAAAATGCCCTTCTGGTTGACTTCACCCTTATGATCGCTCCTCAAGGGAAATCTTGACCGTCCATTCCTAACTGAACTCTTTTTCCTTGTAACTAACATACACAGACCAAAATTTGGATCCAATTGTTTGTTTTCCTCACTGGCCTGGTTCGGACTTTTCTCTGTTTCACTGTCTTTCCTATCTTTTTCCTTAATCTGGTAGCAGCAATTTTCTTGTTTGTGCCCAAGTCGCCCACAGCAAAAACAAAGAGACGAGATACCTTCATATTTAACTTGTTGCACCAATCTACCTATCCTGATGGATTTTATCAAGGGCTTCACCAGATCAATTTGTATACATAGCCTTGCGTAGCTTCCCCGTGATCCTGTGGCCGTGTAGGAATCAATGCGAAGAACTGGCCCAATAATGCTACCTATTTCTTTTAGCACTTCCATATCATAAAACTCAATTGGCAATTCAGGGAACCTCACCCAAACTGCAACTGAAGTTAGATTATCTCCTGAGGCTCTGAAATATGGTTCCCAAGGCTTAATGGCCAAAAAATGCTCACCAATAAACCATGGGTCTCCACGTAATACTTTATCATAATCATCTGCACAATAGAACTTAATTAAGAAATAATCTTTCCCAAGGTTAACACAATCCATCCTAGTTGCAGGTTTCCACAAGGCATTGAGCTTGAAAGTGAGATAGCTATAACCAACAGTTCTACCGAACACTTTCACTATCAAGGCCTTTGACCATGGGGCTCTGATACGATCCTTGGTTTCCTTAGATAGCTTCACTTCCGCCATTCCTTCAATGAGAGGTTCAACTTCTGTGTCTGATTCTTCACCATCATCCCAGACATTATCCAGCTTAAAGGCTTGTTCATAAGCTCCAGGAATGTCTCCTACAAGTCTATCTTTGTAGCTTACAAAGTTCTTTTGTGGTGTAGACTGCTTAACTCCACTGCTCTCTTTAAACTTCTTAACACTACGTCCTAGCTCATCTTCTTCCTCACTCGATCGTGGTGGGTCATTGCAATACTCAGCTTCCATTCTCTCTGGTTGTTCTCAGCTTAACTAACAAGCTATAATTAACACCACAAGAACGGACATTATTTTTTTTATTATTATTTTTTTTTGTTATTCATTTTACTCTTCCTTCCTCCCTCTCATTTGACTGGCATATCAATGCATATTGCTGAAATTTTCAATCCAAAATCCAAAGTTACATTAGATGAGATTTATAACAATCCTCTATTATATGAGGATTGAGCTTCTTTATTAAAAATAAAATTGTAAATTCAAAAAAAAAAAAAAAAATTAAACTAACATTTTTTAGCATTTTTGAAACTCTGAAAACCAAATTAGAAATTTTGATGTCCCTTTTTAGTTAATTTTTTTCTATAGATGGAATTTGATAATCTTGGTAGTAATTAATATAAAAAATTTATGTATCTTTAAAAAAAAAATTCGTTATGATTATATTTAAATATGAAAATACTTATTATGATATGGTAAGATTCTAATGGAGTATGAAAATATTGAAAGTTGTAGTTATAGAAAATTTAAATTCAATTGAAAAAGATTTATTTGAATAATGCGTGAAAAATTGTGAGACCTCCAAAGATTATGTAGCATAATATTATGACACTCACCAATGTCCAACATCTTCAATTTTTTTTTTTTTTTTTTCTAAAGATGAAATTTGATGATTATGATTTTTTTTTTTTTTTTTTGGAGAAAGAAGTAAGGGAGTTTTATTGGATAATTTTAGAATGGAATACATCATCCACATCACTGGGTAGCTCTTCTACCCAAACATCAGTAACTGCAGTTAGAATTGTTCTTCTAGCTAGGGCATGGGCTAATTTATTGCCCTCCCTATGAGTGTGCACAAAACAACTATTAACTAGAGTAGAACTAAGACAACGGATCTCATCTATAATATGGCCGAATAGAGTATGGCATGCTCCCGTCGAGTTTATGGCTGCAATTGCCTTTTGGCAATCTCCTTCAAAAACCATCTAAGACAGACACAACTCCCTAGCCAGTGTAACGGCTCGGCTTGCCGCTAGAGCTTTAGCGTGCTCTACTATATGTGCTCTACTGAATTTGATGATTATGATAGTTATCAATAGATATTTATTGTGATAGTGATGATAGTATATGAAACTATATATTCGAACATTAAATATTTATTATGATTTTATTTGTATTTTTATATGAAAATATAAATAGTATTATTTAAATAAAATATGATTTATTATGATTCTAATAAATGGTTTAATTGTGGAATAAAATTTCAATTCAAGTAAAAAACATATGTTAAAATAATGAATTATAAGTTTATGAGGCTTTAAAAGTTTATATGACACATATTATACTGTCAATCAAAAGTCAAATGTCTTTGGTTTTATATATATCATAAATTATTGATATAGATTATAAATTAGAGATTTAATTGATTATCAGATTTGATACGGCCAAATTCAACCTACCCATTTTATAATGGATAGAGAGGATCTTAGGTACATAAGAGCTTTAAGAAAATTCTTTAACTGTATGAAACTAAATTTATTTTTTTGTTGCTTTAATGACAAGATTTGAACTTTTTAGGAAACTAAATTATTTTTGTGGTGTGTTTACAACTTCTTTAACCATTTCGACTGAAGGAAGGGCCACACCAGTGTAAGGTACGAGGTTTTTTGTTGTTGAAAATTTCAAGGTTGGATACTGAAATGTCAGTTCGCCAATGTAATTTGAACCCTTCTGTTTTTGTTAGACTATCCCCTGTGATTGCTAATTCAAGGTTTTAGTCTAGGATTAGGGTTTTGATTTTCACACTCCACTATTTCACATTTATTTTTATGTGTTAACATGTGAAAATTTTCACCTCAATCGTGGACAAAGAAATGTTGTGAAAATAATTCAAGGATGTGTTTGGATACTGTTTATTTTGCTAAAATTGAAAATTATTGCTGAAAGTACTGTAAATAAAGGTAAAAGTTGAAATAGTACGGTAGGGCCTATGAATAGTGCCAAAAAGTGCAATGAGACCCATAAATAGTAGCAAAAATAAGCTAAATAGTGAAATAATTTTAATTTTTCATTCTAACCCAAATGCACACTAAGTGGGTGGTTCAAATTAGAACTAATAACAACTTACCATATAAGATTTTGTTGTGAAAGTATTGCGAAAAAATGTTGAAAAATATAAACATTATGAATGAATGAAGAAATTTTTTTAAAAAAATAAAGAAATAATGAAGAAATAATATTTTAATGGAATAGAGAAAAAGATAGAGAGTATATTGGAAAGTGAAAGCTCACTTAGTGTGTAAAACACTAGTAAATGTTTAGACCCCCAATTACAAAAATACCAACACAAGCTTATACTCAAACAATATATGTGCGGAATGATAAATAGAAGCTACACCCAAACAAGCAACTAACTCTAAGCCATAAATTAATCACAACACAACAGTAATTAAAAGCAAGGAGTAAGAATTAGAAAGAAACAAACACAAGATAACACCAACATGTGTTATCAAAGAGGAAACCGAAGAACTCGGCAAAAAACTTTTTCGCCACTCTCCAAGTGGTAAAATGATCTACTAGAAAATCAGTTGAGATACATAAATAGCAATAGACCCTTCAAACCTAATCTACCCGATGTACCTAAACCCTCCAAACTTCTTGCTCCAACAAGGTTAAGCCTAACATTGTCTTCTCTAGCTTACCAGTCCTCGCAATAAACCCATTGTATCAACCAAAATGAATTGGTTCTCTTTTGAACTGCTTCTCAAACACCAAGAACCTTCTCACTGATATGAATATGATGAGGTAAGGATTTGGTTAAAGATCCTCTCAAGGGTATGACAACGGAGAATGTGAGAGTAGAGAAATTTGGAGAATCAAAGGTATAAAATTGTGGATGAATCAATCTTGTTATTCTTTGAGGTTTATCTCTCAAAATTCTCTCTAAAAGCTCTCTACATTTTATGGGTATAACGGTATTTATAGTAGGGTATGAGAAGGAATATGAAAAATCATTTTTCAGTAAACACATGGTGCACTGGCGAGTCACTCACAAATGGGACAAGTCGCGAGTTCTAGTCGCCAGATAATAGAATGACCAAATTGTACTTTTTGTCCTGTAGTGATCCAACTGTCTTGACCCTTCAACTTCCTACATGCTCCATATGTGTGCTGGATTTTGGCGAGTTACCACTTGTGAGTCAGTCGCAAAATCCAGTCGCAAGAAGCCTCTTTCTTTGCACACACTTGATCAATTCTTTACTCTCTCACACACAACCCGTACATTATCCCTACCTAACTACAAGGTTTCTAATTGTTGAATTACAAGTAAATTTGGCACGGAATAAAGTCAACACATATATAGTTGAATAAATTCATATTTACAAAAAGTGTATTTGAAAAAGTGAGTTGGTGAATCCAAACAATACACATATTTAAAGAGACTATTGAAGATACTCTTATATCACTTCATGGATTATTAAAGTTGCATTTGGATATATTATATTTGGTAGCTTATTTTATTATTTAACTTATTTTTACTACTATTAATAGATTCATTGTACTTTTTGGTACTATTCATATATCCTCTATACTATTTCAACTAATTTTTAGTTTTATCTATAGTATTTTTAATAAAATATAAAAAATTTCAGTTAAATAAATTGTTCCCAAATGGGACTTGAATAATATACTGTAGGCTTTTCACGGACTTGGTTGATCTATTTGTGCTATTTTACTTGCTGCAAGTCACAAGTCACGACTAACAAGTTGCCCCCTTTCCAGCTGAAAGCCTATTCTAAAAGTCCTAGTAGTCGAGGGACTTGACTCAGCTCATCACCGTAACAAAATGAAAAAGAAAAAAACTAATATAATAATTAAAATGTTTACAGAAACAGTAATTTGTTGAGGGAAAAGTTTTACTGGGTAATTCTATTGCTGCATAATAGATTATGTAGCAGAGAAAAAAATGATAAATATTTAAGGCCCTACTTAATTATGTGCATCGCTGACTCTTAGACGCATGTTATTTTATTTTTTCTGCCCTATAACCATAATGCAAAAATTACTGCGTATAAGTACGCACCAAACCTTTCACAAACATTTATGCTTTTCTGCATCACCGAATTCAAATCAAATCAGCTTTGATCAATGATGTATTTTCAACCGCTCCACGTTCCACATGTCATCTTGTCGCCTTTCATGACGCAACGACACTTTAATCAAATGACATCATTAACCCAACATCATCATTATCATCATCGTACCATCTAACTCTTTTGACAAAGGGTCCGGCTTATGTCCAGTGGCCAGTGCCACTGGACTCAAGCTCCACCCTTTAACAAAAATCCCATAACAAAACCGTGTATATTAGAACCAGACTTTTAATACTAATAAGCCCGATTGTCATTATTTTATGAAAATGTTTGAAATATTTTCACAATATTTTTATAATAAATTTTAAGTAGTAAGTTGTTATTGGTTGTAATGAGTGAGTAAAAAAATAATTTAAGTTGTAAATTCAAATTAGAAGTGATAGCAATTTATCACCTATGATATATTGTGTAAATATTATGAAAATGTTGTATACGTATTATTTCTTATTGTAGATGTGTATATGAAATAGTAGATGTGAATTGGGTGCAAAAGAATATATTCCTTTGGCCTAATTGGATTAAAAGGGGAGAGAGAGGAAGCAGAGGGGAATAGAGTAGAGTTGATAAAAAATAGGGTAATCTTCAACCAACTCTCATCTACTTCCCCTTCATCGTCTTCAATCCAAATGGACCATTAGTCTGTAGTATGTTTGCAGTCAATTAGCAATTTGCAAATTTAAGCTTTTTTTTTTTTTTTTTTTTTTTTTTTTATCATTTGTTTACCAATTTCTAATTGCTGGGAAGATGCGAAGTTGGACTTTTTTGCTACAGTACTACCACATGTAGAATTGCAATTTCAAGCTTATAGTTAATGTTCAAATTGCAAATATAAGCTTATTTTATTCATTTGTTTACCATTTTATTTCACTTGGAAGTTGCGAGGTTAATTTTTTTTTTCTTATGTTTACACTACCAGCGCACTAGGCTAGTTGGCTGAGTTGAATTTATAATATATTGAAACTTTACCATGTAGTTGGTTAGAAAGATAAATTTAAAGAAAGACTTAAGGTGGACTAGTGCCCATGGAGCTAGCTATGCTTATTACTTGGATGTGCATCTTCATTTGCATCTATGCACTCTAGAATCCTATGACAAAGCCAATTTCTGCCTCTCTTTGCTTTGCCTCCGGCTTGTAAAATGCTTCCTAATTGAGTTAAGCAGGTTCAATTTACTTCTTGTAAATACACATTCATGTCTCTCTAAGATATATACATATTTTAAACTACTTATAGTTTGCTTTAATATTTACATTTCTAAACAGCTAAAATTAAATTATGTTGTATGTAATGATATTTGCTTACTTTTCATGTCTAGCTTGAATGAGACTCTTCCCCTTATAAGCGTAGTGTCAATAGTGGCTAATAGGTTGTAACTCACTAATTTCTTTTTCATTTTTTCAGGGATCCAAAGTCAGAACTTTGTGGTACTGTTCGTGGGCTCTATACATATTTAGAGGTTGATTCATTCTTCTAGACATTGTGTCATTGATAAACTTTAGTTATGAGTTACCTTCAGCATCCACAAGGGAACGGTTCAAAGTTAGTTGCTTTTGCTCTGGACATAATTTAATTTAACACACACACACTCACCCACTCTCTCTCTCTCTCATTTAATATATTTACATTGATGGTGTTAAAATTGCTTAAACGTTATTTTAGCAACCCAAAAAAAAAAAAAAAAAAAAAAAAACTACGTTAATGGTGTTAAAGCTAAAAATTTTAACAACCCAGCTCTGATAAACTACTTTACTATAGCTCCAAAAATATAATATATATATATATATATATATGAGATTAAATTCTATAAGGATGTGGTGTAAAACCCATGTTTTACACCATCCAATAAGTGATTGCCACATTAGCATTTTACTTAAAATTCAATACATCCTACCACACCTAATAATATCTCGATAGATTTCCAATTTGGTTGGATTTATATATGGGTATTAGAATTGATTGAGTGTGATTGTGTTTATTCTTAAATATGTGATAAGATGATGTGACATGTTGAGATTGGAGGGGTAAAACATGGGTTTTACACCACGTCCTTATAGAATTTACTCTCTCTCTCTCTCTCTCTCTCTCTCTCTCTCTCTCTCTCTCTCTCTCTATATATATATATATATATATTATTCCATTTTCTCTCCTCTTCCCTTAATTTTTTTTTTTTTTTTTTTGTCTTTCTCTCTTTTTTTTTTTTTTTTTTCTCTCTCTCTCTCGTCTCTCTTCTTCTCGTCCTTCTCTCTTGCCTTTCTTTTTCTCTTCAACATCTCCATGTCTCTCCCTTTCTTCTTCTTCTTTTTTTCTCTCTCCTCTCTTGCCTAACTCCTCTAACTCAAAATCAAGACGGCTGAGATCAGTGACAACGTGGGCATGTCGTGGAGGTTGAGATCGGCTACAGTGTGGGTAGCTCAATTTGTGGGTCTCGCAATGGTTCGGTGGATGTGGATGGGGTTTGGCAAGTGTGGATGGGTTCCGGCAGGTGTGGCTGGGTTTTGGTGGGTTTGTGATTTGATTTGCGGTGGTGGGGTTTCTGATTTGTAGGGTTTGTGGCCCTTGTAGGTGGCAGTGGTGGTCTTTTTGTGTTTGATGGGTTGCAATTTGGAGGGATTGTGATAGTTGGGTGCTGCGATTGTGGGTGGAGGTGGCTGTGGTTGTGGTTGTGGATGTGCGGTGGTTTCCATGGCTATGACAGGGATTGTTATGGGTGGTTGTGGCTGTTTTTTATTCAATTAGGTATATTATTTTATTATGTTGTTTATATTATTTTAATGTATTGAATGCTAAAATGAAATCATTGAAGTTAGGTATTTTGTCGTGTGGGTTGGTAAATTTTTATTTTTATTTTGGTCCTTGATGTTTTAAAAGTTTCATTTTGGCACCTAAAGTTTGGCTCCGTTTTCAAAATGGTCCATCTCTATTATTAGTCTCACCATTAAGTACAAAATAGGCCCTAACATATCACCCAGTTGATAAGTGTCAATTGTTCTCCTGACATGTCACCCATTTTTGTGCTACAATAAGCCACGTCAGCACGAAAATCAACACTAATCCAAATTTACATTTCCCTGTGATTTCTTCTATTTCCTCAGTGGCCAAACATCAAATAATAAACTTTCCTATTCAAGCAAAACGTTATAATTTGATGTTTGAATGACATTTCGGGTGTGATACTATGTAGTTCTAATGGTTGCATTTTTTGTGTTTTACTCGCACCCTACATAGGATTAAGAGTCAATAACTGATTTTATGTTTGCTATGTTTTATTCAGTAATAATCATGACATCGAGTGGCAATTACCCAAAGCAAACTTATTCGTTTGCACTTAAAATGTACTGTAATATGTAAAAGGAACCTCTTTTTTTTTTTTTTTTTTTTTTTTTTTTTGAGAAACCCCTAACAATGGGGATTGTTATTGATTAATAAGATGGAGATCAAAATTGTAAAAATCGTTCGTGTCTGGAGGAACAGACTCCATCCAAACGTCCAAGGGATTTGTAATAGCTCATCTAGCAAGTCTATGAGCTACGCCATTACCTTGTCTATTAACATGCTAAAAAGATACATAATTAAATAAAGAACAGAGGGAATTAATGTCTTGCAAGATATGCCCAAACTCAGAGTGAGACATATTGCCTTCCTTGATAGAATTAATAATCACTTCGGAATCACCTTCAACTACTAATCTGTCAAATTCCAGCTCCCTAGCAAACCAAAGAGCTCGGTGTGCTGCTAACACTTCCACCATCTCCACCGAAGCAGGTAGCGGAATCTGCTGTGTCATAGCAGCCATAACTAATCCGACATTGTTACGGATTATAATGCCAAGGCCAGCCTTATTATCTTCTGCAAAGTAAGCTCCATCAAAATTAACTTTGAGTACACCTGTTGGAGGAGGACGCCATCTCACAGACCTCGCTGTGCGTGGAAGCTTCATGTGAATAGGACGCAGTTGCTGATATTCTTGTAAGCCGTCACTAGCCAAGGAGCTGATCTTAGACAACGGGAATGTCTCCGCCTCTACCCGAAGCTTGTTTCTGCACATCCAGATGAGAGAAATCATCCAAGCAAACAGGGCAAAACGTGATCTGTCTTGCTGGGCAAGCTGAATCACATCCGAGAAATTTGAGACAACGTTACTTCCAGCCACCAAGTCAGCAAAAGACACCTGCCAAACCGTTGAGAGAAGCGGACACTTCCATAGGGCATGTAGTGTATCTTCAGGTTCCAGCTTACACAGTGAGCATGTGGTCTCTGTAAATAGCTTACGGCGGGCCAGATTGACTCTTGTAGGTAAGGAGTCATTCCCAGCACGCCATAGTAGCAGTCGAATACGGTTTGGGACCTCTAACTTCCAGATTCCATTCCATATGCTCCTCATTGTACCCATATTAGACGAACTAGCACCAGCTCCATTTCCACACTCCATCTCCATGATCAGCTTGTATCCGGACTTGATGGAATAGACCCCATCATGGTTCCTTGACCAGAAAATTTTATCACATCTGTTAGAGAAACTCAAGGGAATAGCTTTAATAGTTGAAGCTTCCATGGGCAGAAAAATCCTATCAACCTCTTCCTCTTTCCAATTGAACAGTTCATGGTCAATCAAAGTGGAGACCAAAGCTTTTGAGTTGGAATCCGACATGGGAGAAATGACCTTGCCACTATCAATACCCAGTAGCCATCTATCATGAAATATCCTGACTGCAGAACCGTCACCAATCCTCCATCTCATACCCCGCATAATGACATCCCGCCCTTTAAGAATACTTCGCCAAGCATAGGATCCATTTTTTCCTTAGCATCAAAAATTGATCCATTAGGAAAAAATTTTGCTTTAAAAAACCTATAAAATAGAGAGTCTTGGTTTGAGGCCAATCTCCAAATTTGCTTGGCCAACATAGCCTCATTAAATTTTTCCAACTCGCGAAAGCCCATGCCACCTTCGCTCTTAGGCTTACAAAGTTTAGACCATTTCACCCAGTGAATCTTCCTTCTATTACCTCTTTGTCCCCACCAAAATCTCCGCGTCATGGATTCAAGCTCATTACATAATGAGGTTGGAAGCTTAAAACAACTCATAGAGTATGCGGGAATGGCTTGTACCACCGCCTTCAAAATAATTTCCTTACCAGCTTGAGATAGTAGCTTCTCCTTCCATCCCCTAATTTTAGACCACACACGCTCCTTAATATAGAGGAGGCTAGCTTTTTTGCTTCGACCCACAAAGGAAGGGAGACTCAAATACTTCTCATATTGCTTGATTTCAGGCACACCTATCATAGAAATAATTGTGTCTTGCATCTCATGGGAAACGGCCTTGCTGAAGAATAGAGTTGTTTTATCTCTATTAACCTGTTGACCGAAAGCTTTCTTATATGCCATAAGGATGTTTAAAACATGTTGGCACTCTTGACTAGTGGCCCTGCAAAACAATAGACTATCGTCTGCAAAAAATAAGTGGGTAAGTCTTGGACCATTCTTGCAAATGGAGATACCCCTTATTTGCCCTGCTAATACAGCTTGATTGATCAGGCCATGGAGTCCTTCGGTGCAAAGGAGAAAAAGATAAGGTGAGAGAGGGTCACCTTGTCTTATACCTCTGCTAGGATGAATGGTACCTGTAGGCTCACCATTGATTAAAATCAAGTAAGATACAGTTGTAATGCATATCATCATTAAAGCAACCCACTTCTCATGAAATCCCATCTTCTGTAATAGCCCTTCCATAAAACCCCATTCCACTCGGTCATAAGCCTTGCTCATGTCGAGTTTCAAGGCCATAAACCCTGTTTTGCCTGATTGGTGATGTTTCATATAATGGAGAGTTTCAAAAGCCATCAAAATATTATCTGTAATAACCTTTCCTGCTTGGAAAGCACTTTGATTTTCAGAAACAAGATAAGGTAGCACCTTTTTCAATCGATTAGCTAGGACTTTAGACATCAGTTTGTAAATAACATTACACAAACTAATCGGTCTAAATTCAGAAATAAATTCTGGGCTTTTAACTTTAGGGATGAGGGTAACATAAGTATGATTAAGATCATGTGGGATATAACAATTATTAAGGCAGTCAAGCACAGCAAAAGAAACTTCATCACCCACCACAGACCAAAAGGATTGGAAAAAGATTGGAGGCATACCATCCGGTCCCGGTGCCTTCAATGGTTCCATATGTTGAGGAGATAGTAGTCAGGTTCTATGAGTCTCTATTTACTTCATCGCAACCTTCTGATATGCATTAGTTTTGGAGACAATAGAACCCAAGGTGTCAGCAACTATGAATCAGGAGCTCATTAAAGACTTCACTAGGGAGGAGGTGGAAGTGATTTCACTATGTAAAAGGAACCTAAGAAAGGAGAATAAGAATGATATTTTTATCTTAATGTCACAAAAGTGATTTAAAGAACTATTTTCCTGATTGTCATTCAAAACTTGAAATATAACCACCTAAAAACACAAAATAAATCCTTAAAACAACAACCCTTCTGGGGATTTCCTAGGACAACACAAAATCATATAACAAAATTATAATTTGTACAAGGTGAGGGGAGTAGAATAACAAAAATATTCAACTATAAATGAAGTTGTGCGTTATACAACTATAAATGAACTTTTGCTCTATATATATGCCTTTGTGTGGCAGATTGTATAAGAAAAAGGGAAAGAGAAAAACATAGTCTCTTTTGCTGTTAATGTACTGTGCATGTTTTCCTTGATTTCCACAATAAGACTGCGTTTGTTTTGGTGGTAAACGAAATCAGGAAAACGTTTTACACCTTGAGGGTGTTTGGGTGCGCATGAATATTCGGTCAAACTGAAAATGAATTTTAGTTGACCATAAAATAGACAGCCTCACGCATGAAAACCAATTACACTTGTATTTTACCTTCAAATGATTTCTAGACTCAGACACCTAGAGAGAGAGAGAGAGAGAGAGAAAAGAGAGTACAGAGAAAGAAGACATGGGTCCCGATCGAGCAAGAAGACCCATCCTCACCGGACTCACACCCAGAGAAAGAAGACCCATCCCTCAAGCCGAGCAAGGAGAGGGTACTCCGCCGACCCGTCCCTCATCCTCACCGACCCATCCCACTCCGCTGACCCATCCTACTCCGCCAACCCATTCCTCATCGTCACCAACCCAGTGAACGACCCACCCTGAGCCGATTTGTCCACCGTGTGAGCAACCCACTCCTAGAGCGGACCACCCAGTGAGTGACCCACTCCTAGATTGAGCCACCACCTTTAGATCGACCCACCGTGTCCATGTCACCATTGCCGTCGCCACCACCAAGTCACCCATGAACCGATCTCTCTCTCTCTGTCACTTAAGTCCCTCTCTCACGATTGGTCTTGGGATTTTGATTTTTGTTTCTTTGATTTTTTCTCTATTTTGATTCTCTGTAATAATATTTGTTTGGATCCTAAAAAAAATGAGAAACATGATAAAAATGGGTTTTCTAGAGTATTTTCAGGAACACAACCAAACACTAGAAAATATTTTCCAAAGCATTTTTTGGAATGCAACCAAACACTTGAAAATATTTTCCTTTCCCAAAAATATTTTCCCCTGCATTCATTTTACACTTGGAATTTGATTTACATTGAACCAAACGTAGCCTAAATTGGTTTCAATTTTCCTAGTCCTACATTTATTGTATCCCCCCCCCCCCCTCCCCTCCTTTTTTTATTTTATTTTTATTTTTATGCTTTCTGACTTGTACTCTTATCTCACAAAAGTAGCATCCGCAAGTACTCTTCTCTCACATAATCTTTTGCTTCTAAGTTTAGTTGTGGTGGAACTCAACATTACCGATATCAAGTTCCACTCTATTTTAAAAAATATAATTTGCAAAGAACTCAATAGTTCAACTTGAAAAAAAAAAAAAAATCTACAAAATACGATTTTTCTAATATCAAGTTTCAAATGGCAATTTTTATTCAGAAAAGCCACATCAGCACTTGCCACCATGGCAAAACACACATGGAATTCAATATTGGTAATATGGAGTTCTACATAGAACTCGATTTTCAAACTATCGAATTCCAAAAGGGTGGTATTTTGCCAGATAGTTTGGAAATAATGCTATTTTGCTAAATATTTCAAAAATAAGTGGTATTTCGCCTCTTTGATTCTTTGATGGGAGTGGACCTGGTTTGTGGAGTTGTGATGGGTCGAAGGAGCCTTTCATTCTTGGTTTTATCATTGTTTTTTCTATTCATATCAATCGTAGGGGTTGGATTTGTTTTGATGCCAAACCTAGTCACTAGTCTTCATCAGATTCAGTGTTGCACTCTTGAGGACTTTTGATTCTTTGGGGAAGAACACATTCATACTGATCTTCTGAAATTATATTCAAAAGAAAAAAAAAATTAATCTAATCATTTTATTTAATTAGATTTTAGGATTTATTTTAATTATTTTAAAGATTTTTTAAAGTTATTTTATTACATGTAATAAATAATCCTCACGTCACAATTTAATTGGGATGACTAATACATGTCATAAGCTAATATGGCATTTAACAAACACATTAGCCAAAAAAGTGATGGAGGGTTAACAATCCAAACAACATAGAACGTTAAGGGACACAATTAAAATTCTGAAACTTTAGAGTGTAAAATTCAAACATTCCAAATTTCAAGAGTGTGTTTTGCGTTTTATCCAAAAAAAGAAATAGCAGCATGTGATAGAATTCGAGTTCAATATTAGTCTTCTATTTTTGTTTTCTTCTTTTAGGAATGTGATTATAGTTTCTTTCTATTCATTTTTCTTTTAATTGAGATTTTTCTCATTAATGTAACAGGATTGAATTATCCATTTCCCCAAGAAATTTTGTAGTCTTATTTTATTCATTGTCGTTGTTATAAATTTTTAACATTAATTATCATACATTATAGTTGTTCCATTTTTGCAGTTCCCTTGGTCAAAACCTCCAAACAAGTAACTATATATGGGAAAATTGCTTTGCACTTTGTATTTCCATCTTTGGCATGATACTATTTCTATATTTCTTGGGAAAATTGCAGGTGAGTACTGTAGAGAGGGAAAATTTCCGACTTATCACAACCTAACACGTCACATTACCAAGTCCACAAAATACAGCCAATTACAAAGCACCGCATACTGCTACTAGGTTTTGCTATAACTATTCAGAAGCCAACAGAAATTTGCCAAGTTCGTGCAAAAACCAATCACGCATCAGCGCACGTGTAAGCAATGACACAAGCAGCTTCACACGTGTAAGCGATGATACAAGCAACCTCGCACGTGTAAGCGATGACACAAGCAGTCCAGCACGTGTAAACGATGACATAAGCGGACCAATTAGGCTGTGACATGTGTCACCAATCAAGCTCCACCACGTGTTGCTCACCCACCTCCAAACTTCTATAAATAGAAGCCTTCCTAAGACATTTAAAAGAAACAAGATTCAGAAGTTAAAAAGCTCTGCTGGAATCAAGCCCTGAAGCCTCTAGGAACTTCAAGAACTTCAACCCCAAAATCGGAGAACATTCGAAGCAGAATCATCCAAACCATCTGCCTAGATCCAAAAGTTTGCGGGAATCAAGCTCAAAGGTCCGAAAACATCATCAAATCACAAATCAATGAAGTTCTACAGATTCAAGCCTCCAAAGCCCGAAGAACGTCCGCCACAAACCTTCAAATACAAAGAACATTCGAAGAATCCAAATCATTTTCTTAGATCTCAAAGTTCACTGGAATCAAGCTCAAAAGCCTCCAGAAACCTCAAGAAATCACAAATCAGTGAAGCTTAACAGATTCAAGCCTCTAAAGTACAGAAGAACTTCCACCACAAACCTTCGAAGATGAAGAACACACGAAGAACACGAAGAACGTGAAGAACAAGGGATTTCCAACAAGCTTATAGCCAGAGATTCATTGTAATTCTGTTCCAAAGATCTTCGATCCATTCTTCAGCCAAATTGAAGTACATTGGGTGTTCGAATCAAAATCACATTACTACAAATCCAATCAACAAGTCTTTTAAGGAGATCGAATCAGAGGATAACTCTTTTGTAATTACAGAGAATTGTAGTACACAATCATCAATACAAATTCGCATTTGCAACACTATTTTACTTGTTCGACTAATTTTGAAACGAGAAATTTAGTTGCATACAAATTCTGGCATGCCCGGTGGGACCTCTCTGCCTCCCATCTCATTCTCCTTCAAAGAAAGAAATCAACATCACATTGCTACCAACTTCAATGGCCTCTAGCAAGAACATTCAAGCTTCAACAATAGCTATTTCAATTAGACTTGGTACGGCTACTACCAACAACTGCATTGGTGCAATCAATTGTAGCCAACCTAAAGTCGCACAATTGCTCTCCACCTTGGAACACCTCAAGTATGGGGGTAAATCCCCTTCTTCATTCAAAAAAGTTGGTCGCACAATTGCTCTCCCACCGAAGGGAATCCAAAAGATGAGATTTCACATGCTCACTTTAATTCACTTCCTTCTCCATCATCTTGGGAAGTTGTGTCAGTCATGATGACTAACACCTCTACTATGAAAGAAAAGATGGCTGAAATGGAACAAAGGGTTGTCCTTCTCACAAAAGCACTTGAAGATAAGGACCTCCAAATTGCAACTCTAATGAACAAGCTAGAGGTACAAGATTCGGGTGAATCAAGTCTTGACCCTTAGCACCCACTTGGCTTTACCTTGAAAGGAGAAAACGCTAGGGTTGATAAAGGAAAAGGAGGTGAAGGCACTTCTCAACATGGACATTCCACCTCAATGGCCTCGATATCTGTCCAACAACTGCAAGACATGATAACAAATACCATTCGAGCACAACATGGAGGTTCTTCTACAAGTTCTCTCACATATTCAAAACCCTACACAAAGCGCATTGACAACATGAGAATGTCAAATGGGTATCAACCCCCTAAGTTCTTACAGTTTGATGGCAAAGGAAATCCTAAGCAACACATTGCTCACTTTGTATAAACTTGTGAGAATGCAGGGACTCAAGGAAGCCTCCTTGTAAAGCAATTTGTCCGTTCACTCAAGGGAAATGCCTTTGATTGGTATACAGACTTAGAACCTGAGTCAATTGACAGTTGGGAGCAACTCAAAAGAGAGTTTCTTGACCAATTCTATAGCACACGTCGCATGGTGAGCATGATGGAGCTTACTAATACCAAGCAATGGGAAAATGAGCCGGTGGTCGATTATATCAATCGATGGCATTCTTTGAGTTTGGATTACAAGGATAGACTTTCTGAAATATCTGCTGTAGAGATGTGCATCCAAGGCATGCATTGGGGACTTCTTTACATCCTCCAAGGGATAAAGCCTCGAACATTTGAAGAGTTAGCAACTCGTGCGCATGACATGGAATTGAGTATCTCTAGCCATGGATGTACAAACCCTCCCATACTTGAGGAAAGCAAAAAGGAAGTAAGGAAGAATGATAGGAATGCAAAAGCCAACCTAAAAGACTCAATGGTTGTTAACACTACCGAAGTCAAGGTTCCAAGAAGAGGAACAAATGCAAATGAAAAATGGCTTGAAGGATGGCAAAAGAACGAGGTGCGTCGCCTGACTTTTAAAGAACGTGAGTAAAAAGTATATCCTTTCCCTGATGAAGATGTGCCAAACATCTTAGAACAACTATTGCAGCTGAAGCTGATTGAATTGCCAGAATGCAAGCGACCAGAAGACATGGGGAAAGTTGATGACCCTAACTACTGCAAATATCATCACATCATTGGCCACCCAATCCAAAAATTCTTTGTCTTCAAAGAACAAATCATGAAGCTTGTCAAAGAAAACAAGATTAATCTAAACTTTGATAAAGTTGTTGGGTTGAACCATGTGACCGTTGCTTGTGATGTACTTCCAACTCTCAAGCAGGGGGCAAACACCATTGGAGCTTACAAATTGATTGACAATAATGGCGTAAGGATCGGCCCCATCAATGGGAAGTTCCTCAAACGCTTCTATGCTTGAAAATCAAGGATTGCTCCTTGGTAAGAGTTTAAATTGCCCACTGTAGCGCTGCAAGAATACATGATGTCTTTCCATTACCCTTGAAAGCGTACCAATAAGGAGAAATTAATCCCACTCCATGTCACCAATTGCGAGTGTGGCGTAGCGGTTGGACGCCCGTGTCTCCTTTGAGGACAAGGTCTCAGGTTCGATTAGTGGTGATACCCACTATTACACACTGTGCCCCCCTTTTTGCAAAAACAAATAAGAAAAAGAGAAAAAAATAAGTCATAAAAAAAATTAAAAAAATTAAAAAAAAATGTTGAACTACGTGATGACTTGATCTCTCTCCGGGGTACGTAGGCAACTTAGTACTTGTCACTAAGTTCAGTCATGTGAAAAGAAGAAGGATTGCCTGTCTAGCTTGAAGAATTTCTCCATAGACCATCAACGTGCTTTCAAGAACCCTTGATTGGCAAGGTGTCACTTAAGATTAGTCAATTGCTCACTACATGATGATCAAAGATCATTATGGTAGAAAATGACAGCTACAAAGAATTGCTGTTACTTAGCTTTCCTTGAACTAATGATAAACATAAGTTGGTTCTTGGTTGTGGAGTAAAATAAAATCTTCAACCTCTTTTGCAAGGAATGAAGTCTACATGACATTGCTCATCTTCTGTGGACATCCTCCCACATCTTTGAAATATGCTTTACATCACTTATCTCCTGGGAGCATGTTCTTGTACCTTACAAGTCAAAGCTACATCTTCTCTCTTCTAGGTTGTACCACTTCACAACTCTGAAATTTGAACCACATCATCTCCTTTCTGAGTGGTGCAGTTTTACATCACTTCGCCAAAAGTTGGACGATGTCACCTTCCTCCAGCATCTGAAGTTGGTGTTGCATCATCTCTCCTCCAAGGGCATGTACATGCAATGTCAAAGTCTTGGCGGCATTCTTCTTGAAACTTCAAGGTTTTGTTGGCATCTCCTTGCATTTTCAAAGTCTTAATGAGAGCTCCTTGCAATGTCAAAGTCTTCGCGGCATTCCTCTTGAAACTTAAAGGTTTTGTTGGCATCTCCTTGCATTTTCAAAGTCTTAATGAGAGCTCCTTGCAATGTCAAAGTCTTTGCGGCATTCTTCTTGAAACTTCAAAGTCTCGTTGGCATCTTCGAAATCTTAATGAGAAGTCCTTGCAATGTCAAAGTTTTGCTAGCATCTCCTTGCATCCTCAAAGTCTTGATGGGAGCTTCTTGAAACTTCAAGGGACTCCTTGCATCTTCAACGTCTTGCTGGCATCTTTAAAATCTCGATGTTTGGCTATAGTGCTATGCACCCTCGACATTTGAGCTATGTTGTCTCTAAAAATTTGGCGCGACTTCAATGCAAGTGCAAGTGCTAATGTGGAGTGTTGTCGTGGCTTCATGGCAAAGATGAATGTTGGCATGGCTTTGGCGAAAATGGAGTGTTGACGTGGCTTCATGGCTTTGGCACAAATGAAGTGTTGTTGTGGCTTCATGGCAAAGATGAACGTTGGCACGACTTCGGCGAAAATGGAGTGTTGACGTGGCTTCATGGCTTCATGGCTTTGGCACAAATGAAGTGTTGTCATGGCTTCATGGCAAAGATGAACGTTAACACGACTTCGACGAAAATGGAGTGTTGACGTGGCCTCATGGCTTCGGCACAAATGAAGTATTGACATAGCTTCATGGCAAAGATGAACGTTGGCATCATGACAAAGATGAACGTTGGCGCGGCTTTGGTGTGAATAAAGTGTTCACTTAGCTTCATGACAAAGATGAACGTTGGCATCATGACAAAGTTGAACGTTGGCACGACTTTAGTGCAAATGAAGTGTTGACGTGGCTTCATGGCAAAAATGAATGTCAGCATGGCTTCAATACAAGGACAAATGCTGGCATCGCTTCATGGTAAAGACTCTTGATATGGCAACGTTGCAAAAACTCTTGAAATGATTGCGTTGAAAAGACAAATGTTGGTGCAGCTTAATTGCCAAGGAAAGCATGCTGCATAACAAAAACAAGCAAAAAAAAAAACTTGTCAGAAGAAAATCTCATGGCACATCTTAAAAAAAAAATTTTGATAAAGAAAGAGAGAGAGAGAGAGCTTCAATTTTAATCACTAGCCTATCAAAAAAAAAAAAAAAAAAATAGTTAGTACAAACAAAGCATAAAATATATATATATATATATATATTTCTCTGCATAATTTCTCTACACTTAAAAGTATCATACTACCCACTGAAGGCTATTTGTACAACTCAATGCATGCCCCGGATGGCCTTATATAGAGATTTGTGGAGCTCAAAGTCAAATTTTGCAGACACTCAAGGTCAAGGAAGTCTGCGCCAAACCTTGAAAAGAAAAGGGTGCTCATAAAAGTATCATGTTGCCATAAAGAAAATATTATGCTAGACCTCAGAAAAGATGGCTTATAGGCCTGCAAAAGTACACGTGCCATCTAAAAAAATTGCTGCACCAGACCTGGGATAGAGCTCTAGCCCAAACATTGTTCAAAGTTACTTGTGCTGCCGACCTTGAAAGCAAAGACATTGCTACTTTACCAGTGTCAAAACACTGTCAGAGCCGCCGAAGACATTAATCCACTGTCAGAGCCGCCCACAAAAAAGGACTAGAAAAGTCATCATAGACAAATTGTCACCCACGGCCTTTTCTTCCAAATTTGTGAAAATCCAAAGATCATTTCACAAAACTAACACCAGAGAAATCTTCTACGACCTTCGATCTACAAAACCCAGGAAAATGAACTCCGGATGCTCATTCACGCACCTCCACGTGCCGGCAAAAGCTTCAGAGGATCGTTGCCTACTTCTTTACAGGCGCGCAAATCCAAAATTCATTTCACAAAAATAATACTACCACTAGATCTATCGGCCCATGATCTACAAAACCTTAAAATTTCAAGCCCAAAAACGGTTGCACGCGCCTCCATACGCCGCCATGGACTCGCGATGACCCGCGGCTTAGTCTTTCAAATCTGTGCAAATCTACCCATGATTTTAGAAAACTGACTATACCATGGTCTTCTACGGCCTTAGATTGACAAAACCCAAAAATTTCAGGCCCAAAAACATAAGCACGCACCGCCAAAAGATCTAGCGATGACTGCCTTTAGCAACACGTGCTACCCCATCCGCTCACGCGCTCACATGCGCTGGCATTTCTCTCGCATGCGTACACGCTGACACACGCGCCTAGCGCAATGACGTCATGGATGACGTCACCACCCACTACGGTCTGACCCGTTTGACCCATACCAACCCGAAAATCTGACCCGGTCCGAACTGCCTGCAAAATAAAAAAAATAAAAAAAATAAAAAAAAGAAAGAAAAAGCTTTGACCAAGTAGGCCTTTGACCTTGACTAAAAAGTCAAAATTTTCAAAATGGACTTATCCCACTCAGTTTTTCTAGTACATCCCGATTTTGGGATTCGTTTCTTCATTCAAAACTCGAAAATCGTGCAAACATCCAATTTCTAGAAAGTTGACTTTTGCATAAATCCGGACCAAAAGTCAAAATTTTCAAGTAGAACCCGTCTTGCCCAATTTTTCACTTAGATTCCAATTTTGGGGTATATTTCTTCATTTGAGAATCCAAAATTGCTCAAATAGTGTGATTCTGCAACTGTTGGCTTTAAGTGAATTTTGACCAAGAATCAAGATGTTCGAGCAAAGCTTGTCCTATTCAGACTTTCACATAGATTCTAATTTTGAAATCCGCTCATTTGTTTTGGACTTGGAAATCACCAATCAAACCCACATCTTTGAAGTACTGACGGTGTCCAAAACTTAAGCTCCTGAGATCAAAATTAGAGATTCATCCATTTAATTGGGATCCCCTCAGGGTTATTCTTCAAACTTTATCAAGACTTCCCTTTCGAAGTACAAATGAACTCTCACAAGTGTGTTGGAACTTGAAATTACACTAGGTCATTAATTCAACCTACCATTCCTGTTTGGTGCCTACCAGTCTTTAACCTACCATTCCTGTTTGGTGCCTACCAGTCTTTAACCTACCATTCCTGTTCGGTGCCTACCATTCCCATCTACCGTTCTCACCAAAAATTCTCAACCGCCATTCTCAACTACCTATCTACCATTCCTCGTCTCACCAAAAACACACACACACACACACACACTAAATCATGAAATGAGGATTTGCTTCTTTCAAATTCTTAAGTCCTCCTTTTCACAGCCATTTCTCACTATGGCCTCATCATTCTCAACACCTAGCAACCAATATTGCTTTATAATCGATTTGAGATCAACCCTCTCATGGTTCGGTCGAAACCCTATTTACAACATCATTGCAGTTTTGAGATCCAAACAAATTTTGTTTCTCCCCTTAACGACCACCTTTGTCCATAAAATTACACATAACAAGGTCTACATCGTCCTCCCATGCTTCCGTGGACTTGGTTGGCCAGGAAACCTAAGTCTAGCAGAGACACCTGTTCCTAACCTTAGGTCTCCCATAGTCTCTCTCCAATTGCTGGAATTACTCCAAAACTCACTTTCTGGAATTACTCTAACTTAAAATCAGCTTGAAGAATTTCAGAAGGTACTCTTCTGAAATTACTTCAACATAACGTCCCTCAACATGGTCCCATCATGCACGCACATTCTACTACTTGTCGTCGGACCTCATTTAGCATGCAGTCAGTCACATATCCAAAGGTGTACTTCCCATAAACATCTACACCAAAAGGTCCCCAGCAATACAGGGCCAGCACCATGGTGGCATGTGTTTCACCCATTCGCTTTACTTCATCCCCGTCTTCTTCAACACCAACACCAACATACCCAGAATCCATAAGTTTCTGAAATTACCTCAACTTAAACTGAGTGAAACAATTGCGCATGTGCATTCAACCACTTTCCCACAAGTCCTCGTCGTAATTCAAGGTATATTCTTCAGAAATTACTTCGCCTAGACTTCTTAAAAACATGAGGTTAGCCTTATGACTCTGCATGCTATACCCAGCCACCATTCTCTCATCTTCCCCATCTTCAACATCTTGTGATCACCGCCAACGATCCAAAATACTCTTCTAAAATTACTTCAACTTAACCTCTGCTGAAAAAGCTCCATCACGCGAATACATTCAAATACTCGCAGACCCCTTTTCAGTCTCATCAAAGCCTTTCATATGGGTGGGTCTACTCTTCGGAAATTATCTCATCCTGTTGAAAGCTCCACCACCTTCAACTACTTCACTTAAAGAGTCAAGTACAAAAATCCATTTTTTTTTAAACTCATTCCCACACCACACTTCTAGATTGTGTGCGTGAACGACTCTTGAAGGGGTATTTGTAGAGAGGGAAAATTCTCGACCTATCACAAGCTGACACGTCACATTACTAAGTCCACAAAATATAGTCAATTACAAAGCACCATGTGCTGCTATTAGGTTTTGCTATCACTATTTAGAAGCCAACAGAAATTTGCCAAGTGTCATGCAAAAACTAATCACGCATCAGTGCACGTATAAGCAATGACACAAGCAGCTTCGCACGTGTAAGCGATGACACAAGCAACCTTGCACGTGTAAGCGATGACACAAGCAACCTTGCACGTGTAAGCGATGACATAAGTAGACCAATCAGGCTGTGACATGTGTCACCAATCAACCTCCGCCACGTGTTGCTCACTCACCTCCAAACTCCTATAAATAGAAGCCTTCCTAAGACATTTAAAAGGACCAAGATTCAGAAGTGAAAAAGCTCTGCTGGAATCAAGCCCTAAAGCCTCCAGGAACTTCAAGAACTTTAACCCTAAAATCGGAGAACATTCAAAGTAGAATCATCCAAACCATCTGCCTAGATCCAAAAGTTTGCGGGAATCAAGCTCAAAGGTCCGAAAAAATCATCAAATCACAAATCAGTGAAGTTCTACGAATTCAAGCCTCCAAAGCCCCGAAGAACTTCCGCCACAAACCTTCAAATACAAAGAACATTCGAAAAGGAATCATCCAAATCATTTTCTTAGATTCAAAGTTCACTGGAATCAAGCTCAAAAGTCTCCAGAAACCTCAAGAAATCACAAATCAGTGAAGCTCAATGAATTCAAGCCTCTAAAGCACCGAAGAACTTCCACCACAAACCTTCGAAGACGAAGAACACACGAAGAACACGAAGAACATGAAGAACAAGGGACTTCCAACAAGCTCATAGTCAAAGATTCATTGTAATTCTGTTTCAAAGATCTTCGATCCATTCTTCAGCCAAATTGAAGTACATTGGGTGTTCGAATCAAAATCACATTACTACAAATCCAATCAATAAGTCTTTTAAGGAGATCGAATAAGAGGATAACTCTTTTGTAATTACAGAGAATTGTACCACACAATCATTAATACAAATTCGCATTTGTGACACTATTTTACTTGTTCGACTCATTTCGAAACGAGAAATTTAGTCGCATACAAGTACCCTATTCTTTTCTCTTCTATTCTTTTCTTTTTGAAAATTTGTAAGTCTCCTAGTTATATGTGAAATTATTTAGTACATCCAATGTATTACATTTTCCTCTCACATAAAAATAAGCTTCATATATGGACCCATCGACAAGATTCATGTTTATGCGAGAGAAATTTGTTATACACTAGATGTAGATGCACATAATGAAGAACAGAGAGAAAGAGAGAGTGATTTGTAGATAGGAACTAGGAAGTATGACACATCATTATTATTAATAATAATAAATTCTTGAACAAAAAACATGAGTTTGGAAATTCGATTATACATGAGAAAATTGTTAGACATCCCACGATGCCCATCCTTTTTTACCGACTCTTGTTGACCAATAAGTAGAAAATAAATAAAAACATTAACTTCTAGTTTTCAAGGTAAGTGTTCCATCATGATATGTTTACATAAAAAATGATGCAAACAGGCAACGTTTTAAGAAACCAAGGTTTATCAATATGTTAGCGTCAGGATGTACTCGAAATCCCATTCTAACCTAAGATAACCAGGTGTCTATTTCACTAACTAGATTAGAAGAAATGTGGCCCATTTCTTCGTGAGGGTAAGGGTTCAATTTATTGAGCATATCACCCCTGGTTGTAAAGAGTCAAGAAGAAATTTCCACAACAAAAATTCGGCAAAGTTTCATCTTATTTTCAAAGTAGAAATCTAGTAGAGTTCCACATTTTACACGTTATGATATCTAGTACAGCATTCCACTTATGGTGCACCAAGGTGAACCATGGTGTCCCGTGTATGTGAGACTTTACGTTATGATATCCACATTACGATATCATAGGTTCCTTAGGTCATTTTGGTCACTTTTGTGCATTTGTAGAAAACTGCCTACCTAATGTTAAATATATTAGCATAGGGATGTGTTATATCATGTTGTGTATGCTAGAGTGGATGCGGAAGAGGAAGCATAGAATAGGAAGGAACACTGAGAACACGAGGGTTACGTGGTTCAGCCTTGACGGCCTATGTCCACGGAGGAATCCCTTAAGGGCTACATCTTTATTGTATGAGAGTGTAGTACAATAATGTCATGTGTTACAATGAACCCTAACATGAGTATATATAGGCGACTAAACCCTAGACTAATAGACTTCTAGTACAAGTAGGAGACTTGACTTGCACACAAAGTAGAATTAGGGTTGGGCCTATTACATTGGGCTAATATGTCTAATATATATCTCTAACACCCTCCCTCAAACTCAAGGCGGAAGCTCGATGAAGGCTTGAGGTTGGATAAGCATGAGAAGATCACTTGGAGATGCCTTGAAGAATGCCTTCGAAGAAACCACAATGAAGAATGTGCCAAATGTCCAATTTCGGAGCCTCAAATGCAGAAATGGAGCCCAAAATCGGAATCTACGCGAAAAACTGAGCAAGATAGACCCTTTTGGAAATTTTGACTTTTGGTCAAAGGTCAACGCAAAAGTCAAAGTCAACTTGTCCAGGTCAAAGTCAACAGTCAAAGTGCTCACGGGTCAGATCCGGGTGGTCCGGGTCGGGTCGGTCCGGGTCAACGGTCAGCTAGGTGACGTGGTGTTGACGAGACGACACTGCTGACGTGGCTGATGACGTGTCGCTGACGTGGACTAGGGCTGACGTGGACGAGCTTGCGTGGCTGCTGACGTGGAGTGATGACGTCATCGGATGACGTCAGCAATCAGTTTTCCGGCGCGTGGAATGCGCGTGACAGCATCACCGGCGCGTGGAGGAGAAGCCAGAAACCCAGGTGGCGCGTGGAGGCGCGTGCAGCGGCCGTTGAAGAAGATATTTCTTCCGTAGGTAGATCGGTGGTCGACATGGCCGATTGGACGGCACGTGTGGCCAAAGGATGAGCTGAAGTGATGAATCTGAGACGGCGCGTGGGAATTTTCTGGAGGCTTCTGCGGCGCGTGGAGGCGCGTGGCAAGGATTTGGGTGACCGGATTTCTGGGTTTTTGTCGCGAGAGATCTTGGAACACGTCTGTGGTGTTGGTTTCATCAGGCGAGGCTTGGATTTGTGCAGATCTGATAAGTTAAGTCACGGTTTGCTTGAGTTTGTGGATCTTGGACACAGCATTGCGCCACGGTGGCTGCGAGATGCCGTGGAGTCTAGATCCAGCAGAGAGGCATGCGTGACTTCTGATGGTGGTATGCACGTGAGAATCTTCTTTGCTGTGTAGAGATGTTTGTTTGATGCCAAGAACGAAGTTTGGCTCTGATACCATGTTAAATATTAGCATAGGGATGTGTTATATCATGTTGTGTAGTACAAGTAGGATATATATTATTCATATTATTCATATGAATAATATTATTCATATTATTCATATTAGCCCAATGTAATAGGCCCAACCCTAATTCTACTTTGTGTGCAAGTCAAGTCTCCTACTTGTACTAGAAGTCTATTAGTCTAGGGTTTAGTCACCTATATATACTCATGTTAGGGTTCATTGTAACAGAGGACGTTATTGTACTACACTCTCATACAATAAAGATGTAGCCCTTAAGGGATTCCTCCGTGGATGTAGGCCGTCAAGGCTGAACCACGTAACCCTCGTGTTCTCAGTGTTCCTCTTCTATGCTTCTTCTTCCGCATCCACTCTAACATACATAACATGGTATATCACATCGCGTTGCTAATATTTTAACACCTAAAATGTCTAAAACACCTTTAGGAACCATATTTAGAATTTTTTGTTATGTTTTTTGCATTAGAAACTAGATCGGTTTTTTTTTTTTTTTTTTGGTGGGGGGAGGTTTTTTTGTGTGCATATTCTAGTGAACGTTTTCACAAATTCCACAAGTTAGTATTTTCTTTCTGGGGAAAATACAAAAATAGTATTTTCATTAGCCCTGTAGTTTTAAATGAGATCATGAAACCCCATACTTTCATAAGTAAACCCGCAACCTTTTCTCCTTCAGAAGATTGTTTAAGTCAATAAATTCTAACCTTTGGTAGAGGATTTGAAACCTAAACCTTCTCTCTATATCTTGTTTTCCTTTCTTCTTCTCTTTTTTTTTTTTTTTTTTTTTTTTTTTTGGTGAACTACCCAATGAAGTTGTGTGTTGAAGTTGAACAATGAGATGTATAATTGTAAAATGTAAACTACTATAATTAATTTTAGAAATTAAATTCTACAATAATGTGATGTAAAACCTAAGTTTTACCTCTCTAATCTCAACATGCCACATCATCATTTTACGTATAAACAATAAACACAACCGCACTCAATCAATTCTAATACCCATTTGAAAAATCCAAATTAATTATGAATTTATTGAAATGTTATTATGTGCAGTAGGATTTATTGAATTTTAAGTAAAAAACTAATGTATCAATATCTTCTTGAATGGTATAAAATATGAGTTTTACACCTCACCCTTACTGAATTGAGACTCTTAATTTCAATCCCTGAATTAAGACTCTTAATTTCAATCCCTGCTAAGAATTTGGTGAGTTGAACTGACAAGTAGATGTGGGATAGATGTACATGCAGTGGACAACATCAAAATCAATTAAAAAGTGGGAAAAGAAACGCATGAAGATGAAGTCGAGTAAACGACAAAAGCAACAAAAAAACCTTAAGTCGTGGATATCCAAACATGAATTTCATGGTACAACAAAGGGAAATATTAATGACTACATAGGTCAGAGATATGAAGCAGACGAAGACGTTTATGTCGAGACCCTTATCCCTGATCTTCCTTCTGAACTTCAAAGCGATGTCAAGCGCCATATCTGCTTAGATCTACTAAAGAATGTGAGTTTCATTACCTTTGTAAATTTGGTAAATAACTCTTTTTCCATGCATAATTAATGACTAAGAAATGCACTTTAAATTTCATAAATAAAAAGGGAAAAAAAAGAAGAATAGTCGAAATAAATCCCAGCTTGTTGAGATATTAGAGAACCCTTCTTTTTTCTTTTTTCTTTTTAGAATAAAATTAAGAGCAATTTGAAGGGATTTCAATTGAGTAGTTAATATAATATATAGGGAATATTACTTACCCAAAAATGAAAGCTTAGGCCCAATTATATTAAGCACTCACCATTGTCATTGTTATTTAATATTTGACTTTACACACACATGCATGTATACCCAATACAACTAATGTCTGTAATTTATTATTTCTATACTTGTTATGTAATTACATATCGTCTTGAATAATAGTTAAAACAAGTATTTATTTGCTTTAATGTATTATTTATAGTGAGAATGAATTATTTTTAAAAATTAATAATAAAATCCTACTAGATCCAATATCTAATGAGTAATAAAATATCATTTGAGAATTAAATAAAAATGTTAAATAAATAGATTTTAGAATTTATTAAGTGTACATAAGAACAGTCTCATGGCTACGTGTGGTCAGACTATTGGAAAATAGAAATTCTAGTAGAATTGATTCTAACAAAAATGAATTTTTGCAAAATACATTGTTTAGAGAAATATAATTTTAAATTATGTTGAATTCTTATGAAAAAGTAATTATGCTGATTGAAATTGCGTTCGATTATGTTTTCGGGAATATACTTTTCATCAAATTATACTTTATTATTAAAATATTCTACAACTAATAATTTTAGTAAATAATAATCCAAGAACAAAAAAAAAAAAAAGTTAAACACTAAAGATGATATAATTAGATCTATGAAAAAAAATTATTTTTTAATTTGATTATTTGTACAAAAACCAGAAAAAATATATATATACGCAGCAATTTTCCTAACATCTTTTTAAATTTTCATAATTTCTATGATTTCTCTACGATTATCCACAATTTCTTAAAAATTTATAGATTTATATACAAACAATTTTCCACAAAGTGGGCTTGCAGCATAGACGGCAGTGGATGGCTATGGCTTGTGAGTTCTGTTATATATATAGATATAATATAAGTTTAAGCTAATATAATAAAACTCAGGTCTTAAACACTGTGCTTATGTCAAATGGATATAAATATTACATATGAGAAGCTTTTATCTTGTAATTTATTATAAATATAGTAAAATTATTAAGATAATTTGCTGTACATGAAACTGTATTAACAAAGTACTTACCTAGAAGTTTAAAATAACACTCTGTCTAAAATTTTATTACCAATATTCCTACGAAATTTAAAAGAAAGTTCTTTTTAAAAAAAAATTTATCGTAATAGTAGGTATTGATATATAGTTAGTCACGTTCCTAAAAAAAAAAATTACTTTATGTTACATAATGTGTTTCCACATGCGATCTAAAAAAATACTTGTCTATTTTTTTTTTAAGATCAATGATATTAATTATTTAAAACATTTCTTAAATTGCTAAGAGTTATCTAAAAAAATACTTGTCTATTTTTTTTTAAGATCAATGATATTAATTATTTAAAACATTTCTTTAATTGCTAAGAGTTTTGTAACTTAACTCCTGATGTTTCCAACAGAGACATCAAGAATTTGAATTCATTCAACCCATTATAACTTATAACTATCAAACTATTTATTAAAAAAAAAATCATCTCTTTAAATAATTCACATATGTCTCTTTAATTAATATTTGAATTAAATTATATTACTCAAATCATCTATATATATATATATATATAAAACCGAAACTTTTGAAGCTTCCACATTTTTCCACATCAGCATTATTTAAAAAATTAAAACTATTAAAAAAATATATAAAAATAAAACTATTAAAAAAATAACCACCGAAACTTTTGAAGCTTCCACATTTTTCCACATTAGCATTATTTAAAAAATTAAAACTATTAAAAAAATATATAAAAATAAAACTATTAAAAAAATAACCCTAAACAACGTAACTATTTCTAACTCAATAACTATTTCTCCCCAAAACAAACCCGATAAAACCTATGTCTCAGTCTCTGTCTCTCCTTCAAACGCAAACTCAGCCAACAAACACTACAAGACCCATACGCAAGAACCCAAAAACGGAAAAGCTAGACGCAGATCTTTCTTTCTTCCCCTGCGACGGTAAGCGAATTCAACTAAGCCACAAACGCTTCGCCTCACAACCAACCTAACATCAGACTGCTGGAGCGGTTGCAGGTAAAATCTTTTCTATTAATTTTGGGTGTTTAATAGGATTTAGGTTCGGCTATTTTGTTTGGTTTTGATTTAAGAAATTGGTTCAGATTTTGTTTTGATTTAGAATTGGTTTTTATCAATACTGGAAACCCTAATATAGGTCAGGTAAAATCTTTTGTGGGTGTTTAATAGGATTTAGGTTCGGATATTTTGTTTGGTTTTGCTTTAAGAAATTGGTTCAGATTTTGTTTTGATTTAGAATTGGTTTTTATATCAGTTAAGAGGTAAATCAATGATGGTGGAATTACAACTAATGTCTCACTCTATTGTTCCCCCCACTCCTCTTCTGCCTGTGGCTCTACTACCCCAATCAATAAGTTTTTCTCTTTCTCTTGGAAAACATTGTAGATCCACCCTCTCCAACACACCATAATCTCCAATTCTCACCATATGAAAGGGCAAGCTGAATTATCTTTTCTCTCTATTTTTGTTGAATAAAACTTTTCATTAACACATAAGGAAATTAATACAAAATAGCGAATTAAATCCATCTAGCTCTTCTAGCAACACAATAATAAATAAATATAAAAATCCATCTTACTCCATGTGTTAGAGAAAAAGAGCCCTTTTATGAATGTCTACAGTGATAGAGGCATTTTTCCAGTATGCTAGCTTGAGTAGGATTGAACTTGAGGATGGCAGATATAATAGCTGAAGTGTCCCTTTCAAAATGACATCCTTTTATGAATGTCTACAGTGATAAAGGCATTTTTCCAGTATGCTAGCTTGAGTAGGATTGAACTTGAGGATGGCAGATATAATAGCTGAAGTGTCCCTTTCAAAATGACATTAACCCAAGAGACCAGGCTAGGTGAACTGCGTGAATGGTGGCTTTAGCTTCACCAACAATAGGTTTGGCACAAAGTTTTCACATTATTGGACCCGACCCAAAACTCACCAGCAATAAGTATGCATATGGTATGTCCTAATAATTTTACTTCTATTATGTAATATGTTGAAGAAGGATTCTGCAGATGCAGTTAATGCAGAAACTGATGTTGCTATTGAAGAGCTATAAGCAGGGTGCTGTGCTACACGTAGTTCAATGTTAGGTAGATATGCTGCAAGTAGTTTAGTCTATTAAGTGAGCATGTGATGTGCACGTGACTTTGAAGTTAGTTAGTTATCTTTCAGTTAGTTGGTTAAGTACTCTGTTGATGTATATAATTAGATGATAGTGACCAATAATATTCAGATAAGCATTTTGCATCATTCTATTTTCCTAATTCCAAATCCTAATATAATACATATGGAAAAAATAAACTTATGGATTAAGTTTTGGGTTTGTGTTAAATGAGTTACTATAACTTAACAATGTATTCTTTGGTTTGCATTTTATGTTAGCTTTTGTTCATGAACTTCATGATCTCTAACAATTTCTCTTTCCAATTTCTGGGGATTGAGGTGAAATCAATGGGATTTGGGAAGTGGGTCTGTTTAATTTCCTGGATTTCTGTTGAGATTTGTTGCTGAGGATTTTTGTCTTTTGGGTATTTCTTTTGTTTTGATTTTGATTTGGAGAGACTTGGAATGGTGAATTGGTTGACTTGGAATGGTGCATTGGTTGTTTGGCACTGCATGTGTTTGTGTCATTAATCTATTTGCTATGTATTGGACAGCTTCTTATAAGTTGTTTGAAGTGCACGAATTTCAGTTGTACCATTTCATGATGCATTATGATCATTTACGTTTCATTTGATTTTTTATCACATAGAGGAGAAACTTTTTACTATAATTAATCTCTAATTTGTTTTAATTGGAACTCTTACAATACAAATATGTAAGTAAGTACATATATGTAATTGCAGGTACAGAGCTACAGCCATGCTTAGCATGCCATCAACCTCATTGAAATTTATGTTGCATAAAGGATATAAGAAAGTTGTATTGTTTTCACCTTGCAATGGCAAAGACAAAATTTAGCAAAATAAGTATAGCCTCCAAAGTTTTATTCAGCAAAAATATAATGTATTTTAATTGGTTTTGATTGGTTTATCATGTCAGGTAATTCTCCCAATTCTTTTCAAATTTGTTTTCCCAAATTATATCTGTTTGTCTCTCTATTTGTTTGTAAACTCCACCATTGAATCTCTGTACACCCCTATTTTTTCCTCTCTTTTTTCCATATGGATTTTTCTTTTATTTTCTTTGGTTCCCTATTGCTTGATTATTTTTCATGTTTTTTTTTGTTTGATGGGTTTCCTTTGGTTTTGGAGGATTGCAAGGAACACAACCTAGAAGGTTTTAATTCTTCTACTATTCCGTTTTGTTCCTTTTTCTACTATTAAATCAAAAAATCGGAACAAAGTTCTCCATTGTTCTATGGTTCATCATTTTAAGTTGTACTATGTTTTTTTTTTTAATTTAATTTTTTTAATGAAAAAGTTGTACTATGTTGATAAAACAAAGTTTAGAAATTTAGTACTTTTATTGTTAATTGCTTCTTCGATGAGATGTAATTGTTCTCAACTCTATAGGATTCTCTTCTTTTTTTTTTTTTTTGGTTATGGTTTTTTTCCCTAGCCTTTGTTTATATTAAACATGTTGATGAAAGGGTGATTATTTACATTTAAAGCTTTTTTCTTAATGAGAATCACAAAGACATCTAAAACTGAAAAAGAAAGTTTAAACTCCTAGAGTTTAATATATAGATTGCTTAAGTTGAATTTTATGCCCTAAGACTTTGGGGTTACACATCAATTTTTTCATCTTTGTTGAAAATCTGAGTTGGATCATATTTTGTTCCTGAACCTATTACTGTTTTAGAATCCAAATTTTGGATTGGAATCATGCTTTTCTATATTACTTGCAATTAATTTTTTAACACAAATTTGTAGTTGGATTGTCATATCTTTTGCCTCACAGAATGTTAAATGTTGCAGGTGGTTTCTTTTACCCAAATTTGTGTTGTGGACTTTTATTGTTGCCCATAATCCATCCTATGATCCTTGCTTGACACTTTTGAGGTTAGAAGAAAAGGAGAGAGCCCCCCTTTTTAAATTTTTTTATTTATTTCGTAGCTATTTTCAACCAGACAAGACTTAGTTTTTGAAAGTTCTTAAATTGAAGGATTTACATTGGCAACTGCTTATTCTTAACTTAAATTTGTTAAGATTCTCATCCCTTTTTTAGTCAATTTGTATTCTCCTTATATTTTCCCCCATTTTGCTCTTGGTTTAACATTCTTTACTATTATGGGTTAAAAAAAAAAATTTATAATATGCTTTGAGCCAAATTATAAAAATTATCCCGTGCATCGCACAGGTTAGCGACTAGTTTCTTAAATTAATATGCATATGTTTCTTTTATTAATAAATGCATTAAATGCTCATATTGCTAGTGTAATATAATTAAAAATTAATTAGTTTTATGGTATTGTGTCAAATATATATATATATATAGTTTTATGGTATTTTCAACTTGAGCATCTCTTTATATGGTTAGGAACTACATTTGTACTTCGACTTATATTTGTTTTTCTTCATCAGCTAACTATCATAAAAGACAGTGGATTGGCTAAGCAAGAACCATTATTGCTTAAAATCTGTGACTCTCTCAAACCAGTGTTCTTCAATGAGCACCACTACATTGTTAGGGAGGGAGACCCAATCGATGCAGTGTTCTTGATTACAGAAGGCATTGTATGGACTTGTACAAGCAACAATGGTGAAGGATCTGGCCCTCAACATGCTGAGCGTCTTGAAAAAGGTCAGTACTTTGGAGGAAAACTTCTTGAATGGGTTTTGACACCTACCTCCGACGACATGTACAACCTATCAAAACTCCCTATTTCGTCAAAAACCCTGAAAACACACACAAAAGTGGAAGCCGTTGCTCTGATGGCCCATGACTTGAAACAAATATGGCAGTCTAAGTTGTCAAGATTAGGCCAAGAGCAATTGCAGTCCAAGGCTGCTGCTCGCGTACAGCGAATCTGGCACCGCAATCACCCGAAGACAGATGATAGCAATAGCATTGGTGGTGGTTCAAGAAAACTTTAGAATCCAACAAAGCCAGATAGCACTATTGTTACAAAGCAATAGTTTATTTTCATGTCTTTGTAGTATTAAGTTAGTTTTTCTAGTCATATGATTGCTACTTGTTTGGATTTTGAAAATGATAATGGTAGAATTAGAAAAAGAGTAATGTATGAAACTATAAATTGTTTAGGGAAACATTTTTAAATTTGAATAAGGATTTTGCCTAAAGTCTTATGTTTACACTTTTTAATTATATTAGTTTGTAAGTTATAACTGATGTTGTAGACATTCTATTTTGTTCTGCATGGCCTATATATACTCGAAGTCCCTGGTCCTAATGACGAGAAATTAAATTACTAGCAAAATTATTAGTATTGTCTATGAAGCTCAATGACCAAAAGCAAAAACCCCAAGTTTTAACCCAAAATTCCATTTCTGACCCATTTTTGCATATGGCTTAGCAAAGATGCTTATGCACCAAAGTTGTGGCATATGCATCTTTGTGACAAAAGCCTAAAATCATTTCACTTCTATTTTGGTGGGATCTTCTAGTCAATCAGTCTGGCCAAATGCTGGCTTGAATGTCCCACCAAACCCTAGAGCCTGATAAACTCTACAAATACCCCCATTTCCCACCTTCAAAAGATCCCACTTTTTACACCCATAGCAAAGTTTTGCCAAATCATTCCATAATACTTTTAAGTTTCAAAGAGTCTAAGACCAATTTTTTGTAAGAACTTGATTGAATTTTCTGACCTTTAGTAGCTAGAAAGCCAATATTTTTCTCATGATTTCTCAATTAAACTCACTATTTTTATGATCATTTAACCATCATTTCATTAGTCTTAAGTTTCTCCACCAAAATACCAAAACAATCTCACCTTTGTTCAAGATGTTGATTCACAAACATAGTTGCAGTAGTTCATTTCAACCATTAGACTGGTCATTTACATCCATGTAAATGATTAACTCTATTTGTTAAGAAATTAAATCTATCTTTTGTACAAGAAATTACCACAATTAATGTTTTCTTTAATGATTAGTAAAGGAGAATCTGTCAAAACTTCTTTTATTAGAACATCTGCTATATGAGTATTTAAGATTACTGTGAAAGGTATAAGTATCATTATGTTTTTTTTTCTATACATATCAAAATGGAAAAACCAAGTATGTCTATTAATATTATTTTGGAATAGAAGGAACCTATCACAGGCTTCTACATAGTCATAATAATTATTAAACTGAGGGTCAAAGGGTAGGGAAAAGTTTTTAGTGATTTAGGGTGATGCTTTCCATTGGGAAGGGGTAAGGATCTGTTTTATGACTACTTTAGAGTAGCCAATTCTGTTTGGGTCTTGGGTGCAAGGCATATGTGTTACCAAGATTGAGTTTGTATCAACTAAAATAAACTCATAAAATTTCTGGGTTTTTAATATTTCTGTCTTAGGCTATTCCCATCCTAGGGGTATGAGCTGTCTGACTAAGGAGAGAGTATCTCTTATGTGCTGGTATTCTTGTTCAATCCATAGAAAAAAATTCCAGGAATCTTTCAGGAGCTTAATACATTGGTCTTCTTTTGGGGCCTGGGCTTCTTGAGAGGTAGAAGATCTGTACTTTGGTTGGTTGGAGGGAGTGGTTAAAGGGGGAAAAGAGAATGCAGCTATGTTAAATGGTTTTTTTAAGGGAGAAGTTGAGGGCGAAGCATATGTCTGTTTGGTTGTTGGAGTGGGGCTTGGGGAGAGTGGATCAAAGGGGTTTGGTCTGCATGTCAATTGGGGTCTATTCGAAGAGAGAGCAGGTGAGGTGAAAGAAGGGCAAGGGAGGAATTTGCTAGGGGGAATAGGAGTAGCAGCATAAGACTATCTGGTTCTGGGTTTTAGGGAGCTGCTCTTATCTGAGGGGGAACTTATCTTCCCTGTAGGAATTCATGGGTTAGGAAATCACTAATTGAATTAGTTTCTCCTTTAATATATCCAATATCAAAGTCAAAAACACTTAAAATAGCTTGTCATCTAGCAAAACTCTGTTTAGAGACAAGATTTTAAACATCTTTCTGTAAAACTTCTTTAGCACTTTTACAATCAACTCGAATTAAAAATTTTTGATTAAAAAGATCATTTTGAAATTTTGAAACACATAATATAATAGATAACATTTCTTTCTTAATAGAGTTGTAATTCTGCTGGGTAGCTGACCAAGAACCAAAATGGAATCTAACAATCTGTTCTTTGGCATCATTTTTTGCTACCTGCTTTAGAATCCACCATAACCTATGTTAGAAGCATCTATTTCAACAATTTTAAAAGTATTGGGGGAAGGAATAACAATACAAGGGAGTTTATTTTTTTATCTGTCTGATTATCATAGTATGTCTGTCTGTCCATGGAAGAGGATTCTTTTCTAGCCTTTTATATAGGGGTCTACATGTCTTTCTTAATCCTTGAAAGTAATCAGAAACATAATTTAGGCTACCAAGAAATCTCTGTGACTGATTTTTATCTTTTATTTCATCTGAAAATTTATCTGCAAATTGAATGGCTCTGTCAATGGGGCTTAAGGTTCCCTTATAAATATTATGACCTAAAAATCAAATTTTATCTTGAAACAAATTTATCTTAGTGGCTGAGACAACTAATCCATTATGTTTAATTACTTTGACAAATATATCTAAATGTTTCCAATGGTCATCGATTGATTTAGAAAAAATTAAGACATCATCTATATAAGCAATTGAAAAATCTATAAAAGGTGTAAATATGTCATTCATTATGTTTTGAAATTCACTAGGTGCATTTTTTAAACAAAAAGGCATGACATTCCACTCATAATGACCAAAAGGAACTGTAAAGGTAGTTTTATATCTGTCTTTCTCATCTATCTGTATCTGCCAAAATCCATTTTTCATATCAAATTTGAAAAATATGGTTGCTTCATGAAGTCTATCAAGTAAATCTTTCTTATTGGGAATGTGATACCTTATCCATTGTAATGCTTTATTTAAAGGTTTATAATTTATAAATAATCTTGGAACCCCTTGTTCCAATTCTGCCTGTTTATTAAGATAAAAAGTGGCACAGCTCCAAGGAGACTTGCTTTTACTAATTAAGCCTTTAATTAAAAGATCTTCAATTTCTTTTCTACAATGTTCTAATAATTCATTGTTCATTTGTATTGGTCTAGCTTTAGTAGGTATCTTTCTTTCATTAAAGTCTTTTTCATAAGCTAATTGTATTATATGTCAGTGCCTGTGCCAAAAAGCAATAGGGAGATTAGAACAAATTTCTGTCTCAATTTGTTGTCTGAATACTTTTATTTTATGATTCAATATGGGATCTGTTATTGATCAGCAATTCTTTCATATATTATTTTTGACTTTAAAGATAACAAATATCTGTTTTTCTTGTAAATTCTTTCTTTGTCAATTTCCTTTATTATGGAAGTATTATTGAGTGAATAGATTTCTTTTGGGATCAATGGTAAAATGAATTTAAAAAGTATGTCTTTTCCTAATTCCTTCGTCTGTTGTTAAGAAGGGATAAAGTAAGGCCATAAAGGGATTTCCTAAAATAATTTTAGAAGAAAGGTCTTTAATTAAAACAAAAACAGTTTCAAAACATATTTCATCGTTACATATGTGAACATTAGGTATTTTGTAATTGATTATGAGATTTTCACCATTAGCCTGAGTTAATCTTGTCATATGATTTTTCATAATACTTTAAAGGTATTAGTCCTTCTTGTATACAATTCATGTCAGCACCTGAGTCTATTAAAGCAATTTCTGTCAAAGAAAACTCTTTATTAATTACTAAAGTGATTTTTGTATGTCATTTTTGAAAAATTACTTTGTCAATTAAACTCAAGAAATTCTGTCTATTGTTATCATTATCTAAAATGTCTTTTTTCTAATGAAGGGGGGGTCTATCATAGGTTTAGAAAATCTTTCAAATTTATTATTTCTACAATATTTTGTTCATCTATATCTGTGGAGTTATCCTCTTTAATTTCTTTAATTTCTTGTTTTACCATTTTTGCTTCTGTCATTAAGTCTTGTAAAGTTACTGGTTTTATGTTTATTCCATCTTGTTTCATTTTTGTCTTTTCTTTCTTATCTTTTTCTTTCTTAGCTTTTTCTCCTCTTCCACATTCCATAACATGGTCCATATTTCCTACACTTAATACAAGCAATAGGTATGTCTATAGAATCTTTCAATTTTAGTAAATAGTCTTTTTTATCTTTTAGGTGATTAGGTAGATTGTCTATCAATTTCATTATTATGTCTTTTTGTTTCCTTTTTCTTTTATTGACTTTGAGTGGGTTGGTTGATTTTAATTCTTCCTTTTTTATTACTTGGTCTATCTCTTTTTGCTTAACGTTAAACATTTCCATTAATTCATTTATTACATCTTTCTCAAACTCTAATTTACTGATTTGTTTAACAATTTTATTATGTCTATCACATTGATTCTCAGTATGTCCATATTGTTTACATTTATGACAAATAGTATTTCTAGTATGTCTGTTACTTTTTGTCATTATCTGATGACTCAGTAATATTTAAAATTGTTATGTCTCTTTTTCTATCTATATCTAAAGGTGAATTTAAAATTTGTATCTTTTTAGTTAATTCTGCTCAACTATTATTTTGGGTATATATCATGGATCTTTCAATTGATTTTAGTCTTTCATCAATTTTTTCCTTTAAACTATCATTTTTCTTAGGACTATTATTTGTCCATCCTTTGTTGACTAGTTCTACTAGACTACTCCTTTGTCTTTCTCTTTCTATCTCTCCTTTTATATCTAATTTCTTACATATAGCTTCTATCTTTACAATGGTATCATTTATTCTTTCAGTTTTCTCTAACATCTCTTTTAGTATGCCTTTTCTTATCATTCCTTTTTCTTTGTCTTCATCAATTTATATCTAGGTTCTTCTTTTGTATTATTTCTATAGCACTTGAATTCTTTTCTTTGTCTTCTATACGTGTTGTTCTTTCCATTATTAGGCCATCTTTCTTATTATTACTTTTTTGTCTTTCTATGTTATCTTCTAACATATATTACAGAAAGAAGAAAATGAAGCAATAATATGGAAGCATAAACAATGATAAAATAGATAAGAAAGAAGAAAATAGCAAAATAGATATATTCAAAATAAGTTAAAATGGAGTATGGAATATGAAAATAGAAACTAGTAAAATCTTACTTAAATAAAAACTTCTATCTTTGATTAAAACTGAAAACGTCTATCTTTGATACAAGCTTTGAAAATAAAACTCTATCTAAAGAGTTACAAGATTACAAAGTAAAAATTTGCCTTTGAAAATGAAAGGTTACAAGATTCTGTCTGAAAGGAAGGGTTACAGGATTACAAGAGAGGAAGGATTACAAGAGTCTTTCTAAGGGAGAGAGAGAGAGAGAGAGAGCTATCTTCTTCCTGGGAATTAGACCTTAAATTTGAACCTAAAATTTGAACATGTCTTCTATCTTTAGAGTCTGTCTTTTTATAGATGAAGTAAACCATGGTAAGTCTTCAAAAGTAATTTGAGTAGGTAAAGCTAACTCAAGTTAATCTGTCGGTGGAAACTTGTAGAATTCTATGGAAATGAATGGTAAATGTTTTACTATTCATGAACAACAGTCTGTCTGGGAATCTTTCAGGGTACGCATGCATGTGAACAATAGTGACTTATGAAAAAACTGTCTATATCTGTCTGGACTATCTAGATCTATCTGGAAGCTATTCACGTGTATTGGTGAATAGTGGTCCGTCACAGTTGTCTGTCCAGGAGAGCATTCTGTCTTGCTTGGTATGTCTATCTATCTATCAGTCTGTATTCGCGTAGTTATCATAATCTAGTGGATCAAAGTTATCTTCATACTGCTCATGCTCATGAAGTACTCCATAATTACCACATAGAATGCAGTATGAAATAGGAAGAAAGGTAGGAGCATGATTCTTTGTCATTATTCTAGGGTCTCTAGTAATCTTTCTTTTCCCAATGAGCCTCCTTGCTGAAGGTCTTGGTTCATATACAAATATCCTGTTGGTGTAGCCATATAAGTGGAAGTCATGATCTAACTCTTTCTATACTTCAAAAATCTTATTGCTCACGAAATTAGACCATTCTTGTGCCAGAGCATATGGGTCATCAAGTGATAGTAAGTCTCCCCTATATACCAATAGTAGTCAGGTCCATAACTAAAATCACTTATGAGAACCAAAATGTGTGCTGGCCGAACTTCCATATAGTAACTAGTGTCCCAGGCTAGGAGAGTACTCCAAATAGTAAGCTTCATATAATTAAGTCCTCCAATCTGTGCAACTGCTTCTTGGATGACTTTAGGAAATAAACTAATCTGAATTCCAGAAGTTAGGATTAGTTTGCTAATAAAACCTGCTTCTAGCATCTCAGATAACCATGAAGGATCACAAATCACTGAATCCTCTATCTTTGTGTTGATAAGTAATCCCGGATAGGGATGCTGTCCATCATAAACTCATTCTGTTTCTCCAAAGCTTTCATACCATGTGGCTTTATGAGATAGCCATATGTCGTCTATCATGTCTATCCTGATAAATGCTATAGAGACTAAAACTTTAAAAAGATACATCCATCTGTCATAAGAACTAGTTATGGTTTTATGAGTTAGTATATTATGTTGTATTTCAGGGGGTAGGGTTATAATGGCAAGTCGTGTTTTTTGCTGAATCTTAGGGTGGAGCTTTGAAAAGCTTGTTCCCATAAGATAGCTTTTTAGAGACTGAGGTTCTATCTTTATGGAGCTTGAATCTCCATCCTTCTTGCTAGGGAGTTGATAACCAAGTGCTTTAATAAATGCACTAGTGCTAAAAAGATGTAATTCCAAAGACTTAAGGGTCTTTTGGAATAAGGGTTTCTGTCTGAAGGTGAAGGCTGCTTGGAAATTATCAGTAATTTAATATGAAAAGGAAGGTCTATAAATTCTCCTTCTTGAAAAGTGAGATCAATGTGGAGCACTTCTTGCAGAATTTCACTTTTTTCACCACATGAATACATTGCCTCTGCTATCAACGTATCTTAAAGGGATATTGTCTCTATCGAGACGCCTTCATGCTTATCCGAAATCTTCGCTGAACCCTTTTAGATTTCTTTGAATTGCACCGTTGGTGCCTTGCCCTTTCGTTTCATGTCTGCCTTGGAGGGTCTTTTATTCATATTAGTCTGCAATTGGCTTTTGGTAAAAGGAATAGTTGCTATGTCATTATGTCCTTAAATAATATTTTGAAAATAAATATTTCCTTGCAAAGCTTCTTTCAAATTCATTTTTAAAGCCCTTTTTCCAATGTCTTTCTATAAAATTACTTTAAAATGTTTTATAATAAAATCATTTTTAAAATTTAAAACATATATAATAGAACAAACTTCTTTCTCTACATCTTTGTGCTCTCGTTGAGTAGTGGTATAACAGTAGTCATGATAAAGTCTGTCAATGTCAGAGTGATTGTAATTCAAAAACTTCACAAAGTCTGCCATGATTCTATTCATTTTGTATGTCTTACTATATATCTCATTTTGCGAGAATATGTGAAATTGAGCTTCTCCATAAAATCTTTCATCAACCACTATAATAGTCTGGGGAAAATCTGTTAGGGACTTATGATTAACTGTATCTGTTAAGAAATTAAATCTGTCTTTGTTCAAGAAATTACCACAATTAATGTTTTCTTTAATGATTAGTAAAGGAGAATTTGTCAAGACTTCTTTTATTAAAACATTTGTTATATGAGTATTTGAGGATACTATAAAGAAATTGTAAGCATAGCTCTATCTTTTGTATATTCTACATTAGAGTCTTTCTCCCAAGATGATTGTACTATATGTCGGTGCCTATGCCAAAAAGTAATAGAGAGATTAGAACAAATCTCTGTCTCTATATTCTGTTTAAACTTCTTAATGTCATTATCTGTCAATTGGTTAACAAGTGATATTTCTGTATTTAAAGATGACAAATATCTTTCTGTTCTATAGATTCTTTCTTTATTAATATCTTTTAAGATAGTGACATATTGAGGGAATAAATTTTTTTCGAGATAAGGGGTGAGATAAACTTAAAAAATTATATCTTTTCCTAGCACATTAGTTTTAACTCCTTCATTTGTCATTAAAAGGGGTAAAGTAAAGCCATAACTGTAGAAGAAAGGTAATGTATTAAAACAAAATTAGTTTCAAAACATATTCCATTACTACATTTGTGAACATTAGATCTTTTATAATTAATTATTATCTTTTCTTCATTAGCCTGAGTTAATCTTTCAGATGATTTTTCATAATACTTTAAAGGTATTTATCCTTCTTATATACCATTTATGTCAACTCGAGAGTCTATTTTTGTCAAAGAAAACTCTTTATTAATTATTAAAGCAATTTCTATATCCTTTTTTTGAAAAATAACCCTGTCAATTACACTCAAAGAGCTCTGTCTATTGTTATCAATTTTATGGGTCATTCTACCGTACCCCCTAAATCTAAACCCTTCATTTTGTATTGTGTTAATCTTGTCTGTTGATGTAATTTTAATGGATTTTGGTTACCGACTAAACAAGTTTTATATATAAACCAAAAATTATAACATTCATCATACTTATCTCCTTTCACGTTTACCTTTCTACCTCTGCTTGCTCTGTCTCAATTTGCCTTTCTAAAACAAAACCCTCAAAATAGCTAAAACCATACAAGAACCAGACAGCTGTACACCCACAACCTCAAATCGGCGGTGCTTCTTCTCATCCAATCCAACTCGTTGGTGCTGCTCTCTAATTTTGTCTCTTCCAATCCATCCTCAAATCGGCGGTGCACTTATATCCAATCCAACTCGGTGATGCTTCAACTCTTCCTATATGACTTGGCAACGCTTCTTTTCTACCATTCTAAATCAGCAGAACCACCCACAATCTTCAAGTTCTTTCTTTACATATGATCAAAGCTGATATGGATTTATATTATCTCTCTAAACTTTGTGGGTTTATGCTATTATTGTTTTGTTTGAGTTTCGGTTCTTATATATTTGACAAATTAATCTTTACATCGAAGGGCTTGACAGTCCACCATTGATTGCCTGGATCACTATTGCCATGTGAAACGAAATTGTAATAAGGTTGCCGATGCTTTGGCAAAGAAATCTTGGGTTGGGCTAGAACTTTAGGTTTGGGTTGAAGACTTACCTGGGGACATTATCCCCCTTGTTGTTTGATGTTCATAGTTTTCTTATGTTTTAATAAAAGCATTGGTCTGTCTCACAGACTGGTTTCTCAAAAAAAAAAAAAAAAAAAAAAAAAAAAAACAAATAATCTTTACACTTTTGAGTTTGGGATGCGAGACATGAAACTTGAGTGAGACGTGGGAACCCTTATCCATAATGGCATGTTTGGAAGTTTAAAAAAGGAGGGGGAGTGGAGTAGAGTAGAGGAAGGGAGAGTAATTCAATTACCTTGTTTGGAAGTTTTTTAAGGAAGGAGGGGGAGGGGTTTGGAGGGGTTTCAACTACCTCTAATCCCTCATTTTTAATTCCCCCAAATTGGAGAGATTTGGAGGGAGAGTAGAGTAGATAAATTATTAACCAAATGAATTCCCTAATTTACCCTTTTTAAATTAACAAAATTACAAACTAATTCTATAAATAATCTTTCCTGAGAAAATTTAAGGTAAATGAAAAAAAAAAAACAATTTTCCATTTTTTTTTTAATTTTCCTTGAGCTTTCTAGGCAAACAAACAAGATTTAGAAACGAACCCGGTTTGGTTTAGGAGGAGTTTTGTTGCGGTGGAAGATGTCGACGAGTGGGACCACGAAAAGCGAAACAATTTTCCATTTAGTTTTTTTTTTTTTTTAATTTTCCTTGAGCTTTCTCGGCAATCAAACAGGATTTAGAAATGAACCTAGTTTGGTTTAGGAGGAGTTTTGTTGCAGCGAAGGATCTTGACGAGTGGGACCACAAAGGCTAGGGTTTTACTAGAGCCGGTAGCGACATCGACGGCGACGTATTTGTAGCTACAGAGTAAGGGCATTGTGGCAACTTGGACCTACATGCAGAACTCGAAGCCGGCTTGGGTTAGGGCTTTGAGAATCAGTTCGGAGAGTGAGGTTGAGATCGGAGAAGCGCGTTTTGGTTAGCGCACTGCTCTAGTTGGGGGAGACAGAATCCGTGGATTCCGAGAGCTAATGTCATTTCTGATTGTGTACATTTTGGGGGATTTGTTTTGTGTTTCTATGAAATTATGTTTGTTCTTTTTTTTTTCCTCTACTTGTGCCTGTGTTTGGTTGCTTAGAAAATGTGGAAAAGAAATGAGAATTTGGATTTCGGCTGGAGTTTGAAAAAACCTACTAAATTAGGCACTGTTTAGTTTTTATTAATAATATTATGAACACTTTGTTTTCAAACATTCAGAGAACAGTTGGATTTTGACTAATAATGATTTAATTTTAGGAGATTAGGAAGCTAATCTGTATCAAGCTTTGTATTTTTTTGTTTTTTTGTTTTTTTTTTTTTAATTAGCAATTTTTTCTTCTTCTTTTTTGGGTATGATATGTAATAATAGAATTTTTCGATAAGCATTTGTATGTATGAACTGTACTAGTTGTTGAAAATCGTGGTTTCGTGTTTATATTCTAAGATTTGGATGAATTATAATCAGGTTCAAGACTTTATAAAACTGATAAATTAATCATAGACCAATGTTGCAAGTCCATTTTCCAATAGGGGTAAATTTGTCTCTTTAAATAATTTCTCTCTTCTCCATCCTAATTTTTAAAATATACAAACAAGAGAAAGGGCTAATTACTCCCTTCCCCCTTACTAATTTTAAAAACATCCAAACAAGGTAGAGGATATCCATTCCCCTTTACTCTCCTCCCCACTACTCCCCTCCCCACTACTCCCCTCTACTCTTCTCCCTCTCTAAACTTCCAAACAGGTCATAAGTTGGGGTAAGATTAGATTTGGTTGGGGTGTGGGGAGGACACGATACTATGAACCTATGGACTTAGGAGATTATTATTTTTTTCAACCACCTTGGCAATAAGAACACCAATTTTAGTGTTGGTTTGTGCTATATTTTAGAGTTGGTTTCCAATTTTAGAGTTGGTTTCTCTAAAATTTAGAATTTGAAAGAAGCCTGGTGAGTTCGCTCAGAGTTTCAGGAGCAGATATTTTATCTAGATAATGTTCACCATAAATTGAAGTTGTAATAAAAACAGCCTTCCTAATTAGATCATCTCTTGTATCAAAATTGTGTCCCTCTTTTAGCATTAGTTTCTACTTTCTACTTTCTAGCAGTGTGGCTCTGCATAGAGCCAGTTGGTGCCAAAGGCAAGGATTCAACTGGGAATTAGTCAGTAACAAAGCGATCTCTCAACTTGAGTAACAAATAGTTGGTCCCCTAGCTCCCAAAGCATTTGTACATTACCGCAAAAGTTGTAGAGCAGCACTGCACTTAGAGAAAGAGAATGTAGCAAGAGACAAAAACCAAAACCCACTTGTTTGTTTGACAAAGATATAGCTACTCTAACACCTTTACCTCAACAACAATTACAGAGTACAAGGTAAGGTCATCTCCAATTCTGAATAGCAACAACAGATGCTGCACAGATAGTTTCAGGTTCAGCCTAGTGATTACTTTCAAATTAGGATTAGCTAACTATTTTTCTTTTTTCTTTTTTAGTCCAGTTACTATGAAAAATCAGGTTAACATTATTTCTCATTGAGAGTTTATTTTAGCTTTGGTTTTTCCTAGGTGAGGTGAGGTGCTATGAATCAAGATGATACCAAATAAACGACTAACCATCATGATTGGAAATATTACTTTGTGAATTTAGGTCAATGCCATTTTAAGGTGTGGTCTCACCTATAAAAAGGATGAGTGCATAATTACCACCAAAAAAGAAACTACCCTATAGTAAGCACATTTATCAATGCTTTCACTTGCTAGATTAAGATTGGGAATTGGACTGGTATGGTTGAGGATGTCTCATAGTCATATATATTTTGAATAAAATTGCATTGTTTATGATTTTCCATTCATGATAAATATTTATTGAGGTTAACCACTTCCTTTTTCTGTTTTTGAATCAGGCTTACACACACATGTTTTAATAAGTGTGTTGAGAAAAGGTACAAAACTTTGTGTTAATTTCTTTCCTGCAATTTGCATGAACTTTTCTAAGTTGATTTTGAATTCACCTTTGAAGAATCCAGTTAACTTTTTTTTACAAAGTTCAGTGATTTTTTCTCTATATTAATTAATTGCAGAAAGTACTCATTTGACATCCTTGTGTAAAGAAAATGTATCAAATTGGTCATATTATTATTTATTATTTCAAGTACAAGGAGTCTGAACTAAATATGGGTGAAAATAGTTACATCGATCGTTGCGTATCAAGATATTGGCATGTAAGTTGACAATCATATTCACATATGGCTTACATAGTACTTCCCACAGTATAAACTTTTGATTGATGTAATTTTTTTTGAGGGGGTAGATTAAATTTCTCATTATTATATTACTCTCGTCTCTTGTTATAATTTGATTGATATAAAGTCATATCCATGTTATAATTTGCTTGATAAGTTTGTAAATATTTTCAAGCTACTCATAGATATCCTATATAAGGAGCAATGCAGATGTTTTAAATGTGGAATGACTCTCATCTATTGTCATATTCTTTTGAACTGGATTTTGTTACAAAAAAGACAATATTTCAGTTTCTTCTTACCTTCAACACCTCCACACCAGAAGTTTCATTTTTCCCCTTGGCCTTTCTTTGAATTTTGTTGTCTTGATGTTTGATTGGTTCTCTCCATCATGTTTCTAGCTTAAGTTTAATTTTATATCATCCATTACTTCCATGCTTCCTTCACATTATTTTATTTAGTTTATCAATGCGTATGTTATACTGATAATTCTGTGCACCATGCCTGTAGCTTAGAAATATCTGTATAAGTCTTGCAGCCTTGGTGTTGCTTTAGAAAGGCCTAACCTTATAGACATGTGATTTTTTGTGACATCAGTATTTGAATAGTGTGGGTTGCTTGCTAGTTCTATTTTGTTTTGTGGTAATTTAGTGTATGGAATTGGTATTTCTTTTTCTTTTTCTTTTTTGGGGTGAAAAATGGAATTGGTATTTCATCACCTATAAATTATGATTTGCGTGCGATTACCATAATGTAATGGAAATAAAAGCAAGTTGTTTTGTGTTTTTGCCAGGTGACTAATCTAATTAGCCAGCCGCTAGGTTCAAGTCAGCCCCTAATGTGAAATTAAGGCTATTCTGAAATTTTCTCTACATTAGTTACTTGTTTACCTGGCTGGCTGCCAAAGGTTGACACTAGAATGATTTTTGTTTGTACCAAACTTTATGAGGTGGTTCCATTTTGCTTTTTTAAAAAAGTATTAGCGGTGATTTGAATTTATGCTGCTCCTAGATTTAAGTCATTAAATTGTTAGCTCTTCATAAATGAAATATTATTCTTGGAAAAATCATCAGTATTTGTGATGATTCTGTAAGGTTGAATTTGAGAGTTTTTAGACCCCTTAAACAATTGATTAAACCTAGGTAATTAGCCAATTAGCCAAATTGTTACTTAGTCCAATTAAACAAGTCTAGGTTATCACAATATAAAAGATCAAATCATGCAAAGCAGCGGAAAATAAATAACACAAGATATGATCACCCAGGAAACCAAACCAGTAAAAACTTGGGGAGGATTTGACCTAGCTATCCTCAAGGTAAACTTGAATACACTATCTTGAAAGAATCGAAGTTCATACAATAAGACTTACAAGCCCCCACACTCGACTTCTTATTGCTACCAATCAGTAGAACTTACTGACACGACCACGTGCAAGCTCCGAATCCACAGACTCCTTCTTTCTTGGATTCACCGCCAGATACAAGCACACCCGCTTGTGTTTTCTTTAAGTTTCAATGGCAGCAACTGAATTGATCATCAAGGCGTAGATAAATCTTCTCCTTGAAAACCCTAAGTTTGTGTAAAGGAAAGCTCCTCTAGATCTCACAAGAGATTTACACAAACCACAAAATATGAGCAACACTAAAACGTGGCTAGGGTTTGCCTTTTATATTTAGGACAAATAAGAAACCCTAAAAACGTTTTAAAACAACTAGGGCTGAGTTGGATGAATCTGCAGAAAAGCATTCTGCTCGAGCTTCGATCGATCGAGCTTGTGTTTCGATCGATCGAGCCAAGCCGAAAGGCACAATACTTCCTACTTTAACTCGATTCCAACTTTACATAAAATCACAACTTTGAGCTAGACTTAAACGCTTCTAAACACATTGTTTTGATAATGGTTTGCCAACATTACATATTAGAGTTCTAAATACATAAAATCCTAAACTTTAGAACCTAACAGAATTTTATCAACCATCTTGTTGGCTTTATTCTGTGCCAAATTTTCTTATATTTTAGCAATTAGTTACCTTGTATTTAGGTGGAAATCATATAAAGGTAGTGTGTGTGAGAGTGTGAAGAAATGCTCAAAATTATGCAAAGAATCAGGGATTTGCGGGTAACTAGTGGCTTACAAGCCGCCAGAAGTTGCACACGTGCCAAGTATGTAGAAAAGCTGAATCGTCATGCTAGTTGTAACACTACAAGACAAAAAGTATAGTTTGTCCATTCAGTTACCTCGCGGCTAGAACTCGCGGCTCAGTTAAGTCGCAAGGCCAAGGCTCCAGCCATCTCTGTTTTGAAAAAAAAAAAAAAAAAAAAACTGACTCTTCACATTCCACTCTCACCCTAGTATATATACCCCTTATACCCACAAAATGTAGTGAGCTTCCAGAGAGAATATTGAGAGAGAAACCCTAGAGAAAAACAAGATTGACTCATCCTCAATCTTCACATAGTGACTCTTCAAATTTCTCTACTCTTACCCTCTCCATTGTTACATCCTTGAGAAGTTCATTACCAAAACTTTTTCTTACCATACCACATATGTGAGAAGGCCATTTGGTGTTTGGGAAGCAGTTAGGAAGGAACCAATTTCATATTGGTTGATACTATGGTCAGTAGCGGAATCCGGTAAGCTAAAGAAGAAATAAGTTCGGCGTAACCTCGTTGGAGTAGGAGCTTGAAGGGCTTAGGTACACTGGGTAGATTAGGCTTGGAGGGTCTTCTGTTGTTCATGTATCCCAACTACATTCTTTAGTGGATTATTTACCGCTTGAAGGACGGCGAAGATGTTTTACATCAAGGGCTTCGGTTTCCTTTTCGATAACACATCGTTGTGTTGTCCTTGTGTTTGCATCTCTTTTCCCTTAATCTTTGCCATTTAATTTCTGCTGTGGATGTGATTTTATTTGATTTAGATTGTTTATCAATTCTATATTAAGCTTATGTTCATATTCCGCACATTAATTGTTTAATATTAAGCTTGAATTGGTATTTTGTTTATTGGGGGTCTAAACGTTCATAGTGTTTTATACGCTATTTGAACATTTAGATTCTATAACAAGTTGAATTGTTTTTGTTGCTGCTTGTTTCTTGGAAGTTTGCAAATGCATGAAAGAAATGGAGATGCTAATGCACATTAAGGGCCCACTTTCTTCCTCCGTAGAGCTTAAAAAAGTTCTATACGTACATTAGTGCCCTTCCACTTCTGCACATCTGAAGTTTGTGGGCATTCTAGCTGATCTCATTATGAAAATCTAGACCAAAAATGAATGTGCAATTCCTACATGTGTGAACCTTGAAGCCTACAATTGAATGACTCAAATTGCAAGTTAGGGTATCAAGCCTGTATAAGACATGTCAGATACGAAAACATCAATTAAGTAATTGAGTATGTTTAGATTGGATTCGTAGATTAATGGGATCTGTTTATCCGACTTTTTTCTAATTTTCTTTTCAATATCACAAGGTAACTTGGGGCAACACAGTTTAAGTGCATTGCCTCCTACCCCACAAAGAAGGAAAAGAGAGCTTAAATCTAAGGCCAAAAATTATACATGTAGCATGTTTCTTGTAGATATAGGAAAGGATGGAAAATGTAGTTTATATAAATTGAGTATTATGTCCTTATTATATAATAGTGGGAAAATGAGAGGAGTAGGTGAGTGTAACAAAGTGAGGGTATTTGTACAAATTACATCATCAACATCTTTTCCTCCCAAATTAGGAGGATAAAAAAGTGTGGGCCTAGACGAATTTTTTTCCTCCCCATTTTCTGTCTCTCTTGTTTTCTCTCCTGAACCAAATGGTAGAAAATGCCATTTTTCACCCTATTTTCCTCTCCCTATTTTCCATTCTCTCTATTTTCACCCTAACCAAACATACACTTAATGCGACAATGAAACCATCAAATGTAAGAAAAAAGTAAGGGAACTACCAAATGTGAGAAAAGAACTGTCATGTGTGATGTTGGAATTACACAATGTGAAGATGGAGCAGTCAAATATGAGAAGAAAAAAAAGTAAGGGAACGACTAAATGTGAGAAAATAACTGTCACGTGCAATATTGGAATTGCACAATGTCAAGATGGAACCATTAAATATGAGGAAAAAAAAAGTAAAAGAACCACCAAATGTGAGAAAAAAAACTATCACATGTGATATTGAAACTGCATAATATGAGAATGAAACCGTCAAATGTGAAAAAAAAAAAAGGGAACCACCCAATGAGACAAAAGAACTGTCAGATGTGATGTTGGAACCGCACAATGTGAGGATGGAACTGTCAAATGTGAGAAAAAAAAAAGGAACCACCAAATGTGACAAAAGAACTGTCACATGTGATTTTGGAACAGCACAATGTGAGGATGAAACCGTCAACTGTAAGAAAAAAGTAAGAGAACCACCCAATGTGACAAAAGAACTGTCATATGTGATATTGGAACTGCACAATATGAGGATGGAACCGTCAAATGTGAGAAAAAAAAGTAAGGGAACCATAAAATGTGAGAAAAAAACTGTCACATGTGATGTTGGAACTGCACAATATGAGGATGAAACCGCTAAATATGAGAAAAAAAGTAAGGGAACCATCAAATATGAGAAAAGAACTGTCACATGTGATATTGGAACTACATAATATGAGGATGGAATCATTAAATGTGAGAAAAAAATAAGGGAACCACCAAATGTGAGAAAAGAATTGTCAAATGTGATATTGAAACTGCACAATATGAAGATGAAACCATCAAATGTGAGAAAAAAAATAAATGAACCACCAAATGTGACAAAAGATATGACACATGTGATATTGGAACTGCACAATGTGAGGATAGAACTATCAAATATAAGAAAAAAAAAAAAGTAAAGGAACCACCAAATGTGAGAAAAAAAGTAAGGGAACCGCCAAATGTCACAAAAGAATGTCAAGTGTGAGAAAAAAAAGTAAGGGAACCACCCAATGTGACAAAAGAATTGTTAGATGTAATGTTGGAACTGCACAATGTGAGGATAAAACTGTTAAATGTGGGAAAAAAAAAGAAAGAAAGAGAACTACCAAATGTGACAAAAGAACTGTCACATGTAATGTTAGAACTGCACAATGTAAGGATGGAATCCTCAAGTATGAGAAAAAAGTAAGAGAACCACCCAATATGGCAAAAAAATGTCATATGTGATGTTGAAACCGCACAATGTGAGGATGAAATTGTCAAATGTGAGAAAAAAAAATAAGGGAACCACCAAGTGTTAGAAGAAAATTGTCACATGTGTTGAAACTGCACAATGTGAGAATAGAACCGTCAAATGTGAGAAAAAAGTAAGAGAACCACCAAATGTGAGAAAATAATTGTCACGTGTGATATTGGAACTGCACAATGTGAGGATGGAACCGTCAAGTGTGAGAAAAAAGTAAGGGGACCACCCAATTGACAAAAGAACTGTCATATGTGATGTTGAAACCGCACAATGTGAGGATGAAACCGTCAAATGTGAGAAAAAAAAGTAAATGAACTACCAAATGTGAGAAAAGAACTGTCACATGTGATGTTGAAACTACACAATGTGAGGATGGGACCGTCAAACGTGAGAAAAAAGTAAGGGAATCACCAAATATGAGAAAAGAACTGTCACATGTGATGTTAGAACTGCACAATGTGAGAATGGAACTGTCAAATGTGAGAAAAAAGTAACCTGATGTAGTAGGTTACCTACTAGTAGGTACCGTGCCCCCCCTTTTTTTGGGGGGTACCGTAGAATTACTCTAATTTTATTATAATTTGAGACATTAATATTTGTAACATCTTTATCAATAGGAGGACCTGAGGGGTCTGTCATTATTATGTCTGTTACAAGTGAATCTGTCAGAGATTTAGAAAAATCTTTCAAGTTTACTATTTTTGCAATATTTTGTTCATTTATGTCTGTGGAGTTATCCTCTTTAATTATTTCTTTAATTTCTTGCTTTTCTTCTCTCATTAAGTCTTGCTTGGTTACTAGTCTTATGTCTATTCTATCTGGTTTCATTTTGTCTTTTCTTTTTTAACCTATTCTTTCTTTAGTTTTTCTTCTTTTCCACATTTTGTAACATGATGTCCATACTTTCTACACTTAATACATGCAATAGGTTTGTCTATAGAATCTTTCAATTTTAGTAAATAGTCTTTTTTTTCTTTTAGGTGATTAGGTAGATTGTCTATAAATTTCATTATTATGTCTTTTTGTTTCCTTTTTCTTTTATTGACTTTGAGTGGGTTGGTTGATTTTAATTCTTCCTTTTTCGTTACTTGGTCTATCTCTTTTTGCTTAATGTTAAATATTTCCATTAGTTCGTTTATTACATCTTTCTCAAATTCTAATTTACTGATTTGTTTAGCAATTTTATTATGTTTATCACATTTTTTTTAGTATGTCCATGTTGTTTACATTTATGACTCTGTTATTTTTCTCATTATCTAATGATTCAGTAATATTTAAAACTGTTATCTCTCTTTTTTTGTCTATATCTAAAGGTGAATTTAAAATTTTTATCTTTTTAGTTAATTCTGCTAAACTATCATTTTGGATATATATCATGGATCTTTCAATTGATTTTAGTCTTTCATCAATTTTTTCCTTTAAACTATCATTTTTCTTAGGACTATTATTCGTCCATCCTTTGTTGACTAGTTCTACTAGAGTACTCCTTTATCTTTCTCTTTCTATATCTCCTTTTATATCTAATTTCTTTCGTATAGCTTCTATCTTTACAATGGTATCATTTTGTCTTTCAGTTTTTTCTAACATCTCTTTTACTATGCCATTTCTTATCATTTCTTTTTCTTTGTCTTTATCAATTTTGTCCAAGTTCTTCTTTTGTATTTTTTCTATAGCACTAGGATTCTTTACTTTGTCTTCTACACATATTGTTCTTTCCATTATTAGGTCATCTTTCTTATTATTACTCTTTTGTCTTTCTATGTCATCTTCTTCTTGCATTATTTCTATAGGACTATTTTCTTTCTCTACTTCTATTATTATTATTGCTTTATATCAATTTTTTTTTTTATATTTTTATGTTTTGTTATTAGTATGATGTGTGATGTATTTTTTATGTTATTTTTTATTTTTTTATATGTTTATGTTATTAATATGATGCCTAGTATATTGTGTCATGTTCTTTTTTTACATTCGTTTTTATATTTTGTTATTAATATAATGCATGATGTATAATAATTTAAATGATAACATGTTGTTTACTTATGTTTTAATTTCATTTTTTAGTTTTTAGAAATAAAATGAATCTTGAAATCTGGTTGAAGCCCAGTTACTTATTCTGGCATAATGACACATTACGTATGTATTTTTTGACAGAACCCAGATTGTTTTTTTAATACAAGATAAAAATTCTACTCTAGCCTAATTTAAGTGTATATGTGTGTGAAGCTCCCTCCTCGAGACTTGAATCCCGGCCCTTGTCTCCCCACACCTCATAAGCACTTATATTTATGGAGTGACCATTGCACCTAGGGTTGTCCATGGGTCGAGCGGATCGGGTTTGGGGTCAAACTGTCACTTGACCCGCTCAAGTCGGGTGAACAGATTTCTTATCCGTTGTCGACCGAATGATCGGTCGAAACCGTTTATCTCGGTTCTTCGGTTTGGTGGGTTGGATTCATCGGGTGATCGGTTTGAAGGAAAAGAACAAAAAGAGAGGGAAAATCAAGCAAAGAAAAAAGCTTGAAATGGAGAAAGAGAGAGAAGTCAAACATAGAAAATAGCAAAAACCAAATATCTATGAGCTTGGAACAGAGATAAAGAGAGAAATGAGATTTTGAAATCATACTTGAGAGAGAGGAGACCCAACACATGGTAACAAATAGAAAGCGAAACTCGTCGGCAAACAAGAAGAGAAACTCATTGGCAATGGTGATGGATGGTAAGGAAGAGTCAAGCTACGGTTTTAATTTTAAAGAGAAATTCTGAGATGTGGATTGGGAATATGGGAGTCATTAATATTATTGTTTTCTTTTGGTTTATAAAGGTGAAATTGTATTGAGCCCAACAACTACTATAGGACAAAGCCTTTAATGCTCACGGGAATAGCTATTGCCTAACATTGATTCAAAAGTTCAAACTGACGTGGATAGCTAATCTGCCTACCAACATTGATTCAAACAATTTTTTTATAGTTAATTTTGTGGTGAATAACTACTGACATGACAACTTATAGTTAGTGTGGTGGACTGATCAGGGACGAGCAAGGAGAGTGGGTTGGAGGTTTTTCCAGGAGGCTTGGGTGCTTGGATAGCTTTATAGCAGAGTTGTGGTCTTATGCTCTGCAAAAACATGAACCTGAATGTTGTGAACGTTCAACTTGATGCAATGGATGTTGTGCAACTCCTCACCAGCCCAACTACTACCAATCTCTCTGTTTTGCCTCTTATTGATGACTACAAGCAGCTGATATCCCAAATAGCTCAAGTCTGGATCGTGCATTGTTTTCGTGAAGCAAACTCGTGTGCGGATTGTTTGGCTAGAATAGGTTCTGTTCAAGAGAGACCTTTTATTTTGTATCAAGATCCGCCTATGGATCTTTTGGAGCTGTTATGCTCGGACAGATCTGGCTTGTATGTTAACAAGACCGTTGTTGATCCTCCTTTTCCCTCTTAGTTTGGTTGTTTAATGAATTTTCCTTTCTACCAAAAAAAAAAAAAAAAAGACAACTTATAGTTAATTTGTGGTGAATCGCTACTGCCCACTGACATGACAAAACACAAAAGTCTATTCCACCATGGAGAAACTTACCTGCCTGAGTGAAAGTGAAATTAAATATGCACATGGTACAGTAGTTTCGGTCGGGTCGATTGCTACGGTTTTCAGACTTTTAAATCGTCACACAAACCGAAACTTCGAGTTTTGTAGTAATTATACCCACATCCAACTAACTTAGGTATTTGGAACCGACCATGGGGCTTTAGGTTAGGCAGATCTGATCAGTTTGGCCGGGTTATCCAACTAGTTGGACAGCACTAATCGCACCAAGGGTGCGCAGTAGTTAGAACTCAAAACCCAGATTTTGACTTTCTTTCCTTTTTTTTTTTCTTAATTTTAGTAAGTGTTGTACAATTTTCCCTTTTATTTTCTTTTTATAATTAATTTATTTTCTGCCATTGTTTGTTTTATTTTAATTTTATTTATAAAACCAAAAACACCAAAAATATTGAATCATTTGTAAATATTTGCCTTTCATTTTCCTTCCCTTTTAGTTAGTCTTTGCCTAATTCCAAGGTTCAGTCAAATAAGGTAAGTAAAATGAGCTCCAAGTTAAATCTCGGGATATGAGAGGCCAATACTTTAAATTCGTGATTGAGCTAAATTATGTTTTCTAGATATATATTTTTGCTAATAGCTTGGTAATTTTATCAAATATAAATGAAAAAACGCCAAACATTTTGTTTATTAAAAGATAGAAAAAGAAAAATATATTTAAAACCCTAGCAAAAAATTTTATTAGGTTTTGACAGTAAAGAAATTAAATGTTTTTTTTTTTTGAATTCTTTGATTCTTTCTTTAAATTTTTTTTTTTTTTCTTTAAAGACAAAATTTTTATTAAAAAAAACATTAAAAAGCCTATAAATAACCCATTCGACCTAACCTAATAACCCAACCCACTAAAGATAAATTGAGCATTGCCCATTAGCAGGGCCATAGGTTAAGATTTTCCCTTTTAGCCCGGCCCAGCCCCACCTATTGACTGGTCTATGGCTCAATTGACCCAACCCAATAGGCCTATGGGCCAAGTAAAAATAGGTCGGGCCAGCCCATCGACGACAATTATTAATCGCAAATCATTCCAGGCCTTCAAATAGTAACATCAACACTACTAAATTTGTCAAGGAATGGAACTATTTCATAGCAGCCATAAGCACTACCACCTTACCAAAAAAAAGAAACATAGTTTTCTAATTTAGTTGCTACGGATTTAGATGGAACATGTTGAATTGTATTTGTATGGCTCCAATAAGGAATAGTTTTTGCATACTCATAGATAAGCCCTCCTCATTTTTATTTTTCCACCAAGCCAGGAGTTCTATTGGCTTTGATTCGTGTATGTGATGATATTGCTTATTCAATGAGGATGTGGTAGGATGAATAATCAACTATGTAAGAGAGAGAGAGAGAGAGAGAGAGAGAGAGAGAGAGAGAGAGAGAGAGAGAGAGAGAGAGATGTTGGGTTTTGTGGAGCCTATTTTTGTTTGATCCGGTTCAACGACCTGACTTGACCCAAATAATATTGCGTGATTTTTAATGGGAGATTTATTGAGGCTTAATCCATGGAGCGGAGGCTTGGGACGATAGGCCCAAGTCAAAGCGCTTATGGTTAAGCCTCCTGGGGGTTTGGGGGCAACGCCCCAGGGAAAAATTTTTGGGCCTGGTTTGTATATAAAGAAACCAACTTTGGTGATTAGGGTTTTTAGAGGTGGTATTGCTGTGTTTTTTGAGTGTGAGAATATTTGTAGCCGCACTTTGTACTTTTCCCTGATAATAGTAAAATCTCTGCAATTCCGTGAACGTAGGCAAATTGCCGAACCACGTAAATACTGTCGTGTGAGTTTGATTGCTTTCTTTGGCGTATGTTTTCTTTATTTTTTTTTGCTTCTCATAGGTTAGGATTTCGGTTAAATTCCCTACAACTGGTATCAGAGCTTTGGGTTAGGTTTGAGTGGGAGCAATAGCAGAGGAAGTAGGAAAGGCGTCTGGAATAGAAAAGTTTAATGGCACAGACTTCGCATGTTGAAGGATGCAGATTGAAAATTATCTCTATGGGAGGAAATTGCATCTGCCTCTTTTGGGGACAAAAACTAAGACTATGAAAGCTGAGGAATAGGTGCTTCTTGACAGACAGGTTCTGGGAGTTATTAGGTTAACTCTATCTAGGTCTATTGCACACAATGTTGTAAAGGAGAAGACCACAGCAAATCTGATGAAGGTTTTGCCCGGTATGCATGAAAAGCCATCCGCAAACAACAAGGTGCATCTGATGAAGAAATTGTTCAATTTGAAGATTGCAGAGAATGCATCAGTAGCACAACATTTGAACGAATTTAACACTATCACAAATCAATTGTCGCCTATAGAAATTGATTTTGATGATGAGATTCGTGCTCTGATCATCTTGGTTTCTTTGCCAAACAGTTGGGTGGCAATGAGGATGGTAGTAAGCAATTCTATGGGAAAGGAAAAGTTGAAGTACAATGACATCTGAGATTTAATTCTGGCTGAGGAGATTCATAGAAGAGATGCAGGTGAAAGCTCAGGATCTTGTTCTACCCTAAACCTTGGGACAAGAGGCAGAGGTAATGATAGAAATTCAAACCGGGGTAGATCAAAATCTAGAAATTTTAATTGGAACAGAAGCAAATCTAGATCAGGCCAACAAGTACAATGCTGGACCTGTGGGAAAACAGGTCACTTTAGGAGGCACTGCAAAAGCCCTAAAAGAAAAATGAAGATGATTATGCTAATGCTATAACAGAAGAGGTACAGGATGCATTATTTTTGTAGTAGACAGTCCAGTTGATGATTGGGTTTTGGACTCAGGAACTTCGTTTCATACCACTCCACACCGAGAAATCATACAGAATTATGTTACAGGTGATTTTGGTAAGGTGTATTTGGTTGATAGTTCAACCTTGGATGTTATAGGTATAGGAGACGTTCAGATATTATTGCCCAATGGATCTGTTTGGTTACTGAGAAGGTTCGACATATTTCTGACCTGAGGAGGAATTTAATTTCTGTTGGACAACTTGATGATGAAGGACATGCAATACTATTTGTTGGTGGTACTTGAAAGGTTACAAAGGGAGCTAGGGTATTGGCTCGTGGAAAGAAGACTGGTACTCTGTATATGACCTCATGTCCAAGAGACACAATTGCAGTTACTGATGCAAGTACTGATACAAGCTTATGGCACCGCAAACTTGGTCACATGAGTGAGAAAGGGATAAAAATGCTGTTGTCAAAAGAAAAACTACCAGAATTGAAGTCCATTGATTTTGACAAGTGTGAAAGTTGCATCTTAGGAAAGTAGAAAAAGGTGAGCTTCTTGAAAACTGACAAGACACCGAAAGCTGAAAAATTGGAATTAGTACACATTGATTTGTGGGGGCCTTCTCCGATTGCATGATTTGGAGGTTCAAGGTACTACATCACTTTTATTGATGACTCAAGTAGAAAGGTATAAGTTTATTTTCTGAAAAATAAAACTGATGTATTTGAAACTTTTAAGAAGTGGAAGGCCATGGTTGAGACAGAAACAGGTTTGAAAGTAAAATATTTGAGGTCAGATAATGGAGGAGAGTATATAGATGGAGGGTTCAGTGAGTATTGTGTTGCACAGGGAATTAGGATTGAGAAGACCATTCCTGGGATACTACAGCAGAATGATGTAGCTGAGCGCATGAACAGAACTCTCAATGAGCATGCTAGGAGTATGAGGTTGCATGTTGGACTACCAAAAACTTTCTTGGCGGATGCTGTTAGCACTGCAGCTTACCTGATAAACCAAGGACCATCAGTTTCTATGAGTTCAGACTTCCTGAGGAGGTTTGGAGCGGTAAAGAGGTAAAGTTTTCACATTTAAAAGTTTTTTGTTGTGTTTCTTATGTTCATATTAATTTTGATGCTCGTAGTAAACTTGATGCAAAGTCTAAAATATGTTTTTTCATTGGCTATGGTAATGAGAAATTTGGCTATAGGTTTTGGGATAAACAAAACAGGAAAATCATCAGAAGTAGAAATGTTATATTTAATGAATAGGTTATGTACAAGGACAAGTCAACTGTAGTGTCAGATGTTACAGAGATAGATCAAAAAAAATCTGAATTTGTCAACTTAGATTAATTGACTGAAAGTACTGTCCAGAAAAGGAGAATGTAAATTCACAGGTAGATCTGAGTACACCTGTAGTTGAAGTTCGCAGATCTTCCAGGAACATTAGACCTCCACAGCGTTATTCACCTATTTTAAATTATCTCCTATTGACTGATGGTGGTGAGCTAGAGTGTTATGATGAAGCCTTGCAAGATGAGAATTCAAGCAAGTGGGAGTTAGCCATGAAGGATGAGATGAATTCCTTGTTGGGGAATTAGACATGGGAACTGACTGAATTGCCAGTAGGAAAGAAGGCTTTGCACAACAAGTGGGTATACAGAATAAAGAATAAGCATGATGGTAGCAAACGTTACAAGGCCAGATTAGTTGTTAAAAGATTCCAGCAGAAGGAAGGCATTGACTACATAGAAATATTTTCTCCAGTTACGAAGATGCCAACAATCAGACTGGTACTGGGAATAGTGGTTGCAGAAAACTTACATCTTGAGCAATTAAATGTGAAGACGGCATTCCTTCATGGTGACTTGGAGGAAGACCTTTACATGATTCAGCTAGAAGGGTTCATTGTTTAGGGATAAGAGAATCTAGTCTGCAAACTGAAAAAGAGCTTGTATGACAAGTTCCAAGACAGTGGTACAAGAAATTTGATAGTTTTATGCATAGAATTTGGTTCAAAAGATGTGAAACTGATCACTGTTGCTATGTTAAGTCTTTTGACAATTCTTACATCATATTATTGTTGTATATGGATGATATGCTTATTGCAGGGTCTAGCATTGAGGAGATTAATAATCTGAAGAAGCAATTGTCCAAACAGTTTGCAATGAAAGATTTGGGAGTTGCAAAACAAATCCTTGGTATGAGAATCATTAGAGACAAGGATGATGGAACATTGAAGCTTTCACAATCAGAATATGTGAAGAAAGTTCTCAATAGGTTCAACATGAATGAAGCTAAACCAGTGAGCACAACCTTGGGTAGTCATTTCTAACTAAGCAAAGAATAGTCACCGAAGACAGAAGAAGAAAGGGACCATATGAGCAAGGTACCCTATGCCTCAGCTATTGGTAGCTTGATGTATACTATGGTGTGTACAAGGCCAGACATTGCACATACAGTGGGAGTTGTGAGCAGATTCATGAGTAGGCCTGGAAAGCAGCATTGGAAGGCAATCAAGTAGATTCTGAGATATCTAAAAGGTTCATGAAATACATGTCTTTGGTTCACAGGTGCAAGATTGAAACTGCAAGGTTATGTAGATGTTGATTTTGCTGGTGATATTGATAGTAGAAAGAGTACTACTGGGTTTGTTTTTACTCTGGGTGGTACAGCTATATCATGGGCTTCAAATTTACAGAAGATTGTTTCTTTGTCTACTACAAAAGTTGAGTATGTCGTAGCAATTGAAGCTGGAAAGGAGATGATTTGGCAACATGGAATTTTGGATGAATTAGGTAAGAAGCAGAAGATGAGCATTCTACATATTGATAGTCAGAGTGCAATTTGTCTTGCCAAGAGTTTGGCTTTTCATTCAAAGTTGAAGCATATATAGACAAAATACCACTTTATATGTTACCTTGTTGAAGACAAGTTGGTAATATTTGAGAAGATTTATGGATCTAAGAACTCAGCAAACATGTTGACTAAAGGTGTCACTATTGAGAAGCTGAAACTGTGTGCAATTTCAGTTGGCCTTCTAGCTTGAGGATAGGAGGATGAGTTGCAGGGATGAAGGGATTGTGTGTTTGGAGGATTGAGGCTGATGTTGGTGATTGAACTAGTCTCCAAGTGGGAGATTTGTTGGGCTTTATGGAGCCTAATTTTGTTTGATCCGGTTCGACAACTTGACTTGACCCGAATAATATTGTGTGGTTTTTAATGGGAGATTTACTGAGGCTTAATCCATAGAGCAGAGGCTTTGGCCGATAGGCCCAAGTTCGAGCACTCATGGACAAGCCTCTTGGGGGTCTAGGGCCAACGCCCTTGGGAAAAAGTTTTGGGCCCGTTTTGTATATATAGAAACCGACTTTAGTGATTAGGGTTTTTTAGAGGTGGTGTTGCTATGTTTTTTTAGTGTGAGAATATCTGTAGCCGCACTTTGTACTTTTCCCTGATAATAGTAAATCCCTGCAATTCCGTGGACGTAGGCAAATTGCCGAACCATGTCAATATTGTCTTGTGCGTTTGATTGCTTTCTTTGGCATGTGTTTTCTCTATTTTTTTTTTTGCTTCTTACAGGTTGGGATTTCGGTTAAATTCCCTACAAGAGAGAGAGAGAGAGAAAGAGAGAGAAATAGTTATATAGACAAGCATCTGAAGCCAGCCAAGCAAGGGAACAAACTAGACATGTGAAAGAGGCTATATAGGAATAAAAGATGAGAAACTTTATTCTCTTACTTACTGAAATTATGGATTCTGACCTACAAAAGTTATCCCTATTGCCTAAAAGTTAAGACAACAAGAATTTTCCAGACAAAGAAGCCATGTGATCGAAGTACTTCCTTGTCGACTTGGGTGCTATACAATATTTCCGGGGCACATTGAGCAAATCCATGCAACTAGGTTATCAACCCCTACTAATTATCTAATGCATCTGATATATGTAGTCTCTCTATCATAGAATGTGAGTCGCGCACAATTGTGGGGTCCTCATTCTGTGAGAGGGAGAATGTTTTATATGCCAGCTACAAAAGATACCTTCTCGTCAACAACACTCCACCTTAACATGCTTGATAAGTACCCCCCATTCACAAACATTACTTACCATGCATAAAGAATTCCAAATGCAGTTTGATTTCAGACATGAATACATTTGACACAGAATATCTTGGCTTCTAGATTGCAAAATTTGAACTAAAGTTATGCCATATATCGATGGCTTTTAGCTCCCACTACGCTATCCTACAAAGCAATTAGGAAAAGTTGAGGAAAAATGATGCCTTGGGAACTAGAAGCCTCAAAATTCATAGAATTTTTAGCAAAAAGAGAATGAGGCCAGAAGCCAAAATCACTGGCTTTTGCAAACTCCCAACTGTCCTTTCTGTGCCACCATAATATGGCTCGATCATTACCAGAAATTTACAACTTCCAACTGATGGATCATTTTTGGTGACCATTGAAACATTAGGAAACTTGCAGGCACCATTAAACTAATTATTTCTCTGATAGTAACTGTTAAATGCATAAGAGACATTACCCCGACTATCCAAATTTCCACAAGATGTCCCATAACCAAGGGTAGTGCAATCAGTGAGTCCACAGGCATAGCTCACACTTGGTGACACTTGTGGGTCATCAAGTTTAGCTGATGGCTTCATCACACACCACTTTTGGTCCAGATACTTCATACCCCGTGCCACAACCAGGGTTCCTGAATTTGTTGCACCAAGATTAAGCTGGTATTTTGCTGACCCATCATAATTAAAGATCCCCCAGTGGCATTCAAAATTTCCTGGTTGAACTCTCTTAGCATCCTCATCAATCAAACTAAATAAATACGCATCAACTGCCCCAGGTCTCATAGGGGTTCCTTTCCCACCCAATATATGGGTCATAAAACCTTGGTTGAACTGCTGCGCATCATGTATATTAGCATTCCGATGCCCATCAGTTGGCCAGCCAATCTCTCCAACTATGATTGGCAAATTTCCAAAACCATTCTTTTGTAGTGCCCACACAAGAGTGTCGTAGTTTGCATGAAACATATTGTAATATGATGTCCCACCATCAGTTACAGGAGTTACCTTTTCATCAAAAAAGGCATACTCAACAGCAGGGATGGACCCAAGATTTCAAACTGGGGGGCCGGAGTTAAGCGAATTTTTTTTTCAAATTCACATCCATGTAGTATTAAAAAACTATCAATCAAGACAAATACACAAAAATCATTGCTTCTTAATATATTAAGATACAATCAACTACCAACAAAAACAAAAGACACAAAATACTATGACTAGTATTTTGTTAGTATTTTCATCTACTATTTTCTTTTTAATATAAGTTAAGTATACAAAGAAAGTGATTCAATAAAGAATTAAAATTGTATAACTATACTATTTTATTAAATGAATTAAGTTACCTAAATGCATATAACCAAAATTTTTTTAATAAAAAAAATCACTTTAAAAAACATTTTAGGTTCAATTGGCCATGAGTTAACCTACCTCGACCTGAAAATTAAGCAGGCCAAGTACGGGTTGACCCTTTTTTACTCAAGGTCCCAAAATCCAAGTAAGGTTTTGAGGTGGTTTATATAGTTCTTTGCTTTTCTAGCCATTGGAGGTCTTCAATGGAGGCCTTAACGGCTTTGATAATGCCTTTGGTGGTTTAAGGATGTGCTTTAAATATCCATCCAATAGTCATGCTTACGCGTCCGTCCATTAGTAATGGTTCACGCATTAAATGCGCGTTTATGTCGCATTGGTCATCTAAAGGCTTCCTTGGATGATGGGAATTTATTGGTTCATCAATTAAGTAGTTACATAGCTGAATTTTAAGAAATGAACCTAAATAATAATACCTAAGTATGTACCTAAGGTTTTCCTATAATGATATATGCAAGGTATCTCAGTGAGCAAAGATGTGATAATTGAGGTGGGAGGCCATGCATTGAAGGCAAACATCACCACTCTTGGTCCACTAGTCCTACCTGTTTTTTAGCAACTTCATTTCTTTACCAATATGCTCTTTAAAAAGGAGAAAGCCAAGCCTTACATCCCTGACTACAAGCTTGCTTTCAACCATGCTTGCATATTGGGAGCAAGTAAGAAAGTGCTGGACGAGATACAAAAGAACTCGGAGCTCACTGAGGATTACATGGAGGCATCAAGGAAAACTTTGGAGCGATTTGGGAACACTTTTTGTAGTAGTATTTGGTATGAATTGGCGTACTTGGAAGCAAACTCAAAGGTCAAGAATGGTGATAGAATTTTGCAAGTTGCTTTCGGGTCAGGGTTCAAGTGTAATAGTGTTGTTTGGAAGGCTCTTAGGAATGTGGGGAAGCCTAAGCTGAGTCCTTGGATTGAGATTAATTATATCTGGAGGATGATTCAAAGAAAAGAAGGATAAGATGATATATAATTGTAGTTGTTTGGAGGGGATTCTAGCCTTTTACCCCTATTGGGTAAAATATTTGGCAATATGCCCTTGTTTCCAAACTATATAGGATCGTGCCCCTGTTTTGAAACTCAATTTTAATAAAATCGAGTTTCAATGAAAAACTCGATTGTATGGAAATCGAGTTATGCCAAATGAAACTAAAAAAAAAAAAAAAAATTGCCAGATATAGTGGGTAATTTTTTATTGCTAACTTGATATTAAATCATTGTTTTTATTGGCTTAATTTTGTGTGTATTTATTATCTCATATTTATGTATTTTTCTGGGGCATTATTATATTTGGGTAAAATGTACTTGAGCCTGTTAAACCTCGGCCAAAGTTGCATTCTGCAACCTGCTTGTGAAGTGCATAAGAGCATCCACAACAAATGTTCTAAAAAAAATGTCATTTTGACACACCAAAAGCTTACTTTATTATTTTACCATGTCATTTTACAACATCTAATTTATCAGATGTTTTATCATTCAATTCTATACATTAAAATAATATATTAACTCCTCCCACCATCATCATCATCAAGCACAACAACAATAAAGTCAAAAAAGATGAGAGAGAAATGAATAAAAAACTTTTTTTTAGCACTCTTGTCCGTACCGTTCCAAAATGGAACAGTACTGTTCACATGTAGCAAAAATTATGAGATTTGAAACATCTCATAAAAAGAGTTTTTGTGTTTGATGTGCCAAATGTGTCAAATATTTAACGTTTGGCACATTGGGTACATCTGCTGTGGATGCCCTAACATACTAAATTTGGGATCTTTGTTGTATGCAAGTCGTGACTAGCATGCAGACGTCATTTCCTACGTACACTGTCATGATCGACTTTTCAGCTTTATCAAATATGACAAATAACACACATTGTGCATGCTCGACGTGAAAAATAAGTCAAAGCTAAGTATATACACCTAGAGAGAGTCCATTTTATTCATCTTAACCATTCCGTTTTGTTGAGAGAGAGAGCCTTCGACTAGAACCTAAATTCCTTCATATTCTCACTTCTCCATTTCTCTTCCAAATGATATATTCTTGAGAGAAATTTGTAACTGTCATTTCCATTACCAAACACATAATGTTGTGAGGCTATTGAAGGCATGGAAACCATTGGAGCCCAAGTTCAAATCCGAATAATATTGGTGGCTTTCCATTGGCAGCTCAATAGTGGTGATTTTGGAAAGCTAGTTGAAGAAATGGCTCAATGTGTCAGGCTATACAGAGCTTAATTTGTGTTTAATTCGGATTATGATCCAACCTAATATAGAAGTGTTACTATTTATTAATGGGAGATTTTTGAGACACTACAACAAACTTTAGTTATTTCAATCCTCTTTTATCGAGAGTTTACTAAAATCTGTCGATACAATCTATACATACAAATGCCTTTGGTTATATTATTAAACTTTATCTCAAAGGTTATTAGGTCCTCAAAATAAGTAAAAACATCCTTGAAATAAATGTGAAAAAAAAAAAAAAAAAAAAAAAGAAAAAAAAAAAACAACAACAACAACAAAAAAAACGGGTACAAAACTTCACATTTTTCAGCCCACAACCCTTTGATAAAATATGACAAAATTTTCAGCCTTGAAAAAAGCACACAAAAAAAATTTAAAATGATATCCACAGCCCCTGATAAAATATTTGTTCACTCTCTCCCAGAAACTGAGAAAGCATAGAGCTGAAAGAGCTCGACGATCATGGAAATCTCAGCTCGACGATCATGGAAATCGCACAGCTCCGATTAGGTTCGGATTGATCTCGGCAATTTGTGACTCTTCGTCTCTCTTGGCGTTGTGTTCTCAGTTCCAATTAGGTACGAATTGACCATGGAAGTCACAAACCCTAATTTTGTCTTTGATTTTTTTGTTTTTTTTGTTTTTTTTGTTTACCCACACTTTTTCATCGATTTCCCCATAATTTTCGTTTCACATTTCTCAGAAAACTGAGAAATGGAAGTCACTCTTTCTCTCATTCTCTCAGCAATGGTGTTCAAGGTTTCTCGCGTCGAGACCAAGCCAATCGATGGCCAAAAGCCTGGTACCTCTGGTCTCCTCAAGAAGGTTCAATTTCCCTTTCTTTCTATTCAATTCAATTCGATTTGATTCGATTCTTTCATTGTTGCGCTTTAATGTTCGTTGCTTTTTATTTGATCTAATGCGTTTCACCGAATCAATCACTTTATCGAAATTAAACCATGCAAATATGATCTCTATTTGATCGAATTGATCAATTTTGATGCAGAATCAGATTATTCAAAAACTTGTTTTTTTCATTCAGATTCTCATCGAATCAAATCTTAGTATAACTGCACTACTTGTCTGGATCAGTGAGGCTTGTGAAAATCAATTTGAATTCACTGCCTTTTTGTATTCTGACTGTGTTGATGAATAAATATTGATTTCTCTATTTCGCTTTGGATTCAAGAACTATTAGTTTATCAATTGCTGAGTTACTACGCAATTGTTGATATATGTGTTAATTTATATTGTTTGTTGTTTTATTGTGTGGAAAATGCTTGGGCAATCTTTTTGTCTTTGTTTGTAGCATTGGCCTCTTTGTAATGGCTGGGTGGTGAGAATCTTTATGACACTATCCATTTAGGATGTTCCACATGCACAAAAGTTTAAGTTTCATGAAGTCACTCAATTTATTTATAAGGTTAAAAAGATTATAATCATAGAGGTTATAATTAACTTATAAAGGAAATGATAACTCCATTTAATAAATGTAGTTCTAGGTTGTCAATGAGAAGATAATACAGCAACCAAATGGGGCAATGTGGGACCGAATGATGGGTCTTCACTCCCATCCTGCATTGACAAAGAGATTACTCTGTTCTTGTGGGGTCAAGTTATTTAGGTTGGTTAAAGGAGTTAAGCAATTAAACTAACTTGTTTCAACAAATTCAAAGGATAATAGTTAATTCAATGATTCTTGAACCTTCGAAGCTAACTTGTTTTGATAACAGTTGGTTAACTACTTTAAGCAATTAAAGGAGTTAAGCGGAGAAACTAACTTGTTTTGTCCTTGAAGCTATTAACCTAATTTGTTTTTAATGTGTGTGTGTGTGTGTGAAATTCCGTTGCAAATTGATAAACTTGGTTGTTTATAGCAGATGCAGAATGTTTTAGAAAGGATATGGATTGACATAGACATTACCCTGATTGTGTGCATGCGTATGTGTGTGAAATTTCATTGGAAATTGTTGCATTTTGATGTTTATGACTGATGAAGAATGTTTTGGAAAGTCTGGGTTGACAAAGAGATCACTCTGTCCTTAGGGTCATGTTAGTTAGATTGCTTAAAAGAGTTTAGCAATTAAACTAACCTGTTTCAACAAATTGGAAGAATAATATTTCATTTTATGTTTCTCTAACCTTCAAAGCTAATATGTTTTGATAAGGGTTGGTTGATTTCTTTATTGCGTAAAGGAGTTAAGTTGCTTTGTATGTTTCTCTATACATTGTAATCTACTAAGCATATTTTTCATTTATCTTTGGTCAGTTACTTTTGCAACTCTGGGGGAGAAGACCACAGTGATGTCACCTGAAGTATTTATCAGTGTGGGGTTCTGTGTTGCAGGTGAGCTTGTGATTTGTGTTCCTGATCTCTGCTTCTCAATGTTCTGTTTTGGCTTTCTATGGACATAATAAGATGAAATTCAAAGCATGAATCACATTTAATGGCTTGAATAACTAATGATGTTGTTAGCTTAGTATTTACTTTTTCTCTGATTCCTCTAACCTGCAATTTCAACCTGATTTATGGTAGAAGTTGAAATATTGGTTGAAAGAGAATAAAATCACATTGATTGCACACTGAAAATATTCTTTGCAATCCATTACAGCATCCTTGATTATAGCTGCTTGTGATATGCATTCATTATCTTAGGTATGGCATGAATTCATATCTGTGTCTCTTACTCTATCAATTGCTTCAAATCAGGTTAGTGCAAAATGCTGGGGAATTTGTTGTCACTTTCCCAATAGCCTATCATACAGGGCTCAGTCATGTTGAGAAACCTTTCAGTTTTAATATGGTAGTTTGAGGTTGGAATTGTAATGGTGACTCTTGTTGCTGTCATTAAATGAGAATACCTATTTCATCCCTTTGATTTTGGAAATTTAGGGTTTAATTGTGGGGAGGCAACTAATATTGCAACTCCTGAATGATTGTCAAGTTTTAATATTGTAATACGCACTCTTTTTTTATGCATATTAGTTTAATAATTAATTTGCTTCAGATCTGGCTTTTAAATTTTTAATTATCAGATGTTTGAATATTGAGTGATGACGAAACACAATGTCTCAAGTAGCTCCGGTAACTGTGATTGTTTATTATTAACATTGACCAATTTGCTAATAATAAACCCCAAAAAGTCACCTTTTTTTATTATTATTTATAAAGAGCTAGTTCTATCTGGCTGTACAAAACTGTGAATAACTTTGAATCTCTTTTCTTCTTCATCTTCATTTTTAGTATTACAGGTAATCAGACTCTCTCTCCCTCTCTGTTTCTCTTTTCATATTTTAGCTTTGTAATTTCAATTATTCTTCTTCTTCTTTTTCTTCTTATTATTATTATAGTCTTCTTGGTTTGACTACAATGATTGCAATCAAAACTAGATATATGAAATCTATTGGGCCTTTTGTTTCTTTTTGAAATTATGGGTATCTTGAATTTGATATTGTGTAAAGATGCGTAGATATATTTGCTGGGAAATTAACAAACTTTTGGTATTCTGTTTCACTTTGGACAGGGACCACCATTGAAAACCAAGAATTCTAATATATGCATGTTGTATATTGCATTAGTCTATCAACAAATGCTCTCTTTGATTGCAAAACATAGAACTTTCAAGTGCTACTATCTATTTTTAATGGGTATGCACTTATATGGTTGGAAAACTATGCTTGTTTAAGAATCCTAACATTGAGTAGTTGAATATGAAACAAGTTACTTGTTATGCACTCTGTTTAGAAATTTAGAGGATGGTTTGGAATAGGAATGGGTGTCTCTGGTATAGGATGCCATGATTACTATGCTTGTTTTAAGATCTATGTTGTGGCCCTTTATTAGTTTATATAGGTGTAAGCTTATTTATTGGATGATTTGGTATCTCACTAGTTTTGGTTTTGCTAAAGTCTATTCCTGCTTTTAGGTTATTCTTCATGTGTTTCTTCTGGTGTTCCTTACATTTTTCAATTTCATAATCTATATCATTCTCTCTTTTTTCAGAAACTTGAAGACACCCATAATGGCTAAAATATTCAATTGTAGTAGCTGATAACTTCTTGTTTTGGAGATGATGATGAAGAATAAAATGTATCAAAACTTTTAACTCTTGGACAGATTTGGTCTTTGTATAGTGTGGTGGTTGATATCTTTTCTCTTAAACAATAATTGACATATCACTTTTAAGACCATTGATATCATTTTTGCTATACGTCAATATCATAGCATATCATCTCAACAATTGCGAATTTTTTTGTGTGTGTGCGTGTGTGTGTGTGTATATATATATATATATATTGTGCATGATTATGGTTTTTAAAAAATAAAAAATAAATAAAATATTATTTTGAGGGTCAAGAGACCCCTTAAATAACCTTATTTATCAAGAGTTGTTAATGTAAATATTTTAAACCCTGGTAAAAGGTTATTTAAAGGTCTCTTGACCCTTAAAATAATATTAGAGTACTTGGTTTGAGGGCCACAAAAGCTTTCAAAATTTCTTTTTCGACAGTATAAGTTTCGAAAGTTATTAGGGGTCAATTGGACTCTTAAAATAATTTTTCTTAAGGTTTTTTAATACTTTTTTCAATGGTTTTGACCTTTGAAAAAAGTCAGATTTGTTGTAGTGAGGCTCAGGCTGTATTTGTTTTGGCTAAAAATGATTCCAGGAAATCACTTTACATGAAACCGTGTGTTTGGTTGCGCATGGAAAATAGAATTTTCTGGAAAATTATTTACTTTGACTGTAAAATAGCTCCTTTAACTTGGAAAATATTTTCAGCTTCTGTTTTACCTTCAAATCATTTTCGGAGACGCGTAAAGAGAGAGAGAGAGAAAGAGAGAGGCCTCACAGACGCACAAATAGAGAGTTTGAGTTCGCACCATTGAGTTCGAGATTGCACCGGTCAGATCGTCATCCTTGTCCCTTCCACGCGATGGTGAGATCGCGCCACAAATCCACAAACCGATCAACCCACCTCGTCCACTGGCGAGATCGCGCCACGAACCGATCGTCGTCCTTGTCCCTTCCATGCGACGGTGAGATCGCGCCACGAACCCACGAACTGATCAACCCACCTCCTCCACCGGCAAGATCACGAACCCACGAATCGATCGACCCATCCCTCATCCTCACCAACGAACCCATGAATCGATTGACCCATCCCTCATCCTCACCAACGAACCCACGAATCGATCGACCCATCCCTCATCCTCACCAACAAACCCACGAACCAATCGCGCCACAATTGGTCCTATGATTTTGATTTTTTTTGTTTTGATTTTTGTTTCTTGTTTATATATTTTGATTCTCTATGATAATATTTGTTTGAATCCTAAGAAAATGTGAGAAATATGATAAAAATGGATTTTTCTAGAGCATTTTCAGCAACACAACCAAACACTAGAAAATATTTTCCAAAGTATTTTTTGGAATACAACCAAACACTTGAAGATATTTTCCTTTCCCGAAAATATTTTCACCTGAAAATATTTTACACTCGAAAAATATTTTACATCCAACCAAACACAACCTTAGTCCATGAAGTGAAGGCTTGGGAGATTTTTTAATTGTACTACCTCATTTTGTATAATTTCCTTGAACATAGTGAAGCACTACAACTCCATAGATGTAAGCAAATTGTTAAACTATGTTATTTTTTGTGTCGTGTGATTGCCTTTGCGTGTGTGCTATTTTTATTTTATTTTTCGCATCTCACATATCTAGGAATTAATGAATATTTCCAACACGATGAAGCTGATTGCTAGTTAGAGCTTGGAGGGCTCAAGTACTTGGGGGGACATGGGCTTAGACATATTCATCATTGTACTTCAACTATTCATACTATTGGAGTTTTTCAATAATGGCGTTAATGGAGAGGCTTTTCTCCCCAAGTGCTTGTGCTTTCCTTTTCCCAACATGGGTGCTTTAAATTAAAATAAAAAATGTAAGTTACATGTATATTTTTTCATCTCTTAGAGCATTTACATATGAGAATGTAAAAAAAGATCTATTTTATATTTTTGAATACTACTTTATTTATTTTACCAACCCATTAAACAATGAGAAATGCTATGTCTACAACATTTCTACAACATTTTTACAACAAATCCTAAGTGGCAAGTTGTTACTGGTTGTTTTTTTTTTGGCAAAAAAGTAATCTTAGTGTTAGTTTTAAATTTGAACCAATAACAGCTAACCACCCATGATTTGTTGTAAAAATGTTGTAGACGTAGCATCTCTCTTAAACAATATACACAACATTCCAGTTCTTATTTTGCACATCCCAACCAATATTATTCATTTATTTATTCTTTCCCTCTCTTCCTCTCTATTTATTTTTTTCCTCTCTCTCTCTCTCTCTTCTCTCTCTCTCTCTCTCTCTCTCTCTCTCTCTCTCTCTCTCTCTGTGCTATTACCTACCAGCAACCAGTCTTCCTCTCCTTTTCGTCTCTTTCTGCTACCCAGCAACCAAATCCATCAATACCAAAATCAACAAGCAATCCAAATCCAAAATAAACATAGAAACACCCAACCAATACCACCCTTGAAACACTGAACGGCCACCACCATTGGAACAGGGAACTAAAAACCAAAAACCCAACCACACCACCAAAACCCAGATCGTAAAACACAACCACCAATGCAACTACCACCAAAACTCTGCCTGCCACCTCCACTGAAACCCAAATCGCAACCCACCGACCCAAAATCTCAACCAACTACCACTTAAATCGCGAGACCCACCGCCCATTCATAGCACCACCAATCCACAGCCAAAAAATCGTGAGAAAGAGGGTCGAAGAAAGAATAGAGAAGAGAGGAGAGTCAAAGAGTGAAAGATGAAAAGAGAAGAGTCAAAGACGAAGAGTGAGAGAAGAAGAAAAGAAAAAGAAAGAAGAGAGAGAGGAGAGAAAAGAAAAAAGTCAGATAGTCGTCGAGAGAAGAAATAGGAAATAAAATAATATTTTTTTAATTTTACATACCTACTACATAGGTTCTATATACCAGGAATGGCAACAGGTTAGGCTTGGGGTTTCTTTAAACCCGAACCTGACTTGCCTCCCACGTTTACAAATGTAGACACCATCGGTTGTTTAGGCAATATGGACATCTCTGTAGCAATTCACACATTGATCTATCTAGTTTGGGTGAGCCCTTTGACATTTTAACGATTCCTAATTCTGTAAGGTTGCTTCTTCACCTATTCGACTCTCCCTATATAAACGGTCGAGGACTACTGCTATGCACTCAACCAGTTTTGCTAGTCGGTCGAATCTGGTTATTTTATTTGATCCACGAAGTTCTTCCATTTCATGGGCTAGTTAGTTTAGTTTACTAGGTCTGGGTAGGAAAACCTTTCATGTTCAAATGCAGCCCTAATAACCCCGTAAAACCCGAACCTGCCCCATTTACTAAATTTGTTTTTTTTACCCCCAAACCCATCCCATCAAGCCCCCAGGGGCCTTGCCCCACCATGCCCCTAAATTTTTTTTTTTCAATTTTTTTTTTCAAGCCTGAACTAGAGGGCCAAATCTTTGAAAAAAAAAATCAATTTTTTGTTTTCTTGATTTTCAACTACAAACACAACTATCCAAATTCACAAATCACAATACAAAAATCCTAATTATTTTTTTGTAATGAGAGAGAACGAAACCCAAAAAAGAAGAAGATAAAAGGATAAAAAGAAGTGCAGATCACAATCACAGATCAAAACCCACTCATGTGCCCACAGTCACATATCAAAACTCATATACCCATAGATCAAAACCCACACCATCACAACTATAGATCGAAAACTCACATCCACAATCAGATTTCTAGAGAGAGATGGCGACGGCTAGGGTTTGGATTTGTGAGAGAGAGAGAGTTTGCTATGAAAAAGTGAGAGAGCGTTACAAAATATGGAGTCTGAGAAAGTGAGCAACGCAGTAAGGGAGGCAGGGAGGATGGACCAGTGAGGTGGAGGAGGGACCGGCACAGTGAGGTGGGGGAGGCAAGGAGGAGGGCAATGACAGTAAGTGAGAGTGAGAGTGAGGGAGAGGGAGGGTGGCTAAGAGTTGAGAGTGAGGGATGAGAATGATGGATTAGGGTTAGAGAAATGAGAAAGTTAGTATTTATAGTTAGAGTTTTTAAATTTTTTTATATAATATATGTATACAGGTTGGGTTTGGGGAGGGTATGCATATTACCCTCACCCGACTCGAACCCACTAGGGGTTGGGTTTTTAAAACCCAAACCCGCCCTATTTGCTTCACGGGTCGGGTAAAAACCAACCTATTAGGGTTGGGTTGGGTACCCATGGGTTGGGCAATTTTTGCCATCCCTACTATATACTCATACTTACTATAACAAGGTTGTAAAAAAATTCAGGTTTACACACCAAGGAAAAGAAGGATTTTAACATGTTTGGGCTGTAAAATAGCAATTTGGGGGGTTGTACTAATACTCTTAAGAGCATTAGCATCGAAGTGTTCAAAACACCCAAATTTCTATTTTAGCATCTAAAACAACAAAAAGAAAGCAACAATCGAGTAGGTATTGCTAAAAATTTTAGCACATAGCTAAATTAACTTCTTAAATATAGAAGTTACTGTAGCTGTGATGGTAAAAACAAAAATGATAATTTTATTGTCTCTCTCTTCTAAAAAAATATATATATATATCTCTCACTTCTAATTCTCTCTCTCTCTCTCTCTCTCTCCCTTGCGCGCACGCGCGCGATTTTGGCTGGCAGTTTGGGTGGCTATGGATTGGCAGTTGGGGCTATCGATTGGTGGGTGGATATGGATCAGGTGGGTGGTAGATGGGTTTGTGGTGGGTGGTGGACGGGTTTGTTGTTCTAGGTTTGTGGTGAATTTTAATAAGTTTGTGATTTTGGTGGTGGTTGTTGATTGTGGTGGGGTGGTGGCGATTGTGGTTGTTATAGTTGGTAGTGTATGTAGTTAATGTGGGTTTGTTGGGTAGTGGTAGATATGGGTTTGGTGGTTGCTGGCGATGGTGGTGTTGCAACTGTGGGTTTGAGGTTGCTGAGTTGCTTCAAAAAGATATATACATATACATACATACATACATACATATATATATATATATATATAGAGAGAGAGAGAGAGAGAGAGAGAGAGAGAGAGAGAGAGAGAGAGAGAGAGAGAGAGAGAGAGAGAGAGAGAGAGAGAGAGCAAGACTTAGGTATAGTACTTAGGTGCTATTCTTTAGGATTCCCTTTTAAGATTCTGTCATGTGGATTTTTTCTTATAGGATGGAAGAGTATTTTTTAGTTAAGTAGTCATATGGCTGAATCTTACGAAGGGAATCTAAGGAACATCACCTAAAGTACTGTACCTAAGTTTTGTACACACACACACACACACACACACACACATAAAGTTTATAATAAATAAAAGATTAGTGTTTGGCTGGATGTGATAAATAAGAAATGGGATATTGGGTGAGTTGTAAAATTGTATGTTAAAATAGGTAAATTGATATGTCACAAATCATAAGAAGTACTAATTCAATACTCATTTATTCTTTTGTTGAAATTCCATCTCGTTGTCATACTAATTTGTAATCTTTTTTTTTTTTTTTTTTAGTATAATTTGTAATAACTTTAGCATTTTCTTCCAAAAATAAATTATGAATTAATAGAAATTCAACTCAATCACCATTAAGTGAATGAAAAATGTTAAAACTACTACAAATTTTACAACAAAAAGCTTACACACTGATATGACAAAAATATTGCAGGGAAGTGGTTTTTGAGCCCAAGTGATATTGGACCTCGAATGAAAATAGGCCTAATATTGACTGGCCCATTCTGATGGTTGACCACTTTGAAAGAGTAAAACCTTGGACCACATACTAGGTCTGGACATTGTACTCCTTGGGAATGTTACAGATCGGGATCTGAGGATGAGACACTTACTAAGCTACCGAGGATGATGCACTTGCCAAGCTACTGAGGAGGAACTATGGGAAATGCATAATTTTTCGATGAAGCCTATTGAAAATTCTTGATAAAGTAACAGTCACCTCCGCATTAATAAGACTCAGTTGCTTGGCGCAGTCACATTTATTGATGAATGACTGGCCTGAACAGTGTAGGAAGCCCCAAAAGTCTCCATTTATCATGAAAGTAAGGAAGCCAGAGCTTGATGGGATAAGAAGCCCTTCAGCTGTGTAGGGACAACACATTCGAAAGATGAAAATAGTGCAAATGTAAGGGAGAATAAGGGCAAAGAGGAGAACACACAAAAAGTGAGACAAAAACTTAGAAAAAGAAAGAGAGAGAGAATTGTGAAGAGAAAATAGAGCTTTAGAACATATTCAAAAGCATGTTCTTGAGAAGAAAGTAACCAAGTGTATTGTATTGCTTCTAATTGCATGAATAATATAGCTTCAGCTTCTAATTGCATGAATAATATAGCTTCATCTTCCTAGTTTTCACATAGAATTTTGTTCTTATTCAAATCACCACAGTAGATTATTAGTAACCCCATACTACAAATTAATTGTGTCTTTAAGAGGGTAGTTAATCATTTTCACCGGCACAAATATGATTGGTGCCACTTGAACAATATAATAGAATGTTTGAATAACTTAAAAAAAAAAAAAAAAATTGGTGATAAGTTAGTTTGTAAAACCTATATAGTAAAATTTGTAGTATTATTAGCTTACTTTGAGTGAATTAATCATATTAATAATATATTTGAAATAAAAATTATAATATAAAAAACAAACTAAATATTATTTAAGTTATATTTAGATATAAACAGAACCCTTTAAAAATTTTTCCCTACTGTCTTAAGCAGGCACTGCACACACATATTGTTTGATATAAGTTCATATAATTTGTAAGACTTTAGAGTCTTTATTTTATTTAGTGGGTATGTTTGGTTGGGATGATTTTAGGGAGGATGCAAAAAAAGAGTGAAAAATAGGAGATAAAATGGGTAGAAAGAATGTTTGGTTAGGAGGAGAAGGGGATAGAAAAATGATAAGGCCCAAAAACCACCATTAATAACAACAACTAGGGCTATCCAGACTCGACCGGAGCTCGACAACCTGGCTAAACCGCCTGATTCCAGCCCAAACCGAAGGTCCACTCGATCGGCGACGGGTTTCCGTTCTCAAAAACTGACAACGGTGGGTCGAGTGGCGGGTTTGCATCTCCAAAATTCGAGCAACCCGAATCTGATTGAAGTTATAAAAGAAATTCGGCCAAATCCTACAAAAACAAGCTAGATCTGGTGAGATCTCGACTAGATCCGGCTAGATCTGGTGGTATTTAGCCAAATCCGGCCAAATCCCAGCAATTTTTAGAGAAAAAATGTAAATTCCAGTGAAAAAAAATGTAGATTCCAACGATAAAATGCAAATTCCGGTGACATTTCAGAAAATTTCCAAATTCCGGCAACGCCTTTTTATTTATTTATTATTATTATAGATTTCGATGCCTTTTTTTTTTTTTTTTTTTTTTTTTTTTTTTTTTTAAATTCTGGTGACCGACCTGGCTCGATCGACACTCACCCTCACCTGAAACAGACTCTACCGATTTTTCCTGCAGTCGATTTCGGGTTCCTCTGCCCTCCACCTGACGCCAATAGGTCAAGTGTAAGTTGGATCCAAAATCGACCCGGCCCGACCCGTGGACAGCGCTATCATCATCATCAACAACAACCACAATAATATATACTAGCTTCTGAGCACGCGTTCACGTGCGTGCTCAGAGGCTCTTCTATTTTTTGAGTAAAGATTAATAATTTTGATTTATTATAATTTGAGGTTTCTACTTTTTCCAATTACCAAAAAAAAAAAAAATATGAATACTTGGGGTGAGTTTTGTGGATTGGAGGAGTTTTAAAATTAACAAAAGAGTGATCCTATTTTGTAGGGAGTTAGAGAATAGAAGTAGGAATTTAAACTAACATAAAAGTAAGAGCTTATTAGAAGCAGGAAGACATTTCAACGTAGAAGTAAGAATTTATTATTTTTATCAATTTACTATTTTAACACAATTTTTAAGTTTTAGGTAGATGTATTTTTGACAAAAAAAAATAACTAACTTTTTTTTGCTAATTTATTATTTTATTTCCATTTTTAGGTTATTGATTAATTAATTTAGAGATATTTTCAACAGGAAAAAAAAATAATAACTAATTTTCTGAATTCACTTAATATATATATATATATATATATTTTTTTTTTTTTTTGATAATCATGCAAAAATACATTCAACCTTGGCACGTTCTTTGAGGGTGAGTGGAATCATGCTGGAAGCCACAAAATTTAAAATAAAATTTTCAATCATTTCACATCAGAGTCTGCAACAGCCTTTCACGTGGCATAAACAGACAAAAGTCACAAAACAAGAGAGCTTTAAACAGACGGCAATTTTGGTCGTACGTCTTGGGTCACACCTTACGGTTAATTTTGCCATGAAAACAGTTAATTTAGTTTATATTATTCTTAATTAATAATAAATTTAGTTCTTATTATTAATTCATTAATTAATAAAAAATATATTTACATATATGGTAAGGTGTGCAATTGCTAACACAGTTGAAGTAATAATAAAAAAAAACTTATTGAAAAATATTTCAATAGTAAATTGTGTTTATAGTAAATTATTTTAAAAGTAATTTTGCTTAAATCATTATTTTAAAGTAATTTTACTTAAATCATAATTCTCGGCTTAATAAATTTTGGAAAATATTATATATCCTTTTAAGTTTTAACATGGTTGATTTTCATTTCCGCCATATATTCCACGTTACTATGTTTAGTTAGCTGATTTTACTTTGAAATAAAGGAGATTCTCAAAATAAAAAAAAATAAATAAAGACTTTCGAATAAATGAGACATGTCCTTTTGGAAAGACCTGACAATTTCTCAGAACAAATTGAATTCTTATGGGTTGAGGGCCTAATCATTTCTTAGAAAAAAATGAGTCCTTATTGGTTGGTGAAGAAGACGATTTTAAAGAGAGATTAGTAGCGGTATGATAAGAGATTTTTAATATTATTGTTTAAGTATCGTGGAAATATATATAGATTAAAAAGTATTGTGAAAAAACGTATTATAGTATTTAAAAATTAAAAACTGTTGTTTAAACAATAATACCAAACACCCCAAAGACTATTGTCCATGGTTCACACTACACACACTGCTGCTAAGTGTTTTTGGGTCTAAAGCATATTGAAGATGGCCAGATCTCCAAGGTTATTTTTGTTCCTGTTTTAGTTGTTGCAATTAATATTATTTTATTAAAAAAAAACAAAGAATTGTTTTAGCCTTACTAATTTAGTCCAACACATCAAATATTTGGGTCTCAATTATTAAAAGATACAACGTCCGTAATATTTTTATAAAAATTATTAAATGGGAGTCACATGTAAGTATGTCAGTGAAAAGTACCTTTCTCATAAGAGACCGGAAAAATATCCACTCAAAGATTCTGAACTTATCTTGTCTGTGGCTGAAAAACGACTTGAGCGAATGACCATTGTGAATGGCTCTCACACTTCACACTCTGTTTAAGAGCAAGCCAGGAATTGCTCTTGCTTATTACTTGCATCTGCTCTGCCTCTGCGCACTCTTAAACTCCCATAACAAAGCCAACTTCTGCCACTTTATGCATTGCTCCACCTTGTAAAATGCGTGCGACTTGAGTTAGTCAGGTTCGATTTACGTTTTATATAAATACACATTCTCTTCTACTCTAAGGGGATTTATATTTAGAAGTTAGAATTACTTATTGTTCATGTTTATTATTGTTACATACTCTGAACAATCAAGCTAAGGAGTAAAGCTTCCGTCCATAGTTTCAGACTCTAGTACATTATAAGATACATGATATGAACACGTATCCGAAACGTATCAAATCCAGTGGACTGAAGTACTGGACTCAAGCCAAAACCATATCAATAGTTGTGATTGTGAGTAGTATGGTTCAAGAAAATCTTTTTATTTCTTCCAAGAAAAAAATAAAAAATGAAAAAGCCTTATGGTGCACACCTGTAAGGTCATGGGAAGTTGCATTTGAGATAAATGAATATTGGTAGTATGTCACTATTTTTCTAAGCACAAATATGGTTTCCAATTTTCCAGGGATCAAAATCCAGACTTTTCTGGTAAAGTTCGCAGGGTCCAGACACAGTTTGATTCTTCATCAGACCCACTGTACCATCAACGGTTTTTTTTTTTTTTCCTCCTCTTCCTGGTTTTGTCTTTCTTTCTTTCTTCTTCAGACCCACTCACCATGTTCATCCACGCATAAATATATACCCATAAACAGAAACCCACTCCTTATTTTTGTGATTTTGGTATTCGATCTAAGGATCCCTGGGTTTGGGTTGGCAATTTTGGATTACAAATCTGAAGATTTTGTGTTTGTGTGTTTGGGTTTTCTGTGTTTGTAGTTATGGTTTGGAGCTTGGGTTGTGATGGAGGTGAATTTGTGTGGTTGGTGGTGGCATTGATGATTGGAAATTTTTTGTTTTTGTGGGTGTAGCTAATGGTTGGATTTTCTTTTGGTTGAGATTTATTTTTCATTTTGTGGCCGTTGGTGGAGCTAACAGTGGTGGGTTCTGAGTTTGTGATGGACTTGGGAGAATATGAAAGAGGGAAGAGAAAATGGACGCAGGTAGCAACTATATATCCAGATTCTTTCCTTTAATTATTGGTAAGCATCAGTTAAGAGTCATCAAAATATCCAGATTCTTTAAACTAAAGTAACATAATTTGTTTGTTTATTTTTCTTAAAATTTATTTTAAAATAATAAAAGGTCTAAAAGTAGATTATAAATAAGCAAATTGTCTTAATTTTGCAGCCGCACGCCACCTGAATTGAGATTGAAACAAAGTCTTCAAAAACAGCAATTATGAGTTATCTTGGCTATCTGCAAGGGAATAGTGCAAGGTTAGTTTCTTTTGTTCTTTACGTTGTTATTATTATTATTATTATAGCGGCCTTCCAAGCTGGCTTTCAAGTCGCGGTGAACTCTAATTTGTTAGGACAATTTGTTATTATTATTATTATTATTTAGGGTAAATTTCACTAACAAATCCTGAGGTTTAGGTTAATGCCAACCAAATTCAAGATTTTTTAAAACTAACCAATTTGGTCCCTAAAGCCAACTTAAGTCCTTAAACAATTAGTTATTTTTTTTCAACTGTTTTAAGGACTAAATTGGCTTTAGGGACCAAATTAGTTAGTTTTGAAAAGTCTTAGATCTAGATGACATTAGCCCAAACCTCAAGGGGTATGAATGGAATTTATCCTATTATTTATTTTGGTAAGATGATTTTTGAGATTTTTCTTTTCTTATACCCCATTATTTTATTAATATTTCCATTATGCCACTATAGAAATTATCAGTAGTTGTATTAAAATTTGATTTGAAGATCAAGATTAAGTTTGGGTGAGGCTTGGTGGCTACATAATTTAAATTTGAAGATAAATTTGTAATCTACCGCCATCAGAGTATGTAATTGTAGTAGTAGTACACCAATAGAATTTGCAATCTAGAATAACTTTGAAAATTTCTTAGCAGACAAGTTTATTTATTTATTTTTTATATTCACAGTTGTTTAAAATTTTAAAATTTTGATAAATTTTGTTTACGGTAATTTAGGAAACTTTTAACTTTATTTTAAAGAAATAAGACATTTAATGATAATTCCCTTAATAGTTGGGATTCCTAAGTGGGCGAAATAATTTGGGATGAAGGGAGTAACATTTATCTTTTCTTGCCATAGCCTAAGAAGTCATTTGTTTTTTTAAAAAAAAAAAAAAATAAATAAAATTTTTTCCTTATTTTCGGGTGTTTTGAACTACTAAAAAAGTAGGTCAAAGCAAAATCATTTTTCAAAGACCAAAAAAAAAAAACTCTCATTGAGGCATAAAACATTTTCAGCCATTTTTGAGCTCAAGAAAACATAAACCTCAAAAAGTATAAGAAAAAAAATCCCTAAAATCGTCATACCAAAATACCTTCAGAATCTCCATACATTGTTTTTTTTTTTTTTTTTTTTTTTTTTTGATATTTCGATAGTTACTTCAAATTACATATTGTAAAAAAAGCAAGAGAAGATCATATCTTGCTAAACTATTTCATGTATTGCAATGTAATTGGAATAATGCTAAGACCACAAAAAATTGAACTGCTTTGGGTGGTGAGTCCAAACCTCCATGTAATTTAGGAAAATGTTAAAAGTTCTACGAATTTTACTACATAAGTCTTATAAATTGATGTGATAATGAATGTGATTAGTGAACTTCAATTATCTCATAATTGAATATTTGAATTGTCTCTTTATAGTTGGTAACATATCAGTTTATAAGATTAATGTAGTAAAACTTGTAATACCGAACTACTGATAGCATTACTCATAAATTTTTGCAATACAAACTTTCAAATAGACTAGATAAATACTAACTTCTTATAATCTATTATTGAAACTCTATCATAATCCTAATCTAATTGAATTTATTTGAACAATCAACTATTATTACTAATGAGTTCAGGTTGGGTCTAGTGTCCTGTGTACTAGACTCGATAGGATGACACTTGATAAGATGCTACCATGTGGTAGCATTCTATAGGGTCCAATGCACAGGACATACTAGATCAGATTGAGATTAGGTGCAGTACTAACTACTAAGCAACTTTCAATCTCAACTATTGAATAAAAAAAAAAAAGTTAAAAAGTGGAAGCCCTAAAAATGTTTTTGAGAGGGAAGGGATTAATTGCACTACGGGACCTAAGCCTCCCCTAGCAAAATTACAGTCGATTTCCCTAATTTTATATTTGTGGTGTTTTATTTAGGAAGGGCGACATTGAAGGGCAGAGGCAAGTTCTTAAGAATGGTGGAGGTGATTCAGTGAAAGAAAAAAAGACTTTGAAGGCATATATTCTTGATATTCTTGACCCGAGGGAGAAATTCCTTAAAAGATGGAGGGTAGGATTTGTATTGTCATGTATGACTGCAGTAGCAGTGGATCCATTGTTCTTTTACCTTCCTGTGATCAATCAAAAGAAGAAGTGCATTGGTTTTGACGGTAGATTGTGGAAAACAACTCTTGTTTTGCGATCTTTCTTCGATATCATTCACCTACTGCATATTATATTGCAATTTCGCACTGGTTTTATTGACGAGGAACTTCGGAAACTGGCAAAACCTGAGTTAAACACAGATGCTTGGAAAATAGCTCAGAAATATTTGTGGCCTCGGTTCTTACTCGACATTCTAACCATTCTTCCGATCCCACAGGTAAGGGGGACATTAGTTAATATTTTATATTAAATGTACTATTCTTATCTTTTTTTAACATGACTAATTCACTTTATGGGGTCAAGTTTATGTTAATTCATAATTTTTTTTTTCTAGAAATTCCAAAATTAGTACAATTTGACTCTAATTACAAAGTGATGTAACGAGGAATATAATTGAGGATACTTCAAAGAGAAAATAAATAAGTATTTGAATTACTTTTTACAATGTGTGCAAAATTGTGACATCAATTTTTGAAACTCAAATGGTAAAATTTGTAAGTAAAACCTATGTTTGTAATACTAAGCCGTCAAAGTTGAATAGTTTCAAATCTTTGTTTGTAAGTTTTTTTTTTTTCAAAAGCTTTATAGTTTAACCGTCATCTCCTAGCATTTATAATGGAGATTTCCAAAGTTTAAATCCACTATCTTTCATTGTAACTATCAAATTAAAATTTTATTTTATTTTATTCTTATTTGACAATATTAATTAGATTTTTAGTTAACAAAATATTGGAAATATAATCTAGTAGTAAATATAACATTTAATTTATTTGTTGATTATACTCAATTATAGCATTTGATTCTTCGAATAAAAAAATTGTCAAAACTAGGTTTCACAATAAAGTAGAAGAAAGTTTTCTAATTGGCTCTTAAATTTTGTACATTTAAAGGGAAATTACCCCAAAACTCAATATAAAATCAATCATAAGCGACTTTTGAGGATTAAAAATTGTTGAGTTTTATTTTAATTAATGATTAAGTCGACAAGTATTAAAAAATAATTTTTTTATGTTGTTCCTTATATTTTTATTTTGTCAACAATTAGTAAATGCTAGTTTACATTTTCATTTTCTTCTTCTTCTTCTTTAAAAAAAAAAATAGTTTACATTTTTCTGTATTAATTTAGTGTTGAATCTTAGGGCCTGTTTAGATTGAGAGGAAAGGGAGCAGAGTAGAGTTAGTTGAAAATAAGTTAATTTTGTGTCAATTCTACTCTATTTCCTCTCAATCCAAATGGACCATTAATCTATTTCTTATTTTAAAAATTTTTTAATAAAAAAAGGGACTTAAAATTTGACCCCTTAAAGATTAAATCCTAGTTTAATTTCCACTACACCCATAAATCACTAGTTTCTTTAAATTATCATTGTCCTACACATGGATTTTGTCCAGTCGCTCTAAACACGAAATTTTTTGTAATCTATTCAGGTGGTAGTTCGAATTATTATTTCAGAAATGAGAGGCACAGAATCTACACATATAGTAAAATTCCTAAACGCTGTTGTTCTCTTCCAATATGTGCCAAGAGTTTATCAAATCTACCTATCCTGGAGGAAACTAATAACAAATGACAAGAAATTTGATAGAATCTTACGGGTCAAAGCTCCATTGAATTTCATTCTATACATCCTTGCTGGACATGTATGTTTGATTACAGGGTAATTTCATATTCATTAATAGTGTGTATTTGGATGGCAGGATTTGGACATATGGATTTGGATTTGGGTAATTAAAGTCTAAATACCAAATTTGGATGGTTTAAAAAAGGTCAAGGATTTGGATTTCACAAATACAATCTACTAAGAATTTTAAACCTTTAAAATTCTTGAATTTGAAATGATATCTAAAATCAATGGATTTGAAATCCTGGCATTTCAAATCTATTGATTTAAAATCCAAATCCAATTCCAAATCTAAGTTTCCAAATGCAACATAAATTTATTCTTGACAAGTTTTGATATTTTATCAATGTCCTGTTGGCTCTAATAAACATTCATTTCAAATGAACCAACATACCAAAATATATATATATATATATATATATATATATTCCAAAGGTTTCATGTTATCAACTTATGGCCAGTTTTGATTCTGGCCAAATTTACTCAGCTCCCCTCTACTCTCCCCTCATCTTCCTCTATCTAAACTAGCCCTGAGTGATGATCCTACTATCCTGCATTACTTTTTGGACAAAGTTTTAACTTTAAAATTGGTTATAACCTAAGGATATGTGTGTTTGGAGGTGAAATAGGTTGGATGGAAAACTATGAAGAGAAAAGGAAGAAAAACTTTTTTGGAATGTGTTTGGTTGGGTAAGAAGGACGGAAAATAAATGTTGAGGTTTGGATTTTTTCTCCCCCGGCTCACCAAAATGTTTTCTTCCCAAAATGAAGAAAAAATTGAGTGGAGATGGATTTTTTTTTTGACTGATAAAAAGGCTCATGTGCTTCTTTAAGTTGCCTTTATTTTTTTTTCTTCTCCCTTAGGCAGTAATGTTGCCTTGTTGCATTTTTTTTTCTTTGCGGTAGTAACATTACCCTTTTTTTTCTTTTGATTTTCTAGGGTTTGGGTGTGGTAGTTGTGTTTTTTTTTAAAAAAAAAAAAAAAAAAACTAAATGTGATTTTTTTTTTGGACATGATTTTTATTTTTTTTAATAAATTTGGCTGATTACTCTTTTTTTGTGGTTATTTATCACTTTTTAATTGGGCATCATTCTTTAACAAGGGTATATAAGTAAATTTATTCAAACTTATTTTTTCCATCACTCCACTTTTCCACTCCCAACCAAACAAAAAAGAGAAAATAAAATCTTTTCTATCCTTCTACCTATTTCTATCCTCCTACTTTTCCACCTCTTCAATTAAACGGACCCTCAGACTATATATAATCTTACTCAATACAATAAACATTACTACATAGTTTGAAATTTTAACTTTTGAATTACATGTTCTTTACACTCTTAATACATATGTAAAATTTTATATCAATCGGATAATATATACTATATGATCTATAAGGTTATATTATATATATAATTTTAAGGTATAAAAATTTGCAATTTAAACAATTTATTGATGACATAGTTATTGATCTTTAAGTTTTTAAAAATTTTGCAAATATAGAAGATATAAGAAAAATATATAATCTAATAGTAAATTTGTTAAAATTCACCTTCATTAAAAAAATATTGAGTAATGGTTTATTCCTAATACCTTTCTTTTGAGAGGCAAGTTAGTTAAGTTAGAACATGGCAAATCTAGTGTACTAATAGGTCTAATACCTTTCTTATAATCTTTTAAAGATATTAAGAAGTTTCATCATGTCTACAGTTATTTTTTTCTCTTATTATTATTGCTCACAATTAATAATAATTGGTTAGGATATCTACATATATAGTTTATTAATGTTTAATTAATGATTTTGTGGTCTTTTAGGTATTGGGAGCGTTTTGGTATTTTTTCTCTATTCAACGACTAGCAGCTTGCTGGCAGCGGAAGGGAGCGTGTGATCAAAATCGTACTGGATGTTATGGAACTTCTTTTTACTGTGATCGCAGTTCTGGAGATCTCTCTTTTATAAATGATATTTGCCGACAATATGTCCTAAATACAACGTCAGCCTTTGACTTTGGAATATTTCTTCCAGCCCTTCAGTCTGGTGTCTTAGAATCGCCAGATTTTCCACAAAAATTATTTTTCAGTTTCTGGTGGGGCATGCGAAATCTGAGGTTTGCACATATTAGACTTTTATTTTTCAATATTTAATCTATTCTTAAATTTGATGTTTGTGACTATAATAATTAATTTCCCCTCGTTTAAATTTTTCAAGAAGAACATAATTCCTCGTCACACGTTTGTTAATCCACCAATTTCCACTCTCTTCTCTAATGAACTTTTGTTGTAATATAGAAAAGTGTGGAACTATGCAATCTAATTTGAAGGAAATTTCTTCCGATCTTTCTCTAATTTGGTTTGAAGGAAGGAGTTAGGCTTAGGTCAATGCTTCTTGGGATGATGGCACATGACCAAAAAGGAACATGTCACCATTAAAACGGGTCTAATTGACCCAAGCTTTGCACTGTAGGAAAACCTTATCTTGAGCCATGTGTTATTTATTGAGTCAAATTCTAATTAGCAATCCAATTAAATATATATATATATATATATATATATATATATATATATATATATAACCATCCCCCTTCATCGTTAAACTCTTCCCCGTCTCCTTAACTTTAACCTTCCATTCCACGCACCCTTTATTAAATTGCCACCAAATTTCTCATGGGGTTTCTTTTACACACCCAAAATTCTTTGGCTTAGTTGTTAAGAGCATTCACATTCAAAATGTTATTTTAGCATCTCAAATATCAAATAAAGTGCATACATTCGGTTGATTATATCCAAAATTTTTTAGTAACAAGCTACAATAAACTGCTATCAATAGTACTTACTATAGCAACAAGCTAAACGTTTAACCCCATTATTTATTCAATTCTATCTCTTTCATTCAATTAAAAAATGACAAAGTTTGGCTAAAAACTTAGTTGTATTCTAAGGCTAAAATTTAACTCCCACTAAAAAAATAAACATTGCTATATATTTTGAAAATCTAACCATTAGATTTTATGTTCTTTATGTTTTTAACATATATATTAAATTTCATATCAATTAGATGTTATTTACTATATGATTTATAAACTTATTTTTTTATGCATAATTTTAGATTACAAATTTAAACATTTAATTGATGACATAACTAATTGATCTTTGATTTTTTGGAAATTTTGCAAGCATGGAGAATAAAAGAAGAAAATGGATTTAATGATGGATTTGTTAAAATTTACATCCAATTAAAAGATATTAAGTGGAGTTGTAACTTTAGGCTACAACCTAGTTTGCAACCAAACTTTATCCATTAAAAAATCACTCCCTTCTCACTGTCCCCAACGTCTCTCTCTCTCTCTCTCTCTCTCTCTCTCTCTTGTTGGGTCATGGTGGTGATGGCTTGGGATTGATTTTGGAATGGGCCATGGTGGGTTCATGGGTTTGTGGTTGGTTGTGCCATGGATCGTTGTGGGTTGTTTTGATTCTCAATTTGGGTTTTATGCCTAGTTGTGCTGTAGGTTGAGGAAGACAGACTAAGAGTTGGGGAAAAGAGAGTGAAGAGGTGGATTGGAGAAACTAACCGTTTCTTTTTATCTTTTGTTTTATATATATTGTTTTAATGGGTTGCGTGTTAAAATAGTTGAAATTATTTATATTATTTTAATGTGTTGAATGTAAAAATAGAAGACGAGATATAGTGTGAGTTATGAAACTGTGTTAAAATAGATAAAATAACTTTTTGAAATGCTAGCTAAATTTTTTAGATGTTCGGATCTAAATTCTCTTACGGGACTAGTTGGGCTAGTTCCACTATAAGTATCAATAATGCCAAAGAGGTTGTACATAAATCTTAGGGCATTTGGAGTTCCTGAATTTTGGTCGCATTCCACGAATGCAGAAGAACCTTTGGATTGCGATTGAAGTTTGGGTTTTTTTCTCGAGACTCACTTTGTAGATTTGGTTACAACCTTGCCATGAGAAAAAACAAAAAACAAAAAGAAAAAGAAAATATAAAATGAGTTTTATTTAATTCAGGTTGCAAATTATTTAAAGTTAATTAGGGAGGACCAATATTGCTGTTGACATAGGAGTTGGGGATAGTGGTGGTGGCTATGGAGTCAATGACAGTAATAGTGAAGGGGAAGGTTTTTGTTTGTTTGTTTGTTGGTTTTTTTTTTTTTTTTTTTAATGTTTTATGTTTTTATGTTCTTTTTTTTTCATTACTAGTCTAGTGATTAGGATGCTACTTAATAAATTATAACACATGACACAATATTGTTAGATAGGAGGATCATCAGGTATTGCTTATGTGGTCCTTTGGGAGGACCGAAGGCCATAAACTAATGATCTTGAATGCCCAAGTGTAGATTTTCGCATCTCCTTCTAACGGCTTGGTTTCCCCTAAAATTTGTGTATTTTTATTTTATGCATTGTAGTTATAAAGTTTTGAGATTAGTATCTTAGACACTATATTTGTGCCATTTTTACAGCTCTCTTGGTCAAAACCTCCAAACAAGTAACTATATATGGGAAAACTGCTTTGCACTTTCTATTTCCATCTTCGGCTTGATTCTATTTCTATATTTCTTGGGAAATTTGCAGGTGAGTACCCAATTCTCTCTCTCTCTTTTTTTTTTCTTCTTTTCTTTCTAAAAAATGTTTAAGCATCGTAGTTACATGTGAAATTATTCATTACATCTAACGTATTACACCTTTCTCTTATAGGAAAGTAAGCTCTAATTGGTGTGGGTTCAATAGATAAAACCCATGTTTATGTGGAGAGGTTTGTAATTCACTAGGTACATAATGTATTGAATGAAGAAGAGAGAGCGCGATTTCTAGATAGGAATGACACATCAATAATTTAATAAGTTATATGTTAATAATCATATTATTTTTAGTAGTATTATTACATGGATACAAATTTTTATTTTTTATTTTATAAATTCGATTGTTACAATAGGGTTAGTCAAAAGTTGTATATTAGATGTTTCTGTTGAAAACATCGGAAATAACTTATAGTTCTGTTATTAGAGGTTGGGTAATTAAATAAGAATATGACAGATTGTTAGGTTAGTCTTTAAATAATTCTTATCTACTTATAAGAGATAGTGATTTGGTTTTCTTTGATTTTGAATGTTACTTTATCTTGTAAAGCCATCTCTCTCTCTCTCTCTCTCTCTCTCTCTCTCTCTCTCTCTCTCTCTCTATATATATATATATATATATATATATGTTTTTGTGTTCATTAATAAAGGATGTTTGAAAAATATTATTATTGAGTGAGTTTTCACTTTGGAGGTATGGACTCCCAAGTAGTCCATTTATCAATTTGGAGGTCTTGGTTCCCTCAAAGCAATCAACACAAAAATTGGGTCCTCATCACTCACATAGAAGGGCCTTGCAATCATTAACCAAAGAAGAAAGCCTAGTGGTAGTTGAAAGACAGCCTGATACAAGATCAACAACTCTAGCAAAAGTTTTAACTATCATAGCTTGTAGTTGAAGTTTTTATTTTATTTATTTTTAATAAGAAGAAATATTGTAACTTTATCGAAAACTAAACAACCAAAATTAGCTAAGGTTAAAGCATTAAGATGTGAAGAAACACTCTTAATCCACACCGACAAATCACTGATATGTCTAGCATATCTAGCAAGATTGTGAGCTACAGAATTACTTTGTCTCTTAACATGAGAAACACTGAAAACAACAAAGGATTCTGCTAAAAACTTCGCCTCTTCAATCAAATGATCATAAGAAGCAAAAGAAGGTTCATCATTTTTAAAGGTATTCATAATTTTCTTTGAATCGTCTTCAAGAATAATAGATGAAAACCTCAATTTTTGTGCAAAAACTACAGCCCTGACCGCTGTCATAGCCTCAACTTCATCAACTAATGTGGGTAAATTTCACTTCTCTGTCATGGAAGCCATAACCTGTCCCAAACAGTTTCGGATAACAACCTCAACACCAGCCTTCCTATCTTCATTAAACACAACACCATCAAAATTAACTTTGAAAAGTGGCGGAGGTGGAGGAATCAAACGAACTCTGGCTGGACTACGAGAAATGGAGCAACACTTGGGTGGAGTAAAATCTTCATAAGTGTTGTGAAATTTTAAAGTACTCGCAAGTGTACGAACCGTACCGAAGTATAGTTGGACAAGAACAAGGTTGAACCCACAGGGACTTGAATAAACGTAGGAAAATTGATTAAACCTTAACCAAACTAATCCTAATCTAGTTTAATAAAAACTGGTTTTTTTACAATTAAATATACTAAACAAATAATAAAATTAAGCAAATAGTTAAACTAAGCAAAAGATATAAAGCAATAAAAAGATGTAAACAATCAAGAGAAAGGAATTAAGGTTTTGGAATTCGCCTTGTAAATCATATCAGCATATATTTATGATCATTAATTTTTCCCAACTCACTACATGATAATCTAGAAATCAATCTTGCTATCATGGAAAATATCATCATTTAAACCCTTATTTTAAAAATCAAAAGCATGTTCTTCTTCGCTTCTTAAGTATAAAATCAAATCATCAATTATATCTGTAGCCAAACAAATCACAAGATATATCCAATTCTAAAAATCAAATCATAAATTGTATTCATTGACAGACAAATCACAAGCGATATCCAATTTTATAATCAAGAATTAATAACCCAAGCATTCAATTAATTAAGACAAATCCTAAATCATGAGAAAAACATGATTGAACTCATATCCAGAATCCCATCTTAGTCAATTGATATGAAGCAAGAACAATTTAAATCAATAAAGAACAACTATTGTGGGAAAAATCAAATCACATAAATATTATTGATAATCCTTAACAAGGTTTCATCCTCAACTGTAATTATAAATTTAGCTACTTATAGTAATTGAAAGAAAACAAAAAAATAAAATACTAAACATTAAACTAGATAAATAAAATAAAACTAATTGTCATGGAAGAAGTAGCCACAACTCTCTACACATTCAGCCCTCAGCCCTAGCACTAGCCTCCGCCTCAGCCTCCCTGAATTTTGCCCTAAAGAGTCCTTAAATAGGTCAAGGAATCCTATTACAAGTTGAATTCTCGTTTGGAGAAAATCCCAGATTTTTAGGCTTCACTTAACCGACTATTTTGGCCCATTTAGCATCAGAATTTGGACTTTTGGTACTACAAAGTTGTAGCCCTAAGTTATCGTTCCAGCCCAACTTGAATCATCTCAATTAGACATCTGAGCCTAAAGTTATGCCAAAAATACTAACTAATGTGCAGTCTGGAATCCTAATCCAAATTGGACTTGGATTTGGTGCAAATTTCCTTTGATTCCTTGCTCCAATTGGACTTAAATTTAATTGGGTTGGTCTTTTCTTGAATTCATGCCTGGCTGAATGTAAGCTGGCTTGATTCAATTGGCCTAGCCCCACTTTGCATGTAAAGCCCTTGTTACCTACAACACAAAGATATTATATAATCAGTCATAAAATAATATAAAAGTAAGGCTAAATATGTACATATGTGAGTACTTTATTTATATATTTCATGCACATCAATAAGTAGTAGCTGTAGTAGGCCTCACCTAACCAATGGGGAATGATTTATTGCTCGTTCATAGCAAGTTCCTCCTGTACCAGATTGTCCACACCAAAACAGTGAAGCGATCTTTGTTCTATCCTCTATCAATAACATATGTAACTAGGTCCCCAAACCAAGAGAAAGATGTTGAACTTCGAAAATTCCACATTGAGTCTGAATCCTAGATTGGTGAAAGACAAGGACAACTCCAAAGATCATGCAAATTATCTTTTGAAGATTGATGGCAATGATCGCAATGTCTTCAAGGATGAATAGATTTTGTTATATGGGATAGAGTTTTTGCAAGCTCGCCATAATAAATTGTTTACTTTACTCTGAATTGTCAAACCCTATATTATCTTCCACTCCACTTTACCCGATGAAGACTCTCTTTGATCCAGGTCCATGAACTCTTCACCCAAAAACTTGTAACCAGATTTTACAGAGTATTGACCTGATTGATTAAAAGGCCAAATAAGTGTATCCTAAATCCGATTTCTACAAAGAGGAATGGATGAAATAGAACTAACCTCGTGAGGCAAGAATAAATTATCTAGCTGTGTTAAATCCCATTGCTTGTTGAGCTGATCAACGAGATCAACTACATGAGCTGTGGATAACTCTTCAGATAAAGGAAATTGAAACCGAGGTTGATCCCTAGAAGATAGCCACGAGTTAGATAGAGGAATGTCTTCCCCACTTCCCACACTCTAATGGACTCCTTTTTTAAGCACATCCATACCTTTCAAAATACATTTTCAAATATAAGACCCCGATGTACCTCCTTTGAAGAAGAATTTTGTCTTAAAACCCTTATTATGCAATAACCGCCAAGCTTGCTTAGCTAGGTGTTGATGCTCATTTTGGGAATCCCATTAAAAGGAAGAAGCCCAGCAACATGGGCAGAAAGGAGTTAGTAATTGGATAGAAAAGCCATTAAGCCCAAACAACAAGAATAATGGATCATGTAAGGCTGAATTTATTCAATCATTAGTTGGCTTTATTCTGTGCCAAATTTGCCTGTAATTTACCATTTAGAAATCTTGTATTCAGGTAGGAATCATGTAAGGATAGTGTATGAGAGAGTGTGCAGAAAAACTCAAGAGTGTGCACTTAGCAGGGCCTCGCGACTGGCTGGCGGTTGGCAAGTCGCCAAAGGAGGCACACGTGTGAAGCATGCAGAGGAGCTAAAGAGTCACACCAACTAGAGCACTACAAGACAAAACTTTTAGTCTGGCCAGGTAGTTAGCTCGCAACTCAGACTCGCGAGGTCAAGTCGCCAAACCACTCTGTTTGGGAAAAACTGACCTTTCACATTCCAAACACACACCAGTATAAATACCCCTTATACCCACAAAATGTAGAGAGTTTCTAGAGAGAATTTTGAGAGAGAAACTTTAGAGAAAAACAAGATTGACTCATTCACGATTTTCATCTTTTGATTCTCTAAATTCGTCTACTCTTACCGTCTCCATTGTTACATCCTTGAGAGGTACATTTAGCCAAATCCTTATTTTATCATACCCATATCTGTGAGAAGGCTCTTTGGTGCTTGGGAAACAGTTAGGAAGGGATCAATCGATATTGGTTGATGCTATGGGCTATAGTGAAATTTGGTATGCTAAAGAAGGCAAAGGTTCGGCATAACCTCGTTGGAGCAAAAAGCTTGGAGGGCTTAGGTACACTGGAAAGGTTAGGCTTAAAGGGTCTTCTGCTGTTTATGTATCCCAACTTCATTTTTTAATGGATTATTGATTGCTTGGAGGGCGATGGAGAGGTTTTATGCCGAGGACTTCAGTTTCCTCTTCGATAACATATCGTTGTGTTGTCTATGTGTTTGTATCTCTCTTCCCTTAATCTTTGTCATTTAATTTTTGCTGTGGTTGTGATTTTACTTGGTTTAGATTGTTTTATCAATTCTGTTTTAGTTTATTTTCATATTCCGCACGTACATTGTTTGATAATAAGCTTGAATTAGTAATTTGTAATTTTGGAGTTTAGTAAAAGTCCATGGGAACGTAGAATTAGAAAGGATCGAAGATGCCTAAGGAAAGTAAATGGGCCAAAGATGCCCAAGAGAAAATAAATGGGACACAGAAGCCCGTAAGCAATGTAACAAAAAGCCCAATGATCATACTGAGTCATAGTGAGAAGAATAAGCATTAGGCTCAAAGAAGTCTATTAGGCGTGGGTCAAATAACAACACAGCAGGAATGGTAGAATAGTGCAATAGGAAATGGTAGCAAGACTGCAGAAAGGAGCAAAAAAGTGGGTTGAAGAAAGAAAATCCCACAATCAAAGCCCAGCCCAGCCCACCCCCTAAAGGGAGCAAACCATAAAGAAAGGGAAATCAAAGTACAGCTCAAGTCATAAGAAGTCAAGGATGGACGGTAGAATGTGCAGGCAAGCCTCTAGGCCACGGCGAACGCATAAGTAGTAGGCAGGTTTTGGACATACACAGAAGTGAAGCACATGCAAGGCCCAGACATCACCACCTTATACCTAGCCAATACAGGAAGGGGTGGGTCAGAGATAAGAGGGCATGGTCTGGCGGTAGGGAGGGGGAAAACCTACTTTGGGGTTCCTGCTCAGGCTCTTTTGGGGAAAATGTCCTGTTGGAATGACATACAGTCCAAAAGAAGCAAGGATGAGCTAGAATTACTAGGTGCATGCCATGAGGGATAGGAAGAGAAAGAGCACCCACACCATAGCAAGTAAGAGTGCTACAGCAAACAAACAAACAAAATAGTCTGCTTTGTCTAGTGGCACAACCAGTACAGGTAAGTGGTGGTGGCTGAGCGACCGACAAACCAGTGGTGGTCGGCAATAACACCTAGACCAGACAAAGATAGTTAAAGGATAAAATAGTAAAATCTGGTCATGGCAGACATTATATAAAGGATCCTTGCCGTGCACAACAGGGGAGGAATAGAGTAATAGTAACCTCTAGGAGAGAATCACAACAAATAAGCAAACATTGAGAAAGAAAACGAAAAGAAAAGAAATGAAGAATTAGAAAGAATGAAAAACGGAGAGTATAGAATGGCATGCATGCACCAATAGGTTGATCCCCTCTCTCCCTTTAAAGCCCAGGTTCTCTGCTAAAGGCAAAAGATTCTTCTGGGCATAGGTCATTTAAGCCCATTCCCTCAAAGCAATTAATTTCTTCTTGGGGAGATTATTTGCATTGAGGAAATGGTTCCTTTCTTAACTTCGGCCCTATAACATAACTTGGCACAACAAACTAACATTTCTCTCTTTGATTCAATAAACTTATTACTATCTCCTCCTTATTTATTTCTACTATTTCATTAAAGGGCACTTTCTTGTCGCTGCCCTTTATTTATTTCTATCTAAGTAGCGAATGTATCTCTTTTGTTATCTTTATTTTATCTGCCTGCCATAACTTTCCCATAACAGCTTTGCTTGTCATGGGCATGTAACCAAAGCTTTGGCAAACTGGGCATAGTTTGTGCATAAGTCAGACTAAGGTGGGTTACAATTGGATCGGTTTCAACTCCCTAATCCAGAACACTTGAGCCCAGTACGACAAGAGGCAGCCCAGCTCAACATTACAAAAAGGCCCACCACACTAGGAGAGCATCATTAAACATACCTAAATCTTTAAAATCCATACCACCTTCAATCTTAGGCTTGCATAATTCCTCCCATCCCACCCATTGAATTTTCCTATTGTCACCTCATTGTCCTCACCAAAACCTCCTGATTAAATTCTCCAAATCATTACATAAACCCAATAAAAACTTGAAGCAACTCATAGAATAAGTTGGAATTGCGAGCACAACCACCTTAATCAAAATCTCTCTTCTTGTCTATGACAAAAGCTTTTCCTTCTATCCTCGCAACTTCCTCCATACATGTTCTTTGATGCATTCAAAGTTGGCCCGCTTTTTCCTACCCACAAAAGAGGGCAAAACTAGATATTTCTCATATTGCTTTATCTATGTAACCCCAAGAGCCTTCTTAATTTGAGTCCTCCGATCTTTTGAGGTAGAATTTACTGAAGAAGATAGTAGTCTTATTTCTGTTAATCTATTAAGCTGAACACCTCTCATATATCCCCAAGATATCCATCACTTTCTAACATTCCTCAGGTGTAGATTTATAGAATATAAGGTTGTCATTTGCAAATAAAAGATTGGTCAACTTGGGACTTCTTGAACTCAAAGACAATCCATGAATAATATCTTGTTGAGCCGTTTGAGAAATAAGATTGTGAAGCCCTTCAATGTTTATGAGAAAAAGGAAAGGGGAAAGAGGATCGCTTTGTCTAATACCCCTTGTTTGGCTTGATAAAACCTTTTGGTTCTCCATTGACCAAAATAAAGAGACCATTTTGACACAAAGCATTAACCAACAACCAAAAAAAAAAAATCCAATATTCATTAAACCTCTTCTTTCTTATTACAGACTCTAGGAAAGACCACTTCACTCTATCATAAACTTTGCTCATATCTAGCTTTAGGGCCATAAAAGCATTTGATTGAAATGTGATGTTGCATGCTATGAAGAGTCTCAAAGGCCACCATGATGTTGTCCGAGATGAGACGTTTCTTGGTAAAGGCACTTTGATGCTCAGTGGTGATAATCTTTGGTAGAATTCTCTTTAGTCTATTAGCGAAGACCTTAGAAAAAGTCTTATATTGAACATTACAAAGACTTATAGATCTAAATTCAGAAACAAGTTCAGGCTTATTGACTTTCTGAATGGGTGTAATAGAAGTATGGTTGAGATGTTGAGGAAGGGAAGCAGAATTAAGAAAAGAAAGTACAAACTAAGTAACATCCATGCCTACAAGATTCCAATAATTCTGATAGAAGAGCAGCGGCATACCATCAGGTCCTGGAGCTTTTAGAAGTGTCATCTGTTTAAGAGCAACCTAAACCTCCAGTGCCATAAACTCATATTTAAGTTGTTCATTCATACCTGAGGTGACCACGCAAAGAAATTATGTTGATTGTTTCCTTTGGTTGACTGTTGCCCGTGGAGGAAAGCAAGATCTGGCAGTAATTAATGAGACAATCTGCCACTTCTTTTGAATCAGTGGTCCAATGTCCTAAAGAATTTCTAATATCATCATTGTTATTTTTCCAAAACCTTTGAGTTCCTCTGTTATGAAAATATATTGAATTTTTATCTCCATGAACAGTCCATAATGACCGTGATCTTTGAAACCACATTCTATTCTCTTTATCAAGTCATTAACTTCACTTCTTAACTCCAACAACCAAAAATTTATCACAAACACCAGTTCCTCCTTCTTGACCTACTGGAGTTGTTTTCTCTTCAACTCCAAGTCCCTCTAAAAGCTCGGATTTGTGTATAAACACAAAAGTTTGTTTAGACCTCTAAATAATAGTTACGGCTCGGTTGCTTTTATTCTAACTTAAACTAAGTGCGAAATAAGAGTAAATGCAAACGAATAAACAATATAAACAATAAAACTACTCTAAACCATATTTATCAAATATCAACAATAAAATGAAAGCTAAAAGAGTAGGAAAGAAAAATGCAAACACAAGATAACACCAAGATGTGTTATCGAAGAGGAAACTGAAGAACTCGGCGAAAAACCTCTCCGCACCCCTCCAAGCGGTAAATCGATTCATTAGAGAATAAGTTGGAGTACACAAATAATAAAAGACCCTCTAAGCCTAGTCTATCCCATGTACTTGAGCCCTTCAAGCTCCTGCTATCAATTGACTTGACAAAGCCTTGTCTTCTCTAACTTTCCTGGATCACGCAATTCAGCCCAATTGCGTCCACCAGCAATTGGCTTCTTCCAATGCTTCCCAACAGCATCAAAACCTCACTTTACACTTAGATTGGGTGTGACAAGTGTTTGGGCTATCAACCTTTCAAGGATTTGGATATGGAGAGGTAGGAGTAGAGGAAAATCACAAGGAAATGTGTAGATGATTATGGGTATGACAATCTCTAACTCTCAAGTATGTATGCTAGGGTTTTCTCTTTGAAAAGCATTCCTTACAATATGTGCATAATGAGGGTATATATAGTGTGGGTGAAGACATCACGGAGCACAAATGACAAAATAGCAAAACAGAATGTTTTGCGGGTATTTCGCGGGAAGACCTTACTCATGAATTACTCGCAAAAACTCCGGCTGTCATGACTCTTCACATTTCAATCATGTGCTCTGCACGTGGCTTACTTCGTGGGGCATCTTCTTGCGAATCTTCTCACGAAATCCACTTTGTCTTCAATAAGAGCTTGAGTCTTCACGCTCTCTCTTACACACCACTCTTACAATAAAATCCCATATAAAATACAGAGAAAAATGATTGAATAGAATTACAATCAAATTTGGCATGGAATTAAAGTCAACACAAAATAGTTGTAAATAACAACTTTACACCCTCCTTACATTCCCAAAACAACTTAAACTCCATTCACGTAAGGCTTTTCCACATCTATCAATTTTATGAACCACCAGAATACCAGGATCAGAGTGATCAATGTTGGTCCAAACGGTCCACCGTTTGTGAACAACCTTTATCAAGTTGTAATTGAAGTTGGTTGAATAAGTTCAACTCGTCTTTGATATCTCAAGGTTTGGCTGTAACGCTTGTTGGAATATCTACAGCCCTTGAGAAGCCTGAAACTCAAATCCCTCTATGATCTTTAACTTCAACTATGTCACCAGCATTAACCAAACCTGAATTACCCAAAGAGGAACCGTTGATATTTAATTTAACCCAATCATCTGCTTGTTTGCACCACTCAACTTGCACTGTGGTTTTGATTTCTTTTTTTTTGGTCTTTCACATGCAAAGTGGAAGAAATCCACTACTCACCTCAAAGACAATAGAAGGACTAGGAGCAGCCGAGCAGAGTTTTTGAACACACATCTTTTACTATGTAACCACAAGGCCCATATTCCCAAAGAGAAGACCAAGCTCCAAGGAGAACGATAGGAATGAAGAGTTAAATTAATGCAACGTGGATAAAGGAGTTTAAAGAAAAAATGCATCAAGACAGTTGTCCCCAAGGGAAAAGCCAAAATTGCCTTGCAAAGGGGCAATCCCTTAGGAAATGGGTAATGGATCCAATTTAAAAGCCCGCCTAATTTTGTTACACAATGAAGTCACGTGGGGAGCACGTGGTTACTAACAAAACAAGTAATTGTAACTAAAAACTGCGAGTAGTCTAACATGCACTTTATCTGATTCTTTTCGTTCTTCTCTTTGAGTTGGTCTGTCTTCTTGCTCTCTATATTTTGATACTCCCCTTAAGATGAGCTGCTGGTGAGTGAATATTCACTATGACAGTCAATTTCTATGTGCTTAGTTCTCTTATAGAACACAGGATATATTGGATCTAATGTTGAGATCAAATTGACTGTCATAAAATAACAAAGCTTCCCTTCAATTTAAATATCCTTGAGAAGATATAATATCCGAACTATGTCACAAGTAGCAATTGCCTTGGATCTATATTCAGCTTTTTCTGAAGATCTGAGACTGTTGGTTGCTTCTTAGACTTCCAAAACACTAAAGAATCTTAAATAAGATGCATTATCCAGTCACAGACATTCTTGTGTTTGGACACGAAGCCTGATTTGATTCTACAATGCCTTTTACATGAAGTTCTACACTAGATGAGAAAAATATTCCTTTCAGTAGAATTTTGTGTGCTGCATTCAAATGAGGCTTCCTTGGTTTTGCCCTATATTGGCTCAACTTATGAACATCAAAGGTGATATTTGGTCTGGTAATGGTCAAGTACAGCTGCCTTCCAACCAACATTCTATATATGCTTGTATTATCGAGAATTTCACCTTCATACGTACTAAGCTTAATGTTTTGTTCCATTGGAGTTTTGACAGGCTTTCAACGAACTGAACCTGCATCATTCAGTATCTCCAATGCATTACTTCCTTTGACAAAGAGTGATTCCTTTTTATGATCTTGCTACCTCCAACTCAAGAAAGAATTTTAAGTCAGCCAAGTCCTTAAGCTTGAAGTTTAATCCAATAACACATTAAATTGATTCACAGCTTCTTGATCATTACTAGCAATCAGACCATCATCCACATATGCTAAAAGAACAATGAAAGACTGTCCTTGTTGCCTAGTAAAGAGAGAGTAATCAGCTTTTGACTAAGTAAAGCCCAATGGGAGAAAAGTTGATAGAAAATTTGGAGAACCACTGCCTTGATGCCTGTTTCAGTCTATAAAGTGGCTTATTAAGTTTACAAATCATCTCCTCCTTACTGTGAAAGCCTTGTGGAAGAGCCATATAAACTTCTAAATCAATGAATCAATATTGAATATTAGAGATGCATGTCTGAGTCTCTGGAAAGCCAAGTACCAGTATCATTCATAAGGCTAACAATTTTATTCCTTCTTCTCCTAACCAAGGTAATGGTTTGGGAAAAAAATTATTGAAGTCTATAATTTCTACACCTTTGATAGAGGATTTGAAACCTAAGCCTCCTCACTTATCTTATTTTCTTTTTTCTTTTTCTTTTATTTATTTATTTATTTTTTTTTTTTTGAAAAAGAAAAGTATTACTGAAATACACTTCTACCAACCCCCCCCCCCCCCAAAAAAAAAAAAAAAAAAAAACTAATCCAATGAATTGTTCTAGGCATTGAAAGTAATTATATTTTGATCTAACAACTATACAACTTACAAGGTGACATTTGTTAAAATTGAACTGACTTAGTAGAGGTGGGACAGATGTATATGCAGTGGACAAGATCAAAATCCATAAAAAAATGGGATAAGGTACGCATGAAGATGAAGTCAAGTCAACGACAAAAACAACATAAGGGCATGATATCATGGATTTCCCAAAAGAATTTTGATAGTACAGCAAAAAGCCTGATTATGGAAAGCATAAATCAGAGATATGAAGAAGGCGAAGACGTTAATGTGGAGAACCTGGTCCCCGATCTTCCAACGGATCTTCAAACGAAAGTTAAGCGCCATATCTGCTTACAGATACTAAAGAATGTGAGTTTTATTACCTCTATAAATTTGCTAAATAACTGTATTATAAATTTCATTAATAATAATATGAAAACAGAGAATAGCTTTATTAATAAATGATCGGTTTTATGATCACACAAGCAGGCTGAAGCAGCTCGCATGGCTTATTTATTTTATTCTGTCTATTTTTTTTTTATATGAATCAGATGAGATATTATTGAAATATTAATTCTTAGATCTACATAATCTATACTTAACATTTTTTTTTGGACATTGTTTAAATGTGTGTTGTGTAGGTATGTGATAAGTCTCACATTTTAACTCTTTATAAATAATTATAAAGAGTTTCGATCGTGACTAGTCATTTAGATGTGTAATGTAGATGTTATTATTATGTATATTTATATTAATGAAACAAGTTTTATAATAAAAAAATAAAGATAAAATAAAGGTAGAATAGTTAATAGAATTATTGTGGATCTTGAAGATCCCATCATTCGGCTTTGGCTCACTCCATTGTCATCCCTCCGCAAAACTCTTTGGCCCATTGTTTTCTAGTTAAATTTTTTTTAATAGATTTTATTGAAATTTGAAAGTAAGCATCTCTTCTTTTATTTATTAGTTAGGAAATAGATTTGTACTTCAGCATATTTGTTTTTCTTGAGCAGCTAAAAATCATGAAAGATAATGGCTTGGATAAGCGTACACAACTGTTGCATAAGATTTGCGACTCTCTCCAGCCAAAGTTCTACAGTGAGCATTGCTACATTATCAAGGAGGGAGACCCTATTGATGCATTATTCTTGATTACAAATGGCATTGTATGGACTTATTCAAGCAATAATGGTGAAGGATCTGACTCTCGACATGCTGAGCGTCTTGAAAAAGGTGAGCACTTTGGAGGAAAACTTCTTGAATGGGTTTTGAAACCTACCTCCGACGACATGCGCAACCTATCCATACTTCCTGTTTCTTCAAAAACCCTCAAAACCCACACAAAAGTGGAAGCCTTCGCTCTAATGGCCCACGACTTCAAAAAAATAATGGAGTCTAAGTTCTCACTATTAGGACCCGAGGAATTGCAATCCAAGGCTGCAATTCGTGTACAACGAAGTTGGCGCCAGCATCGTGCAAAGACGGATGATGATGTTGTTCTAGACAGGGCAGCTTCTCTTTGAAGAGCAGAGATGATTTTGATAAAGACAATGGAAACGGTGTCGTGTTGAATCCCATTTGTCAGGTGCACCGTATCACTTAAAATCCTGAGTTTGCAATCAAGAGAAAAACGCTGTGTTTCATTTATTCAGTTATTTAGCTTTTGATTTCTGTTTTTCGCACGTGTAATAGGTGGTTAAGTTGTTAAGCCTGTTGTAACAGAATCTCCACCTTTTTAGCTTAGCTTTCTCTCTCCTCTGTGATTATATAAACAGAGCCGGACTCAATGATTTAATTAGCTAGCCATTTTATGCAATAGTAGAAATCTTTCTATTTAGAATTTTTCACTATTACAGTCTGTTGCTGCAATCAACCAAAGTGTTGGTGCTTCAAGAAAACGTCAGAATCAAGCAGTGCCGACACTGTTGCTGTAAATCAATAGTTGGTTTTGATATCTAATTACATGGTTTTGATAAAGGTTTTACGCAGAATCCTAATTTAATGTTACCCTAAGGAGTTTATTATTTCACATATTATTCTTTTTCTAAATCTACCTTTATCATTTTCAGAATGGTGCACCTACATAGAATCCAAACAAAGTAGCAGCCGTCGTATGACTAGAAAAAACTAGTCATACCCTTATAATATGAGACTACTTTGTAGTTTATTGCATGACATCTACTTCCCTTGTAATTTGCTTTATGAGAATACATTTCTCTCTCTTGTATTTTTTCTGTAAGAAATTTTTATCTCACTTTTGTAATTCGACATCTATAAATATCTATAAAATTGAATATGTTTGACTAATAGTTGACTTCTACATGTTGTATTACATAAGTTTTAGAACCTCCACAATTTTCGACCTCATTACTATTTTCTTTTTAAATTTTAATATCCTATTTTTAAAATCTATTCCTGTCCTCTATCTCATGCTTAAAAAATGCAAACCTCTCCCTCTGCTCTCTCACTAATATTTGTCTCTATATCTCTCTCATGGTTGCAAAGGCCTCCACCTCGCAACTTCACCAAACCACACAACTAACCCAATGTTCAGCATCCCGCTAGCCTTAGACCTCTAGAATGGCTACAGTTAAAATATTTTATATTAATTTTGGGCATTTAGTAGGACTTAGGTTTGGCTATTTTGATTGGTTGGTTTAGATTTAGAATTGGTTTTTATCAAATTTTCAAGACCCTAATTTAGGTTCTCCCTCAATTTTGGTTCCTTTCAATATACAACCTTCAATCCCAATTTCATCTTCCCATCAGTGGCCATGGAAGAGTGACCCACTCTCTAATAAACTCTTCTACAGACACCTCCATTCCCAGTATCAATGGTAATTTCACTTTCTTTCATTCGTTTTAGGTCCTATGATTGTAATTTGATATATTTCAAATCATAACTGTTAGGACATATGTGGAACTCGTTAAGAACATATATCATATAGAATTGGCTAATCTTTTGACAAAACGCATTTACTTGTAATTGGGTATATCTAGGACATGTTTAATACTTCAAGGAACAAGAGTTCAAGTGTCCAAGTATTAAAGCCATGCAAATTAATCCAAGAATCAAGTAAAGATGTGTTGTTCATTAAATCTCGACAGATAGCTCGACAGATGTATCTATCGAGGTTTAATTTTTCAAAACTCAACAAATAGCTTGACAGTTGTATCTATTGAGGATTACGAAATTTAGATTTTCGGATTTGTTTTTCACACATATCCAAGCTATTTGTTTAGGTTTTCTTTTCTCACAATCTTAGACATATATAAGGATTATTTTAAGGGTCATCTCAACTTGATGCAAAGGTTTTATTCATGCATATTGTGACCAGAGACAATTTGCCCTAGTTCATTTTTCTTTTGAAGAAGCTGTTGTGTTTGTACATCGTAGGGTTTTGTAACAAAGGAGCTTTTTGATCTTCATCGTGTGGATGAACTGAAAAACTTTGCAGCCAACATCTTTCACAAGTTGGTGTGTTAGTCACGTACTGGGATCCGTGCATCAATTGGTTAGTCATGTACTTGGAGCCATATATTGAAAGGAGAGATTGTCACTACATTACAAGTCTAATTGTGTATTGGGGTAAAGGTTCAACTGTAGGTTGGTATAAGGTACTGAGATTCCTTTGCTTATAACCGCTTGTTTTGATAATAGTGGATTTTCGGGAATGGTAATCTTAAATTCACCTGGTGGGGTTTTGCCACAGTACTTTTCCCCATTCGTAAACAAATCACTTGTGTCAAATTTAATTTCTACTGCATTTAGGTATTTGGTGATTTATTTGTGCTACCACACATATTGCATGTTAAATTGATTTAATTAATTCACTGGGCAAATTAATTTTTTAATTTACCTAAGGGGTCAATACATTTTTGGCCTATCAAGTGGTATTAGAGCAGGCACACTCTGATTAGGGTTAATCTTTGTTGTGTGATCCATTGACCCTTGTTTGTCATGGATAGAGGACAGTATCTTATTATACCTCCTTTATTTGATGGCACTAATTATGCGTACTGGAAAGTACTCATGAAAGGTTTCTTGCAGTCTTTAGATGAGAAGGTGTGGCAAGCTATGAAAATAGGCTAGACCAAGCCAAAGGAAGCACCGGCTGATTGGGATGATGCTTAGATCAAAGTGGCAAACTTCAACAACAGGGCATTGAATGCTTTATTCAATGCTGTCACCAATGACGAGTTCAAGAAGATATCCTCTACTGAAAATGTAAAGGAAGCATGGACTATCCTCTAGACAACCTATGAAGGGACTAAAGCTGTTAAAGATTTGAAGCTTCAAAGGCTTACCATAAGCTTTGAAGAAATTAAGATGGAGGATGATGAGTCATTTTATGAGTTCTATGCCAAACTCAAAGACATAGTAAACTTTGCATTTAATCTTGGGGAAACTATTCCCGAACCCAAGATTATGAAAAAGGTGCTCAGATCTCTTCCAGAGAGATTCCATGCCAAGATCACTACTATTGAGGAATCAAAGGACATTGATCAAATTCCTTTGATAGAGCTGGTTGGCAACTTGTAAACCTATGAATTGGGTTTGTCTAGGATTGAGAAATCAAGTAAGAGCAAAAGCATGGCACTGAAGTCCAAAAGCAGTGATACCGATGAGTCTTCGAATGATGAAGATTCTAAAATGAAATCCTACATCACTAGGCGATTCAAAAAGTTCATGAAGAATGCCAATGTAAGGGGAAGAAAGATGCTAGGAACGACGGTTAGTACACTATTCCCTCTGGACCAAAATGCTTTGATTATCAAGGCTTTGGACATATGAAACAAGAATGTCTAACTTATCGCAAGACCATTGGGAAAAGCAAAGCCCTTGTTGCTACCTTGAGTGACACTGAGCCTGAGGATGATTTGGATAATGATGACGAGGGAATCTTGAATACCTCCACTACCACAGTAAATCCTACTGAGGGGATTGTTGAAGAGGTAGATGAAGAAGTGGACTTGGTGGAGTCTAAGTTTAAGAAGATAAATGAACAGGATGACATCCATACAGCCTATGCAAAATTTTACAAGGTCTCTAAAAAGTATGAGAAATTGTATAGGTTGGCCACCAAGAAACTCAATGATGTCGAACTTGAATGAGAAGAAATCTCCATAAAGTTTGATGAAGCTAATTAGATCATTGGGGCACTGCGGTTTGAGAACAATTTCTTGGCTGAGAGGACCTAGAAGCTTGAAGCGGAGCTGTTTCAAGTCAGAGCTGATAGAAAAATGCATGTGTGCAGCGGAAAATTAACGGATCAACTTCATTCGATATTGATAACATGTGCTATGAAAATTTCAGAATACAAGAACAAGAGAGTGTACCTTAGTGTGGTAAATTTCAAAATTCACAGATTGTAAACACTTGGGAATACTTCTAATCTTCACTCCAATTCCACTAACGCCCAAGATGTGTGGTCTCTTAATCAGTAATGTGAATTTGTTCAAGAGAGAATTCAAGAGTGTCCAACACTCATATACACCATTTCATAAAAAATCTGTATGTTTCTCTCTTAATAACTAATTATCTAATTGGGCTAGCTTTTTGGGTCTTTCCAATTGGGCTCTAGTATGTGGCTTGAAGTGGGACCAAAAGGGACCAATAAGACACTAGCTCCAATGGGCCTTGGGCTTTTCTGTTAACTCTTGACAAGTCTAAAATTACCATTAACTATATTTAATACCACTATATAAATATAGTTGCACTCTAGGCCTTATCTATAAATTATATCCCAAGACTTTATTGTACATGCAATCCCTTCATAAAATATTCGTAGTAATACAAATTCATAAATGTAGACTGCCACTTTATAAATTACTACATCTTAATCCTTGAGTATCCAGTTTAATCCTTGTAAGTTATTCATCATATATTTATGAAATCCAATTTCATAAATATATACTTTAGTAATTTCTTACCAAAGTGTTAGGCCTAACTCTCTGAATAACAAATCCATTAAACTTATCTCAATGGAATATTTTGTATCTCCGTTAAGAAACTATGAATTCCATCTCGAGAATACATGTTCCATCAACACTAAATGTGGCTGCTCAACATACTGAGGTTTTGATCGTAACTTTAGATTTCATTCCTAATATATCAAAGCAACCTACACCTCATGATTAGGTCCATTATTCTCTCAGGATTAAGAGTTCATGTTAATATAAGTCGTGAGATTTATTATTTATTTGACAGTCATTAGGAGAATAATAAATCTCACAGCGGTCCAGTTCAATATGTCTTAACGCTTAAAACATATTAACATATCAACTAGAAGTCTCCACTTCCATGATCAAGACAAATCATCTTAGTTGATATGTTATAGTGTTCGCAGATGAAACACCCAATTTCATCACCGACTAGGAACTAAATTCTAAGTTTACAAAGAACTTGTGATTTATATCTTCTGTGATTAAATCACATAAATCACATACTATGCATCTCATGGACTATATGATAATGTCTGAATATTCATGTTGCCATTATTTCAGATAATAATAATAATAATTTATTAATCATAATATTAAGTCATACATAATGTCATACTTAATATAATACATAGCATCATACAATAAGATTTAAGGGCACTAATCCTAACAATCTCCCACTAGCCCTAAAGACTATTGTGCACTAATCTAACTCCCATTCCCTTCAAATGTGACTCGAAGGTCCTTTGAGGTAAGGCTTTGGTAAAGGGATCTGCTAAATTATTTGCACTTTCAATCTTTGCTACCACCACATCTCCACGAGCAACAATATCTCTAATGATGTGGTACTTCCTCTCAATGTGCTTTCCTTTCTTGTGATTCCTTGGATTTTTAGATTGTGCAAATGCTCCACTATTGTCACAAAACAATGTGATTGAAACTTGCTCCATTCTCATTAAACCAAGGTCAGAAAGGAATTTCTTGAGTCAGACAGCTTCTTTTGCTACTCCACAAGCAGCAATATATTCTGCCTCCATGGTGGAGTCTGCAATACAAGATTGCTTAATACTCCTCCAACTAATGGCTCCACCTCCCAAGGTGAAAACACATCTTGAAGTGGATTTTCTGAAATCTAGATCTGATTGAAAATCTGAATCTGTCTAGCCAATGGGAATCAAATCCTCACAACGGTAAACAAGCATATAATCTCTCGTTCTCCGAAGATACTTGAGAATATGTTTTACAGCTTGCCAATGTTTTAGTCTTGGATTTGATTGATATCGGCTGACCATGCCAACTAAATAACAGATATCTGGTCTAGTACAAAGCATGGCTTACATGAGACTTCCCACTGCAGTAGCATAAGGAACTTGTCTCATCATATCTACTTCCTCTTGAGTCTTAGGCCTTTGGTCATTAGACAGAGGAACTCCATGTCTAAAAGAAAGTAATCCTTTCTTGGAATTTTGCATGCTAAACCATTCTAGAATCTTATCTATATATCTAGCTTGTGATAAGCCTAACATCTTATTCTTGCGATCTCGCCAAAGCTTGATCCCTAGGATAAAGTTAGCCTCACCCAAATCCTTCATACCAAATTGGCTTGACAACCAAACCTTTACTGATGACATTACCCCTACATCATTTGCAATGAGTAGAATATCATCAACTTAAAGCACAAGGAACATTACTACTTTATCTTGATGTCTTTTGTACACATGGTTCATCAAGATTTTGTTCAAAACTAAATGATTTGATTGCTTGATCAAATCTGATGTTCCATAACCTAGATGCTTGCTTAAGTCCATAAATGGACCTTTTCAACTTGCATACCATATGCTCTTGGTTCTTTGCTATGAAACCTTCTGATTGTATCATATAGATTTCCTCTTCAAGATTGCCATTAAGAAATGCAGTCTTGACATCCATTTGTCAAATCTCATAATCAAAATGAGCAGCAATGGATAAGAGAATTCTGATAGATTTAAGCATTGCTATTGGAGAAAAGGTTTCATCATAATCTATACCTTCTTTTTGTGTATACCCTTTCGCCACTAGCCTTGCTTTAAAGGTTCCACCTTTCCATCTATCCCTCTCTTCCTCTTGTAAACCCATTTACAACCAACAGGTTTAATGCCGTTAGGCGCCTTTACAAGATCCCAAATTTGATTGGAATACATGGAATCTAATTCAGATTTCATAGCTTGGATCCAATGATGTGCATCTATATCATTCATTGCCTCTTCATAGGTGTATGAATCCGATTCAGTCTCTTCAGAGATAGCTTCATAAGTTTCTCCCAAACCTATGAATCTTATAGGAGGCCGAACAATTCTTCTACTACGACGAGGCACCTATGTACTAGACACCTCATGAGTAGTATCTTGTGGTGTATCTAATACAGCCACATCATCCCTAGTTTCATCCATTGGTTGTTCTCTTACAGGTTCATTCATTTCAGCCAACACAACTCTACTTCTAGGAGTAAAATTATTCATATAGTCATTTTCCAAGAATTTAGCATTTGTACTAACAAAAACTTTGTTATCTTTATGACTACAGAATAAATAACCCCTAGTTTCTTTTGGATAACCTATAAGCAAACACACTTCTGATTTTGGTTCCAATTTATCAGGCTTCCCTTTTAACACATGTGCGGGACAACCACAAATGTGGAGATATTTCATACTAGGCTTACGCCCACTCTACAATTCCATGGGTGTTTTGGGAACAGATTTTGATGGAACTAAATTCAAAAGATGTATTGCTGTATTTAAGGCACAACCCCAAAAAGAAATCAGTAAAGTTGAGTAACTCATCATGGACCTAACCATTTCTAAAAGAGTCCTATTCCTTCTTTCTGCTACACCATTCTGTTGGGGAGTTCCAGGTGCAGCCAATTGGGATACAATTCCATTTTGAGTTAAGTAATCCTTGAAATCCCCAACAAGGTATTTTCCACCACGATTCAATCGAATGGCCTTTATATGTTTACCCAATTGATTCTCAACTTCAGCCCTAAACTCTTTGAACTTTTCAAAGGCTTCGAACTTCCGTCTCATTAGGTACACATAACCATATCTTGAGTAATCATCGGTAAAAGTGATGAAATACTCATAACCTCCTTTTGCTTGGGTTGACATAGGACCACATACATCAGAATGCACTAGCTCTAGCAAATCTTGGGCTCTTCTACCTTTTGCATTAAAAGGCTGTTTGGTCATTTTACCTTCCAAACAAGATTCACAAACTGGAAATTAATCAAAGTCCATGGGCTCTAAAAGTCCATCTTTGATTAGTCTTTGAATCCTATTTGAATTAATATGACCCAAATGCAAGTGCCAAAGATATGCATCACTAGTAGAAGGAAACTTTCTCTTTAATGATTTCACATGAGAGTTATTATCTAACTCAGAATTATATAATTCATGCTTATTAGGAGTTAAAATATAAAGACCATCCACAATATTGCTAGAACAGATAAATACTTTATCCTTCTTTATTACAACATTGTCTTTTAGGATAACACAATATCCATGTTTACCTACGTAAGTAGCAGAAATTAAATTCCTACGAACATTAGGTACATACAAACAATCTTCCAATATTAAAACTCTAGATTCAAAACATAAATTATAAACACCAACAACTACAACCGGAATCCTACTCCCATCAGCCAAAGTAAGAAATAACTCCCCTTCTTTAAGCTTTCTGGTCTCTTGGAACCCCTGCAAGGAATTGCAGATATGATTAGTACAACCTGAATCCACACACCAGGAATCTGTGGGATTCTATACCAAACATATTTCAAGAAGGAATGTATTATTCATACCCTTATTCTTGGTAGCCTTAAATATTGGACAATTCCTCTTCCAATGTCCTTTCTCACCACAATGGAAACACTTTCCTTTGATCTTCTTTCCTTTGTCAGCAACCCCTAAGGCAATTTGTTTACCCTCTTGCTTGGTGAAGTTCTTCTTCTTCTTCTTCTTCTTACCCTTGCCTTTCGATTTAGGTTGAGAAGTAGAAGCTTCACCAATATTGGCTTCAACATTGGAAGTACCAAGAATGCCTTCTGCCGCTACCAATTCATTCATTAATTCAGACAATGTATAAATCTTTTTATTCATATTATAGTTAAGTTTGAATTCCTTGAATGATTCTGGTAGTGACCGGAGTATCATATCCACTTGGGATTCTTCATCAATATCGGCACCTAAAACTTCCAATGTATTCAAATTAGAGATCATTGTAAGACAATGCTCCCTTACTGAACTACCTTAAGCCATTTTGGTATTATAAATTTGCCTCATGGTCTCTTGCCTTGCAGAACGGCCTTGCTCACCAAATATCTCCTTCAGACTTAGCATAATGTCTGAAGCTAGTTCCACATCCTGCATTTGATGCTGAAGAACATTTGAAATAGATGCGAGGATGTAGCACTTGGCCATCTCATTAGATTTCTGCCAACGATCATATCGTTGTTTTTCCTCAAGAGGAGCATCTAATGAAGGAAAGCTAGGACATGGTTTAGTAAGCACATATTTGTGCTCTTCAGCAGTAAGAATAAAGTCCAAATTTCTTTTCCAGTCAACATAGTTGGATCCAGTCAGTTTGTTTTGATTAAGAATAGTTACAAGTGGGCTAAATGATGCCATGTTCAAATCTAAAAACAATAAACATGAATATAATAAGTAAACTGGATATTATCAATTTAGCATATAAACATATAGTATGGAACCTTGAAAAAACCATAATATAATATATGCAACGACAACCCAATCCCACAATTAATATTCCTTGGAAGCGAGGTCATACCAATAACTATGATCAGGTGAGAATTATTCTCATTATTAATGCTATCATGGTAACTCTTACCAAAAAAAAATAATTTGCCACTTTTCTTTTAGCCTCTAAGTAATAATGACATAGCTTCGAAGGAGGTTAACATTAAACTTAGTCTAGTGTATACCATTGATTGAATTCTATGTGAGTCATTAAGTAACTCCACGGAAGCGTAGTTATTCTTAATGTATAAACACATGTCATCCATCATTAAGAAGTTTAACCTATAGTACCATGAATTAAACACCCTTCGAAGGGAGCAAGGCATATACGCTAACGCGAGGTGCTTAATCACACTACAATAAACCGACAATGGAGGCCATGAGATCCGACCCTTGTATCTCTCTCTCACTAGATCTTTTAAAGGAAAGGTTTTTAATTATAAAACATGCATAATCTAATTACACATAGCCTTACTCTTTAAACAAGTGAAAACACTTAGAAAAATTTCTGATCGAAAAAATTAAACAATTCGAACTTGACCACTTGACTTGTTCGATCAATTGAAAAACAAATTCGATCGATCAACTAGCAATTGAAAATCAATCTATTTAAAAAGTCTGATCACTGTTTCACTTGATCGATTGAAAGTGATTTTCGATCGATCGAAACTCGTGAAACTCGAATTTCCAGAAATTTTCTAGGGCAGTTTTCTATGACTTTTCTTGAACAAACAACTAACATACGAACATGATAGTCAGAGAATGATATCAAAATTGAATTTCATTGATGCTATAGCCTTGAAGATCAATTTAACATACTTAAATTCAAATTTAAACAACATCATAACACCAATATTAGTTTTTATCAAATCATAGTTTCAACAACCATGTAGAAAATTAAATGTGTAATCTTCTAACAACATGAAACTATAATTTCTAATTCCAAAATTCACAAAACATGTTATACAATTTGAAATTGAAGACCGCTTTGATACCATTTGATAGAAAAATGCATATGCGCAGCAGAAAATTAACGGATCAACTTCATTCGATATTGATAACATGTGCTATGAAAATTTCAGAATACAAGAACAAGAGAGTGTATCTTGGTGTTGTAAATTTCAAAATTCACAAATTGTAAACACTTGGGAATACTTCTAATCTTCACTCCAATTCCACTAACGCCCAAGATGTGTGGTCTCAATCAGTAATGTGAATTTGTTCAAGAGAGAATTCAAGAGTGTCCAACACTCACATACACCTTTTCATAAAAAATTTGTATGTTTTTCTCTTAATAACTGATTATCTAATTGGGCTAGCCTTTTGGGCCTTTCCAATTGGACTCTAGTATGTGGCTTGGAGTGGGACCAAAAGGGACCAATAAGACACTAGCTCCAATGGGCCTTGGACTTTTCTGTCAACTCTTGACAAGTCCAAAGTTACCATGGACTATATTTAATACCACTATATAAATATAGTTGCACTCTAGGCCTTATCTATAAATTATATCTCAAGACTTTATTGTACATGCAACCCCTTCATAAAATATTCGTAGTAATACAAAGTCATAAATGTAGACTGCCACTTTATAAATTACTACATCTTAATCCTTAAGTACCCGGTTTAATCCTTGTAAGTTATTCATCATATATTTATGAAATCCAATTTCATAAATATATACTTTAGTAATTTCTTACCAAAGTGGTTAAGCTTAACTCTCTGAATAACAAATCCATTAAACTTATCTCAAGGGAATATTTTGAATCTTCGTTAAGAGACTATGAATTTCATCTTGTGAATACATGTTCCATCAACACCAAAATGTGGCTGCTCAACATACTGAGGTTTTGACCGTAACTTTAGATCTCACTCTTGATATATCAAAGCAACCTACACCTCATGATCAGGTCCATTATTCTCTCAGGATTAAGAGTTCATGTTAATATAAGTTGTGAGATTTATTATTCATTTGACAGTCATTAGAAGAATAATAAATCTCACAGCGGTCCAGTTCAATATGTTTTAATGCTTAAAACATATCAACATATCAACTAAAAGTCTCCACTTCTATGATCATGACAAATCATCTTAGTTGATATGTTATAGTCTTCGCAGATGAAACACCCAATTTCATCACCGACTATGAACTAAATTCTGAGTTTACAAAGAACTTGTGATTTATATCTTCTGTGATTAAATCACATAAATCATATACTATGCATCTCATGGACTATATGATAATGTCCGAATATTCATGTTGCCATTATTTCAGATAATAATAAAACAAATTTATTAATCATAATATTAAGTCATACATAATGTCATACTTAATATCATACATAGCATCATACAATAGGATTTAAGGGCACTAATCCTAACAGGAGCTCAGTTGGAGAGGACTTTGAGTGTAAAGCTTGATGAGATGCTTAGCCTTCAGAAATCTATTTCTGATCGAACCGGTTTGGGGTATGATTTCTCTTCTCCTAATATTGCTTCTTCCAGTACTATTGTGTTTGTTTCACCTGGTAATAATGTTGAATCTGAGAACAATAATGGAAAAACTGTTTTAGCTAGTGAGAACATAGACAAGGGTAAATCTATCTTAGGAGCACCCCCTAAACTTGAAAAGAAAGGGACTAAAAACCCCAGGACTAAGTAAGGTAATAGCCAAAAGTCTAAGCAAAAGAAGTAGCATCTCTGTAATCACTATAGAGCTACTAGACATACTCGACCTAATTGTTATAAGTGGTTAGCCACTCAACAAAGCAACAGTATGATCTCGTTCGGAAACCAGAATTAATTTCCTTCCTCTTTTGCTCCTCTTGGAGATCTTCTCAAGGCTCTCATGTTCCTTTTGAACTTGAACGGCTTCAATTCTTCCCCCTTACCGCCAGATCAAGGGTTCGCTAAACGGAAATGTTCTTCCAAGGTGTGGAAGGAAAAAGGCTCTAAGTGATTTAGTCACTTTTTCTCTCTCCTTCTCTTTTTGTTAATGCATTACTTTTGTGTTTTGCTTTCTTGTTTTTGAGTCAGTCTAGTTTTATGCTATGCTTTTGTTTAACTTGTTTTTTTTGTTTTTTTTTGTTTTTAGTTTTGCTTTATTTTTTTTCATAAAAAAATTGAAAAAAAAAAAATACAAAAACAATGTGTGTTTTGTATACATTGGTATTTGTGTACCTTGGATGGCCATTGAAACAAAGTTTTCTAAACTTTGTATCTCTTGTAACTTAGATGAGCATCTTTACGCACAACTAAGCAAGTGAGCTTTGTGGCTCATGTTTGTGATGAGTAAGATTAAGTAATTTATTATACTTAACACTCATATCACTCTTTTTAATGGAAAGGACTAGAAAATCCTAAGAGAAAGGCATAAATAACCATCTTACCACTAAAGCCCGCTAATCATGAAATGACATCTGTATACTCCAGCATAGCAAAAGTGCAATGTCAAAAGCTTAACATAATTGGGTATTTTCTTCTCTCTCTTATATGCCCATGCACAATATGCTCAAAAGAAAAATATGCAAAGAAAAAATAAAAGCAAAAAGAATCAAAATGCTTTTAAATATGGTTGTAAGCGTGTTTCTAGGAGATATGGGAGTTATAGGATGTACCTCGAAGGTGATAATCCCCATTAAGCAGTTATGATTGTGTGTGAGTTATACTGATTTTCTCATATCTAAAATCGTCATAACATGAAACACTTATGCACTCTTGCGATGTTTTCACACACAACACGCAAATTCTTTTTTACTTTTGATACATGTGCAAGTATAGTGTGATTTGGCTATCACAAGGAATTCATGTATTTATGTATGCTTTCTAAAATGTCTTGATTTGTTTTTTAAATATAAAATTAGTTAGACTCGTTTAGAGTGTGTGTGTGTTTTGGATCTAAATGCTTGACATTTTTATTGTTGAGAGATGATTTTGAAAGTTTAAAATGTTGTTTGGATCTCTGGTTATATAGCTTGCTTGATTGCATACATTTCTGTGTTTTTCTCTTCTTTGAAAAACTGCTTTTGTCAAGCTTGAGAGCTTATTGACAGATAGCTATCTATGAGACCCTTGAACTACTTTTTCTCAACAGATCTTATCACTTCCTCGATCCATCAAAAATTTCTGGAATTTGTCTCGATAGCTTCTCGATAGATTCTTGATCCATTGAGAAAGTTTCTGTTTGCTCAATAGCTTCTCGATAGCTATTGAATCCATCGAGGTACTTTTACCGTCAATAAATTCTTAATAACACCTCGATAGATTTATCTGTTGAGAATTAGTTCTTGACAGATTCTCGACAGATCCTTGATCCATCGAGATGAGTTTTCTTTAAATAGCTTCAGTGTGAATTAGATCTCATTTTCTCCTATCTCTCTCGACAGAAATCTATCTTTTCACCTCCCAAACACTCTCTACTCTCTCTAAACTTCAACCCACTTGGATTTCAGCCAAAGTTGATCATTTCTCACTTGGTATGATCTCTTTTCTCTCATTCTTCATGCATTTCATTCATTTAGACCTAGGTTTTTAGGTTTTTGAAAATTCTTTGGGGTTTTTGAAAATTGATGAGTTTTTTGTAATTTTTTTGGTTGGGCTTTGTTTAAATGATCCTATATGCTCATGCATTGCATCACATTTGTATTTTCACTATGTTTCATGCATTTAGATGTATGTTACTATGTTGAAAACTTGTTTGTTGGTAGGATTGGATTGGGCTAAGCCCATGATATTTTTTTTCTTTGCACGTCACATGCTCATGCATTATTCATGCATATGTACCTTTTCTTTTCTTTTATTGGTACTCTTTGTGATTGGGACTTTTTTGTTTGCTTCTCTCTCTCTCCCTCTCTCTCGAACAGTCTGTGCATGGCACCTAAGCGCAAATCCACTCCGTCTCGGAACCCTCTTTATTCTAGGGCATCTTCTTATGATCCTACTCCTCTTTCTGTTCGGTTCCGTATGAGAAGGCCTGTCAGGACTTCTCGGAGAACTTCTCCCAACGTGGCATTTATTTGAAACGCCGCGTGATTCTATCGGATTTTTCCGATATTACTTTACCCACTGCCATTCACAGTCAGAGATGGGAATCTCTATGTGAGATACCCGTGAATTGTCCCACCATGATTATACATGAGTTCTACTCCAATATGCACGGTTTCGATACCTCTATACCTCGGTTTGTTACATAGGTTCGAGGTGTATGTATTGTAGTCACACCAGAGCTTATCTCTGATGTACTACACGTTTTGAGGGTGGAGTTTCCTAACTACCCCGGTTGTCCTCGTTTGCAGACAGTGTCCAAAGATGAACTCTCATCTCTCTTCTATGAGACACCTTCTTCATGGGGTGATTGTGAAAACACTCCATGCTCGGTCTTCGCAAGAGGTCCGAGGTTCCTTAACCTGGTGATGACATTTGTTCTTCATCCTTTGTCTCACAATAACTCCATTACCGAGCTTCATGCTTGCTTTTTTCTTTCCGGGGATCTTACCAAAAACTTCCCTTCTCACTTCATTCTCTCTCTTATCGATATTTATAAAGACACGGTGACCCGTGATAAGCTTATCTTTCCTTCTGCTATCACGAGGATCATTCACCACTCCTCTATTCCTTATCTCGAGCTAGCTCATTTCACCATCATGGATGCCATCAGTGCAACATCTATTTGACGAAGTAAGCCTCAGCTTCGACTGAAACGGCCACGGACCGAGACGACAACTCCTCCAGCCCATTTCGCTCCATCCACCTCCGCTCCTTCTTCTTCTTTTGCGGGTGGTGGGATGCTAGATGCTGTCATGGCGCAGCTTGAGTGCATGGATGCTTGCCTCGATACACTCTCTACTGAGTTGTATCAGGTGAACACCCGTGTTAGTTGCATTGCACGATGATAGGCTCGCATGGGTGGCTTCACCTCATCTCCATCTCCCTCTTCATCTCTATAGGCTTTAGAGGACAAGGACGATGATGATGGCTTTGGTGATGATGATGATGATGAGGATGAGGATGCTAGCTCTTCCGGAGATGAGGAGATGACTGTTTCTCAGTGACTTACCCTTTGTCATTTATGACAAAAAGGGGGTGTAATTTTGGGTATGAGAGTAGTCATGTACTTAGGGAGAGAGTTAGTATAGGACATTTTTGATAGGGGGAGTGTTTTTGTTTATATATGAGGGATGTAGTGAGGATTTATGTATTTTTTTTCTTTTCTTTCTCTTTTAGATACAATATCTCTTGTATATTGGTCTTGTGACCATTTAGTGATAGCAAACATTGTATTTATCCTTGATATATATTTGATGATGTTGTTATCATGTTCACCTATCTTTTCTTGTGTTGTTTCTTTTCTCTCTTTATACACATGTTTCTTATTTACGTATGCAATATTTTATTTATGTTTCACACTAAGATGCCTTGATGAGTTTTGTTTAAAGTATTTCAGAAATATAGGTAGTCAGAATCTATCATGTCATGAACTCTCTTCTTGCAAAGTTTTTCAAGAGTTTGTGTTAGGATTAGATTTTATTGTATTCAACAAGTGAGTATGAGTTGAGTGATTTATGACTTCTCTCATATTTCATTTGGTTGTTGTGGTTTTTCACGGATTGCCAAAGGGGGAGATTGTTAGGACATATGTGGAACATATTAAGAACATATGTCATATAGAATTGGCTAATCCTTTGACAAAACACACTTTACTTGTAATTTGGTAGATCTAGGATGTGTTTAATACTTCAAAGAAAAAAAGTTCAAGTCCAAGTATTGAAGCCATGGAAATCTGTCCAAGAATTAAGTGAAGAAGTGTTATTCATTAAATCTTGACAGATAGCTCGACAGATGTATCTATCGAGGTTTAATTCTTCGAAACTTGACAGATAGCTCAACAACTGTATCTATCAAGGATTACAAAATTCAGATTTCCAGATCTATTTTTCATGTATATCCAAGCTATGCGTTTAGGTTTTCTTTTCTCACAACCCTAGACATATATAAGGATTATTTTAAGGGCCGTCTCAACTTGATGCAAATGTTTTATTCATGCATATTGTGACCGGAGACAATTTGCCCTAATTCATCTTTCTCTTGAAGAAGCTGCTGCATTTGTACGCCATAGGGTTTTGTAACCAAGAAGCTTCTTGATTTTCATCGTGTGGATGAACTGGAGAATTTTGCAGGCAACATCTTTCACAAGTTGGTGTGTTAGTCACATACTAGGATTCGTGCATCGATTGGTTCAATACATTCTTGGCCTATCAATAACTAACCTCGGTTTATTTGGAAGATATCTCAATGTCTCATTCTTTTAATGTGTTGTGGCCTATTAGAGAAGAACCAGGTAGGAAGAGAAGAAAGGAATATGGAGATTGTGGCTCATGTTGATTACGAACGGCATTGCATGGACCTATACAAACAGTAATACTGATGAAGGAAGGCATGCTAAGCGTCTTGAAAAAGGTCACTTCTTTGGAAAAGAACTTCTTGAATGGGCTTGGAAACCTTCCTCTGTCAACATATACAACCTATCCAAATTCCCACTTTCCTCATAAACCCTCAAAACCCATACAAAGGTGGAAGCCTTTGCTCTAATGGCCAACGACTAGAAGGGTAATCTCTATTCTAGGTTTTCACGGTTTGACCCAGAGCAATTGCAAGTTGAGGCAGCTTCCACTCTACAACGAATCTGGCGCTGCCATCACCCAAAGATGGATGATAGCGTTAAATCCAAGGCAGCTTCTATTTTACAATGAGTTTGGTGCTGTAATCAACCAAAGTGTTGGTGCTCCAAGAAAACTTATGAATCAGCAGTACCTTACATTTTTGCACAAAGCAATGGATTTGGATATCTAATATTATTTTATATGATAGGATTCAATTATGTCTTATTCATTTGCGTTACTAATCCAATGCATAGGCACCTGTGATAAACATGGCACATTTTTTCCCCTTATTATTAATGGTAGATTATACATATAACTACCTTTAAATTAAATATGGAATTACCATGCGATTTATTTCGCAACACTTTCCTCCCTTGTAATTTGTTTTATGGGATATTTATCTCTTTTGTGGTTCACTTTATGGAGCATTTCTGTTATCTTTTAACAAAATTTGATGATTTAGCAAGTGCCAACATCACATATAAAAATATCATTGAAGAAAGAAATAGTTTTGCCTGTACATTTTCTCTCTCTAACTTTCTCCTTCAAACCTCATTTGGCTGTGTGTTTGTTTACAAGGTGTACTCTTTAATATAGAAATTTTTTTCTTTAATTCTTTCCTAAGGAGGTTGTTGGCACTTCTCCCATTATTTTATTCCATTAAAAATAGTGAAAAAAAAAAGTCTTATAAAGCAAACCACAAAATAATTAAATGCCTCGTTAAACAATCAACTAGGATGGCGTGGATGATATGAGAAAAAATAAATCTTGAACAACAAACAATCAAAGCTAGTATTTACTACATCAAATAATTTCCATTAATGAAAGATATAAATCTATTGAAAAAAATATATAAAACACATGTCGAATGAAAATGGTTGCATGTGTATATATATTGTTGAAATTGAAACAAAATATAACATATTGTAGAGGAAATTGCAAAGAGAGATGTGGAAGTGAAAGCAATGAGAAAAGAAAGAACACAAAGAATACATGATGATTTGGACGGACAGTCTATGTCTGTAGAGGAAGCCCTTTTCAATTACATTTTACTATATGATCAAATATGTTGTAAAATGAACCCTAGTAGGGGATATATAGGAATTGCAAGAGATAGGGTTAGGTGCATATTAACTTTATATTACAATTGGGCCTCTTGGATCAATACACATGTAATATGAATCCAATATATATCTTTAAATTCAATGTAGTCACTATGGCACACCCACCATCAACGTTCCCTTCTTCTTATTTCCTAAAGCTGATTAGGTGTGTTGTGCTTGCTACTCTTTATATTGTGTCAAATAGTTGCTAGTGATTCAAAAAAGTTTAGCATCTGGTCTTATCCATTTTGGTTAGAGTCTGAATTTTGTAAGAATGTTTTGTAAAATCTATGTTTTACACTCTCTAATCCCAGTGTGCCACATCAGCATCGTACAAATTAATGAATAAAGGTGATACACACAATCACTCCTTATTAAATACCAAGCTCTCTCTCTCTCTCTCTCTCTCTCTCTCTCTCAAATATGATCATCACCATGCTCTGTCCATCACTGGTTGCCACTGCCGTCCTTGATAGTGGGTGCCACACTGACTTCCGTCTTTCTCTCTCTCTAAAATTTTCTCCTTCTCTCTCTAATTTTGACACCTAAACCCTCTCTAATCTAAACATCCATGGCCAACCACAAAATCTACGCCAATCGCCACTGCCATCATTGTGCTCCCCAAGCTTAAAGAGGTTAATGGTCAAAAACCTTGATGCCATAATGATTCAAACAATTTGGGTTTGAAGAATGACGGTTTGGGTTTTAATTGATATGGGTTTGATGAGGTGGTTTTTGAAATGGGCAAGATGTTGCCATCGAGCTATGGTCTGGGGGTTTGAAAGATGATGGTTAATGGGTTCTGTGAAGATTGTTGATGGGCTTGAAGATCAAGTATTGAAGGAAGAATTGTTGGTTTTGAGTTAGTGTCAAACAAGAATGGATTGGAGAGAAACTTGTATTCTAAGAACTAGAGAGAGAAGGAGAAAGTTAGAGAGCAAGAGATGTGGGTGAGTGTGGGAGCTACCGCCAAGGACAACCACAGCAGCCGCTACGTGTAGAGCTTGAGAAGTTGGCCATGGTGACTAGTCTAATACGAGAGATGGCTATTGAATGTTCAATTAGTGAATAAAACACCTTGAACGTTTAGACCTCCAAATTACAAATTACCAATTCAAGCTTAATATCAAACAATGTATGTGTAGAAAATGAACATAAGCTTATAACAGAATTGATAAACAATCTAAACCAAAAAAAAATCACATCCACAACAGAAATTAAATGGTAAAGATTAAGGGAAGAGAGATGCAAACACAAGGATAACACAACGATGTGTTATCGAAGAGGAAACCGAAGCCCTCAGCGTAAAACCTCTCCGCCGCCCTCCAAGCGGTCAATAATCCACTAGAAAATGAAGTTGGGATACATGAACAGCAGAAGACCCTACAAGCCTAATCTACCCAGTGTACCTAAGCCCTCCAAGCTTCTTACTCCAACGAGGTTACGCCAAACCTTTCTCTTTTCTAGCTTACCGGATTCCCCTATAGCCCATAGCATCAACCAATATCAATTGATCCATTCCTAACTGCTTCCCAAGCACCAAATAGCCTCCTCACAGATATGGGTATGGTGAGAAAATGTTTTAGCTAATGTACCTCTCAAAGATTTAACAATGGAGAGGGTGAGAGTAGAGGAATTTGGAGAATCAAAGGATGAAGATTGTGGATGAGTCAATCTTGTTTTTCTCTCTCAAAATTCTCTTTCAAAACTCTCTACATTTTGTGGGTATAAGGGATATTTATACTGGTGTGTGTATGGAATGCAAAGAGTCAGTTTTTCCCAAACAGAGTAGACTGGAGACTTGGCCTCGCAACTTGACTGAGTCGCAAGTCCAAGCTACGAGCTAACTGAATGGCCAAACTGGACTCTTTGTCCTGTAGTGCTTCAACTGGCGTGACTGTTCAGCTCCTCTGCATGCTTCATTCGTGTGCATCCTTTGGCGACTTGCAAGCCGCGAGATCCAGTCGCGAATCTCTTGCTGAGTGCACAATCTTGAGCTTTTCTTCACACTCTCTCTCACACTACCCTTACATGATTCCCACCTAAATACACGGTTTCTAAATGCTGAATTACAAGCAAATTTGGCACGAAATAAAGGCAACAATATGGTTGATTAAATTCAACCTTACAGTTATTCATGAGGATTTGATTGTGTATGACACTTCCTAATCATTAATTTATAAAATGTTGAGGTGGCATGTTAGGATTGGAGGTGTAAAAAACTTGTTTTACATTAGGTCATTATTGAATTTAATCTCTTTTGGTTATGTGGATCTTGGTTTTCAAAATTTTCCCAATAGGGCATCATGAGTGTAAAAGTCTCATTTTACACCAAACCTTTATTTAACTTATTCTCTTGTTTTTATTTTTCATTTTACCCTTATTTTTTTCCTCTCATAAGGCAACTACCTCCCATTTACACCTCTTTGCAATTGCACATCCACATCGATGCATAATGTTGAAATTTTCATTCTAATATCCAAATTTACACTAAATGAGATTTATAACAATCCTGATCTTTTGATCTAAAATTTGTTAAAAATATAATTATTCTCTTTGAATATTGAGAGTGAGATTTACTACAAAGCACATGACACTTTGTAATTGACCATTTTGAACGTAGCATGTGGAATTGATAATATGGCGTGGCAATTTGCAATTGGTTCAAAATTCCTCTCTACAGGAGGAAAAAAAAAAGAAACACAAATAAAATTTTATCACCTCATCCTTAATTTTAAATCATGGATTTCTCTAGGTTTTACTATAACTTTAATTCATATTTCATATTTTACAGCTAAACTTGGTTATGGTTCATACTCAATAAATTTCATAGTAATAATAATCACTAAATCATAAACACTTTTCTTGATAAGCTCAATATCATAAAAAGAAAATGGTTTGGCTAAGCATAAAAAAAATATTGTTGCTTAAGATCTACAACTCTTTTAAGCCAGTGTTCTACAACAAAGAACTGCTACATTATTCGGAGGGAGTGTCAATTGATGCAGTATTCTTGTTTACTGACGGCATTGCATGGACTTATCCAAGTACTAATAATGGTGAAGGAACTGCCTTTCGACATATTGAGCATCGTGAAAAAAGTCAATTCTTTGGAGAAGAATTTCTTGTATGGGCTTTGAAACCTTCCTCCATTGACATGTAAAACCTATGGGTCCGTTTGGGAATAAGTTATTTAATTAAAACTGAATTTTTTTTGCTGAAAGTACTATAGATAAAGGTAAATTCTAGCTGAAATAGTATAGTAAGACTCATGAATAGTACCAAAAAGTGCAATGAGACCTATAAATAGTAGTAAAAATAAGCTGACTTTAAACTTTAATCTCAAACCACTACAAAAAAGTGGCCTATAGCCGCGTTTTCTAAAAATGCAGCTATAACTAACCTATAGCTGCGTTTTTAAAACGGGCTATCAGTCTAGTCGAATAGTTTTGAATTTGAGGGTGACCTATAGCCGCGTTTTGAAAAACACCACTATAGCTAACCTTAAAACGCAGCTAAAGGTTTGCTATAGCTGCGTTTTTTAAAACGTGGCTATAGGTCCAGTCGAATAATTTTTTAAGGGGGACCTATAACCGCGTTTTTTAAAAATGCGACTATGGGTAACCTTTAGCTGCATTTTAAAACACAAAAATGTAGCTACAAGTGAGTTATAGCTGCGTTTTTAAAAGCACGACTATAGGTCCAACTGTATATATTATTTTAAAGGTGACCTATAGCTGTGTTTTAAAATGCGAAAAATGCAGCTACAGGTTAGCTATAATCGTGTTTTTGAAAAATGCAGCTATAGGTCTAGTTGTATAAATTTTTTTTAAAAAAATACGGCTATAGCTAACCTATAGCTGTGTTTTTGTGTTTTAAAAACGCGGCTATAGGTAACACCCAAAAAAAAAAAAAAATATATTTATGAAGTTTCCCCCCTACATTCCCACTTTCCCACATACCCCCACATACTCGTCTTTTCTTTCTTTTCCCTTTCTTTCCATTTTCTTTCTTCATTCTTCAGGTTCTTCTTTCTTTCTTTTTTCTTTTTTTTTTTCTTTTTCTTTCTTCCTTCTTCACATCTGGGTAACTGATGCAGATTGGTTAAAGAAGAATAAAATATTTTAATATTTTATAATGTTTTCTTTTTTTTCTAGTTGAATTAAGATTTAAATTGTTTTTCTTTTCCTAGTTAAATTGTTTTTCTTTTCTTAAGTAGAAGTAGGGTTTATAATATCTTTTCCTAAAAGGAGTAGAAGAAATTCTATTCTTATAAATACTCTTTGTAGAGGGGTTGATTGATATTGTTATGTGTGTTTTGAATAAAAGTTTGCTAGAGAGGTTTTCTCTATTACTATGCCTATTAGCCTAGTGTTCTTGTAGAACTTAGGTTTAGTGGAAGAGTTGTAGTATTTGTGTGTTTTAGATTCTGCTTCTACACGCCTACGCTGCATCAGTTGAAAATATTTTCTTCTCCCTTAACCAATCTGCATCAGTAACTATTTTTATTTAATTTTTTTTTCTTTCTTCCTTCTTCACATCTAGGTAACTCTTTTCTCTTTTTTTTTTTTCTTTTTTTTTTCTTCCTTCTTCACATTTGGGTAACTCCTTTTTTTTTTTTCTCCCCTTTTTCTTTCTTCCTTCTTCACATCTAGGTAACTCTTTTCTCTTTTTCTTTTTCTTTTTTTTTTCTTTTTCTTTCTTCCTTCTTCACATTTGGGTAACTCTTTTTTTTTTTTTTTTTTCCTTTTTCTTTCTTCCTTCTTCACATCTAGGTAACTCTTTTCTCTTTTTCTTTTTCTTTTTCTTTTTTTCCTTTTTCTTTCTTCCTTCTTCACATATGGGTAACTTTTTTTTTTTTCCCTTTTTCTTTCTTCCTTCTTCATAGGTTTGTGTTCTTTTGTGTTTCTGAGCTTGTGCTTTTGTTTTCCTTGAATGGAATTAGTGTTAGATTTGGGTTGGTTTTGTTGAATGAGAGGAGATTCATGGGTTTATGTTCTTATATTTTGGAGCACGTTGTGTTTGATTTTGAATTTTCTGGGTGTGTTTGTATTGTGAGTATGTTGTGTTTGATTTTTAATTTTTTGGGTTTGTGTTTGATTTTGAATTTTCTAGGTGCGTTTGTATTGTGAGTATGTTGTGTTTGATTTATAATTTTCTGGGTGTGTATGTATTGTGAGTATGTTGTATTTGATTTTGAATTTTCTGGGTTTGTGTTTGATTTTGAATTTTCTAGATTTGTGTTTAATTTTGAATTTTTTTTATATTTGAATTTTGAATTTTCTAGGGAAAAAAAAACCCATAATTTTTTTATTTTTTTATTTTTTTTGTTTTTAAAAAACCTATAGCCGTGTTTTTAAAAAACACAGCTATAGGTCTCAGCCTATAGTTGCGTTTCTAAAAACGCAGCTATAGGCCCGAATCCTATAGCCCCAGTTACAAAAACGCGGCTATAGGCCTATTGCTGCACTGTTTAGGCTATGTTTACAAACGTGGCTATAGAAAACGCGGCTCTACCCTATAGCCGTGTTTTTGGGGTCTATAGCCGCATTTTTTAAATGTGGCTATAGACCCCTTTTTTTGTAGTGAACGCAACTTATATATCCAACCTCCCCGTTTCCTCAAGAACCCTCAAAACCCATACAAACGTGGAAGCCTTTGTTCCATTCTAGGTTTCCAAAATTAGACCCAAAGCAATTGCACAAGTCAAGTCAGCTTCCACTAAACAATGAATCAGGCGGCTCAATCACCCAAACAAAGATGAATTTGGTGCTTCAAGAAAACGTCAAAATCCAGTAGCACATGACACTGTTGTTGAAAAGCAATAGGTTAATTTGTTTTGATGTCTTTGTATTAATTTAGTTTTTCTAGTGATACAGATGCTACTTATTAGGTCTTAAATATTTAGTCATAAATGTTTAAGTTCTAAATTTGATGTATGTCGGCAAACCGAAAACAAAAATTTGTCTAGTATAAGATCTTAATGTCTTTGAAGTGTTTTAGACATTGCTCAAGTTGATTTAATTCAAGATTCAAGAACGTACAAGCTGCAGAAAGAAGAATTGAAAAACTGTGAAGCTCAATTGATCAAACTGTGATCTGCATAATTATATTTAAAGCCCAACAGCTCGTGAAACGTTTAGGGTTTAAGTCGAACGCTACTAAGTATAAAAGGAAAAACCCTAATACATGTTTTCAAGTCTTGAGAATTACTCTTGTGAGATATGTGAGGCTTTATATCTTCTAACTCTATCAAGCACCTATTGGAGATCAAATCCATACTGCTAGAATCGGTGGAGTAAAGTTGCAATTCAACCTTCAGTTATTAAGCATATTGAAGATCAAAGCATGAACTGGAGGTTCATATGAGAAAAGATCCAAATCAAAGAAGTCTGAGGAGTTCAAAGCCCAGTTTGGTAATTGTGTTAGATTTATTATGAATTGGTATTCTTGACTGTAAATCTCAATTTGATATAGTTGATTATTCTCTTGAAATAGTTCCCACCAGGTTTTTTTACCTTGAAACAAGTTGTTTCATTGGTTTTTTAGGTCATCACATCTTGTGTTATTTAGATTTCCGCTATGCGTGTTGATTGTGATGAATGTTTAATCTAGATCTAAATAATTAACTTAAGTAATAACTTGACTAATAAATTAGGTTAAACATATTGTATTTTCTAGGGGTCTAAAATTGAACACTATGTTTTTTTAATTAATGATAATGGTGAAATTAGGAAAAGGACAACATGTGAAATAACAAAACTAATTGATGCATCATATTAAATTCAGGATTTGTTTCAATTAGTAAAATTTTTTGTCGGCAAATAAGATATAGGGTTCAAATCTTACCTACACCAAAAAACCAATTAATGTATTAGCTTGATAATAAAAGCAATCATCATAAAGTAGACTCCCTAGTTTCAATTCTACTTTATCTATAAAAAAAATAAAAAACAATTCAATAAAATCCAATTTTACTCTACAACATTTGAGCCCAATTGATTTGTATGTTAAATTGCTTAAATTAATTTTATGTATTTTGTTAGATTTGGAAATGATCGATGTAGTATTTCCAATTGAGCTGGGATGCGTTAGCCACTATGGCCTTTTTTTGTGTGTTATATATATGATTTAGAATAAGTGGTTTTAGTTTGATCTGTGTTTACACTTCTAGTCGTATACTAAACATGGATTTAATTGAGGATTATGATTGTCATAGCAAATCTCAAGCAATAGAAATAAGGTTACGTTGATTTGACTAGTGAGGTTGAGGGCCTTCTCTCTATTAGACTCTTTCTAAGGTCTCCTCTCAGGAAAAATTGAAATCTTATCAGTTGAGGGCCTAACAATTTCATAGAAAAAGTTTCATTCTTATTAGTTGGTGAAGAAGATGATATTAAAGAACGAGTGCACCATTGTTAATGGTTTACAGTTCTCACTTTAGTACAACTGTAAAATGCATCCTACTTGAGTTTTATTGCTTCAAGTCCTTTATTTCTCAATTTTCTTTTAATTTTCTGATGATTAAGAGATTCTTATTTTACTTACACTAAAAGTATTACTTTTTTTAAAATAATAATAATAATAATAATTTGACAATCTCATTTGGAAAAATTAGGAAGAGGTGTCAACTAATAAGGGCCGACTCAAGATACCGTGGGGCCAAAGGCGACAACTTTAAGTAAGGTCTATTCTTATACTTTGAATATTAATAGAATATTTATTTAAATTTTGATTTTTTTTTCATTTAAAATCTATTTTTTTAGAAAAAAAAATTACAAATTAAAATGAACTCATCGCATTACTCAATGACTATACAACTAAAATAAACACTATTTATTGAATGAAATAATCAAATACTAAAAATTTATGATTGAAAAGTTTAATAAAGCTATATATTTGATATTTCTAAATAGAATTTGAGTATAAATTTATTTACTAATGTAAGATTAATGAATTCTTTTAACATTTATGTGTGAGAGAGATTAAATGATTAACATTTATACTTTGAATATTAATAGAATATTTATTTGACTTTTGATTTTTTTTCAATTTAAAATCTTTTTTTTTAGAAAGAAATTACAAATTAAAACGAACTCATCGCATTACTCAATGACTATACAACTAAAATAAACACTATTTATTGAATGAAGTAAGAAAATACTAAAAAATTATGATTGAAAAGTTTAATAAATTAAAGCTATATATTTGATATTTCTAAATAGAATTTGAGTATAAACTTATTTACTAGTGTAAGATTAATGAGTTCTTTTAACATTTATGTGTGAAAGATTAAATGATTAACATTTATACTTTGAATATTAATAGAATATTTATTTGACTTTTGATTTTTTTTTTTTCATTTAAAATCTATTTTTTTTAGAAAAAAAATTACAAATTAAAATAAACCCATCGCTTTACTCAATGACTATATAACTAAATAAACACTATTTATTGAATGAAGTAACCAAATACTAAAAATTTATGATTGAAAATGTAAGGTTGAATTTAATCAACCATCTTGTTGGCTTTATTCTATGCCAAATTTGCTTGTAATTTAGTAATTAGTAACCCTGTGTTTAGGTGGGAATCATGTAAGGGTAATGTGTGAGAGAGTGTAAAGAAATGCTCAAGACTATGCAGTGAAGCAGGGACTCGCAGCTGGATCTCATGGGTGGCTCGCGTTTTGCAAGCCGCCAGAAGATGCACACGAGTGAAGCATGCAGAGAAGCCGAACCGTCATGCTAGCTGTAGTACTACAGGACAAAAAGTCCAGATTGGCCATTCAGTTAGCTCACGGCTTGGACTCGTGACTCAGTCAAGTCGCAAGGCCAAGTTGCCAGTTCACTTTGTTATGGAAAAACTAACTATTAGCATTCCTTTCTCACTCCAGTATAAATACCCCTTATACCCACGAAATATAGAGAGCTTCTAGAGAGAATTTTGAGAGAGAAACCCTAGAGAAAAACAAGATTGACTCATCCACAATCTTTACATAGTAACTCTTCAAATTCCTCAACTCTCACCCTCTCTATTGTTACATCATTGAGAGATACATTAGCCAAAACATTTTCTCACCATACCCATATCTATGAGAAGGCTATTTGGTGCTTGGGAAGTAGTTAGGAAGGGACCAATTGATATTGGTTGATGCTATAGGTTATGGCGGAATCCGGTAAGCTAAAGAAAACAAAGGTTCGGCGTAACCTCATTGGAGCAAGAAACTTGGAGGGTTTAGGTACACTGGGTAGATTAGGATTGGAGGGTTTTCTGCTGTTCATGTATTCCAACTTCATTCTTTAGTGGATTATTTATCGCTTGGAGGGCGGCGGAGAGGTTTTACGCCGAGGGCTTTGGTTTCCTCTTCGATAACACATCGTTGTATTGTCCTTGTATTTGTATCTCTCTTCCCTTAATCTTTACCATTTGATTTCTGCTATGGATGTGATTTTATTTGGTTTAAATTGTTTATCAATTCTGTTATAAGCTTGTATTCATTTTCCGCACATATATTGTTTGATATTAAGCTTGAATTGGTAATTTGTAAATTGGAGGTTTAAACGTTCAAGATATTTTATACACTAATTGAACATTCAGAAAAGTTTAATAAAGCTATATATTTGATATTTCTAAATAGAATTTGAGTATAAATTTATTTACTAGTGTAAGATTAATGAGTTCTTTTAACATTTATGTATGAGAGATTAAATGATTGACTCATCTAATGAAAATATTTTTTTTAACTGGTTTTTCTTAAAAAATAAAAAATAAAAAAACTATTTTTATATTTATTGGTGAATATTTAGGACTTAATTAATACTTCAATTAGTACAAAATATCTCTATTAGTAAAAATTTAGGGGCCTTTTTTCATTGAAGGCTTTAGGCAATTGCCTATTTGGCTCACCCATTGAGCCGGCACTGCAACTAATTGAATTATAAGATTTTAGTTGTATAAAATGTAGATTTTTTTTAAAAATGTTTTTTATTTTAGGGCCACACATTAACCTAAATCGTTGTTTTTAAAAAAAAAAAAAATAATCGAGATTAATTGATTTTTAGGATGAAAATTTAACATAATTATTATCAAAACTATTCATTGTGGTGGTAACATAGTAAATAAATATACAATATACGGAATGTGCTATCTTTGTACTGTTTTTTAACACCAAAAATACCTGTATTCACATAAGCAGTATTTTATTTTTTATTTTTTGAGAAAGACAAAAAAGCAGTATTTAATTTTCTATATTAGATTTAAGTGTGCCATATATAATGTGTACATGTGTTATGCTTTTAGACAATGTATAAAAATCTGTATGTATGTGTTAGTACATTTTAAATTAAATATGTTAAAACTCAAAATAACTGAAGGTGAATAAAGAGATGAGTTATAATAAAAGTTGTTAAAGAAAGAGTTACTTGTATATAAGTTAGATTAATAAAATTAAGAGAAGTTTTCTAAATTAATAAATAACATGTAGGTTATGTGAAGGGTTGGAAGACTATATATACGGCTATGCTATGGACTAATTTCATATCAAGAGTGAATGAAGAAAATAGTTAAAAGCAAAAAGTATTGTATGAGAGAGTGAATTCAATAATATTCTTAAATACTTGAGAGATTTCAGGCCAAAGAAAGGTGTTCTTCTGGTGGAGCTTTGGGCTTGAACACTTTGTGAAGAAGCTGTTCTAGCCATACAACATTTGTTGGGCTGTTGTATCCTGGGGGAGATAAGTCAGAGAAGGTCTGCACCGGTTACAAAGATTAGCCAACCAAGGGTTTGAATCTCCTTAAAGAGAGCAAGTACCGCGCCTCAGTCCAAATAGTGTTGTGTAATTTTTCTCATCGAATTAATAATATTCAGAAGTACTATTCAGTTTCTCATTGTGTTATTTCCATTATTATTGTGTTTGTACCAACAATTTTTAAGGAGATTCAACACATGGAGCCTACACAAGAGAAACCAAATGAACCTGTTGGAGATCTCAACAAGCCCTTTCGCTTTAAGGGAGCCCACTTCAAGAGGTGGAAAGGAAAGGTCCTCTTCTACTTGAGTCTTCTCAAAGTCTCCTACATCCTCACTGACAAGAATCCATCAAAAGTTCCTAACGATGAGATGAGTGAGAAAGAATATAGTCTCCATCAAGAAAAAATAGATAAGTATACAAAAGATGAATATAATTGTCGCTCTTATCTTTTGAATTGTCTTACCGATCATTTCTATGATTATTATGATACAACTTACAATTCTGCCAAGACAATTTAGAAAGCTTTACAAAGCAAGTATGATACCGAGGAGGCTGGTGCAAAGAAGTATGCTGCTAGTAGATTTTTCCATTACCAAATGGTTGATGGAAAATCGGTGGTGGATCAAGCACAAGACTTCCAAATGATCGTGGCAGAATTGAGATCCGAAGGCATAAAGATTGGAGACAATTTGGTGGTAGCTGGCATAATTGATAAACTACCACAATCTTGGAGGGAGTTCCAAAAGACTTTGCGGCACAAAAAAAAGGAGACATCCTTGAAGACTTTGATCACACGCATCCGTGTGGAGGATGAGGCTAGAGGACAAGATGCACTCATGACACAAAAGAGCAATGGTAATTCCATCACAAAGGTAAACCTTATTTCAGCCAATAATAATATGCCCAAAAATCATTTTCCTAGAAATGTTCAATTGAAGCGTAAAAAAAGAGCCTTTAAAAATAATAATAGACCTCAAGGAAGGGGAAACCCAAATAAAAATTACAATAAGAACCAAGGACCCCCTTCACAGGATCAATTTAATAGACCCTGTTTTGTCTGTGGCAAGAGTGGGCATATTGCTCGATTTTGCAAATTTCGGAAACGTGAATCTGTCCCGCAGGCTAACCTAACTGAAGAGCCTTTAGTGGCTATGATTACAGACATCAATATGGTGCAATATGTTGAAGGGTGGTGGGCAGATTCTGGTGCTAATAGACACATCTGTTATGACAAAAATTGGTTCAAATTGTACACTCCTTTTGAAGAAGAAAAAACTGTTATGCTTGGTGATTCTAGCAAAACTAAGGTTCTTGGGTGTGTGAGGTTGGATTGAAATTCATTTCTGGACGTGTGCTAACATTGAAAGATGTACTTTACACTCCATCCATGAGGAAGAATTTGATGTCAAGTTTTTTGCTTAACAAGGCTGGTTTCAAGCAAATTATGGAATCTGATAATTATTTAATCACTAAAAACGGATTATTTGTGGGCAAGGGTTATGCTTGTAATGGAATGTTTAAATTGAATGTTGAGAATAATAAAGCATCCACCAGTTCAGCTTATATGCTTTCTTCTATTAATTTTTGGCATGCTCGTTTGTGTCATATAAATAGTAGATATGTGGGAATCGTGAGTAGTTATTATTAATTCCAAGACTGTCAAAAGATTTTGACAAGTGTGAAACTTGTAGTCAAGCTAAGATTACAAAAAGGCCTCATAAAAATGTTGTAAGGAATACCGAATTGCTTGAGTTAATTCACTCTGATTTATGTGAAATTGAAGGAATTTTAACTCGTGGAGGAAATAGATATATTATCACTTTTATTGATGATTTCTCAAAATATACAACTATTTATTTGTTGAAAAATAAAAGTGATGCTTTTGAAAAATTTCAAGATTTTTTAAAAGAAGTTGAAAATCAATTCGGTAGAAAAATAAAAAGAATAAGAAGTGATAGAGGCCGTGAGTATGAATCAAGTGCATTCAACTCATTTGTTTAGTCTTTGGGAATTATCCATGAAACTACTACGCCATATTCACCTGCTTCTAAAGGTGTGGCAAAAGAAAAAATAGAACTTTAATTGAGTTAACAAATGCCATGTTAATTGAATCTGGTGCCATGTTAACAAATGTCATGTTTTGAATAGGGTGCCACATAAAAAGTCACATACCACACCTTTTGAGATGTGGAAAGGACATAAGCCAAATTTGGGATATTTGAGAGTATGGGGTTGTCTTGCTTATGTAAGGCTTACTGACCCTAAAATACCTAAATTAGGTATAAGAGCTACTATCTGTGCCTTTCTTGGTTATGCGATTAATAGTGCAGCCTATAGATTTTTTGATCTTGAAAACAAAATAATTTTTGAATCTGGTGATGCAATTTTTCATGAAGAAAAATTTCCTTTTAAATTGAAAAATAGTGGGGTTGAAGAAAATATTTTGTCACAACCTAATTCTTCTACGTCACATTTACAAAATCAAGAAAATTTTGAAATGAAACCTAGAAGGAGTAAAAGAGCTAGAGCTGAAAAAGATTTTGGTCCTGATTATTACGTTTTTAACATTGAGGAAAATCCCCAAAATTTAAAAGAGGTTTTAACATCATCTGATGCTATATTCTGGAAATAGGCTATAAATGATGAGATGGAATCTCTAATTTCTAATAGAACTTGGAAATTAGTAGATCTTCCACCGGGTTGTAAGACCATAGGTTGTAAATGGGTCCTTAGAAAAAAGTTGAAACCGGATGGATCAATAGATAAGTTTAAAGCTAGACTTGTTGCAAAAGGCTTTAAACAAAAAACTGATTTTGATTTCTTTGATACATTTTCTCCGGTAACAAGAATTACATCTATTAGATTGTTAATTGCTATTGCTGCAATTTTTGATTTGAAAATTCATCAAATGGATGTAAAAACTGTTTTTCTAAATGGGAACCTAGAGGAAGAGATTTATATGGACCAACTTGAAGGCTTTGTAGAGCCTGGACAAGAAAGCAAGGTATCCCTATATGGCTTAAAACAAGCACCTAAGCAGTGGCATGAAAAGTTTGATTCCTGCATGATTGAGAATGGTTATAAATCAAATGAATGTGATAAATGTATTTATTCTAAATCATGGAATAATCTACATGTTATTATTAGCCTCTATGTGGATGATATGTTGATTTTTGGCTCAAATATGCATGTTATAAATGAGACGAAAAATATGCTTAAAAGCCATTTTGATATGAAAGATCTTGGTGAGGCTAATTTTATTTTGGGCATGAAAATTACAAAAGCATGTGGTGGAATATATCTTGATCAATCACATTATGTTGAGAAAATATTGAGAAAATATAATTTTCATGATCACAAAAGTGTAGCTACTCCTTTTGATTCTAGTGTTCATTTATTTCCTGTGAATAATGATGATGAGATTTTTAATCAAAAGGATTATGCTAGTATCATTGGTAGTTTGCGTTATGCTACTGATTGTACTAGACCTGACATTGCATATGCAGTAGGAGTGCTTAGTAGATTTACTAGCAAGCCTAGTAAAGATCATTGGCTAGCTATTGAGCGAGTCTTGAGATATTTAATTGGTACCAAAAACTATGGCATATTTTATAAAAAGTACCCTGCTGTGATTGAAGCTTTTAGTGATGCCGATTGGAATACTTTGTCAGGTGATTCTCTCTCTACCACTGGTTATATTTTTACCTTAGGTAGTGGTACTATTTGTTGGAAATCTAAAAAGCAAACAATAATTGCTAATTCAACAATGGAAGCTGAATTAATAGCATTAGCTTCAGCTAGTGAAGAGGCAAATTGGTTTAGAGATTTGTTGTTTGAAATTCCACTTTGGGAAAAGCCAATTCCACCTATATTAATTCATTGTGAAAGCATTGCCGCAATTGGTAGAGTTAAAAACCGTTACTACAACGGTAAATCCAGACCTATAAGAAGAAAGCACAGTACCGTGCGATCTTATTTGAGTAGTGGCATCATAATTGTAGATTATATTAAATCTAATGGTAATTTTGCAGATCCGTTTACCAAGGCCTTGGCAAAAGATAGAGTCTGGAATACATCGAGGGGGATGGGACTAAAGTCCATAGAATCATGAGCCATGTATGAGGATACCCAACCCAAGGACCAGAGATCCTAAGAATTGGGTTCAATGGGAAAAACAAATCATACGATGGTCATAAGAAATGCACTATTCATTTTTTTTTAAAAAATTATTTATTCTGTAAATAATTTTTTAATTGTTCATCCCTATGATGTAAGTGCATTTATCCTGTAATGTGGAGAGGTTGAGTAAAAAACTCTTAATGAAATTTGTAGCTCGTATGAGTGGGGTGTCAGAATTACAGGAGCACCCTTGACAAAATTTCACCTATGTGAGTGTGGGGGTGGGGCCGCTCCCTATGAGATTTGGACTTAATCTCAAATACACTTATGAAACTGGGATCAGCACATGGCTGTAAAGTGCTAGCTATAAAAGCTCATGTCAACACCTAGATCACTATGTGTGAGCAACAATACTTTATTTCCCTTAAGCAGTCATAGTTCAAGTCAGAGACCACTACTGACTCTGGAGTAGAGATTGTTGTTTTACTAAGTGAAGGTTCAATGCAGAGCACACCTTCATAATGCATAATAATCCCTCTTTGCCCGATAATCTCTCATTTTGCAAATTTAATAATAAAATGAGTGGGGGAATGTTAGTACATTTTAAATTAAATATGTTAAAACTCAAAATAACTGAAGATGAATAAAGAGATGAGTTATAATAAAAGTTGTTAAAGAAAGAGTTACTTGTATGTAAGTTAGATTAATAAAATTAAGAGAAGTTTTCTAAATTAATAAATAACATGTAGGTTATGGAAGGGTTGGAAAACTATATATACGGCTATGCTATGGACTAATTTCATATCAAAAGTGAATGAAGAAAATAGTTAAAAGCAAAGAGTATTATGTGAGAGAGTGAATTCAATAATATTCCTAAATACTTGAGAGATTTTGGGCCAAAGAAAGGTGTTCTTCTGGTGGAGCTTTGGGCTTGAACACTTTGTGCAGAAGTTGTTCTAGCCATACAACATTTGTTGGGCTGTTGTATCCTGGGGAGATAAGTCAGAGAAGGTTTGCACCAATTACAAAGATTAGCCAACCAAGGGCTTGAATCTCCTTAAAGAGAGCGAGTGTCGCGCCTCAGTCCAAATAGTGTTTTGTAATTTTTCTCATTGAATTCATAATATTCAGAAGTACTATTCAGTTTCTCATTGTGTTATTTCCATTATTATTGTGTTTGCACCAACAGTATGTGAGTACATAATGATAGCACAAAACTTAGGTATAATATCTTAGGTATTGTACCTTATGTTTCTTTCTTAAAATTCAATTATGTGGCTTTTTTCTCATGTGATGGAAGTGCATTTTTAGTTAAGTAGCTACATAGCTGAATTTTAAGAAAGGAACTTAAGAAACAGTACTTAAATACTATACCTAAAATTTACCCATATCGATATATGTATCTAAGTTATAAATTTTATCTTCCTAAAGTCAAATTTGACTTCACCACTATTCCATAATATAATCTCCACCAATAACTCTACATTACTGATATGGGAAGTAGTATTTTGCTGATCTTTAGCGACAAACTACTGTTCTAAAAGGGTGTAACTTTAGTTAAGTTAGCATGTGGCTTCTTATTATGTTCCATTATTATTAGTTGAAATTCTAACTACCTAAGTGGTGACTAGACAACAATGTCGTCTTATCCATTTAGTACCTTTACTTGAAATTTTTTATTCAATAAGTTTTTGTGATAATTTTTCTTTTTTATAATTATTGATGTGATATATTGTCACTTGTCATTTATATTATAAACTATGTCAAGAATGAGTTCATTTGAAGGTAATAATGCTTTTAAACACAACTTAATAAATTGTGAAAAAATTATGCTGGTAAGATTGCTAATTTTTGTTAAGAACAAAAATTAGCAATCTTCGACTGAACCATCTAGATTCAAATTCCTTCTCTCCTAACTATTGAATTATATAAAACAAAAAGCATGCAAAAAGAAAAAGAAAAAAAAAAAGAAAAAAGAAAAAACAAAAAAGATTGCTGATTTTTATTTCTCCCATTTGTTACACTTAAGTGGTTAAGTTGACTGTGGAGTCTTCTTGGAGTAGTCTTCCTTCTTGACCAACCCCCATGAGCATAGTTCTCAGAACCGAACTAGACCGGGAGGTCGGATCGTGAAAACTAGAAACCAGGATGAAAACCAGTTTTTTAAGCATAAAGAACCGGGCATATGTGGCAATTCCATAAACCCCTAAAACTAGGGTTGGACCGCACGAATTGGTGGCAAGAATCGTGCGGTCCAACCCCTTAGCAATTTTTTTTTTTAATTTTATTTTATTTTTATAAAAACAACTTAACACAATTTTATTCTACTTAATTAAATTATCCATCTCTTACAAGGAATAAAAAAAAATTATAATTAAAATCCTTCAAAGATATTCAACTTTATTTCAAAAATTAATCATAAATTTTAATGTTTTCATGGTTATTATTTTATTTTATTAACTTTCTTATTTAATTATCAAATATATGCTTGAAAATCATTAAATTTTCCTCACATATATAGATATATTAGTCAATTTTTTCTAGTTTTATAAATTTAATATCTATATTTAGGCTTTAATTAATTATTAAATTAATTATGACGTCATCACGGTTCGATCCCGATTCGACATCGGTTCGACCTCAAAACCTTGAACCTCTCATTTTTACGGTTCAATGAATGGTCTGGGTCTGAAAACCTTGCCCATGAGAGGTGGAGATGAATTCTTATCCGTTGAGGGCCTTATAATTTCTTAGGAAAAAAAAAAAAAAATTCTTATTGGTTGGTGAAGAAGACGATATTAATAGCGAGAAAGACTAGACAATTGTCAATGAATAACACTTCCCACACTCGAACTAAGTGTTAAAGACCATGCACTTAAAAATCTTCCAACAAAACCAATTTAGTCACCATTTTCTTTATATAACTAAACATTCTGTTTCTCACTAATAAGGGGGGTATGTACATATATGCTGAATAAAGGGGATATATATATATATATATATATATATATATATATAGAACTCCTTATTTACTTCTATTACAATTTCTGAACAATTAGATCAAGAGTATTTTTTTCATTGTGGTTCATTAGTATTGTTCAATGAAAATATTTTTACTTCTTTGATTCTTCCTATGTAAATAAAAAAAGGTCTATTGTACTTGAAATAAAAAAAAAAAAATTGTTGTGGTCACTGGTCCCAATAATAAAACCTGAATATTGTAAAGTTAGCATCAAATATGACAAGCAAGCCAAACGGTCATTTATCTATATGTCACATTTTTATTTCAAGTTTTCAACAATAATTGTGTGAATATTTAGCCAAAAAAAAAAAACAATAATTGTGTTAATTAATCTAAAAACATAGACGGTTCAACCAAGGAGGTCCATGGCCCGGGGCCCCTCAGAATTTTTAAAAAATATATTGTATATAAATTTTATGAGATTTTATAATTTAGATTCAAGAAAATTCTTCTCAGCACTCTTAATATAATCCTAGGCCCCTTGAAACAGAAGAAGAAAAAATTTTGGTCCAAACAATAACAACAAAAATTTGGGCAAAAAAAAAAAAAAAACCCAATATTTAGGCCCCCATCCCAAAAAAAACTTATTAAAAAAACCATTTTTATGAGATGTGTTGACAGATCCCAAATATATTAATTAAAAAAAAAAATCCACACCACACTATACATGTCTAATGAAAATAAACACAATTAGTTAATTTTATAACAAAAACTTTGCAAATTTATAAGGACAAAACTTAGATATAGTTTTTTAGGTGCTCCACATTAGGTTTTTCAATTAAATTCAAATAGATAATTAGATTAAATTTAATTTTCATGGAAAAAATAATAATATTTTTGTGTTTTATTGATCAACATAGACATATGTTTGAATTTAATTAGGAAACCTAATATACTACATATAAGGAAGTATATCTAAAATTAACTAATTTATTATTAATGATTGTCGGTGGGTGGGTTACTTATAGGGAACATTTCAATTGGACCTATCCAATAGTGAAACCCGATCCATCAGACACTTAGACCAGTCTAACATACTGCTTAGTAGCTAGCTAACCACCACAAGGTCTATTCATGGAACTGAGTCATCCAACCATCTTGACTAGTTGGATACCCACGTGGATAGGCGAGTGAGAACAATTACCCAATATGGAAACTATTACATAACACACCAGAAGGTTCTCCTACAAATCCATACCCACTAAATACGAGAAGTTAAACCCAAAGATCTCAATGCCATTAACTCCACTCCTGCCATTATATTAGTGCCTACATTCTTGGGAATGTGGTCACCCTAAACTACTACATAAGCACCAAGACACCTCCATTCCAAGGCATGTGTGTATAATTTCCTAACTCTCATACTTTTAGAGTTCGTGGAGATTTTTGTGAATTTCTAACTTAATCTTTGGAGGGTTTTTGGCTAGCACTATACCAATGCACTCCATATGTATTTTGCTCTTCAAGTATTCTAACACTGCGAGTTTGGATGATTGTCTTGTTGATTATCTAAGCATCATTAGTTAGAATAATTATTTTTAGCTGATAAGGATAAAAATAGTGCTTACTCATATAAGGCATAAGCTGACGGTTTTAGATAAAGCCATCAGGCACAAGCTGACGGTTACGGGTAAAACTGTCAGCTTCCTTTGGTAGGTGTCAACGAACGAAGTTCTAATAGAGGCAATGTGGGGAGTCCGCAAGGCGCACCTAAAGGCTGACGCCATCAGTGAGTTGACGACAGTAAGGCTGAAGGATGTAGGATAAAGCTGATGACCCTAATGCAGGTTTATTTGTTGCCCACGATTGCATATATAAGGCAATGTCTTGCCCTCCACATTTGACGCTACTCAAAGGATTCTTATAAGGAAAGGATCCCGCCAAATATGCCTAAGAAGACTCCTATAAGGAAAAAACTTCTACGCCACGGAAGAGATGTTAACACTCTACTACTATAAAAGCCCTAATACCCTCACCAGCCAAGGTACGCATAATTTACTCCTCTCTAGCACTCTAGAGTTGTGAGAAGTTCTAACTTGACCTTCGGAGGGTATTTGGCCGGCACCACACCGTTGCTCTCTACAAGGTCTTCTCTTTTGTGTTGTGTAGGTGCTATTTCGAGTGTGTAAGTATCTTGTGGCTCACTGGTGACTTTTTCGGCATCATCAGTTGGCGCCGTTTGTGGGAAAGGCTTTGTAGTAGATTTATAAGTCATAGCAAACGCTTCCCGAACAAAGAGTTGCATGGTACTTACTCGATCAATGGCGACCACCAACAACGTTCTGGAAGACAAGCTGCGACTGACTACTCTCGAGAGACAAGTGCAAACTCTAACCGCAGTCGTGGAATGCCTCACTAAGCAAAACTAGATTTTGGAAGAACAACTACGTCGGAAGGCAGGACACGGTGCTCAAGAAGAGGACCAGGAGGGTACCAGTGCCGAGCGACTAGATCGAGAGGGACAGGAGGGTAGTAACGCCCTAAGCAGACTGGAGTGACAAAATGTAAGCCTCCCATCCCTTACAGATATGACTCCCCCGCCTGTTGCCGCAGAGATACAGGCGATAAAGGAACAGATGAAAGTTATGATGAACGCCTTCAAGGGACGAGTGTCCAACAATCTTGACGATCTCGTTAATCGAACTGACTCATCGTTCACCACCTCCATCAATTCCTTCCCCCTACCGCATAAGTTTCGCATGCCACAGATAGATAGTTACGACAAAGTCAAGGACCCTCTAGATCACCTAGAGACCTTCAAGACCTTGATGCACCTTCAAGGAGTAGCAGATTAAATCATGTGTAGGGCCTTCCCTACAATGCTGAAGGGTGCAGCAAGAATTTGGTTTAGTTGGTTGACGCCTAGCTTCATTAGCACTTTTAAGGAGCTAAGTGCTCAGTTTACTGCGCACTTCATCGGGGGACATAGGTATAAAAAGTCTACGGCTTGCTTGATGAGCATCAGGTAGCGAAAGGATGAGACGCTGAGATCCTACATATCCCACTTCAATAAGGAAGCACTCTCAATCGACGAAGCCAACGATAAGATACTTGTAGTGGCATTCACAAATGGGCTGCGGAAGGGAAAGTTTTTGTTCTCCTTATACAAGAATGACCCGAAGACCATGTCAGAAGTGCTTTACAGGGCCACCAAGTACATGAATGCTGAAGACGTGTTGTTGGCTCAAGAGGAAAAGCCCAAGAAAAGGGAGAGACAGGAAGACACGCGGCAAGACCAAGGGCGGAAGAAGGCAAGAATAGGAGAGCTAAGGGATGAAAGGCGCTCTAGGCCCCCGGGAGGAAGGTTCACAAGCTTCACCTCGTTAATTGCCCCAATAGACCAAGTCCTAATGCAAATCAAGGACGAGGAGGCCCTGACCTACCTTGGAAAGCTGAAGGGAGATCCTAACAAGCGATCGAGGGACAAATATTGCCACTTCCACCGTGACCACAATCATGACACAGTCGATTGTTACGACTTAAAGCAACAGATTGAGGCCCTTATTATGCAAGGGAAATTGCAGATCGTTAGAAAGGAGAGAGTGGATCCACCTCCTCAAGAGCAACCCTACCAATAAGATAATGAGCGCCCTAGACCCCTCACAGGAGACATTAGGATGATCATAGGGGGAACAGTAACTACTAGGCCGTCAAAAAAGGCTCGCAAGACTTACCTCAGGATGGTCCAGAGTGTCTAACTGATGGGCTCTATGCCAAAGATAGCACGAACAGAAGGCCCTGTCATTGGATTCTCAAAATAAGATGTGTGACGCCTTTACCACCCGTATGACGATGCGCTTGTTGTCAGCATTTGAGTAGGGGACTACAACATGCACCGGGTGCTGGTCGACAATGGCGGCTCAGCGGATATCCTATACTACCCAGTGTTCCAGTAAATAGGGATTGACAGAGAACGATAGATTCTGACAAATGCCCCGCTCATCAGCTTTGGAGGAACAAGGGTGTTCCCCTTGGGCGCAATTACATTATCTGTCATGGTAGGTGACTACCCTCAGCAGATCACCAAGGACGTAACATTCCTAGTGGTCGATTGCTCATTTGCCTACAATGTTATCATCGGATGACCCACCCTCAACTCGTGGAAGGCTGTAACCTCAACCTACCACCTAATGATTAAGTTTCCTACCGAATACGGAGTGGGAGAGCTACGCAGAAATCAGGTGGCTGTACATGATAGCCATGATGGAAATGGATGACCACCTCCAAGCTATGAACATAGAAGAACACCGCATGGCGATGGAGCCCGTAGAGAAGCTTGAAGAAATATTTCTTGACGACTTTAAGCTCGACCGAACAACCAAAATTGGAACCCTCGCTAATCCCACGCTCCATCAAGTGTTCACGACCTTTTTCAGAAGTAATCGGGATGTATTCGCTTGGAGCCATGAAGACATGCTAGGGATAGACCCTTCAGTCATGGTACATAGGCTGAATGTGTCACCCTTCTTCCTACCCATTTGACAGAAGAAGAGGGTGTTCGCCCCGGAGCGAGATCAAGCCATAGCGGAAGAGGTTTGCAAAACTACAGGAGACAAGTTTCATTAGGGAGATTTACTACCCCGATTGGCTAGCAAACGTAGTGATGGTTAAGAAAGCTAGCGGGAAGTGGCGGATGTGTGTGGACTTCACCGACCTTAACAAAGCATGCCCCAAAGACAGCTATCCCCTTCCACGGGTCGACGTTCTAGTAGACTCTACGGCTCGGCACCAGCTGTTAAGCTTTATGGACACTTTCTCGAGTTACAACCAAATTTTGAATGCACGATGCTAATCAGGAGTAAAGTTCATTTGTGACTAGCCAAGGCCTCTTCTATTATAAAATGATGCCATTCGGCATGAAAAATGCGGGCACAACATACTAGAGGCTTATGAACAAAATGTTTGCATAGCAAATTGGGAGGATTGTCCAAGTCTACATTAACGACATGCTGGTAAAAAGGTGAAGGGAGGAAGATCACTTGAAAGACCACAAGGAAAAATTCGACACCCTTCGTTCTTACAACATGAAGCTCAATCTAGGAAAATGCATCTTCGAAGTGACGGCGGGAAAATTCTTAGGATTCATGGTGTCTCAAAGGGGCATCAAGGCCAACTTGGACAAGATCCAGGCCACAATGGAGATGGCACCCCCAAGAAATGTGAAGGAAGTACAAAGCCTCAACAGAAAAATAGCAACACTAAATAGGTTCGTGCCAAGGGCAACGAACAAGTGTTTGCCCTTCTTCTGCACACTAAAGAGATCATTCAAGTGGACTGCTGAGTGTCAGCAGGCATTTGAGGAGTTAAAAGCCTATCTCTCTTCCCCGTCGCTGCTAAGTCCATCGTAACCAGGAGAAGAGCTTTTCCTCTATCTGGTCGTCTCCCTTGCCGTCGTTAGCACTGCCTTGGTCAGAGAAGAAGAAAGAGTGCAAAAGCCTGTGTATTATGCCAGCCAGGCGCTTCACGGTGCCGAAGAAAGATACCCACCCATAGAGAAACTTGCCTTTGCACTAGTTATGGCAGCTCGCAAATTCAAGCCATACTTTCAAGCCCATACGGTGATCGTCCTGACTGACAAGCCCCTGTGGCAGGCGATGAGCAACCCTGAAGCTGCAGGTCAATTGGCGTTATGGGCCATAGAATTGAGCGAGTTTGACATCCAGTACCGCCCACGGACCGCCATCAAAGGACAGGTCGTCATGGACTTCATAGCAGAATTCACCCACGACGAAGACAAGGGGGCAGAGGAGTCTCCTCAGTGGAGCATACATATAGATGGATCGTCCAATAGGCAGGCTGGGGGGGCCGGTGTCGTACTACTGTCACCAGAAGGAGACACGGTTGAATGTATGGTCCGTCTCAACTTCCCCACCACCAACAATGAAGCGGAATACGAAGCATTAGTAGCAGGCCTCGACCTCGCCAAAGCAGTGGGAGCCGTGAGCGTGGTCATTTACTGTGATTCTCAGGTCGTTACTAACCAAGTAAATGGAGACTATGAGTGCAAGAGCAAAAGAATGAAGATGTACCTGGATCAAGTATGGAGAAGAGTAGACAACCTAGAGGCCAAAATCATCTAAATCCCCAGAGGAGAAAATGAGTAAGCCGATCGTCTTGCCAAAGCCGCTTCAGCAGAACATATGATCACCCCCGATAATGTACTCTCTTTTGTTTAGCTTTCTCCACTAAGAGATTATGATGACGTACAGGAGATAGGCTCTGAAAGTAACTGGACCACACCGATAGTTTCATACTTAAAGAACGGCATCTTGCCAGATGGGAAGGAGGTCGCGAGAAAGCTGAAGGTCAAGGTAGCAAGATCCGTCTTGATAAAAGTTGTCCTGTATAAAAGAGGCTTCTCCCGTCCATATCTGAGATGCTTAGGTAAGGAAGAGGCGGACTACGTCATAAGGGAGATACATGAGGGAATTTGCAAAAACCATTCGGGGTCAAGATCATTAGTACACAAGCTTGTGTGAGCAGGGTACTATTGGCCCACTGTGCAAAAGGACACCAAGGCTTATGTCAAGACTTGCGATAAATGCCAAAGGTTCAGCAATATTATTAGACAACCAACCGAAGAGTTAACCCCGATGACGGCCCCATGGCCGTTTAGTCAGTGGGGATTAGATATTATGGGGCCATTTCCTATGACAGTACGACAACTGAAGTTCCTAGTAGTGGGCATTGACTACTTTACAAAGTGGGTGGAAGCTGAAGCCTTGGCCACCATCATAGAGAAGAACGTGCGGAGTTTCATCTGGAGATGCATCGTATGCAGGTTTGGCATCCCTAGAGTCTTAGTCTCAGATAACGGGAAGCAATTCGACAACGACTCCTTCCGGGACTTTTGCTCGCAGTTAGGGATAAGAAACCACTACTCCTCCCCCGCCCACCCTCAGGCTAACAGACAGGTCAAAGTCACGAACCGAACCTTGCTCAAGATTATCATGACTCGGCTCGAGGGGCCAAAGGGTATACGGCCTGAAGAATTGCCAAGCATACTATGGGCATACAGGACAACGGTAAGGATGCCCATAGGAGAGACACCGTTCCGGCTAACATACGGGAGTGGAGCAGTCATTCCGGCTGAAGTCGGACTCACAAGCTAAAGGGTACACAACCATGACGAAAGCAAGAACGACGAGGCCATGCGACTATAACTTGACCTAGTGGACGAAGTCAGGGCGACAGCAGAACAAAGGCTCGCATGGTACCCGGACCGCATGGCTAAACATTACAACTCCCAGGTCCAACACAGAGACTTCTGGGTTGGAGATCTCGTTCTCAGGAGAGTCATGGGCGCTGCTAGAGTCCCTACCCAAGGGAAGCTCGGCCCCAATTGGGAAGGACCTTATCGAATCACGTCACGGTAGAGGAAAGACACTTACCACCTGGAGACGTTAAATGGACAGAAGCTGCCGCATCCATGGAACACCAAGCACTTGCAGAAGTATTATCAGTAGAGATTATGACATGAAGACCAGCCCCCCTTTTTGTTTACAGTTCACCATAGCAAATTTTAGTTATACTCCTCAGTTTTATCATTTACTTTAGTTTTTGTGACAATACATTTTTTCCTTTTAAGCCCAAAGGGCAGGATTTTTTCTTTTTTCGAACTACGTTTTTCTATGAATGCATGGCAATAAGAGGAGTTTATTCAAAAATGGTTGAAGTTTCTATTTACAAATCTATAGTTCACAAAAAGTGAATGACCCTAAGTCCGCAAAAAGTGGACGACTTTAAGTTCACAAAGGTGGACGACTAAGCTCACAAAAGTGGATGACTAAGTTCACAAAAGTGGCCGGTTTGAAGTTCACAAAAGCCGACAGTCTCATCAAATGGATGAGACTATAAAAATGACAAGGTCGTCAAGTCCATAACATGGACAAGGTTATAAAGTCAACGGGCTTACAAATGACAAGGTCATTAAGTCCATGACATGGACAAAGCTATAAAGCTGACAGTCTCATCAAATGGATGAGACTATAAAAATGACAAGGTCGTTAAGTCCATAACATGGATGAGGTTATAAAGCCGACGGGCTTACAAAAAATGACAAGGTCATTAAGCCAATAACATGGACGAAGCTATAAAGCCAACAGTCTCATCGAATGGGTGAGATTATAAAAATGACAAGGTCGTTAAATCCATAACATGGATGAGTTTATAAAGCCAATGGGCTAATAAAAAATGACAAGGTCATTAAGTCCATAACATGGACGAAGCTATAAAGCTAACGGGCCTATAAAAAATGGTGTTTTCATCAAAGTCTATAAAGTGGATGAGGTCGTAAGGTTAGCAACACAATCAAATGCCCAGAGGTAAAGCTCATGAAACCGACGAGCTTATCAAACTCAGGGGATAAGATAGATGAGCTCAAAAAGAACATAAGTTGCATGAGCCTGTGTTGACGGATTTTTATAATAAACAAATCCATCCTTAAAGTTAACGAGTTTCCCAAGACAGACGGGATTGCAGGACCGACAAATTCATTCTAGGCATCCAACACACAACGCATCAACAAGTAAAAGGCAGAAAATGACAGAAGTAACATGCCATATAACAAGATAAACTGTTTACAAATAAAAGCCCAAAAGCAAAGGGGCACTTAAACATTGTTTGCAAAATAAATGAAATACACATAAAGCAAAATCAGGTAGCAAGAGCATCAATAAGGTTCCCGTCATCTTTTTGAGACTGAGGATTTTCAACATCTACAAACACCGCTGGAGGGTTAGAAGCGGAAGCATGAGGAAGATTGGTAGCAGGTTGAGCTATAACAACAACGCCATCATCCTTGGGAGGAAGATTGGACTCAGGGGAGCTGTCACCTTCATCAACAACGTCGTCACCAACGGGCGACGTCGGCACAAGATCATCCATCGTAATCCCAGATAGGTCCAGCTCTGGGAAAGCTGACGCGACTTGTTTAAGGCAATCATCAAACCTAGTGCCATAATAGTTGGCACATGAGTCAATAAATGATTGCGACACCTTAAATTTTTGGACAACGTCAGTCCCAACCGTCTCCACCTTTTCGCCCAAAGCTGTCACCTCTTTCTATAGCACCTCCTTCTGACGATCTGCCCCCTCCAGCTTCCCCTTTGTCTCCTTCAGCTCATTATTTAGAGTACGGACGACATCTTTATATTTCCCCTACTTATTCATCAAGTTTGCATTATGCTTCCTGCCTCGTCAGATCATTTCATCTAAAGGAGCTTATCACTTTTCCGTCCGGGAGAAGGACTTAAGACTTGTATCTGACATGCTAGATTCGAACAGGAGTTGGAAAAGTAGATACTTTTTCATTGAGGGGTCTGATTGGGTGTGCTGCTCAAAAGAGTGGGTTACCATGTCTCGTGGTTTTGATAATACTTGGGCACTAGTTAAAGCCTCAGGTTTTAACACCGACAGCTTTTATTTTTCTTTTAACACTATCAGCTTTTAGCTTTTTATTGCTCCATTTAGTGTTTTAATGTCGTTGTTTGGTCTTTTTTTTCCAGCCTGCACTCGTCCACTTATAACTGACGAGCAGAAGGCGTTCATCTGTCAGGTTCTCGAAATCCCATTGGAGCAATGAAAGTGTAGGGACTTGATTACCCTTGACACTATTCACTTGTATTTGCAGGGGTCTAGAGCCGATGGCTAAAGCTCGTAGGTTGGACGAATTTTCTCATCAACGTGAGTAGATTCTTTATTGCCTTCGTCAGTTTACTCATCTCGTCTGCTATACTAACGTTAGTTTTTTTGTACAGAGATGGAATCTGCTAGACAAAGGGTGAGGGTTGCCGCGGCCCGCAAAAAGGAGGAGGAGAAGAAGGCGAAGGAAACAAAGGGGGGATCCTCGTCAGCCCCCAAGACTATCTCTAAGGTCTTAAAAAGGAAGCCTGACGGGAAGAACGACCGTCCTTCCAAAAAGGTTATCGTCATTCTAGGGGACATGCCTCCCAAGAAGAAGTCACCCCTTAAGTCAAGCTAGGATGCGGGCAAAGGGGTAATGACTTCCTCTGGTCTCGTCATCGAGGGACCTCGTTGCCTTCTGACCCATAAGGACAATGCCGTCGAGGAAGTGGAGTCCTTCATAAAGTTGACGGATATAGGACCTTGCGATCAATTAGGGACGGAGGACTTAGGGGCGTCGACTCTTTTCAACCTTGCTAGGGTATGCTTGCTTCCTCGGGTTAAGTTGGTTCCGTCTCTTTCTGATTCATTTGACTGACGCCTGTATCTTTTTCAGGCCTTAGTGCGTGTTAAGGCCCTTTAGGACCGTTGTGTTGCCAAGGAGGGGGTCGTCAGCCGGGTTAACTCGTCTAAGGAAAGATGACAGGTCCCATCGCTCAAATGACCCCACAAAACCTTCACTCCAATAAAAGTACTCCAAGCATTGGGGGCAATCTGGCTGACGGATAGCCCCATAAAGTCAACTAACTGATGGTACAAAGTCGTCAGTGGTAGCCTTAATCCAACAGCAAGCACGACGTCATACATGCCAACGTCTGCGGTCCTCCCTGATAGCACTTTTCCTTTTTCCTAGGGAGACAGATTGAGTTGTGGTCTGGGATTTGGAAATGGGTACGTAATTCCTTGAAAACCTTGTCACTCATTTTTGGCAAAAATTTGTTGACAACCTAATCCTCGAGAAGGATGAAGGGACAATTTCCTCCAAGACTGACTGAAGCCTCTTCATAGGACTCCTTGTCACCCTTATCCTCGTCTTCATCTCTGTCACTCTCTCCCTCCCCTTCATCCTCACCTACTACTTCCTCCTCAACTCCCTTAGCGTAACCTTCTACATCATTGCCAGGTGACTGGGCTGATGTTTCCCTTTCTGACGTCCCAGAAAAGCCGTCGAACTCTTGACCTGAACCAAAAACTTCGTCGTAGCCCACTCCATCGCAGATTGACGACTGTTCACTCCACGTGTCACTTGACATCTAACTACCTACAAGTGACGGATCCATTCTAAGTACCTATATTGACGTCCTCACTAAAATATTGTTCACCTAGAGCAAAAATGTGAAGAAAGAAGGAAAAAGAACTTACAAGTGAATGAGCCTTGGAGGAAGGAGTGGCCTTAAAAGTGACAGCGTTAGCAACAAATGACGAATCAACAAAGCTAACGAAAGCAAAGGCGACAAGCTCTCTCTCTCGAAATATCAACAAGGTTGAAATAAGGGAATGAGGAGAAGGACGCGCATTATATATAAGAGGAAAAATGCACAGAAGACGAAGCGATGCCCTCGTTCAGAAACGAAGCCAAAAAGAGCGCGCCACGTGTCTGAAGCATTAAATGGCTGGCGGCTTGAGGAATCACCCATAAATGTTCTTCCTGCTCCTCTGGACCAAAAGATAGTTAACCGATAAAAACTTGACTCCACAACCCATCAGTTTAAAATGATGAGGATATGGAGTAGGGGGCAGCTGATAAGGATAAAAATAGTGCTTACTCATATAAGGCATAAGATGACGATTTTAGATAAAGCCATCAGGCACAAGTTGAAGGTTACGAGTAAAATCGTCAGCTTCCTTTGGTAGGTGTCAACGAATGAAGTTCTAATAGGGGTAATGTGGGGAGTCCGCAAGGCGCACCTAAAGGCTGATGCCATCAGTAAGCTGACGATAGTAAGGCTAAAGGATGTAGGATAAAGCTGACGACCCTAATGCAGGTTTACTTGCTACCCACGATTGCATATATAAGCAAATGTCTTGCCCTCCACGTTTGACGCTACTCAAAGGATATCTATAAGGAAAGGATCTCGCCAAATATGCCCAAGAAGACTCCTATAAGGAAAAGACTTCTACGCCAAGGAAGAGATGTTAACCCTCTACTACTATAAAAGCCCCAATACCCTCACTAGTCAAGGTACGCATAATTTACCCCTCTAGCACTCTAGATTTGTGAGAAGTTCTAACTTGACCTTCAGAGGGTATTTGGCCGGCACCACACCGGTGCTCTCTGCAAGGTCTTCTCTTTTGTGCTCTGCAGGTGCTATTTCGAGTGTGCAAGTATCTTATGGCTCACTGGTGACTTTTTCGGCATCATCATTAACTAAATAACTTAATACTTCAGTTATTTTCATCTATTTGTCTTATGTATTTCATTAAGTGATCCACTATTTTTTATTGTTTTATCAAGTTTGTGATGGGTGTCTCTATGCATTGAGCACAATGACATTGTTAAGCTTACTAAATAGACTTCCACATGGATTTTATTTTATTTTGGGTTTGTTTTTTCCCCCCTTTTTTATTTAGCAATAATAATTAGTCTTCTTTTAAAATATAATGGGATATACAATGAGATAATAAACATAATTTTTATTTGACTTTTAGATTATGGGTAAGTTTTTTTTTTTATTTTTTTTTATGAAACATTAATGCTTATTAAAATATACAAACATGAAAGTAATATATATAATTTTTTAAACAGACTTATAATACATTACATAACCAAAGTACTATTACAATATTTAACTTTTTCACAAAAAAAGTTTAAATTATTTAGAAGATTATTTTTTATTTTGGGTAACTTTTATTGATTTATAGATTATGATCTTTTAACAAATTTTTTTAAGTTAATATATTAAAAAATTCCTCTATTATTTAATATGGAATCAATTACAGATGATTTTCAAGATGGAAAGAAAGTCAAATTTCATTTGTATAGATAATTACATTGCAAGTATCTACAAACATTTATTTTGTATTTTTTCATTTGATAATATTTTGTTAATACTAAATGATTACTAAATTGGATTTTCATTCAAAAAAAAAAAAAAAACCTTGGATTTTCCTTAAAAATAGAAAATTCATACGTTGGTCCCCTCAATTGAAATCCTCGGTCCAGCCCTTTGCACCCATAGATTCCGAACTAATCTCATAACTAGCGGTCAGTCGGTCACTACTCGTAATGAGCATGACAGGAGTTGCACTTGTTTATTGCTTGTGTCTGTGTGGGTCTGTTGATTATTTTTTGCTTTAAATATGTTTGTCCATGTAAAACTTGTGATAAATAATTATCTGCTTTAAGTCTTGAATAATTCATTAATACATTAGAGTTTTTTTTTTTTTTTTTTTGAGAAGAATTAATTCATTAAAGTTGTTTTTTTTTTTCAGAGATATAAGTATATATTGTTGCAAATCTGATATCTAATAGTAAATAAATATTTTGTATATATAAAAAAAAAAAATTTATTTTGTATCTTTTCATTTTATCTTTCCATTTTATGATATTTTGTTAATATTAAATAAATACTAATTTGAATTTTCCTTAAAATAGAAATTTATACGTTGGCTCTCTCCATTAAAATCCAGCTCCATCCCTTTCCACCCATATTTTATTGGTTGATGAAAAAGACAACATCGGAAGACTTGAGGGATTAACCTGTGTGAATGGTTCATATTTCTCACTAATTAAGATCACGATGACAGGTGTTACTCTTATTTATTACTTGCACATGTCTCCATGCATGCTCTTAAAATTATATTTATAAGATTGATAGTTTTTGTTAAGAGTTTTGTAGTTCAACAATTGATATTTCTTGATATTTTTGAGAGAAGCGTTCAGTTTCAAATCCCTTCTCTCCTAATAATTAAATTATATAAAACAAAAAATTAAAAAAAGAAAAAAAATAATAAAACAAAATAAATTGCTGATTTTTATTTCTGCCATTTGTTACACGTAAATGGTTGAGTTGACTGCGGAGTCTTCTTGCAGGAGTCTTCCTTCCTGGCCAACCCCTATGGGAGGTGGAAATGAATTCTTATCCGTTGAGGGCCTAATAATTTCTTAGGGGAAAAAACAAAAAAACAAAAATTCTTGTTGGTTTGTGAAGAAGACGATATTGATAGCGAGAAAGACTACACAATTATCAATGTTTAACACTTCCCCACTAGAACTAACTGTTAATAGAGACCAGGGAAGAAGAAACGTCGTCTATAAGGTCACTGACGGTGGCTGCCTCTATATATTTCCCATATGAAACAAAAAGGTTAAATAATTATCGTCTTTTTGTCTAATCTTCCTGTCAAGCTATTTGCCAGACCCCAAATTTCTATATAGTTAAAGCATCACACAACACAGGTTTTATTTAATTAGTGAGTTTCACCATGTCTTAGTCATTGTGGTTTTATGAAAGATACATTCAAATTGCATAAACTAGATTTGTAAGTAGTCTATTGTTGATGGCCCATTTTTAAATGGGATAATCCATTAGTTTTGTATAATTAACTATCAATGAAACAGCAAGCTTCTATTTCCTTTGTTCTTGTAAAAAACAAAAAAACAAAAAACTGTTAATAAAGACCATGGTATGTCTATTTATTACTTGCACCTGCTTTTAAAAATCTTCCAACAAAACCAATTTCAGCCAATCTTTTCTTTTTATAAATACAAATTCTTTTTATCACTATATGCTGAATAAGGGGGATATATATTTAGAACTACTTATTTACTTCTATTACAATTTCTGAACAATTAGATCAAGAGTATTGTGGTTCATTAGTATTATTCGATGAAAATCTTTTTACTTCTTTTCTATGAAAATCAAAAAAGGTCTATTGCACTTGAAATAAATAAAAAATTGTTGTGGTCACTGGTCCCAAATAAAGCCCGAATATTGTAAATTTAGAATTAAATATGACAAGCAAGCCAAATGGTCATATATCTGCAAGGCTCGATCAATCGAATATTGTGAATCAGTAATTTTCTGCAGAATTATTAAGCCAGCCCAAGCCCATATGACATGTAGGGTTAAGTGTTTCACTCCAAGTATAAAAGGAAAACCCTAGCTACGTTTTAGATGTCTTTGTTAAGTTGTGTATTAAATCTTTTCTGATATCTGAGAGGTGTTTACCTCCATACACACACATAGAGTTATCAAGATCAAGATTCACATCAAGAACTTGATGATTGCTTCAGTTGCTGCATAAAGAACTTTAAAGAAGATCTGAAACCTTTGAGAGGTGTCTCAAAGTCACAAGTAGGAGAACTTATGGTTGCTACAGATCAAGGAAAGAAGTAGTCCGTGAACTCGGAGCTGTCACGTGATCATTGTAAGGTTGAATTTAATCAACTATCTTATTGGCTTTATTCCGTGCCAAATTTGCTTGTATTTCAGCAATTAGTAACCCTGTATTTAGGTGGGGTTGTTGTAAGGGTAATGAGTGAGATAAAGTGTTGAATGCTCAAGAGTGTGCAAGAAAACAGAGTTTTGTGGCTGGATCTTACGGGTGACTTGCAGTTGCAAGCCACCAGAAGCAGCACACGTGCCAAGCATGCCAGAAGTTGAAGCGTCACGCTAGCTGGAGCACTACAGGACAAAATAGGACAATTGGCCGTTCTGTTATCTCGCAATTGGATCTCGCGACTTAGTCAAGTCGCGAGGCCAAGCTAGCCCTGTTTTGAAAAACCTGATGTTTCACATTCCATTCTCACCCTAGTATAAATACCCCTCATACCCACGAAAGAACGACAGCTTCCAGAGAGAATTTTGAGAGAGAAACCCTAGAGTAAAACAAGATTGATTTATCTACAATCTTTACATAAGAGTCTCTTTAAATTTCTCAACTCTCTTCCTCTCCATTGTTAAACCCTTGAGAGGCCTTTTACCAAAACATTTTCTCACCATATCCATTACTGTGAGAGGGCTGTTTGGTGTTCTGGGAAGCAGTTAGGAAGGAACCAATTTACATTGGTTGATGTTATGGTCAAGTAGCGGAATCCGGGAAGCTAGAAAAGAAATAGGTTTGGCACAACCTCGTTGGAGCAAGAAGCTTGGAGGGCTTAGGTACATTGGGTAGATTAGTCTTGGAATGTCTATTGCTATTCATGTATCCCAACTACATTTTCTAGTAGATTATTTACTGCTTGGAGGGAGGCGGAGAGGTTTTACACCGAGAGCTTCGATTTCTTCTTCGATAACACATCGTGTGTTGTCCTTGTATTTGCATCTCTCTTCCCTTTATCTTTGCCTTTTATTTTCTGCTGTGGATGTGATTTTAATTGGCATAGATTGTTTACCAATTCTATATTAAGCTTTTGTTCATGTTCTGCACATTAATTATCTGATATAAAGCTTGAATTGGTAATTTGTAAATTGAGGGTCTAAACGTTCAAGAGTGTTTTTACACTATTTGAACTTTCAATCATGGTAGTAAGTTTTCTACAAAAGGTAGCAATAGGATGTTAGTAGTCTAAGTCTTATTGTACAAACTTCAATTCTTTCATAGTAGATCTAGTTTTACCTTGAGGATAGTTAGGCTAAATCCTCCTTAAGTTTTTTACCGATTAGGTTTTCCTGGGTCATTATATCTGTGTGTTCTTTATTTTTCCGCATTATATATGTTTGACACATATTGGTTTAACCTAGATCTAATTAACAAACTTGTTAATTAACTTGGCTTAATATTAGGTTAAACATATTGTGTTAAGGGGTTTAAAAACTAACAAGTGGTATCAGAGCGGGTTAGCTCTTGTGTTTAGATCTCTTGATCTAAGAGTTGATACTTGATCTAAGTCTTATTGTACAAACTTCAATTCTTTCATAGTAGATCTAGTTTTACCTTGAGGATAGTTAGGCTAAATCCTCCTTAAGTTTTTTACCGATTAGGTTTTCCTGGGTCATTATATCTGTGTGTTCTTTATTTTTCCGCATTATATATGTTTGACACATATTGGTTTAACCTAGATCTAATTAACAAACTTGTTAATTAACTTGGCTTAATATTAGGTTAAACATATTGTGTTAAGGGGTTTAAAAACTAACAAGTGGTATCAGAGCGGGTTAGCTCTTGTGTTTAGATCTCTTGATCTAAGAGTTGATACTTGACCCCTATTTTCGTGGAACACGATCACTCTTTTGTGATCCTTCCACACTTTGATGAGAATAACTATGCCTATTGGAAAGTAAGGATGAAAGCTTTCCTAAAATCTATAGATGAGAGAGTGTGGAACTCTGTTGAATACAGATGGCAGAAACTGACTACTCCTATTAGCGAGTTGTCCACGACCCAAAAAGAGGCAGCCGCTTTTACTAGCAAAGTCATGAATGCTATTTTTATGCTATTTCTATGGAGGAGTTTAGAAGAATCTCAAATGTTGAGGTTGCTTATACTGCTTGGAAAATTCTCCAAATTGTGCATGAATGCACAAAGACAATTAAAATAAACAAGTTGTAGCAATTAACAACTAGATTTGAAAGCATTAGGATGTCTGATAATGAAAGTTTTGATGAATTCTATGCTAAGCTTAATGATAATGTTAATTCTGCATATAATTTAGGTGAAATTTATGATCAATCTAAGATTGTTTGGAAGATACTTTGATCCTTAACTAAGGACTTTAGACCCAAAGCGATTGCCATTACTGAAGGCAAGGATATGGACTCCATCCTTGTTGATGAGCTTGTAGGATCTCTTCAGTCCTATGAGTTAAACCTACGCAAAACAAAAAAATCTAAATCAATGGCTATTAAGTCAGTTGATGATGTTGATGATAATGGATTTGATGATGAACTCTCTTCTACAGAGATTGCATATCTTGCCAAGAACTTTAGAAACTTTCTTAGGAATAACAACAGAAGGGCAAGAGGTAGAAACAATGTTGAACCTAATAATTTTAAGAAAAATGAACCAACTAAATCAATAATGTTGAAAAATCAAAAGAAAAAGTTGGTCAATCTTCTAATAATTCTTTTGGTCAACAATGTTTGGGTTGTCAATGGTATGGTCATGTGAAATCTGAATGTCCAACTTTCTTGAGATCAAAGGGTAAAGCTTTGGCTGTAACCCTTAGTGATGGTGAAGTTTCTGATCACGAGCCTAGAAGTGATGAAGATGGAAACTTCTTTTCTTTCACAGCTACTGCTGTAGTTGATGAAAGTGTTTTGGTTGAAGAAAACCCTTATTGCTGCTGTAGTTGATGAAAGTGTTTTGGTTGAAGAAAACCCTTCTGATAGGGAACTCTCTGAGTGTGCTGATTTGTAAGAAACTTATAACAAGCTATGCAAGGTTGCTGCAAAGAATGCAATGAGTGTAGACTTAGGGCTAAAGAAGATTGCTACTCTTGAACTTGAAAAAAAAAAAACTTGTTGTTGAATTTGCTTGATGCTAATGAACTGGTTAATAAGGTGAAGACCGAAAATATGATGTTGCTTGATAAGATTAAGAATCTAGAACTAGAATTATTTGTTGCTAGAGAACAAACAAATAAGCCTGCTAGTTCTAAACTTGATCACATGTTAAGTGTTCAGAAATCTCCCTTAGAAAAAACAGGTTTAGGTTTTGTTGATAGCATCTCTGTGTCTGAAACTCATTCCACAAATTTTGTTCCTTCTACTGAGCCATCAAAGATAGAGATTGTCAAACCTATAGAAGTTTCTCTTGCTCCTAGGAAGATTAGGGTTGATCTTAAAGAGTCTAAGCCTAAGAATCCTAACCTCACTAAGGACAAGAAGCATGATAGACCTTTGTGTGTTTGTCATTTTTGTGGAAAGGTTGGGCATACTCGCCCAAGCTGCTTCAAGTTGCAAGTTGCAAAGTGAGCAAATTAGCCAAAAGAACCTATGCCTCAAGCACAAGATCCTATGGTACTTATTGGGAAATTGGTAAAGGCTTTGAACCTTTATACCAATGCTGGAGTTGCTTATAATTTTAATATGTATAATAACTCCGAAACCAGAGTTGCATCTAAGAATTTTTGGATGCAAAAGGTTCAATCTAATTGAGTCTTTCTAACATGGTCCTTATGCTCTATCTCAAAATCCTTTATGACCTTTTTCTTGAAGTTTTTGTTTTTTTTTTTTCTTTTTAGTATTTGAATTGCATTACATTCATGCATTTCATATTAGGTTGTTTTTTGTTTCTTTCTTTCAACAAAAAAAGAAAAAAAGAAAAAAGAAAAAAAAAAGGAAAAAAAGAGGAATGTGGAAGAATGTATTTTGTATTACATATCATGGATGTGTAGTTAATGTTGGCCATATTATCTTTACATAACATGCTTGTGTACCTTGTTTAGTTTGGATGAGCTTATTTTTTCTGCACTTTGCTAGTTTTAGCTATGTAGTGCATGTTGTGTGGGAGTTGTTTATAGTTTTTTATCACATAATCTTGATTTTGAAGTCACATGCTTTTGATTGTAAGGACTAAAAAAACCTAAGAGAAAGGCATAAATAACCATCTCACCATTGTTTATTAGCCAATCATGAACACCTTAGTGCATATCGTAAGATCTTGTGCTCGAGAAAGTGTAGCACATGCACAAAAAGAAAATAAGGTATAGCCTTAAAATAATAATAATAATAATAATAATAATAATAATAAGGCAAAGAAATAAAATAAAAAATTCTTGTATACTATAAGGCTAAAATAAAAAATAAAAATAAAACAAATGCATGATTGCAAGCTTGTTTTCTAGGAGATGTGAGAGTTATATGATATAACTCTTTAGGTGATAGTCACTTTCAAACTTGTGTGATGAATAATGTAGAAATTGTGATTGACTATTATCTACATATCACCTCACATGTATCTCATGCTGTTACTAATTGCACACACTTCATAAGTTATTATTTGCTAAACTTAGTAGATGAAATTGTGTGCGAATTTGGTTTGGCCATCCCAGATTATATGTTCTTTGATTTTGATACAAAATATGTTCATTGATTGAAATTTGGGGGCAAAATGTGTTATAATCTTGTTTTTGGAAGGTCTAGGTTGAAAACAAGTGTTTTTGGAAAAATTTAAAACTCATACTCATGCATTTCATTCATGAAATCAGTTGGTTTGAGTGTTTTTTGCATAAAACTTCTAATGTTTTTCAAAATTCATTTTTTCCATATTTTCGATCAATCGAGTGTTTTTTGACCGATCAAAAATTCCTTAAATTTTTAAGCTTGGTTCTGCCTGGTTCAATTGTGTAAAGTTGTAATTTACAACAATATGTTTTGTTGGCTTTATTCCATGCCAAATTTGATTGTAATTTCATTCAATCTGTTGTACCCTGTATTTATTGTGGGATTTAATTGTAAGGGTTGTGTGATAGAGAGAGAGTGTGAAGACTCAAGCTATTGAAGAAAAAAGGGTTTTCGTGGGTAGCTTACGACTAAGCATCCCGCGAAATGATGCATATGCCCTGCACATGATCGGAATGTGAAGAGTCACGATAGATGGAGACAGCTATGTTTCACGAGTAGCTTGCGGGTAAGGCCTTCCCGCAAAATACCTGCGAAACATTCTATTTTGCCAATCTGTACTATCTGATACACATTTTCTGTACCCACACTATATATGCCCATATTACCCACAATTTTTGAGGAGTGCTTCTGAGAGAAAACCCTAGCCAAAAACCTTGAGAGTTAGAGATTGCTATTCCCACATATCTCTACACATTTGCTTGTGGATTTCCTCAACTCTTATCTCTCCATTTCCATATCATTCAGAGGTTGATAGCCTAAACACTTACCACACCCTTTTAGAGTGTCAAGTGAGAATTTGGTGCTACTAGAAAGCATTGGAAGAATCCAAGGATGGCAGATGCAACATGGAGCTTGTTGCGGGATCTAAAGAGCTAAACAAGACACGGTTTCGAATAGCCTTGTTGGAGTAGGAGCTTGGAGGGCTTAGGTACATTGGGTAGATTAGGCTTGGAGAGTCTCTTGCTAACTCATGTATCCCAATTGATTGTCTAGTGGAATGATTACCGCTTGGAGGGCGGCGAAGAGGTTTTACGCCGAGGACTTTGGTTTCCTCTTGGATAACACATCGCTGTGTTGTCTTTGTGTTTGCATCCTTCTTCTCTACTCTTTTAGCTTTCATATTACGGTTGTGATATATTGTTTATGGCTTAGAGTAGTTTATTTGTTCATTCGCTCGCTTTTACTCTTTTCCGCACTTAGAGCCATAATTTTTATCTTGGGGTCTAGATAGCTCTTGTATTTTCACACAATTTAGAGCATTCAAATTGATTCTTGATTGGTGTTTGATCAGTCAAAACTAGTTTTTCAATTGATCGAATCTAAATTTCGACCGATCGAAATTTTGAAAGTTTTTATAGAAAACTTTATGCCTGGCTTGATTGGTACCCGATCAGTGCTCGACCGATCGAGTTTCGAAAGAAAAGAACAAAAAGGTCAGTTTCAATCATGTGTTCTTCAATTTTCAAATATCTTTTCAACCTTTTTCTTATTTCTCTTCCTCGATCGATCCAATCCAAGCTCCCTTGTCATTTTCTTCCTCAATTTTTTTCAAGGGTTTTTGTCCTCAAGCTTTGGTAAGACCTAAATACCCTTTCATTTTCATTTTAATTACATTTTTCATGCATTTTCTTTGAAATTTTTGAACAAAATATTTTTGGGGTTTTTGAATTTTAGGTTGTTTTTGTTCATGTTCAATCATTGTGTTTTTGTTCCTAAGTCCTCTACTTATGTTTCTCATGCATTAATTAGATTGTTTTTGTGTTTTGAGAAAAATTGAAATTTCTAGGATTTGGTATTTTGAGAAATTTGGGTTTTTGTTCAATTGTGCTTAAATTGATGAAATTGGCTTGTGAAAATGATAAATGATATCATTATATGATGTTTCCTAACTAGTGTAATGATTAATTGATCAATTTGATTTGGTTTTGAAAATGGATTTTTCAAAAATTGGGATTTTTGGGTTAAAACTCTATGTACAAGTCAATTATTGGTAAATGTTGAAAAATTGAACAAGATTTTGTGCATTAAAGCATGCATCATATGTGCATTCATTACATGCATCGTATATTTTGTTATTTATTGATATATTTTGTGCTCTAACCCTTTCTAATGCAGTCTACCATTGGTTTTTTTTTTTGTTTTTCTTGTTTTTTTTTTTTTTCCCTCTTGATGACATCATGTCTCTTCTTACTGGTACTTCCATTAGTTGGGGTACTGATCCTAGAGTTACCACACATGAGCTTACTGAGCTCCATTACTTATTCTTTAGGATTTCTTATCATAACTTTTGGCCTATTTCTCATGCACATACCACTCCTATTAAGAGATGTGCGTTCTTGTATGCTCTCATCACTGATACTCCTATCAGTTTCCCTACCTTTTTCATTCATTCTCTTGTTGAGGTTCATAGGAGTAGTGCAAAATGACATGGTTTGTTTTTTCTAGTTTTCATTCATGGGATTTTGTTAGACTTAGGTTTAGAGGACTTCCCCGCATCTGAGCCTATGCATATCATCGCTCCCATAGGTGCCATTTTCCTTAGGTAAAGGGTTGCTCAGTTGAAAGCAAGCTCTAAACGCCCTCGTGTCGAGTCTTCTACAGGTGATGCATCTAGAGCCCCTCCTTTTGGTGATCCTACAACTAATGATTTTGTGGACACCACTACTGTTGTGGATCCTCCACCATCTACATCATCCTCTTCATTTATGCATACTATGCTGGAGACGTGTCTCATCGTTCAAGCGGCATATGGACAGATTTTGTTGGATTTGGTCAATGAGGTTGCGGCCTTACGAGCAGATTTAGCTCATGCTAGAGGTGCTTCTCCACTAGCTCCACCCTCTGATTAGTCTTGATTGCCATTTGGCAATACGTCACAAAAAGTGGGAGTACATAGAGATAGGGGGAGATGAGGAGATTTGATTTTTTGGCTTTTGGCTACAAATTGTATTTTAGGGAGATATGAGATGTATTTGCTTAATTTGATGATGAGTTGTATATGTTAGGGGGAGACATTGTTGCTTTTATGTTTTTTTTGTTCGGGATTCACATTATGATACATTGGTTATGATTTATATTATGAGATTATTCATGGTATATGTCTTTTATTTTATGTTTTTTGTGAAATCATGAATTTTCCACACATGCGTTTATGATTTGTTTAGTGTTTCAGGAATTTACAGGTTAATTCATTTGAGGTTGTTGTCTACTCTTACAACTGATAGATAGTGTTTAGGTTGAATTGTAATTTGGGCTTTAATTTTTTAATTAGGCTGTTTTTACTTTGAGCTTTTATTTCGTGTAATGTTTTTTGTTATGGATTGCCAAAGGAGGAGTTTGTTAGGTTCTAAGACTTTAGGAACTAATGTATTAGAACTTCAATTTGTATATGTTGGCAAACCATGATCAAAACATAAAGTCTAGGTTTTGGCTTGCTCAAAGTGTGGTTTAATGTAAAGTTAGTATTGAGTACTTGCAGGAATTACTAATCAAAATCTGCAAGGCTCTATCGATCGAAAATTAGACTCGATTAATCGAACCTCATGAATCAGTAATTTTCTGCAGAATTATTAAACTAGCCCAAGCCCATATGACGTGTAGGGTTAAGTGTTTCACTCCTAGTATAAAAGGAAAAAATTGGCTACGTTTTAGATGTCTTTGTCGAGTTGTGTATTAAATCTTTTCTGATATCTGAGAGGTGTTTACCTTCATACACACACATAGAGTTATCAAGATCAAGATTCATGTCAAGAACTTGATGATTGCTTCAGTTGCTGTATAAAGAACTTTAAAGAAGATTTGAAACCTTTGAGAGGTGTCTCAAAGTCATAAGTAGGAGAACTTGTGACTCAAGTATTTGAGAGGTGTCTCAAATAATCACTCATCACTCCTCACTTAAATATCATCACTTATCACTCATCACTCTATATCTTTTTTTATCACTCAAAAATCCCCAAATGTCTCTAAAGTCGGTTTGGCACCTAAACTCGATTTTGTTTTCAACTTCAAGAACTCAAAAATTTGGAACCCACACTCTAACATATACTACCAATGCACCAAAACCCCTACCCACCCTTCTTTACTCCATTTACCCCAAAACCAAACCAGAGTTCTTCACTACAACTTTCTCAGGAAAATGGTCGTGAAAGAATAGAACGGTTAGCAAGGTTTCAACTACAACATTTTATTGCAAAGTATAAGCAAGGATCATCCTTTACTTATTTTTGTTAATATTATTCCGAAATATTCAAGACCATATTAAGTCTTAAGATTATGTTATGTTTAATTTTTTCTGATCAACCTACTTGGGTCAAGTTATAATTTAAGCATCTTTGACATAAAGTAAAGGCATTTTAACTTGCATTTTGGCAGATCTCAACCATCGTGACCCAGCAACACCGTTGCTGAGTTTCTAGCTTTTCTTTAAGATTCGGGTGGTCTTCGGTTGGTGGGTTTCGTTCCTCACAATTGCTGGGTTTCTGGGTTTTCTTTAAGATGGAGAGCTTCAGATGGGTATTGTTGTTCTTCAGATAAAAAGGGGAGAAGTAAAGATAGGACAAGAGAGAAAGGAGTAAAAAACTTATGAATAAATGTTGGTTTGCTGTTGGGAGAAGGAGAAAGGAGAATGTAGAAAAAAGAAAGGGAAAGAGAAAGAGAATGCTGCTGGAGAAAGGAGAAAGAGGAAGAAGAGAAAGAGAGAGTCGTTAGGGCTAACTTGATGTAGACATGATCTAACGTGGGTCCCATAAAGATGCATGTATTTACAATAATGCCACTGTTTCTTGTTTTCCATAACTTGAAAACATCAAAATGATGTTTTCAATTTCCATAACTCAAACTCAGTTTTTTTGAGAACTGAATTATGGAAATTAAGTTAGGAAACTAATCTAAACAAACCACCTTGCCATGGGACCCACAAAATTGAGTATTGGGTGATGAAAATACTAAAACCAAACAGCCCCTTAGCCACCCCGCGCCCCCCCCCCCCCCCCAAAAAAAAAGCAATTAAAAAAGCCATTTTTATGTGAAGTGTTAGCAAATCCCAAATATATTAATTTTAAAAAAGATTTAAAAATGAGGGATATTTAAGTAAATTTGTTTATGGGGGTCAATTTTATAATTAATATTACTAAGGGGGTTTTAGAAAATAAGGTTGAAACCCTAACTATATATAATTTAATTTAAGTCAGCGTATAATGACAAATATTTTGAGAAAGGAGACTACATAAAATACTCAAGTAGAGAAAGTTTGACTGCACAATTGAGGTAAGAGCCTAAGAATCTCTTTCTTGTCAAATCTATGCTTTATTTGGAATTAGAATATGTTTTATGCTGTTATTTTGGCCAATAGTCAAACTATTTAAATATTCAAGAGTTTTAATGGAAAAGCTTCGATTTATTTTTTGGTAAATTGGATGATGTATTTGCAGATTTTTCTAGGTTCAGTGATTTAATCTTTTTATATACACTTGTTGCAATAAGCATAGATTGAAGCTGCAGATTTAGGCGCGTCAAGTTCTACACAGTTTTTGTGTTAGGAAACTATACCCAAATTGATGGATTTGGGGAAAAACAAAAAAAGTTTAGTAAGTATAGGTTTAGGTTGAGGTTTGACAAGTTAAAAAAAAATAATAGTAACTATTTTTCCGTAAGGCACATGGCCTAGCTTGTACCTGGAGTTGTCATCATCTCAAAAGATGATAATGGTGGCAAGTGGCAGAAGGGAAAAAAAAAAAGGAAAACCCTTGTACTTGAAGAGGAGTCCTCGTGTTGCTCTTCTTTTACAAGTGACTTTTACCTTCATGCGTTCTATAGGTCTTAGAGCATCCATAGATTTTTTTTTTTTTTACAAAACACCCACATCAGTCTATCTATTCTACACATTTATTCAATAAAATTTTCATTCTTTTACCATTTTTTAAATTATTTTCTCACTCATTGCCTCTCTCTCTCTCTCTCTCTCTCACTACCACACTCTCTCTCAGACCTAACCACCATCATCATCACCCAGCCACCATCAAGCCGAAACCCACTTAATTCGAACACCCAGCCATAATCGTCACCCACCCTGATCGACAAACAGTCCCATTCAAGACCCATTGAAGTTGTTGAGACCCAAAACCCCATCGCCTCGTCACTTTAGGACCATGGAGACGTGGGTTCTGACGAAGCCAGCGATGTCGGTGACGAGGACGATGAGGCTGGAGTCAGTGAGGTCGGTGACGAGGACAACAAGGGTTGGAGCCAAAAGGAGAAGAAAGAAGGAAAAAGAAGCAGAGACAAGAGAGAGAAAAAATTAATAAAATAATAAATGCAAGTGCTATAGTAACCGTGCATATATGCATATTTACTGTAGCAATTATGCATTTATGCACATTTTTACACCCACTGATGTGGGTGTTTTTTTGGTCAAAATGTGTAAATGAAGGATTTTTTGCATTTTGCATGACTTTGCATCCACTGATATGGCTACTCTTATTCTAGGGTATTATTAGTAGCAGAAAGTAAAGAAAATATATACAGTGAATATGTGGATTTTTGCATTGAGATAATAGTGGAAAATTATGGGATATTTTTAATAGTCTCTCTTCTAGTCGGGTACCGTTATAAGTTTTCTTGAATTATTTGATTATTGAGTATAATGCTTGAAAATTGTTTAGGTGATATCTAAGGATTTTAGAGAAAGTGTTAGGGAGTCACATGTTTATGCATATTTCATGCATACGTATCTTTTCATTTCCTTTTTATTCTTTGTTTTTGGTTGTGATGTGTTCTCTCTCTCTCTTTCTTGGATAGACTACGCTATGGTACCCAAAGCACATAAATCCACTCTAGGTTGGAATCCTCTTCAAGGTTCCAGTTCTTCTTCTTCTGATCCCATACCTCCTTTTCACGTTCGGTTCCATGATGAGAAGGCCTGAAAGGACTTCTTAAAGAACTTCCAAAAATGTGGCGTTAATCCGGAGTGCCATGTTATTATGTTGGACTTTTTCAACACTCCTCTCCTCACTGTTATTCGGACTCAAGGTTGGGGAATTTCTTCTTGAGAGTCCCTTAAGGTGTCCTGTCATGTTTATACAGGAGCTTTACTCCAACATACACGGCATTGATACCTCTATACCTCGGTTTGCCACGACATTTCAAGGTACATGTATCGTAGTTATCCTGGATCTTATATCCGAGGTACTACACGTTCCAAAGGTAGTGCATCCTAACTACCCTGGTTGTGAGTGCCTTAGGACTGTGTCCAGAGATGAGCTTCTATCTTACTTTTGTGAGACACCTTCCATATGGGGTGGGAAGCAAAACACCCCTTGCTTGGGCTTTGCAAAAGGTCTGAGATTCCTTAAAATGGTAATGACATTTACTCTTACTCCGTTGTCTCACTATTACTCTATCACTAAGCCTCGTGCTCGTTTTCTTTTGTCTCTTCTTGAGGACCTCTCTATAGACTTTTTCTCTCACTTCATCACATTTGTCTTCGATGTCTATCAGGATACATCAACCTATGATAAGCTCATCTTTCCTTCAGCTATTACGCAGATCTTTCACCACTTCTCCATCCCTATTCCTGATTCTCCTTACTTCACCATTATGGGTGCCATCAGTGCCTGTTTTGTTCGGCGAAGCGAGGCCCAACTTTAATCGAAGCGACCATGGACGGAGATGACCGATCATGCAGATCTTGCAGCTCCTTCTTCTTCGGCTCTTTCCACCTCTGGTCTTCCTTCTTCGTTAGTTGGCGTGACCTGGAAGGCCATCATAGCGCAGCTTCAGTGCATGGATGCTCACCTTAACTCTCTCACTGATGAGATGTGTCAGGTGAACACCCGTGTCAGTCGAATAGCATGACGACAAGCTTGTCTTGGTGGTTTCACTCCTTCTCCATCTCCTTCTCCAAAGGCTTCGATGGATGAGGATTGATAGTTTTTAGACCCCTTAAAAAAAACACAGTTGGATTAACCTAGGTAATTAGCCAAGTTGTTACTTAGTCCAATTTTAAAACTAGGCTAACACAATTAAACAATCATATCATGCAAAGCAGCAGAAAGATAAATAACACAATGATATGATCACCCAAGAAACCAAACCGGTAAAAACCTGGGGAGGATTTAACCTAGCTATTCTCAAGGTAAACCTGAATCCACTATGAAAGAATCGAAGTTGTTCAACAGGACTTAGACCACTAACATCCTATTGCTACCCACCAGTAGAAACTTACTGACACGACCTCGTGCAAGCTCCGAAACCACGGACTCCTTCTTTCTTGGATTCTCTAGCAAGTACAAGCACACTCGCTTGTGTTTCTTTAAGTTCTTGTGGTAGCAAATGAATGATCATCAAGCTCTTGAAGAAATCTCCTTCTTGATAATCCTAAGCTTGTGTAAAGGAAAGCTCCTCACAGATCTCATAAGAGATTTACACAAACAGTAATATGAGCAACACTAAAACGTGGCTAGGGTTTTCCTCATATACCTGGGGCAAAAACACAAAACCCTAAAACGTTTTAAATAAACTAGGGCTGAGTTGGAATTCTACAGAAAAACGCATTTGACCCGATTTTCAATTGATCGAGCCTAAACTTCGATCGATCAAACTAGGCCGAGAAGCAATATTAATTTCTACATCAACTTGTTCCAACTTTACATAAAAGAACCAACTTCGAGCAAGTCTAAACACGACTAAACATCTTGTTTTGATCATGGTTTGCCAACAATACACATTAAAGTTCTAAATACATAAGATCCTAAGTCTTTAGAACCTAACAAGGATGATGATGGTGGTGATGATGAGGATGCTAGCTCTTCCAATGATGATGAGATGATGACCTTTCGGTGACTTCCCTTTATCATTTGTGACAAAAAAGGGGAGTAGTATTGGGATGAGAGTAGTCTTGTACTTAAGGGGAGAGTTAGCATAGGACATTTTTTTGTTAGGGGGAGTGTGTATACTTTTTGAGGGATGTAGTGAGGTTCTTATTTATTTTCTTTTCTTTCTTTTACTTTAGCCTCATGTATACTGGTCTTATGGCCATTTTATTGACATAAATTGTATTTATCTTTTCACATATATATAATGATGATGTATGTTTCTTCACCTATCTCTACATGTGTTGTTTCTTTTCTCCCTTTATACACATGTTTCTTTATGTATGCAATCCTTGTTTCTGTTTCACACATGATGCCTTGATGAGTTTTGTTTAAGTGTTTCAGAAAGACAAGTTGTTAAAGTCTACCATGTCATGAACTCTCTTCTTGCAAATTTTTTCAAGAGTTTATGTTAGGCTAAGATTTGTTTTGTAATACAACAAGTGGTTATGAGTTTAGTGATTTAAGACTTCTCTCATGATTCATTTGTTTGTTGTGGTTTTGTCATGGATTGCCCAAGGGGGAGATTGTTAGGGACATAATTGATGTAATTGGCTAATCCTTTGACAAAATGCACTTTACTTGTAATTGGATAGATCTAGGATGTGTTTAATACTTCAAGAAACAAGTGTTCAAGTTTAGTGTTGAAGCAATACAAATCTGATCAAGAAACAAGTGAAGAATATGTTGCTCATTAAAGCTCGACAGAATCCTTTCTATCGAGAATTATTGTTGAAGCTCGATAGAAGCTGTATCTGTCGAGAATTATGAAATCAGAAATTCCAAATCTGATTACACACATATCATTGAGTATTTGTGTAGGGTTTCTTTTCTCAACCTCCTAGACATATATAAGGATTATTTTAAGGGTCATCACAAGGAGGTTGAAACTTGAAATTATTGTTACATGCATTGTGTGACCGGAGACAAAAATGGCCCTAGTTCATCTTTCCCTCTGTAGAAGCTACTGCGTCTTTACGCCAAGGGTTTTGTGACCAGTGAGCTTCCTGATCTTTATCGTTGATGAACTGAAGAACTTTGCAGCCAAAATATTCCTCAAGTTGGTGTGTTAATCACGTACTAGGATCCGTGCATTATTGGTTAGTCATGTACTGGGATTTGTGCATTGAACGAAGAGATTGCCGCTGCAATACAAGTCTAATTAGGTATTGGGGTAAGGGTTCAACTGTAGGTTGGTATTAAGTACTGGGATATCTTTTAATTGTAATCACTTATTTTGATAATAGTGGATTCTCGGGAGTGGTGACCTTAAATTCACCCGGTGGGGTTTTACCTCGGTGGTTTTCCCCATTTGTAAACAAATCACCTGTGTCAAATTTATTTTCCACTACATTTAGCTTAGTTGGTGATTTGTTTGTGCTACCACGCCATTGCATGTTAAATTTACTTAATTAATTCATTTGATAATTAATTAATTAATTTACCAATGGGGTCAATACATTTTTGGCCTATTAACTAGGCGTATGCTATAGAGGTTGGTAAGGGAAAAATTTAACCCTTAACCAGATGGGAGTATCAAGGGGAAGTAAAAAACAAAACAAAACCACTTTTTTCTAGGAATGAGGTGTGGCACAGCCAAAACAGTGTAGTGGTGGTGGCTGAGCAGCCGACATACCAATGGGCAGTCTTGGAAGGACACACACGATAGGCCAAAAACAGTTAAGGGATAAAAATGGCAAATCCTGTCATGGAAGGTAGTATAAAAAGGCCATAGCCATGCACAATAAGGAGGGGGGGGGGGGGGGGGAAGGGAGAAGAAAAGAAAAAATAAATAAATAAAAAAAGGAAGAAGAAAAAGGAAGAAAACAGAGAAAACGAGTGAGAGAAAGAAAGAACACAGAAAACCAAGAATAATATGAGTGATAGGAGTAAAAGTATGCATCAATAGGCTACCCATTTTTCTCCCTCTCAATAGCCCACTCTCTAATGAGTCAAGAATCTGAGATTAAGCCATCTATGTCCATTTTCCAAAGTGAGTAACTTCTACAGTAGGACTCTTCTCTAAGGTTACCCACATTAGAGATTGGTTCCCCTTTTTGGACTTGAATATGCTAAAGAGCCAAGCCCATTCCTTTAGCAGACTAATCTTCTTTCCTTTGTCATGGTTGATTAATGACTAACCGGACATCTTGCCATCAATCTATTTCTGCAGTAATCACATTGTGATATTATTTTGTCTCTTTCGTGGAACTATTCATGTATTATTGTTTAGCAGAAAATATTTTTGTTAAAGTATTTTAGATATCTTGTTGTATTGTGTTTTCCTGCTATAACACTTTAACAATTTTTCCTGCCTAGAGCACGTGAATATGCTCGAGATTGCTACTAGGATGTGTCAACACAAGAAGGGCCTAACTTGCACATAAGCTGGCCTAAGGTGTGTCTTAATTAGGCAAAGAAATTTATATGATGCAACCAGAAGGTTTTCATAGAAAAGAACTAAGAGCATATGGTATGCAAGTTAAAAAGGTCCATGTGTGTACAACAATCAAGTCATGGAACATCAGATTTGATCAAGCAAGCATCTAGGTCATGGAACATCAGATTTGATCAAGCAATCAAGTCATTTGGTTTTGAACAAAATCTTGATGAACCATGTGTGTACAAAAGACATCGAGATGAAGTAGTAATGCTCCTAGTGCTTTATGTTGATGATATTCTACTCATTGGAAATGATGTTGGGGTCATGTCATCAGTAAAGGTTTTGTTGTCAAGCCAATTTGATATGAAGGACTTGGGTGAGGCTAACTTTATTCTAGGGATCAAGTTTTGGCGAGATCGCAAGAATAAGATGTTAGGCTTGTCACAAGCTGGATATATAGATAAATTTCTAGAACGGTTTAGCATGCAAAACTCCAAGAAAAGATTGCTTCCTTTTAGACATGGAGTTCCTCTATCTGATGACCAAAGGTCTTAGACTTTTGAGGAAGAAAATATGATGAGACAAGTTCCTTATACTTCTGCAGTGGGAAGTCTCATGTATGCCATGCTTTAGCCTAAGGAGTAATCCAGCCTAAGATGCAAAAAGGCCGACCACATAGGTCTTCTAATACTATGAGTTTGGACAATTCTCTTGTTGATGATCCTGAGCATCATTAGTTGTGATCATTACATTTAACTAAATAACTTACGACTTCAGTTATTTTCATCTATTTTTCTTATGTATTTCATTGAGTGGCCCGCTAATTTTTATTGTTTTATCAAGTTTGTGATGGGTGTCTCTATGCATTGAGCACTATGACATTGTTAAGCTTACTAAATAGACTTCCACATATAGATTTTATTTTATTTTGGGTTTTTTTTTTTCCTTTTTTTATTTAGCAATAATAATTAGTCTTCTTTAGAATATAATGGGCAAACAATGAGATAATAAACATAACTTTTATTTGTGTTTTAGATTATGGGGAAGTTAACTGCAATATTTAACTTTTTGATAAAAAAAGCTTAAATTATCCAAAAGATTTTTATTTTATTTTATTTTATTTAGGTAACTTTTATTGATTATGATCTTTTAACGAATTGTTTTTAAGTTAACATATTTTAAAAAAATTCATCAAATATTTAGTATAGTATCAATTATAGATGATTTCCACGATGTAAAGAAAGTTAAATTTCGTTTTAATTGATATTTACAATGCAAGTATCAAGAAACATTTATTTTGTATTTTTTCATTTCATAATTTTTTTTTTTAAGTGAAAGGTTTTGCTGTTTACTAGTATGCAGCAATTGTTACATAATGGGTTATGTGACAGTAAATAAAAAAACAACATATTTTTCAAAAAATAAAAATAAAAAATAAAAAACAACATATGTCCAAAATTCATGTACAATGCATATGATCAAGTAGATGTTTAAACACTCTTCATTTTCTATTGTTAATACTAAATGAGTACTAACTTGGATTTTCATTAAAATAGAAAATTCATACGTTGGTCCCCTCAATTCAATTGAAATCCTCGGTCCATCCCTTTCCACCAATAGATTCCGAACTTATCTCACAAGTAACTCAAGGGTGGCAAATGGGCGAGTCAGGTCATAAATGGGTTGGGTGTGTAATTACCCATTTATCCATTTATGACCCGTTTATATATAAATTAATTATCCATTATCAAATCAACCCATTTAATTAATAACCCACCCATTTAACCCAATAAGACCCAAATACCTCTAAAACTACTTGAATACCCTATTGACCTCAAAAATGACCAAAATACCCTTAAATACCTAAAATGACGCAAATACCCCTACACTTCCAAAATTATCCATATACCCTTGGACATCCAAAATTATCTCCAAAATCTCTAAACTGAGGAAAATATCGCCTAAATCTCTAAAATGAGCAAAATATCCATGAAACCTCTAAAATAACCAAAATACCCCTGATATCTCTAAAATTACCCAATATGCTCAAAAACCACTAAAATGACCAAAATACCCTCCTAAAATCTATAAAATGAGCAAAATACCAATGAAACCTCTAAAATGACCAAAATACCCCCGATATCTCTAAAATCATCAAATATGTTTAAAAACCACTAAAATGACCAAAATACCTCCAAAATCTCTAAAATGAGTAAAATGCCCTCCAAAACCTCTAAAATGTCCAAAATATCCCCAAAACCAAAAAAATTACCAAAATACCCCCAAAACCCAAAATATTACCAAACTACCCCCAAAACCCAGAAAATGACCAAAATACCCCTGAAACCCAAAAAATGACCAAAATACCCCCAAAACCTAAAAAATGACCAAATTACCCCCCGAAACCCAAAAAATTACCAAAATACCCCTGAAACCTGAAAATGACCAAAATACTCCCAAAACCCATAAAATGACCAAAATACCCTCGAAACTCAAAAAAAAACCAAAATACCCCCGAAATTAAAAAAAAAACCCCCCTAAAAAAAAAAAAACCAAAATACCCCCAAAACCCAAAATAAATGATCAAAATAACCCTGAAACTTAAAAAATTACCGAAATTCCCTTGAAACCTATAAAATGACTGAAATACTCTTAGAACCTTTAATTTGTCGAAAATATCCTCGAAACATCCAAAATACCCCAAACCTCTATTTCACTAATTTAGATGTTTTAGCTGTATTTTGGTCATCTTATATGTTTAGGGGTATTTTGGTCATAATTTAGGTTTTAGGGGTTTTTATTGATCATTTTTTTTTGGTTCTGGGGTTATTTTGGTCATTTTTTAGGTTTTGGGGTATTTCGATCATTTTTTAGGTTTCAGGGTATTTTGGTAATTTTCTTAGGTTTCGGGGTATTTTAGTTATTTTTTAGGTTTTGGAGGTATTTCGGACATTTTTTAGGTTTAGGGAGTATTTTGGTAATTTTTTAGGTTTAGGGTTAATTTTAGTAATTTTTAGGTTTTGGGGGTATTTCAGTTATTTTTTTTAGGTTTTGGAGTTATTTTGGTCATTTTTTAGGTTTTGAGGGGTATTTTGGTTTTTTTTTTTAGGTTTCGAGGGGGGGTTATTTTAGTCATTTTTCAGGTTTCAGGGTATTTCAGTAAATTTTAAAGTTTAGGGGGTATTTTGGTAATTTTATGGGTTTTGGAGTTATTTATGTCATTTTTTAAGTTACGGGGTAATTTGGTAATTTTTTTAGGTTTCGGGGTATTTTAGTCATTTTATAGGTTTTGGAGGTATTTTGGTCATATTTTAGGTTTCGGGGATATTTCAGTGATTTTTAAGGTTTAGGGGGGGGTATTTCGGTCATATTTTAGGTTTAGGGGGTATTTTGGTAATTTTTTGGGTTTTGGGGATATTTTCGACATTTTAGAGGTTTTGGGGGGTATTTTGCTCATTTTAGAGATTTTGGAGGTATTTTTGTCATTTTGGGGGTATTTTTGTCATTTTTAGGTTTCGGGGGTATTTTAGTCATTTTTTTTGGGTTTTGGGGGTATTTTGGTCATTTTTAGGTTTTGGGGGTATTTTGGTCATTTTTAGGTTTTGTGGGTATTTTGGTTATTTTTTGGGTTTGGGGGTATTTTGGTAATTTTTAGGTTTTGGAGGTATTTTGGTCATTCTTTAGGTTTTGGGGGTATTTTGGTCATTTTTAGGTTTCGGGGGTATTCACAACTAGTACCAAGTACAAATAACTAGTACTAAGTTTTGATTATGAGCATGACAGGAGTTGCATTTATTTATTGCCTATGTCTGTGTGGGTGTGTTGATTATTTATTGCCTTAAATATGTTTATCCATGCTCATAAATATGTTGACAATTTGACATTGAACCATTTTGACTGGACTATTTTTATTATTATTTTACTTAGGGACTCATACCTTACCAAAATTTCAAGCTGTCAACAAAGAAAACCTAGTTTACACAATATTAAATTTTGATGTCTCCTATTGTTTGTTGTCAAGATTCTAAGGCCTCACAATGAAGCTTTAATTTTCTTGAAAAACAGTTTCTAGAAAAATCTAGACAGACAAAAATGCTATTGTTAGTGTTGAAAATTAGGTACTAAAGAAAGAATTTTCCAAATTGAAAAGTCCTGCCTAGTGTATATAGATTACTTCGAATCCAAAGACTTTGGACAATAAAAACGAAGTCTCCAAAACTCTCTTTTCAAGACTTTAGGGGTTCAAAGTTTTTGAATTATAAATTTATAATTTCCTAAAAAAAAAAAAAGTAGTAAAATGAATTTATCACTATTTGAATAATCACGAATTCAAAAATATCGTTTTGTATTTTGATCTTGGTCACAATGGTGGCAGTATGGTAGCCCCATTATGGTTAGGAGCCAATCTAATTTGGGTTTTCAAATGGAGACTCAAAGTTTTGGATATTTTGTTTAACCTCTATTTTACATTTTCCTTTGCAAATAAAAAATAACCATAATTTTGTAATTTTTTTTTTGGTTAAAATAATTTTGTAATTACTATAAGACCAATTGTCTCTATTACATTTTGCATTTATTTATTCACAACTAGTACTAAGTACAGATAACTAGTACTAAGTTTTGATTATGAGCATGACAGGAGTTGCATTTATTTGTTGCCTGTGTCTGTGTGGGTGTGTTGATTATTTATTGCCTTAAATATGTTTATCCATGCTCATAAATATGTTGACAATTTGACATTGAACCATTTTGACTGGACTTTTTTTATTATTATTTTACTTAGGGACTCATACCTTACCAAAATTTCAAGCTGTCAACAAAGAAGACCTAGTTTACACAATATTAGATTTCGATGTCTCCTATTGTTTGTTGTCAAGATTCTAAGGCCTCACAATCAAGCTTTAATTTTCTTGAAAGACAGTTTCTAGAAAAATCTAGACAAACAAAAATGCTATTGTTAGTGTTGAAAATTAGGTACTAAAGAAAGAATTTTCTAAATTGAAAAGTCCTACCTAGTGTATATAGATTACTTCGAATCCAAAGACTTTGGACAATAAAAACGAAGTCTCCAAAACTCTCTTTTCAAGACTTTTGGGGTTCAAAGTTTTTGAATTATAAATTTATAATTTCCTAAAAAAGAAAAAAAAAAGTGGTAAAATGAATTTATCACTATTTGAATAATCACGAATTCAGAAATATCGTTTTGTATTTTGATCTTGGTCACAATGGTGGTAGCATGGTAGCCCCACTATGGTTAGGAGCCAATCTAATTTGGGTTTTCAAATGGAGACTCAAAGTTTTGGATATTTTGTTTAACCTCTATTTTACATTTTCCTTTTGCAAATAAAAAATAACCATAATTTTGTAATTTTTTTTTTGGTTAAAATAATTTTGTAATTACTATAAGACCAATTGTCTCTATTACATTTTGCATTTATTTATTCACAACTAGTACTAAGTACAGATAACTAGTACTAAGTTTTGATTATGAGCATGACAGGAGTTGCATTTATTTGTTGCCTGTGTCTGTGTGGGTGTGTTGATTATTTATTGCCTTAAATATGTTTATCCATGCTCATAAATATGTTGACAATTTGACATTGAACCATTTTGACTGGACTTTTTTTATTATTATTTTACTTAGGGACTCATACCTTACCAAAATTTCAAGCTGTCAACAAAGAAGACCTAGTTTACACAATATTAGATTTCGATGTCTCCTATTGTTTGTTGTCAAGATTCTAAGGCCTCACAATCAAGCTTTAATTTTCTTGAAAGACAGTTTCTAGAAAAATCTAGACAAACAAAAATGCTATTGTTAGTGTTGAAAATTAGGTACTAAAGAAAGAATTTTCTAAATTGAAAAGTCCTACCTAGTGTATATAGATTACTTCGAATCCAAAGACTTTGGACAATAAAAACGAAGTCTCCAAAACTCTCTTTTCAAGACTTTTGGGGTTCAAAGTTTTTGAATTATAAATTTATAATTTCCTAAAAAAGAAAAAAAAAGTGGTAAAATGAATTTATCACTATTTGAATAATCACGAATTCAGAAATATCGTTTTGTATTTTGATCTTGGTCACAATGGTGGTAGCATGGTAGCCCCACTATGGTTAGGAGCCAATCTAATTTGGGTTTTCAAATGGAGACTCAAAGTTTTGGATATTTTGTTTAACCTCTATTTTACATTTTCCTTTGCAAATAAAAAATAACCATAATTTTGTAATTTTTTTTTTGGTTAAAATAATTTTGTAATTACTATAAAACCAATTGTCTCTATTACGTTTTGCATTTATTTATTCACAACTAGTACTAGTACAGATAACTAGTACTAAGTTCTGATTATGAGCATGACAGGAGTTGCATTTATTTATTTCTTGTGTCTGTGTGGGTGTGTTGATTATTTATTGCCTTAAATATGTTTATCCGTGCAAAACTTGTGATAAATAATTATCTGCTTTAAGTCCTGAATAATTCATTAATTCACTAAGTTGGTTTTAACGGTCTAAACATGTTTTTCAGAGATATACGTATATATAGTAGCAAATCTGATATCGAATAGTAACTAAATATTTTGTATATAAAAAAAAAAAAAAAACAATTATTATGTATCTTTTCATTTTATGATATTTTGTTAATATTAAATAAATACTAATTTGAATTTTCATTAAAATAGAAAATTCATATGTTGGCCCCGTCCATTAAAATCCTATCTCCATCCCTTTCCACCCATGTTTTATTTATTGGTGAAAAAGACAACATAAGAAGACTTGAGGGATCGACCATCCTTTCCACCCATATTTTTTTATTGGTGAAAAAGACAACATAAGAAAACTTGAGGGATTGACCAGTGTGAATGGTTCATATTACTCACCAATTAAGATCGTGATGAGATGTCTTAATCTTATTTAGGGTCTCCTTGAATACCACTTAATTTGCTGAAACTGAAAACTTATTACTGAAAGTTATTGAAATAGTATAGTAGGGCTCATGAATAGTACCAAAATTTATTTATTGGTGAAAAAGACAACATAAGAAGACTTGAGGGATTGACCATCCTTTCCACCCATATTTTATTTATTGGTGAAAAAGACAACATAAGAAGACTTGAGGGATCGACCAGTGTGAATGGTTCATATTACTCACCAATTAAGATCATGATGAGATGTCTTAATCTTATTTAGGGTCTCCTTGAATACCACTTAATTTGCTGAAATTGAAAACTTATTACTGAAAGTTATTGAAATAGTATAGTAGGGCTCATGAATAGTACCAAAAAGGGCAGTGAGGCTCATAAATAATAGCAAAAATAAACTGAATAATAAAATAATTTTAATTTTTCATTGGTATCCACACACATACTTATTACTTTCAGCTGCTTCTGCACCTCGCATGCTCTTAAAATTCTATAAGAAAGCCAGTTTCTGCCACTCTTTGTTTTGTCCAGATTCCCTTTCCTCTTGTTCCGCCTTGTAAAATGCATGCTACCTGAGTTTGTGATCAGGTTCAATTACACATTCTCTTTCTCACTATGGGGTTACATTTTATTTTTTCTTGAACAAGTATTTGTTCCATTGATCCAAGAAAGAACGAGGGGGTATGCTAAGGTCAATGCCAGACCAATAGACCACGCAGTCTCAACCAAGCCAACTTCATCATATTTTCAACCAACCACTAAGGAGATATATATTTAGTGACGCTGTTTATAACTCAAAAAAAAAAAAAAAATTATAAATACTTGTTGTTTACTTTTATTATATTTTTGAACAATTAGGTCAATAGCCTTGTTTTTCATTAGTATTGTTGCACTTTGAAATAAATGAAAAATTTGTTAGTATTGTCTAATCTCTGTTTTACACTTCTCCAGGGATCAAAATTCATACTGTTTTTGTAAAGCTCGTTGGGTTGTGTAAGCATAGTTCAGAGATTGCTTCTTTGTTTTGGAGGTTGGATCATCGACAAGCTTTAAGTATGAGTAATCGTAGCCCATCGCAAGAGAACGTTGAAAGGTAGTTTCTTTTTCTCTACTTATGTGCTAAAAAGAACTTTTTTTCATTTTTCTTTTTTCTTTTGGCCAATAGTCTAACAAATTTAGTTCTAAATTGTTGTTGTTTTCTTTAATAAATAAATTGGTTATTATTAGGCTCTCAGCTAAAACATTTTTCAAGAAGACTTTGTATGTCATTCTCTTATGTTTTCCACTAGTATTTACTAGTGCCTAGTGGTGTGCATGGATTGAGTTGAAGGGTTTTTTCAACTTAGTCCATCATGGTGAGTTAAAAAATCCATCCCAACACATTCCATTACAGGGATCCAACCGAAACCTTGTGGATCCAATTGGACCTATGGTTTTTTTTTTTTTAATTATTATTATTATTAACATTAAATTGAGAATTAGAACACTACCACTATAAATAAAAGCAAATTTATAACCAAATAATACTTAAGAATAACACCAAATCAACACAAACTATAAGAGGAGAACTAAAGATTTAGGTTTTATTTAGGAAGAGGGGTAAAAAAAGTAAATAAAAATATTTATAAAATATTTTTTTAAATTTAAATATATATTAAATATAGGTGGGTTGGGTTGGGTTAGATGCATACAAAATAAAATCATTTGAATTAGAATAGTGAATAAGTGCATATGAATAATTTTGACCTTACTCAAAATTGAAAAACAATTCACCGGCTAGAGAGCAGAATCCCCAAAGCCTAGATCCAAGTTGAACCATGATTCGAAGACCAAGTAATTGACCACTGATAGAAATGTTTAACAAATAAGAAAATCCTGCAGCCTTAAGCTATTTATTACCAGAAGTACTGATAAAAATTCGAATTTACATATGCTTTTGCCAAGTTAATTCAAAGTAATTTTTATTATTCGATTTGAATTAAATTATTATAATATTTTCTTTAATTCAACATATTATTAATGCTAATTTTTCTTTAGAATTCCAGAATAATGCACTCCAATCATCTTGTGCAAAAGAGTTGGAGTAGGGAAGAAAACATATATATGGTTCCACTAATTCAACTTCATATGTGCATAAGAGTGGTAATTGGTTAGGTTTGGGACGGATTAGCCTCTTTCCAATCCCAAACTTTTTAAATATGAGGAATTCCATTCCAAACCTTTTTTTTTTAAATAGAGAGAAAGGTGTGCACATGTACTTTGTTATAAAAATCTAGTTTTCTCGTAAATAGAATTAATGATAAAGATGTTTTAATTTTTAATAAATAGTGGATCTCAATTAGCTTAATCAGTAAAGTCTCTTATTATCGAATAAAAGATCTGAAATTCAATCTTCACTTACACCAAAAACCAATTAGCATTTTGGCTTAATGATAAAGAACCATCATTATATAACACGCATTATAGGTTAAAAGTTGAGTAAGGTTAGCTTATATTAGTTTAAGGTGTACAAAGTCGACATAACTTAGTCCTAATATATATATATATATATATATATATATATATATATATTAAAAGAAGATCCTAATACAGACTCTGATAGTGTTTAGCTTTTGTTTTTTTTTAAGGCAACCTATAATTTTATGTTTGCCATGCTTTTGTTCAGGAATGAGAATAAGGATATCGAGAAGCAATGTCCCAGCAAGGTTGTTGAATTTGTTTCAAAAAGGAAATTTGAGCCGTTGGTACGGTTGTTCCTTCGATGGCATGATGAAATACTTGTATTGTTTCGCGCGATTGCAGTATCACTGGATCTCTTGTTCCTTTACGTTCCCGAGATCAAAGAAGACAAAAAGTGCATCGGGTTAAACAAAGTGTTGTTCATCATAGCTATTGTTTTGCGATCGGTCATCGATATCATTTACATAGTGCATTTTGTAGTGCAATCCAAGATACGATGTGATGAACGTAATAACGAGTCAAATTCAACATGTTGGGCAAAAGTTCGAAGGCATATGGTTCATCATGTTCAACGTTCTATTTATTCTGCCCATTCCACAGGTAAGGAAGACTTTAGCTACACTGTAGGTGGAAAGATACTATTTTCACGTGTATATATACACACCTCTCTCTCTCTCTCTCTCTCTCTCTCTCTCTCTCTCTTTTTTTTTTTTTTTTTTTTTTTTTTTTTTTTTTTTTTTTAACGTAAGCCTTTAGAAAATTATTAAGTACTCATAATTAAGCATTGTTTTCATAACCGGACCAAATCCATGCATATTGGAGTAAAACTCCTGTATGATCATGGAAGGGCACATGACCGGGACGCCACATAATGACTCCCAACCCCTACTGTAGGTGATAGTGGGTAGGTCAATATCAAAAAAATATGATAAGATGATTTGGCGTTTCGAATGAATGCCTCGTCTAGAGAAGTTCTCCGAAAAGTCCTTTCAGGCTTTATCATCACGGAACCATATATGAGAAGGAATGAAGTCAGAAGAAGAACTAGATTCCCCAGAACGAAAAGGGTTCTAGGATGGAGTGGATTTGCGTTTAGGTGCCATAGAGTAGACTAACGAGAGAGAGAGAGAGAGAGAGAGAGAGAGAGAGAGAGAGAGAGAGAGAGAGAGAGAGAGAGAGAGAGAGAGAGAGAGAAAAGCACCAACAAGACAAAATATAGAAGAATATAAAAACTTGAAGGTACATATGCATGAAAATGCATGAACATGTGACATGCATACTTAAATACATCATGGGCTTAGCCCAATCCAAACCTAACAGTACACAAATAGATCAACATAATATAGCACACATCTAAAATGCATGAAAATATAGTTATAATGCAAGTGTGATGTAATGCATGATGATTTGAAATCATTTGAACAAGCACCCATCCCAAAAATTTCACAGAAACCTCAAAAATTTTGAAAAACCCCAAAGTTTATCAAAAATCCCAAAAGTTAGGTCAGAAGATATGAAATGCATGATAAAGAGTGAGACATCAACATACCAGATTAAGAAAATGATCTTGAGACCGAAGATTGAGTGAGGAAGAGGTTTGGAGTGATTGAGAGAAGTTTTGGGAGGTAAAGAGGTCAGATTGGATCGAGAGAGATCGAGAAAAGTGAAGCTGAAATCACGCTGACCCTTTAAATAGAAGTTCATAATTCTCGATGGATCGAGAGCTATCAAGAATTAAAAAGCAAGAAATAGCTATCTAAGATCTGTCAAGAGGGTCCATAGCAAGAGGGGCTCGATGGATCGAGGTAGCTATTGAGCATTCATAAATTTTCTCAATAGATCAAAGTAGCTATCAAGAAGCTATCGAGAATGCGATGAAAGAAGTTGAAGGGTCTCAATAGATAGCCTAGTTGTCGAGAGGTATCGAGAAGCTATTGAGAATGCTTAAAACAGTTTTTCAAAGAAGAGAAAAACACAGATATGAATGCAATCAAGCATGCTACACAACCAAAGATCCAAACAACATTTTATGCTCTCAAAATCATCTCTCAACAGGAAAAATGTCATGCATTTAGATCCAAAACACACACACACACACACACACACACATACACTAAACAAGTCTAACCAATTTTATATTTCAAAAATAAGTTAAGACAGTTTAGTGTGCATACATTAACACATGTTTCTTGTGATGACACATGTATTCCCACATCTCCTAGAATACATGCTTGCAATCATATATAAAGCATTTGATTCTTTTTTCTTTTTATTTTTCTTTGCATAATTTTCTTTTAAGCAAACTATGCATGGGCATATAGGAGATAGTAAAGAAATACCCAGTGATGTTAAGCATTTGACATTCCACTTTTGCTATGCCGAAGCATACAAATGTCATTTCATGATTAGCAGGCAACAGTGCTGAGATGGTTATTTATGCCTTTCTCTTAGGATTTTCTAGTCCTTCCCAACAAAAAGAGTGATACGAGTGTTAAGTACAAGAGATTACTTAATCTTACTCATTACAAACACGAGTCACAAAGCTCACTTGCTTAGTTGTGCATAGAGATGCTCATCTAAGCTACAAACGATACAAATTTTAGAAAACTTTGTTTCAGTGGCCATCCAAGGTACACAAGTACCAATGTACACAAAACACACACTGTTTTTGTATTTTTCTGATTTTTCAATTTTTTTAACTATTTTTATATGAAAAACAAAATAAAGCACAACTGAAAAATAAACAAACAAAAACATGTTAAGCAAAGCAATGCATAAAACTAAATGCAAATGCATGAGGAAGAAGGAGAAGAAGAAGAGATCAATCCATGGAGATGACATCAATGTTTTGGCAAAGAAATTCAAACCGTTTGTTGTCAAGAGGCTTGGTAAACAAATCAATCTTCTGATCATCAGTGTGAATAAACTCAAGAGTAAGAGTACCATCTTCGACAAGCTCCCTAATGAAGTGATGTTGAATCTCTATGTGTTTAGTTCGAGAATTTTGAATCGGATTCTTAGAGATGTTGATGGCACTGGTATTGTCACAGTAGATGGCAAGATGCTCTTGAAAAATACCATAATCATGGAGGAGTTTTTTCATCCATAAAAGTTGGGTGCAACAGCTACTGGCAATAATGTACTCAGCTTCTGCAGTTGATAATGAGATGGAATTCTGCTTTTTGCTCATCAGGAGGCAAGATTATTACCCACATAAAAACAACCCTCCGATGTACTCTTTCTATCATCAGCATTCCCAGCCCAGTCTGTGTTAGAATACCCAACTAAGACATCATTTGTATCCTTGTTGTACCACACACCAAAGTCGGCAGTGGTTTTGACATACTTTATGATTCTTTTCAAAGCAATCATATGAGACTCTTTGGGATTTGCCTAATGTCTAGCACACACTCCCACACTGTAACTAATGTCAAGTCTACTAGCAGTAAGGTAAAGAAGATTACCTATCATGCTTCTATAAAGAGAAGAATCTACATTTTTACCTAACATGTCAATAGTGAGTTTAACATTTGGGCTCATAGGGGTTCTAACAGAACTAGCAGATTCCAAACCAAATTTTTTCACAAGATTTCTAGCATATTTAGATTGAGATAAGAATATATCTGAATCTTGTTGATGAATTTGAAATCCAAGGAAGTGAGTCAGCTCTCCAATCATGCTCATCTCAAACTCGGCCTGCATGAGTTTTGAGAAATTATGAGCAAGTTCATCCTTAGTCAACCCAAAGATGATATCATTAATATAGACTTGAGCAACTATCAACTCGTTGGCTTCCCTTTTAATGAAGAGAGTTTGATCTTCTTTTCCTCCTGTGAACCCATGTGACACCAAGTATTATGTGAGTTGATCATACCAAGCTCTAGTGGCTTACTTTAACCCATAAAGTGTCTTCTTGAGGTACAACACATGATCCGAAAAGTGTGGATAAATGAATCCTTTTGGTTGAGCCACATAGACATCTTCTTTAAGGAACCCATTTAAGAAAGCAATCTTTACATCCATTTGGTAGAGCTTGAACTTCAAGTGACATGCCAGGGCTAGGAGAATTCTGATGGACTCCATACGGGCTACCGGAGCGAATGTCTCATCATAGTCTACTAATTCCATTTTTGAGTATCCTTGAGCTACAAGACGAGCCTTGTTGCGAATCACATTACCCTCTTCATCAATCTTATTGCAGAATATCCACTTTGTGCTGTTGATGTGCTCACCTTCTAGTCTAGGTACTAGAGTCCAGACATAATTCCTCTAAAACTAAAGCAATTCATCATGCATAGCTTCAACTCAACTTTCATCCTGAAGAGCTTCTTCAACTTTAGCAGATTCAACCTACGACAAATAACAAGAATAAGACACAAAGTTAGCAACACATTTATCAACTATATGCTTCCTTAGTGTGAGTTCATTCATGTTTCCCACAATAACTTCAGGAGGATGATTCAATTTGATCCTGGAGGAAGGTCCTTTCTCTTCATGGGATTCAGAATCAGGTGAAGTAGATATGTCTATAGAATCTTCTACAACACTTGGAGTACCGGGAGTACTTGGAGATGTGGGCTCTTGTTCAACAATTTCTTGAACTTACTTGGGCTCAGGAGGACGAATTTCTTTGGGGATTTCCTCACTAAATTTCTCAAAACCAGACTCTAAAGATTCATTGATAACAACATTCATCGTTTCCATTACCTTCATGGTTCTTTCGTTGTATACCCAATAAGCCTTACTTGTAGAGGAGTATCCCAGAAATATTTTTTCATCAATTTGGGAGTCAAATTTTCCCACATTCTCTCTATCCTTGAGAATGAAACAAGTACTTCCAAAAATTCTGAAATACTTAACATTTGGCTTTCTTCCCTTCCATAACTCATATGGAGTCTTCTTGGTACTAGGTTTAAAATATACCCTATTAACCGTATGACAAGCAGTGTTGATAACTTCTCCCCACAAGTTTTTAGCCACATCTTTGTTGTGCAACATGGCTCTAGCCATATCTTGAATAACCTTGTTCTTTCTTTCTACTACACCATTTTGCTGAGGAGTAATACGAGTAGAGAATTCTTGAGATATTCCTGATCTCATGCAAAAGGACTCCATATATGAGTTCTTGAATTCTTTTCCATGATCACTTCGAATTCGATCAATCTTCAGGCTCTTCTCATTTTGCAATCTTGTGTAGAAGACTTCAATGTGCTTAGGAGCATCAAACTTGGATTGTAGGAGGATGACCCAAGTATACCTAGTAAAGTCATCTACCACAACCATGATGTATCTCTTTCCACAAAGAGACTCAGTTTTGGTTGGACCCATGAGATCCAGATGTAGTAGCTCCAATGGTCTAGATGTAGCGGACGTTTGAGTGCCTGAATGTTTAGCTTTTGTCTGTTTTCCAAGCTGACATGGTCCACACACCACATTGTCCACTCTACTGAGCTTTGGTTTTCCCAAGACTGACTCATGCTTAGATAAAATTGAGAGATGTTTGTAACTAGCATGTCTCATCCTTTGGTGCCATAGGTCTTCATTTGGCAAACAAATGCTATTACACACAATATCAACATCAGGAACTAAGCCATAACAATTGTCAAGAGTGCAACCACTTATGAGTTTCTAATGCTATTCACATGCTTTAATTTCAAAATTTCTGTGGTTGATTAAAAATTTCGAAGTTAGGGTTCTAAGTTCTTGAGAAATTGGGGATTTTGTGAAATTGGGCAAAATTGAGTGAAATTGACTTGTATTATTGATAGATTGAGTGATTATAACATGTTTTATACTTGTTGTGTTGTTCAATTGATCAATATAAGGATTTTTTGAAAATTAGGTTTTTCAAAATTGGGGATTTTCTAAAATTCTTAATCTCCTTTGTCAATTTTCAAAATTTTGATGAAATTAGATTGTTTTTAGAGCATTAGAGCATGCATCATATGTGTTTAGATGTCATGCATCATATAGTTTTTCAAATTACATGTTATCTTGTCTCTAACCCTTCTTAATGCAGTCTGCCCTTGTTTTTTTTTGTGTTTTCTTTTATTTCTATCCTTAGTCATGGCTCCTAAGGTTGGTAGGAAGTTTAAAACTAGAGCAAAGAGGAACCTTGGGTCTTCCTCTTTTGGTTCAGCCCTAGGTGATAGAAAACATTTTCTATTTGCCAAATGTGAGGAGACATATGAGACCTTAACTAAGTATAGGTCTATCTAGGGTGAGAGGGAAATAGTTTTGAGTGAGCAAGATCCTTCCATTTGTAGGAACTTTGTGTCTAGGAACTAGGTTTCTTTATGTGAGGTGTCTAATCCTCCTCCTGTAGCTTTGATTAGAGAGTTTTACTCTAACCTTTCTGTGTATTCTGAGATCACAGGTGGTCATTACTAAACTTCTTGGATTAGAGGTCAAGAATTTACAATCTCTAAACAAATTGCCTCTGAAGCTTTAGGTGTACCCTTAGTTCATAAACCCACATACCCATACACTGAGTTTCCTACTGTTGACAACATGATGTCATTTCTTTGTGGTCATCCTGTTTCTTAGGGTACTGATCCAAGAATCAATTTTTGTGAATTCGCTAAGCTAAATTCTTTATATTTAAGGATTACTTGTCATAAGATCTATCCCATTTCAAGTTTTTATATTGTTCCTATAGATAGATGTACTTTTGTTTATGCTTTTGTTACTGACGGTTCTATGTGTTTTCCTTCCATGTTTATTCAAACCATTGTTGATATCTCTAGGAGTAAGAGTAAGAGTCAGAAGTTGTTCTTTACTATGTTTATTTTTAGGATTTTGAGGTTTTTAGGGTTGTCTGAGTTTCCTCCCTTAGAGTTAGTACATGTCACTGCCCCTATAGGAGCCACCTATCTTAGACAGTGACAGGCACAGATAAAGAGTGTTGAGCCAAGCATTGGGACTTCTAAGAGATCACGAGGAGAAGCTTCTACTATAGCTCCTGCCTTTAGTGCTATGCCTGCTACTAAGGAGACATTTGTGGATCCGATTGCTGCTATGGATCCTTCTGGTGGTGCTGAAGATGTTGATCCTACGGTTGCTCCTCTTCTATCACTCTGTGCTATGATGCAGTCCTTCATGACCACACAGGCTGCTCATGGACAGCTTTTGGATGAGTTATTGATGGAGGTTGCATCCTTGCAAGCAGATTTTGCTGAGTATAGGAGTGCTTTTCCACCTCCTCAACCCTTTGAGGACTGATTTTGCCTTTGGCAATTTATAACAAAAAGGGGGAGTAGAGTTTAGGACTTTTTTTGTACGTACAGGGAGAACGTAGGGGGAGTAGATTTATTGTCTTTAGGGGGAGTTTGACGTATTTTTCTTTGGTCTTTGTGTTTATATTTTCTTTTTTTATATTTGTTAATTGTTTATGTTCTTGATTCACAAACATTGATGTGTTTATTGGTTATGATAGTTTTTGATGATGAGGTTATTCATTATTGATGTGTTCACTGTTTCTTTACTTAGATTATTATATTGTATCTTCTACACATGTGTTTATGGTTTATTTTCAGTGTTTTAGGATTTTACAGGTTAATTCTTTCTACAGCTGCTGTCTATACTAGCAACTAATAGTTAGTAGTTGTGTAAGGTTTGTATTAGGGCAATAACTTGTACTTAGGCTGGTATTTAAGTTTAAGCATTTCATTTGTTATGTGTGTTTTGTCATGAATTGCCAAAGGGGGAGATTGTTAGGTTCTAAAGATTTAGGTTTAAATATTTAGAATCACATTTGTATTGTGTTGGCAAACCAAAAACAAAACATGTCTAGTCTAGGTTTTTAGGCAATGCTTAAAAGTGGTTGTTTCAAGGTTCGAGTCCAATTGATTGCAGAAAAAGGATTGTGGTTCTGCCTTGCTCGACTGATCGAGAATTGGGCTTGATCGATCGAAAATCGCAAGTCCAGTTTTTTTTCTGTAGAATTTTAAACAGGCCCAAGCCACGGAAATGTTTAGGGTTTCATCTAAACTTCTCCACATATAAAAGGAAAAACCCTAGCCATGTTTTGAAGACTTTTGGAAGACTTGTGAGTTACTCTTTGTGAGATCTAAGAGGTTTCGTACCTTCTAACTACACAATAATCTACCAGAGCCAAAACTACAATCAAGTGTTGGTAGAACATAGTTGCTAGTGATTTGAAACCTTTGAGTGAGATCTCAAAGTCACAAGCAAGACGGCTTGTGTTGGTGTAAATCCAAGAAGAGAAGGAGTCTGTGGATTCGGAGCTTGCACGTGGTCATGTCAGTAAGTTATTACCTGAGGTAGCAACAGATTTAGGGTTAAATCTGATTGTAAAAACTTCAATTATCTTATAGTGGATTTACTTTACCTTGAGGATAACTAGGTCAAATCCTCCCTAGGTTTTTACCTTAAAACGGTTAGTTTCATCGGTTTTCCTAGGTCATCATATTGTGGTGTTATTTACTTTTCCGCATCTTTGCATGATATGATTTATTTGTCCTAAATCTGAAAATTAATCTAAGTAATCACTTAGTTAATATATTAGGTTAAACAATTTGTTTAAGGAGTCTAAACAAACAAACAAAAACGATCCTATATATTGTTGATGAGTTGCATGTATATTCTAATAATTCGGTATTCATAAATTTATAATGAATATATATTAAAATAAAATGGAAAACATAAAAAGAATTGAGCTTCCTTCTCATAAAAATGATAGTTGATTAAAGATATTGAATCTATTTTGTCAATCTTGACTCAAGTTTGTTGAAGTTTAATAGGTATATTTTAAGTAGTACATATTTGGATTATAAAATACTTGATTTATATTTGATCTTTTTTTATAGCGCAATGTTATATATCCAACTACACATAGTAGGAATACAATGTATTCAAAGAAAAAAAAAATACTAATCATCATATTTATATTCGACCCCATGAAATAATTTCTGGCATCACCACTACTTCGAACAAAGTCTCACTGTACGAATGTTTCTAATTTAATTCCTATTTCTTAATAGCAGTACCTAACTGCCTGTATTATAGCTTAGCAAAAAAAAAAAAAAAAAACTGCCTATATTATGAAGATCTAACACGTACTCTTCAACGGACAAAAAATACTAAATTTTTTCTTGGATAAGGAATATTAAAGTTACTTTTATTTTACAACAAAAATATTTTTCTTTAATAACAAAACTTCCATAGATTAGTAATAAATCAAAATGTGAATTTGAAAAAATTTCTAATACACACATAATTACTATTTTCTTTAAAGTATATCACTGTCCTACACATATTTAGATTATATCCGTTGACTCTAAAAACAAAAATTGTTGTAATCCATTCAGGTGGTAATGCCAATCATATTTTCAGAGATGAGACGGACAAAATCTTCAAATATAACAATCTTGAACTCTGTAATTCTTTTGCATTATGGGGCAAGAGTTTCCCAAATCTACCGATACATCCTTGCTGATCATGCAAGCGCAGAGAAATGTGATAAAGCTTCCGTATGGATCGAAGCTTCATTCTATTTATTTCTATACATCCTTGCTGGTCATGTAAGTTTGCTTACGTAGTAATTTCATATTCTTTACTTTTAATCTTCTCAAATGTTGATTCTTTTATCAATGTATTGTTGGCTTTTTAATATTTAAATTCCAAATAAACCTTCTTCTCAAAAAAATCAAAACCAACCAAGCTTGCTAAATCAAAATCATATATTGAAGAAATATCCAAAAAAGAAAGAAGAATAAAAATTACGAATGTTTCATTTTATTAATTTTTAGAATTACCTAGATTAATTTTTTTGTACAAATACCTCAAGAATGCTAATACATTGAAACTTAGAAGGTGCTATCTCGTGTAAGAGTTGTGTTGGGGAGATCATACCTTGGAAAGCTTCAAAATGGGTAGTTAATACAACATATATATCAGGAGAAAGCACTTGACTCAAAAGGCCAGCTTAAACTAATGAGTATGAACCTAATTATGTTATATTAACCACTCATCATTCTCATTATTATTTAATGTGAGACTTCACTTATATATGTATACTTAACAATCTTCCCTCTCACCTATGAATCTTTGCCTCTCTATGGGCAACAAACAAGTCCCATTTGCTCCCTTTTTCCTTATGGACTTTTTCTTCGTCAACATGTCATCCATAAGCCTTATGTATGCCATCCATAAGAACCACATGTCAACCTCGTATGCTCATTTTTTAGAACTTAGCCTGCACTACTATATCCATGGGAACCTTGTGTCGCACCATTTGGCAATACTCTTTTGTTGGATTTAATTTAATATATATATTAAGATTGTTTGTATGAGCTTTTATCGGCTTGTTTTGTGTGATCCAAACTTGTGAAGGCTCCAACTACACACATTCCGTCCCTGTGCTTTGGATGCCTTTCATACCTAATCTATGCAAAGTATGTTTCCATCCGTTCGCAAAGTCTAGAAAAGCATCTCGATTCGCTTATTGAGAATGATTTAAGTGTAGTTTCATATCCATACAATTCTCTTTTTCTCTTATTGTTATAGTTGTAATGGTTATTAACCTTTGGTTACGATATCTGCAAAATTTATTAATTTATAACGATAATCTAATCGATTAGGTAATGGGAGCGTTTTGGTACTTTTTCTCTGCTCAACAACTAATGGCTTGTTGGCACAAAGCGTGTGAAATTCATGGTGATGGGGTTGAAATTTCTTTTAACTGTGACCACAGTTTAAGAAAGCTCTCTTTTTTAGATGATTTCTGCCGTATTGATGATACACCAAATCCAAGTTCCTTTGATTTTGGAATATTTCTTGAAGCCCGTCGATCTAGAATCTTCGAGTCCACAGGTTTTCTGCAAAAAGTACTTTACTGTTGCTGGTGGGGCTTGCGAAATCTAAGGTTTGCACATATTACACCCTTTTCTATTCCATATCAAAATATATAAGTCCTGCCCATTTTCATGTGGTTCAAGTTACACATGATGTAGTTTTAAGAATATCACACCATCCAATAACTTATTATTAAATTCATATTCTGAAAACTTCACTGTTGGATTATATATTTTATATGTTCTTAACATGCATGCCAATTTTCATGTCAATCAGATGTTATTTACTATTCGATTAATAAATTCTTATTTTATATATTATTTTAAACAAAAAACTTGATTTTAAATAATTAATTAATGGCATGACTTTTGATCTTTGATCACTTTGAAATTTTTGTAAGCATGAAGAACATATGAATATAATATAAAGGTTGTTCGGTAAATTTGTTAAAATTTGCATTCAATTAAAAATATTAAGTGATGTACATTGTTTGAAGTTACAAGGTTTATGGCTTTTTGATTTATTCTTAAATTTGTTTGCACACAATTGAAGCTAAAATAGTTATGAGTAGTGCTACATGTGATATTTATTACAAGTTTACTACATTAAGCATACAAATTGATGTGTCACCAATAATAAAAAGGTAATTCAAATATTCAATTGTCAGGTCGTTAGAACTTACCAATCACATTCATTAGCATATCAATTTGTAAGTTATATTATATATAATAAAACTTGTAAAACCTATAATATTTTCCAATAGTTATTAGTTTCTCCTAGTTTTATTAATGACCTCTTATAGGGTAAAAATTGTATTGACCCCTTCGCAAATTAATTAATTACCCAAGTTAATTAATTAGGTTCAATTACATGCAATAGCGTGAAGGTACAAACAAATCATCAATTATACTAAGTGCAGCAGAAAATAAAATTGACACAAGTGATTTGTTTACGAATGGGGAAAATCACCGAGGCAAAATCCTACCGGGTGATTTTAAGGTCACCACTCCCAAGAATCCACTATTATCAATCACAAGTGGTTACAAGTATAAAGAATCTTATCAAACACTTTGGCCTATCCTGAAATACCAACCTACAATTGAACCCTTACCCCGATACCTAATTGGACTTGTATTGTAGTGGCAATCTTTCCGTTCAATGTGATAGGCCAAAAATGTATTAACCCCTTTGGTAAAATTAATCAATTAATTATCCAAGTGAATTAATTAGATTCAATTATGTGCACTAAATGTGGTAGCACAAACAAATCACCAACTAAGTTAAATGCAGTGGAAAATAAATTTGACAAGATGATTTGTTTACGAATGGAGAAAACCACCTAGACAAAAACCCAACCGGGTGAATTTAAGGTCACCACTCCCAAGAATCCACTATTATCAAAACAAGTGATTACAAGTAAAAGGAATCCTAGTACTTAATACCAACCTACAGTTGAACCCTTATCCCAATACCCAATTGTACTCATGATGTAGTAACAATCTCTCGTTTCAATGCTCAGCTCCCAGTACATGACTAACCAATTGATGCACGGATCCCAATACATGACTAACATACCAACTTGAGGAAGATGTTGGCTGCAAAGTTCTTCAGTTCATTGAACAATAAAGATCAAGAAACTTCTTGGTTACAAAACCCTTGGCACAAAGACGCAATAGCTTCTACAAGGAATATGATGAACTTGGGCAAATTCTATCTTCGGTCACAATTTGCATGCACAATCAATTTGCATTGAGTTGCATCACTTTGCATCTGTTTAGACGGCCCTTTAAATAATCCTCATATATGACTAGGGTTATGAGAAAAGAAACCCTACACAAATACACATGGATATGCGTGAAAAGAAACCTCTGAATTTCGTAATTCTCGATAGATATAACTTCTGTTGAGCTACTGTCGAGATCCATCATTAAACCTCGATAGAAATGATTCTATTGAGCTATCTGTAGAGCTTTAATGAACAACACTTCTTCACTTGTTTCTTGGACAGTTTTGTATGGCTTCAATACTAGACTTGAACTCTTGTTCCTTGAAGTACTAAACTCATACTAGATCTACCCAATTACAAGTAAAGTGTGTTTTGTCAAAGGATTAGCCAATTTACATAACATATGTCTCTAACAATCTTACATATGTCCTAACAATCTCCCTCTTTGGCAATCCGTAACAAAAACACAACAAACAAATGAATTATGAGAGAAGTCTTAAATCACTAAACTCATAACCACTTGTTGAATACAATAAAATATAATCTTAAGACAAACTCTTGAAAAACTTTGCAAGAAGAGAGTTCATGGCATGGTAGACTTTAACAACCTATCTTTCTAAAACACTTAAACAAAACTCATCAAGGCATCTTGTGTGAAACAGAAATAAAAGATTGCATACATAAAGAAACATGTGTATAAAGAGAGAAAAGATACAACACATGGAGAGATAGGTAAAAAACAACATACATCATCACATATATAAATGAACATAAATACAATGTATGTCATAAATAAATGGTCACAAGACCAATGTACAAGAGGATAATGTAACTGAAAAGAGAGAAAAGAAAAATACATAAAATCCTCACTACATCCCTAAAAAAATAAATCACTCCCCCTAACAAAAACAATCCTATGCTAACTCTCCCCCATAGATACAAGACTACTCTCATTATCCTAAAACTACTCCCCCTTTTTGTCATGAATGACAAAGGGTGAGTCACTGAGAGGTCATCATCTCTTCATCAATGGAAGAGCTAGCATCCTCATTCTCATCATCATCCTCATCGTCAAAAGCCTCAGGAGAAGGAGATGGAGAAGCAACGAAGCCATCAAGGCAAGCCTGTCGTCATGTGATACGACTAACACAGATGGTCACCTGACACAACTCATTACTGAGAGTGTTAAGGCGAGCATCCATGCGCTGAAGTTGTGCCATGATCACCTTGAGAGTCACACTACCACCCGAAGAAGGATTGGAGGTGGAAGGAATGGTAGGGGCTAGAGGATCTGTTGTCTCTATCCGTAGTCACTTCGGTCAAAGCTGGGCCTCGCTCCGCCAAACAAAAGCTGCGCTGATGGCACCCATGACAATATAGAGAGGAGAATCAAGAATAGGGATAGAAAGATGGCGAAGGATCCTTGTGATAGCCAAAGGAAAAATGAGCTTATCATGGGCCGCCGTATCCCTATAGACATCTATGAGAGAAAGAATGAAATGAGAAAGAAAGTCTATGGAGAGGTCCTCTAAGAGGGATAGCAAAAATCGAGCACGAGACTTTGTGATGGAGCTATAGTGAGACAGTGGATGGAGAACAAACGTCATCACCATATTAAGGAATCTCGAACCTTTTGCAAAGCCCCAACATAGGGTGTTTTGGTGCTCACCCCATATGGCGGGTGTCTCACAGAAGTGAGATAGAAGTCCTTGGACACAGTCCTCAGATGTAAACAAGCAGGGTAGTTAGGATGCGTTACCCACGGGACGTGTAGTATCTCGAATACAAGATCCAAAGTGACTACGATACGTGTACCTTTGAGAGTCATAGCAAACTAAGGTACAGTGGTATCGATACCGTGCATATTGGAGTAGAACTCCTGTATGATCATGATGGGACACCTCAAGGATATCTCACACAAAGATTCCCATCCCCGAGTGTGAATAACACCGGGTAGAGCAGTATCAAAGAACGCCACGTTTAAAAAAGTTCTCAAAGAAGTCCTGATGGGCCTTCTCATCACGGAACCGAACGTGAAAAGGGGGAAGATCAGAAGAAGATGAAGACTCGGAATGAAAAGGGTTCCAAGTCGGAGTAGATTTGCACTTGGGTGCCATGCACAGTCTATCCGAGAGAGAGAGAGAGAGAGAGAGAGAGAGAGAGAGAGAAGACAGAAAGAACACAATCATAAGATAGAACAAAGAAAGAAAAGAAAAGGTACATATGCATGAAATATGCATGAGCATGTGACATACTAAAAAATAATTGCATCATGGGTTGAAACCCAATCCAAACCTACCAACACACAATTTTAAAAAGTGAAGCACACATCTAAATGCATGAAACATTGTGAAAAGGTAATGGAATGCAATGAATGATCATATATCATCAAATAAACAACACCTAACCCAAAAATTTCACAAAAATCTCAAAAATTATCAAAAACCCTAAAAATTTTCAAAAACCCCTAAACCTAGGTCTAATGCATGAAATGCATGAAGAATGAAGGATTTAAAGATCATACCACAAGATTAAAGCTTGATTAGGCCGAAAACTTGAAAGGAGTGGAAATTAGAGTGAGAGGAGAGTGTTTGGAGGGAGAGAAAATATTTTCTATCTCGAGAGAGAAGTGAAAATGAAATCTGATTTTGCACTGAAGATATATATAAAAATCGCAGCTTGATGGACCGAGGAGCTATCGAGATTTGTTGAGCACTAAATCTTGACAAATATGAATCTGTCGAGGTGCTGTCGAGAATCTATCGACAGAAAAATACCTCGATGGATCGAGATTCTGTCGAGGATCTATTGGCCAGAAAAAAAACTTTCTCGATGGATCGAAAAGCTCTCGAAAAACTATCAAGACAAATTCTAGAAAGCTCGATTGCTCAAGATTGTGTTAAGATCTATTGAGAAAGGAAGTCTAAGGGGCTCGATAGATAAGAAGCTGTCGAGGTTCTATCGAGAAGCTGTTGAGCTTGAAGAAAAGGAGTTTTTCAATGAGCGGAAAAACACAAAGAGATGAATGCAACAAGCAAGCTATCAAACATAGATCAAATCAGCATATTAAGCTCTCAGAAACATCTCTCAATAACAACAACAACAAAATGCAAAGCATTCATGATCCAAAAAACGCACACACACACACAACAAGTCTAACCAATTTTATATTTCAAAAAAAAAGTTATAACAGTTTAGGGAGCATACATTAACACATGTATTCCTTGTGACGGCCAAATCACATTGTACCTACACATGTATCAAAAGTGGCAAAAAATTTGCGTGTTGTGTGTGAAAACATAGCAAGAGTGCATATATGTCTCATATTATGATGATTTGAGATATGAGATCAATATCACTCACACACAATTATTACTGTTAGATGGGGACTATCGCCTTCGAGGTACATCCTATAACTTCGACATCTCCTAGAAACATGCTTGCAACCATATCTAAAAGCATTTTGATTCTTTTTGCTTTTGATTTTCTTTGCATATTTTTCTTTTTGAGAATATCATGCATGGGCATATAAGAGAGAGAAAAGAAATACCCAATTATGTTAAGCTTAAAACATCACAATTTTGCTATGTCGAAGCATCTAGATGTTATACATGATTGGCGGGCTTTAGTGGTGAGATGGTTATTTATGTCTTTCTCTTAAGATTTTTTAATCATTCTCATCATAAAGAGTGATATGAGTGTTAAGTATAAGAAATTACTTAATCTTACTCATCACAAATACAAGCCATAAAGCTTACTCGCTTAGTTGTGCATTGAGATGCTCATCTAAGCTACAAAAGATACAAAGTTTAGAAAACTTTGTTTCAATGGCCATCCAAGATACACAAGTACCAATATACACATAACACACTCAAGAGTTAGGGTGCCATCTTCGACAAGCTCCCGAATGAAGTGATGTCATATCTCAATATGTTTTGTTCGAGAGTGTTGAACATGATTTTTAGAGATGTTAATGGCACTGGTATTGTCACAATAAATGGTGAGATGTTCTTGACAAATACCATAATTAAGAAGAAGTTTTTGCATCCACAGAAGTTGGGTGCAACAGCTACTGGCAGCGATGTATTCAGCCTTAGCAGTGGATAGTGAGATGAAATTCTGCTTTTTACTCATCCAAGAGACAAGATTATTACCCACATAAAAAAAAAACCCCGAAGTTTTTTTTCTATCATCAGCATTCCCAACCCAATCTGCATCTAAATACCCAACTAAGATATCATTGGTGTCCTTGCTATACCATACTCCGAAATCGTTAGTGGATTTGACATATTTTATGATTCTTTTCAAAGCAATCATATGAGACTCTTTGGGGTTAGCCTGATATCTAGCACACACTCCCACACTGTAACTAATGTTAGGTCTACTAGCAGTAAGGTAAAAGAGCCTACCTATCATGCTTCTGTATAAAGAAGAATCAACACTTTTGCCTAAAAGGTTAACAATGAGTTTAACGTTTGGGCTCATGGGGGTTCTAATAGAACTAGCAGATTCCAATCCAAACTTTTTCACAAGATTTTTAGCATATTTAGATTGAGATATGAATATACCTTACTCTTGCTAACGAATCTGCAATACAAGGAAGTGATTCAACTCTCCAATCATACTCATCTCAAACTCGGCTTGCATAAGCTTTGAAAAATTATGAGCATGTTCATCCTTTGTAGACCCAAAGATGATATCATCAACATAGACTTGAGCAACTATCAACTCGCCATTCTCCCTTTTGATAAATAGAGTCTAATAAGCTTTTCCTCTTGTGAAACCATATGAGACCAGGTATTGTGTAAACCAATCATACCAAGCTTTAGGTGCTTGCTTTAAGCGATAAAGTGCCTTCCTGAGATACAACACATGCTCTGGAAAGTGTGGATCAATGAATCCTTTTGATTGAGCCACATAGACATCTTCTTTAAGTAGCTCATTTAAGAAAGCAATCTTTACATCCATTTGATAAAGTTTGAACTTCAAATGATATGCTAGGGCAAGGAGAATTCTGATGGACTCCATATGGGCAACTGGGGCAAATGTCTCATCATAGTCTACTCCTTCCATTTGTGAGTATCCTTGAGCTACAAGCCAAGCCTTGTTGCGAATCACATTGCCCTCCTCATCGGTCTTATTGCAGAATATCCACTTTGTGCTAATGATGTGCTCGCCCTCCGGTCTAGGTACTAAGGTCCAGACATCATTCCTCTGAAATTGAAGCAATTCATCATGCATTGCTTCAACCCAACTTTCATCCTGAAGAGCTTCCTCAACTTTTATGGGTTCAACTTGTGACAAATAACAAGAATAAGACATAAAGTTAGCAACACATTTATCAATTGTACATTTCCTTAATGTGAGTTCATTCATATTTCCCATAATAACTTCTGGAGGATGATTTAATTTAATCCTGGAGGAAGGTCCTTCCTCTTCATGAGATTCAGAATCTAGTGAAGTGGGTATATCTACAGAATCTTCCACAACACTGGGAGTACTAGGAGTACTTGAAGATGCAGGTTCTTGTTCAACAATTTCTTGAACTTCCTTAGGCTCAGGAGGAAGAATTTCTTTGGGGAATTCCTCAATACCTTTCTCAGGACTAGAATCTAAAGACTCATCAATAACAGCATTCACTATCTCCATTACCTTTATAGTTCCTTTGTTGTTTACCCGATAAGCCTTGCTTATGGAGGAGTAGCCCAGAAATATACCTTCATCCCTGAGAGTCAAACTTTCCTACATTCTCTCTATCCTTGAGGATGAAACAAGTACTTCCAAAGCTTCTGAAATACTTCATATTCGGCTTCCTTCCTTTCCATAACTCATATGGAGTCTTCTTGGTACCAGGTCTAAAGCACACCCTATTAACCGTATGACTTCAATCACCAACTAGAGAAGGTTGTTAGCTGCAAAGTTATTCAGTTCATCCCAACGATGATGATCAAGAAGATGCTTGGTCACAAAACCCTACGATACACAAACACAACAACTTCTTCACAAGAATGATGAACTAGGGCAAAACTATGTCTCTAATCACAAATTGCTTGAACAAACTTTGCTCATCACTTGTGCAACTTGTGAACGCTTTGACAGCCCTTAAAATAATCATTTTATATGTCTAAGGTTGTGAGAAAAGAAAGCACAAACACATAATCATGGATTAAAGTCAAAATAGAACTAGAATTCTATTTTTCATAAACCTCGACAGATACCCTATTTGTCGAGTTGCTATCAAGCCACGGGGCTAAACAGCTCTACAGGTCTCGATAGATAGCTAGCTGTCGAGCTTTAATGAACAACACTTCTTCAACTTGAATCTTAGACAGACTTGCATAGCTTTAACACTTGATCTTAAAACACAATTTCTTGAAGTATTAAACACATCTTAGATCTACCCAAATACAAGTAAAGTGCATTTTGTCAAAGAATTAGCAAATTACATAAAATAGTGATATATGTTCCTAACAAGTGAATCACATATGTCCTAACAGAAAACACGCATAATGTAGCAAACAAAACAAGGTTTTCTCATAAAAGAATGTCTTCTCTCCCTTGGTATACGAATCTCCCCTATGGCTTTCTTCCCCTACGAATGTGCGCATGAGTCATATAAAAATGACAATACACTCCAGTATACTCTCCCTTTTTTTGTCACGAATAGACAAATGAATCAAGAGGAAAGAAGGAAAGAAAAGAAGATATGAATAAGGGTAAATGTACACATCAATTTTATTTATTTGATTTAGCTTTAAGTCCAATAATGTACACACCAATTTTAACATTTAAACCAAGGCTACACCTTATGTTCTTTTTATGCATATGCTACACTTTCTTGAGTACAAAATCTTACAATATGCACTAAGGTGTTCATGATTGGCTAGTGAACAGTGGTGAGATGGTTATTTATGCCTTCCTCAAAAGGTTCAAGTCCGACAGTCAAAGACATGTGACTTCAAGATCAAGGCAAAGTGATCAAAACCATAAACATCTTTCCCACACAACATGCACTACAAAGCTTCAACTAGTACGGTGCAATAAGTAAACTCATCAAAGCTAAACAAGGTATAAAAGACATGTTATGTGAAAATAAATTGACCAACCTTGTTTTCAAAACCAAGAAAATAGTGCAAAACACAATTTCTTTCCTTTTTCTCCTTTTTTTTTTTTCTTTGAAAAAAATAAACAAAAACAACCTAGAATGAAATGCATGAATGTTATGCAATGCAAATCCCAGAAACAAAGTAAACAAAAAACCAAAGAACAATGGTCACAAAGAATATAGCAATGAAGCACAAGAACCAAGAAAGCCAAGAAAGATCAGGGACACAGAATCACACCAATTACTTGACGAAGTGTCTCAAACTTACTTCTGTCAAGAGGTTTGGTGAAGATGTCAGCGTTCTAACGTTCAGTAAGGATATACTCAAGACACACAATCTTCCTTTCAACAAGATCCCTAATGAAGTGATATCTAATCTCTATGTGCTTAGTCTTAGAATGTTGAACAGGGTTCTTAGAGATATCAATAGAATTAGAATTATCACAATAAACAACCATGGTATCTTGGGATATCCCATAATCAGTCAAAAACTTTTTCATCCAAAGAAGCTGTGAGCAACAACTTCCAGCAGCAATATATTTCGCCTCTATAGTAGACAAAGATACAGAATTTTACTTTTTACTCATCCAAGCAACAAGATTGGCTCCTTCATAAAAACACCCACCGATGGTGCCTTTTCTATTATCAACATTACCAGCCCAATCAGAATCAAAAAATCTAGCAAGAGACAGATTAGACTTTTTACTATAAAATAATCAATAATCACAAGTTCCACCAACATATTTTATGATTCTTTTTACAACATTCAAGTGTGAAACTTTAGGATTAGATTGAAATATAGAACAAACACCAACACTAAAGGCAATATTAGGCCGACTAGCAGTCAAATACAACAGGCATCCAATCATGCTTCTGTATAATGTAACATCAACAGACTCACCTGATGGATCATTTATTAATTTTGCATTTGCCATTGGTGTTCTAGCATGTGCAGCCTTGTCCAATCCAAATCTCTTGACTAGATTTCTTGCGTACTTTGCTTGGTTGATGTAGATTCCTAAGTCCGTTTGCTTCACCTATATTCCTAAGAAATAAGTTAGTTCACCAACCATACTCATTTCGAACATTACCTTCATTTCATCCACACAAAAATGAGCAAGAGAGTCATTACTAGTACCAAAAACAATATCATCAACATAAATTTAAGCTACAACAAAACTATTCTTATCATTTCTTTTGAAGAGAGTAGTATCTGCAGATCCCCTTTTGAATCCATGCTCAGTGAGATATGCAGTCAATCTATCATACCAAGCCCATGGAGCTTGTTTCAAACCATACAGGGCTCTCTTCAACTTATAAACATCATCCGGTCTGTAAGGATTATCAAAGCCCTTTGGTTGTTCAACATATACCTCTTCTTGCAACATTCCATTCAAGAAAGCACTCTTGACATCCATTTGATATAGCTTGAAATTCAGATGGCTAGCTATAGCCAAAAGTATCCTAATGGATTCCAATCTTGCTACCGGTGTAAAGGTCTCATCAAAGTCAATCCCTTCCACTTATGTATAACCTTGAGCAACAAGTCTTGATTTATTCCTGATAACAGTGCCATGTTCATCTGACTTGTTCTTAAAGATCCATTTAGTTCCAATCACATTTACTCCCTTTGGTCTAGGAACTAATTCCCACACATCATTCCGAACAAATTGATGAAGTTCTTCATGCATAGAATTTACCCAATCAGCATCTTGAAGTGCTTCATCTACCTTCTTCAGTTCAAATTGGGACAAATAGCATGAGTGTGTAATTACACTTAAAGCTTTTGATCTTAATCTCATGTTATCATTCAAACTTCCCAATATATTTGTGATAGGATGATTTAGCCTTACTTTAGAGGAATGACCTTTAACTAGAGATGTGAAGGTACCTTTTTGTTCTGATGAAGGACTAAACTCATGTTGTGCTTGTTGAGTCTCATGAACCGATGTGGATGGTTCTGGACTAGATGGCATAGAAACTGCATCATTCAGCACCATTAACTCTTCATCACTATACTTTCTCACATAATCAACAGGAAGTGAGTCATCAACCTCCATAGGCTTATCTTGTACCAGTGCAGTGTTTTTTGAATGTGCTTCTGAACATACTTCATCATTGATCACAACATTTGAAGATTCCATGACTATTTTGGTTCTTAGATTATATACTCTATATGCTCTACTAGTAGAGGAGTATCCCAGAAAATATCCCTTGTCACTCTTTGCATCAAATTTTTCTAGGTTTTCTTTGTCACATAGAATGTAACAATCACTACCAAATATCCTGAAATATTTGACTACAGGCTTCTTTCCTCTTCAGATTTCATAAGGAGTCTTCTTGAAATCAAGTCTGAAATACACCCAGTTGAGTGTATGGCAAGTAGTGTTAACTACTTCTCCCCAGAAGGATTTGGGCAACTTTTTATTGTGTAACATGACACGTGCCATCTCTTGAACAACCCTATTTTTCCATTCCACTATTCCATTTTGTTGAGGTGTCTTGGGTGAAGAAAACTCTTGATGTGTGCCTTGATCATTGCAAAAGGTAGCTAGCTTGGAATTCTAAAATTCTCTTCCATGGTCACTTTTGATTCTGGCTATCACAATATCTTTCTCAACCTACAATTTCTTGCACAAATGTATCATCTTCTTAGGAGCCTCAACTTTATCTTTCAAAAGTACAACCCAAGTATATCTAGTAAAGTCATCCACAACAACTAGAATATATTTCTTTCCACCTAAACTCTGAACTCTAGCAGGACCCATAAGATAAATGTGCAATAACTCAAGAGATCTTAAAGTTTGAACACTAGCTACAGACGGATGTTTGGATTTCACTTGTTTACCTATCTGACATGGTCCACATATGCACTTATCTATTTTCTCAAAATTAGGTAAACCAATAACTGCATCACATTTGGAAATCTTCTCCAACTACTTATGACTTGCATGCCCCAACCGTTGATGCCATAAATTAACTTGATCAATCTTTGCACTAAAGCACTTGTTGCTTATACTTGGTGTTAAACCATAACAGTTGTCAGCAGTCCTTACACCGACACACATACGGTCACCTCCTCCATCAAGTATCTCACATTCATACTTAGTGAAGAGAAAATTCAGTCCATTATCGCAAATCTAACTGATGCTGAGTAAATTTGCCTTCAGTCCATCAACATACCAAACATCTTCAAAGACTGGCAACCCTGGAATGTCTACAGTTCCAATGCCTCTGATCACTGATTTGCTTCCATCTCCAAAAGTGGCTGTCCCAATCTTTCCTTAAAAAAGAGTCTTGAATAATCCTTTATTTCCTATCATATGCCTAGAACAACCACTATCCAAATACCAAAGACAAGAATCACGTGCCTTTAAGGCAGTTAAAGCAGTATAACACAAGTAATTATTATCACATGTGATAAGACCAAGAAGCTCAAGGAAAGATTTAACAAAAGTAACAAAAGACAAAGATAACAAGTAAGCAAGTTGACAAATAAGCAAAAAGATTTTCCAAAAATCCATGACAACAAGGGTCAAGGATCAGCTCAGAGATCAAAAGATTAACAATAAGAAAGCTACCCGCTCTGATACCACTTGTTCGATTTTAGACCCCTTAAAACTCAATTGGATTAACCTAATTAATTAGCCAAGTTATTACTTAGTCCAAATTCCAGATCTAGGTTATCATAACCAAACAATCATATCATGCATAGCAGCGGAAATATAAATAACACAAAGATATGATGACCTAGAAAACCACACCGGTAAAAATCTGGGGAGGATTTAACCTAGTTATCCTCAAGGTAAACCTAAATCCACTATGAAAGAATTGAAGTTTTACAATAGGAGTTAGACCACTAACATCCTATTGCTACCCACTAGTAGAAACTTACTGACACGACCACGTGCAAGCTCCGAGACCACAGTCTCCTGCTTTCATGGATTCTCCAGCAAGTACAAGCACACCCGCTTGTGTTTCTTTAAACTCCTTAGTGCAACAACTGAATGATCATTAAGCTCTCAATCTATCTCCTTCTTGATAATCCTAGCATGTGTTAAGGCAACCACATCTAGATCTCACAAGAGATTCACACACAGAGTAAAATAAAGCATCCTCAAAAACGTGGCTAGGGTTTGCCTTTTATACCTAGGGCAAAACAGAAAACCCTACACGTTTTAATAGGCTAGGGCTGAGTTGGAAAAATCTGCAGAAAAAACATTCTACCCGAGATTCGATCGATCGAGCCTATTCTTCAATTGATCGAACCAGGCCAAAAGTCACTAATACTTTTGCAGCCACTCGATTCCAACTTTACATAAAAGACACAACTTTGAGCAAGTCTAAACAAGACTAACAACTGTTTTGATCATGGTTTGCCAACATTACACATTAGAGTTCTAAATACATTAGTTCCTAAGTCTTTAGAACCTAACAATAATAATAATATGTGCATATTATTTTTGTCTTCCTAGTTCCTTTCCATACAAATAAGAGAGCAAATAACTAAAAAAGGAAAAAGAAAAAAAGAGAACCAATAACAAAAAAAAGTTTAAATAAAACTTAAATAATATATTGATTTCTAAGTTTCCACCATCCAAAATTCACTAATGATATCATCACCATAAAATAACAAAAAGAAAATGCTAAAGTTTGTAGACCATGTCAAGTTATCAACCTTCTCAGTTGCGTCGCTTCTTATTGCATGTAAAATAATAATAAAGTTAAATTATTTAGAAAAATAACTAAACAAAAAATGTTTTAAGAGTAAAACATAACATATTATGTAAAGAAAAATGAATAAATATTTAATATAAATTGTACCTCAAGAATCAAACTTCAAGTTGGCAAGTAATTTTGTTAGTATTTTCATCTACAATAAAAAACTTTAATATAAGTCAAATATACAAAGAAAGTGATTCAATAAAGAATTAAAAATTATGACTATTCTATAACTGAATTAACTTACCTAAATCCATATAACCAACTTGAAAAAAAAAAAAAAAATCACTTTAAAAAACATGTTGGGTTCGATTGTAACCCATACAATAATTACACATAAAGATTTTTGATATAGAAACTAAGTAACTAGACCTCCAGCACAAGTAATAGACAATGAATCCTAACTTACCGCTTTTGCTACCATTGTTGAACTAGCCTTTAGTCTTCACACTGATTTAGTGCCGTAAGTAAACAATCCAGAAGCAAATCTCGAAATTTTTGTAATAGGCTATCAGTTGACCAAGAGTCTTCCAAGAGTTTTTTTTTTTTTTTTTTTTTTCCTGATTGTCAATCTCACATGACCGAGCCTTCATTCTTGCATTGTCAAGCTTGTCTTGTATAGTGAATAGATACTTCAACCTTGATTACCACTATTTACATTACAGTATCAAAAGCCAATATTCATGTTCTTAACATATATGTCATATTTTGTTTAAATAAGATGTTACTTATTATTCAATCTATAAATTTTTTTATGCATAATTTAAGATCATAAAAATTTGAAATTTAAACATTTAATTGTTAATATAGTTATTGATTTTTAATCTTCTTGAAATTTTACAAGTATTGAGGACATAATAAGAAAATCCAATCAAATGGTAGATGTGTCAAAATTCACATCCAATAAAAAGATATAAGGGAAGTTTGTAGCCATTGTCTTCTTTTTGCTCTTCATTCTTTCTTTAATTTCCTCTAATTGTGTCACGTTCATGCTTCCTTCTCTCATGGATGTAATGGGCTTGAACCCCATCCTTAATTAACCAGTGCTCTTATGTATGGGGCTGGAGTTCCTATTTGTCCAAAGGCCATAAACATGTGATCTTGACCCTGTTTTCTTACTCTGAAGGCCCAAGTATAGATCTTTTATTTTCTCTGACTTATAACATTTCCCCTAAAATTTCGTGAATTCTCATTTTTTGAATTTTAGTTTGAAATTTTTAAGATTAGTGTCTCATACATTATAGTTGTGGCATTTTGCAGTTCTTTTGGATCAAACCTCCAAACAAGTAGCTACATATGGGAAAACATCTTTGCACTTGGAATTTCTATCTTCGGTCTGTTATTATTTCTTTATTTCATGGGAAACTTGCAGGTGAGTACCCAATCCTTTCCTTTCACTTTTTTTTTTTTTTTTTTTTTTTTTTTTTTTTTTTTTTGTGAAAACTGTTTGTTCGTTTAGACCCCTTAAGCCAGATTTTTTAATCTAATATATTAACCAAATGATTACTAGGTTTATTATTCATATCTAGGTTAAACAAGTATATATCATATCATGCAAAGCAACAGAAAAGTAAATAACACCACGATATGATGACCTAGGAAAATCGATGAAACTAACCATTTCAAGGTAAAAACTTGGGGAGGATTTGACCTAGCTATCCTCAAGGTAAACCAAATCCACTATAAGAGAACTGAAGTTTTTACAATCAGTTTAACCCTAAATCTATTGCTACCTCATGTAGTAACTTACTGACATGACAACGTGCAAGCTCCGAATCCACGAACTCCTTCTCTTCTTGGATTTATACCAACACAAGCCACCTTGCTTGTGACTTTGAGATCCCACTCAAAGATTTCAGATCACCTTCAGTAATGATCTTGATGTAGCAACTATGTTCTACCAACCCTTGATCGTAGTTTTGGCTCAAGTAGATTCTTGTATAGTTAGAAAGTACAAAACCTCTCAAATCTCACAAAGAGTAACACACATGTCTCTCCAAAAGTCTTCAAAACGTGGCTAGGGTTTCCATTTTATATGTGGCTAGGGTCTGCACTCAACTAAACTTGAATCTTGAATCACCCACTTTTAAGCATTGCCTAAAAACCTAGCCTAGACATGCTTTGTTCTTAGTTTGCCAACACAATACAAATGTGATTCTAAATATTTAAATCTAAATCTTTAGAACCTAACAAAAACTATCATAATCAATAACCACATCAATGTTTGTGAATCAAAGACATAAACAGATCTAAACATAGAAATATAAACACAAAACCAAAAAAAAAAAAAAAAAATCAAAATACATCAAACTCAAATACAATAAATCTACTCCCCTTATTTACACAAATACACAAAGTCCTAAATCTACTCCCCCTTTTAGTTACACATTGCCAAAGGCAAAATCAATCGTCAAAGGGTGGAGGAGGTGGAAAAGCACTCCTATACTCCACAAAATCTGCTCTTAAAGAGGCAACCTGCATCAATAACTCATCGAGAAGTTGTCCATGAGCAACCTGTGTAGTCATGAAGGACTAAATCATAGCACGGAGTGATAGAGGAGGATCAACCATAGGATCAACATCCTCAGCACCACTAACAAGATCCACAACAACAGTCGAATCCACAAACGCCTCCTCAGTAGCAAGAGTTGTAGTAGAAGCTTCTCCTCGTGATCTCTTAGAAGTCCCAGTGCTTGGCTCAGCACTCTTCATCTGTGCCTATCGCTGTCTAAGATAGGTAGCTCCTATGGGGGTAGTGACATGTACTAACTCTAAGGGAGTAAACTCAAATAATCCTAAAAAATTCAAAATCCTAAATATAAACATAGGGAAAAACAACTTTTGACTCTTACTTGTACTCCTAGAGAAATCAACAATGGTTTGAATAAACATGGATGAAAAACACATGGACCCATCAGAAATAAGAGCATAAAGAAAAGCACATCTATCTATAGGAATCGTATGAACATGTGAAATGGGATAGATGTTATGACAAGAAATCCTTTGATATAAAGAATTGAGCTCAGTGAATTCACAAGAATTGATTCTTGACTCAGTACCCCAAGAAGTAGGACGACCACAAAGAAGTGACATCATGTCATCAATAGCAGGAAAGTCAGTGTATGGGTATGTGGGTTTACGAACTAAAGGAGCACCTAAAGCTTCAAAAACAATTTGTTTAAAGATTGTAAACTCTTGACCTCTAATCTAGGAAGTTAAGTAATGACCACCTATGACCTTAGAATACACAGAGAGGTTAGAGTAAAACTCTCTAATCAAAGAAGCAGGAGGAGGATCAAACACCTCACACAGAGAAACCTAGTTCCTATGAATGGAAGGATCTGGCCCACTCAAAACTATTTCCCTTTCACCCCAGATAGACCTATACTTAGTTAAGGTCTCATATGTTTCCTCACATTTTTTTAGATAGAAAATGCTCTCTATCACCTAGGACAGAACTAGATAAGGAAGAGCCAGGATTCCTATTTGCTCTAGTTTTAAACTTTCTACCAACCTTAGGAGACAAGATAACATGCAATTTGAAAAACTAAATGATGCATGACATTTAAACCCATATGATGCGTGCTCTAATGCTCTAAAACATTATAATTTCATCAAAATTTTGAAAATTGACAAAGAAAATTAAGAATTTTAGAAAATCCCAATTTTGAAAAAAAATTATTTTTAAAAACAACCTCATATTGATCAATTGAACAACATAACAAGCATAAAACATGTTATAATTACTCAATCTATCAATAACACATGTCAATTTCACTCAATTTTGCCCAATTTCACAAAATCCCCAATTTCTCAAGAACTTAGAACCCTAATTTTGAAATTAAAGCATGTGAATCATGTTAATATGATGCATAAAAAAAATCTGTGGTTCAAATTTGATTAAAAAGTCCATAATCATCAAAAACCCCAAATTTTCAAAAATGTGAAAATCCCTAAAAAAAAATCAATTAAAAATGCATGAAAACTTGTAAAAAGATGAAAAAGAAAGGACAAAAATGTCTTACCTTAAGTGTATGATGAACACCTTTGAACCTTTGACCAAAAAAAATAAAAAATTAGAGAGAAGGGATCGAGAGAGGAATTGATGAGATAGACAAAAAGAAGCTTTTGAAAAAGTCAGATCTGATTCCTATATGTTTTTAAAAAACAAGATCCAATTGGTCGAGAGGAATTGGGTAGGAATCAAGTTTCACATGAAAACATGCTTGACTGATCGAAAGGAATCGGGCAGGAAACAAAGGAACTTGAAACTTTTAATTAAAACCTGTTTTTCCTCTTCACATTTCGATCGGTCGAAAAATAGACTCAATCAGTCGAAATCTAAAGGACAGAAATTTTGAAAATTTTGGAAAAAAAAATTTCTACAGAATCATTTGAAAAACTGTTTTTATGATATGACATGTATGTTCATGACTTCAAATGATTTTCAAAACCAAACTTTTCAAAGACAAAACCAAACTTTATCAAATTTCCTCAACCTTTTCTTTCCTCACTCCCAAAAATGCATTAAACACATCAAGAAGTTTAACTTTGGAAGGCTACAAAACTTAACACACAATCACATGTACCAAATTTAACCAAGTTTTGCTTGTGGTGTGTGCAACTAGTAAGTGTGTGAGATACTCACAAGGTGATATGTAAATAGAGAATAAACACACTTTCTACATTATTCATCACATAATTTTGTAATGTAGAAAGTGACTATCATCTAAAGAGTTACATCATATAACTCCCACATCTCCTAGAAAACACGCTTGCAACCATGCAAATTGTTTTTTTTTTTTTCTTTTTTTTTTTTCTTTTTTTTTTCATTTTACTTCTTTTAACTAATGTACAATAACACCTTAAGAATTTTTTTGTGCAAGTTCTACACCTTACCGAGCATGGCTTTTATGATTTGTACACAGGTGTTCATAATTAGCGAGTAACAGTGGTGAGATGGTTATTTATGCTTTTTTTCCTAGGATTTTTTAGTCCTTACAATCAAAATAATGTGACTTCAAAATCAAGAGCATGTGATTAAAAACCATAAACAACTCACACAATACAAACACTACATAGCACAAACTAGCAAAGTGCAGAAAAATAAAACTCATCAAAACTAAACAAGGTACACAGTCATGAAATGTAAATTTCATAGGCCAACCTCAATTACACATCTTGAAGATGTATAATACCAAAAAAAAAAATTATTATTATTATCTGTTTCTTTTTAATAATTAAAAAAAACTAAAAAAACATAAAACAAAACAAACCTAGAATGCAATGTATGAATGTTATGCAAATGCAATCTTAAAGAAAAACAATTTTGGTCACAAGAGATAGAAAGAATTAACACAAGGACCATGTCAGACAGACTCACTAAGCTTGAGTTTGCATCCAAACCCTTTTAGATGCAAACTTAAAGTTGGGATTTTTATTTGAATTTACCCTAATTTCAGCTCCAGTATTGGTATAAAGGTTTAGAACCTTCACCAACTTATGAATAAGTGTTATAGGATCTTGTGCTTTTGGCATAGGCACTTTTTGTTTGGAAGATTGCTTTAAAGCTTCCAACTTAAAGCAATTTGGTCTAGTATGCCCAACTCCACCACAAAAGTGAAAAAACCACTGAGGTTTGTGGTTTTTCTTGCTTCCAAATTGATTAGGATTCTTAGGTTTAGACTTACTCAGATCTACCTTAGTTCTTCTAGAAGCTGGAACTACATCCATATATGCCTTTACTTCAGAAAGAGTTGGATGAACAATAGAAGGTGATGTAGCAAGTACAAACTTAGGAGAATTCACCACAGTAGTAGATCCACTCTCAACAAACCCTAAACCTATCCTATCAGAAACAGACTTTTAAACATGCAACATCTCATCTAGTTTAGAGGTAGAAGTTCTATCTATTTGTTCTGTAGCAACAGATAATTCTAATTCTAAACTTTTAACCTTTTCAAGCAAAGGCATGTTCTCAATCTTAACAAGGTTTAAGAGTTCATTAGCATTAAACAAATTTAGCAACAAATTCTTCTTTTCTTGTTCAAGAGTGTTTATCTTTTTCAACCCTAATTCAACACTCATAACATCTTTAGCTACTACCTTGCAATGCTTGTTGTAAGCTTCTTGCAAATCTGCATTCTCAAAGAATTCCCCATCAGAATGATTCTCATCAATAGTCTTTATTTCACTTACTACATTAGTAGCAGTGAAAGCCATGAAGTTTCCTTCTTGATCACTTTCAGACTCATGATCAATAACTTCATCATCACTTAAAGTAACAGCCATAACTTTACCTTTTGACCTCAAGAAAGTTGGACACTCAGATTTTAGATGACCATAACCCTAGCAGTCATAATATTGTTGTCCTAAAGAATAATTTGAAGATTGACCTACTTTATCTTTTGATTTTTCAACATTGTTGTTTTTGGCAGTGTCATTCTTCTTCATATTTTTAGGGTCAACATTGTTTCTATTTCTTGCCCTCCTATTATTATTTCTTAGAAAGCTTTTAAAGTTCTTACCAAGATAAGCAATCTTAGTAGATGAGATTTCATCATCAAATCCACAATCATCAACATCATCAATAGATTTTAAAGCCATAGATTTGGATTTATTAGTTTTTGGTAAGTTTGATTCATAAGACTCAAGAGATCCTACAAGTTCATCTACAGGGATAGAATCAACATCTTTACTTTCAATTATGGCAGTCACTTTAGATCTAAAATCCTCAGTCAATGATCTAAGAATTTTCCTATCAATTTTAGGTTAATCATATACTTCACCCAAATTAAAAGCAGAATTGACAATATCGTTCAACTTAGCATAGAATTCATCAAAAGATTCATCATTAGACATCCTAATACTTTCAAATATAGATGTCAACTGCTGCAGTTTATTGATTTTTACTGCCTTATTGCCTTCATGCACTGTTTGCAAGATTTTCCAAGCAGTGTGAGCAATCTCCACATTTGAGATTCTCTTAAATTCTTCCATGGAAATAGCATTGAATATCGCATTCATAGCCTTAATATTAAAGCTTGCTACTTCCTTTTGGGTAGTAGTCCATTCACCACTAGCAGTGATTGGTCTTTCCCAACCATTTTCAATAGACAACCACACTCTCTCATCAATGGATTTCAAGAAGGCTTTCATCCTAAAATTCTAGTAAGCATAGTTATTTCCATCAAAGTGTGGGGGGATCACAAGAGAGTGACCTTGTTCCATGACAGTAGGGGTCAAGAATCAACTCTAGGTTAAGAAACCTAAGAACAAAAGCAAACCCGCTCTGATACCACTTGTTTGTTCGTTTAGACCCCTTAAACCAAATTGTTTAACCTAATATATTAACCAAGTGAATATTATGTTTATTATTTAGATCTAGGTTAAACAAGTATATTTCATATCGTGCAAAGTAGCGGAAAAGTAAATAACACCACGATATGATGACATAGGAAAACCAATGAAACTAACCGTTTCAAGGTAAAAACCTTGGGAGGATTTGACCTAAATATCCTCAAAGTAAACCAAATCTACTATAAGAGAAAAGTTTTTACAATCAGATTTAACACTAAGTCTATTGCTACCTCATGTAATAACTTACTAACACAACCACGTGCAAGCTCCAAATCCACAGACTCTTTCTCTTCTTGGATTTACACCAACACGAGTTGCCTTACTTGTGACTTTGAGATCCCACTCAAAGGTTTCAGATCACCTTCAATAATGATCTTGATGCAACAACTATGTTCTACCAACCCTTGATTGTAGTTTTGGCTCAGGTAGATTCTTGTGTAGTTAGAAGGTACAAAACCTCTCAAATCTCACAAAGAGTAACACACAAGTCTCTCCAAAAGTCTTCAAAATGTGGCGAGGGTTTCCCTTTTATATGTGGAGAAGTTTAGATGAAACCCTAAACATTTTCGTGGGCTTGGGCCTATTTAAAAATCTACAGAAAAAAACTATGCTTGCGATTTTCCATCGATCAAGCCTAATTCTCGATCAGTCGAGCAAGGCAGAATCACACTCCCTTTTTCTGCACTTAGCTAAACTTGAATCTTGAATCACCCTCTTTTAAGCATTGCCTAAAAACGAAGCCTAGACATGTTTTTTTCTCGGTTTGCCAACACAATACAAACGTGATTCTATATATTTAAATCTAAATCTTTAGAACCTAACAAAAATTTCTCTGCACTTGGAATTTCTATCTTTGGTCTGTTATTATTTTCTTATTTCATGAGAATCTTACAGGTGAGTACCCAATCCTTTTCCTTTCAATTCGTTTCTTTTTAAAATTGTTTGAGGCTCATAGTTGTGCGTGTGAGTGAGACAGAGAGAGAGATCATCAATTCGCCAAGTAATATGCTAATCTAGATAATTGTTTTTATTATTATTATTATTATTATTATAATTCAATAGTTATGACAATTGGAAATAAGAGATTTAAATTATGGACATCTATAGCATCCCTATTATTAGTGACAGTATTATACTGATATTATTACTACTTCTTATTTTTTTACCAGTGATATTATTGTTGTTATTGCCATTTGTTGTTGTTATTATTGCTAATGTGATTGAGCCTTAAATATGCTTTTTTGGTCCACAACTTTAATTTTAGGGCTGGCTTCATTTTGTTCCTTAAACAAATTTTTTGTTTTATTTTAGTCCTAACTCTATTAAAGCCTGTTTCATTGTTATTCTTCATCATTAGCTAAAAATAATAATAAAATAAAATAAAAACATTTCCAACAAAAAGAAGGCACATTAGCTTAAAAATTACTCTCAAAATAAAGAAATTCAAATAAAATTACTTTATTTTGTTTTCCTTAGTTTCCCCTTACTTTCTCGGCAACCAAAAACATCACAAAATGTCATTTGTGGTGGGAAAAGAAACACAATTACAAAGATGAGATAAGCAGAGTGGAGCTTGAAGCAGAAGAAGAGCTTGTTGTGGAACTAGCACATTCATTGAAGTGAACAAGAGTCGATGACCTTGATGGCAATGGTAGTAAGGGTGTTTGCAACCAAATACAATTGGGCCAAAGTCGCTCAAGACGAGGCAATGGGAGAAGAAATTAGTGGCATGTTAGAGGATAGAGTAGGACAAGTGATTGATGTGGGAGTTAGGAGTCAGGAGTGGTGCACTTGTAGGTGATATTACTGTAAAGGATGATCAAGAATAAGAGGATGGAGGAGGCGGCAATGGAAGCCAAGATGGGAGGAAGGAATTTAGATGGTAGTGATTAGGTGGTTGAATGTGCAGTTGGGAGGAACTCTTGTGAATTCGAGATTATTTCCTTGAAATAGATGTGCTCTTGTGGCTTCCACACCACCTCAATTGGTATTAGAGCCTTAACATACCATAGTTTGATAACTAATAGATGCGATGGCTACCATCCCAGTGATGATAAAGTTGAAGATGCAGTCCTCACTAGGGCTGAGTTTCAACAATTTTGTGAAGAGAACCAACAAGAATTACAACAAGTATTTGCTACTCTTCTTGCTAGGAAATCATTCCACAGCAACAGCAATTAATCTATTCATGGACGCATTCCCAAATATGAGAAAGTTCCATTCTTTGATTGATAGAAGGAAATTTTGGATTTTATTTATTGGATTCTAGATTTGGAAGAGTACTTTAATTATTGGGAGATTTGTGATGAGGAAAAATTACAACTTGTATCTAATAAATTAGACAGAGAAAAGCCAAATGGTGGGATGACATTCAAATCGATAGTAAGCAACATAAAATTTGCTCTTGGTAAAGAATGAAAAAGTGTTGGTTTATTTATGGTTTCTTCATTATTATTATAGATCTTGTGGATTATAGATCTATAAATTCATACAAAGATGAAAATATCATAAATTTCATAAGCCAACCACAAAATCAAAATTATCACATTCAAGTTCATGTGCTGAGGAGAAAAAGGTTTGAGGGTCGACAAGACAAAGCCAAAACATATTAAAGAGATTGAACCATTGTTTTAAAAATCGGACCAATCAGTACAACTAGTTGAATCGAACCAAGAACCAGTTAGACAAAAACTAGTGAAAATTGGTCAAGAACTAGAAAAAATAAAGAACCGATCCCTTTTCTAGTTCTTTGATCATTCTAATTTTTAAAACCATGAGTTGAACTCCAACTCCCCCAACTATGTACCTATCTAAAAATAAATAATAATATGGATGAACTTTATTTCATAAAATAATATCACTAAGTTTAAATTCTTTTTTAAATAACTTTTTTATATATATGTCTATAGCAAATCACACAATTTTTCTTCACTTTGTAAAATTTAGGAAGATGATAAGTTCTCTTTAATATTTTTGTCTTTCTATGTATGAATACTTTGTATATAGTATATTTATATGTTCTAATTTATTCTATCATTAGAAAATTAAGATTTGTACTTCTGTTCATAGATGCGTGTGGGGACACACACATTGTCACCCCAATTAGGTTGTGTATGTTCTTGAGTATTCTTCATACACACACTGTTTTGAGTATGTTTTAACTGATTTATCTTTAACATAATCCAACCTCCAAAAACAAATTTCAGAATTTTTCACTGTGTATTACCCAATTAGGTTGTGTGCATTAGTGTGTGAAATAAAGAAATGTTATATATACCATGTTAATTTACCGATTGTTCCAAAAGTTTAAACTATTAAAATATAGTAAATTTAATCATTTAAGCACATACTTTTGACAATACTTGTAAAAATATACATTTTGTTAATGCCTATATAGTGTAATATTTGGCGATATTAACTTATGAGTAAGTGTGACAGGTGTACATGCAGCAAAGGACTTTAAAATCAATTGAAGTATGCAGTTCTTCTCAAATAGTAAAATTTGAAAAATGGTGGTCTTCTCAAGAAGAAAATTTTAAAGGGGGTTTACTACTGCAAATGAAGAAGAAAAAGAGTAAACCAAAAAACCCTTTACGAATTAAAAGGATACGACTAGAAGAAAAAAGGCAATCATAGAACTGTGGATTTCCAGAAAGAATCTCCTAGTATAATGAGAAGCGATTTAAAGAAGACGAAGATGTTTATGTGGAGAACCTAATCCAAAATATTTCTTGGGAAGTTCAAAGCGATGTCAAGCACTGTATCTGCTTTAAAAAGAATAGTTTGTTTAACTCTATAAATTTGTGGGGGGGGGGGGGGGGGGGGGGGGGTGGGGGGGGGGAAATGCTCTTACACCTCCCCTAAACTTTAGAATAGTCGGGGGTGTATAGTAGGCATTGCATCCCATGAACTTTTATTTTAGTCAATTTAGTGTACGTTTGATATGGATTATTTTTGCCAACTTATTTTATTACTTAGCTTATTTTTGGTACTATTCATGAGTCCCATGAGACTTTTTGATATTATTCATAGGTCCTATTATACTATTTCAGCTAACTTTTACCTAAAATATTTTTATGAAAAAATTTTCAATTTCAGCAAAATAAATTAATTTCAAACGGACACTTACTCCATCAACTTCATACGTAAGCCAAATTCATACTTCTGTTAAGTCTAAAGTTTAAATAAATTACTAACGCCTCTCAGCTGGACAAAATTTGCCTAACCCAAAGAGATGGGAGATAGAGAAACTAGAGGTTCAGTTGTGAGACATAAATTGATGAGAGACAGCTCAAACAGGAAGATGGTCTCTCTCTATTGAACAGCGGCGTCCCTCCCTCCCATCTCCAATCTCGCTGTTTGTGGTCCCACCGTGCCGTTCGATAGCAACAATGATTTAGCCTGCTCTGATCTGGTGCGGTGAAGACTACTCAAGCGTGCTTCATCTGTCCTCTCTCTTCTACTTTTGTGCCTTTTTTTTCTGTCTAATATTCAATTGCTTATCGTCTGAAACCGTGGTCGCGTTGTGGGTTAATATTTTTCCTCTTGAATAGAATGCTGCTTGTATTTTAATGTTGGAGTTCGAAAAGGTAGGGCTATTGGGATGGGGAAGGTATTTTTTAATGTCAAAAATTCTCTTTTGGTTTTTAGTTCATGACTTGGCTGATTTAAAGAATAGCTAATACGGTTAATGAGGATGGTTCCACAAGATTGGCTTGTTTCATTGTGATATCTTTACAAGGAAGCTGCTAGACACTAGCACCGACATCTATTATTTGAGAAAATAGTGGGTTTATGCGTTTTTGTTTTTGGGTTAAATAAGTTTGAGGTTAGGAAGTGATTTTTTTGGTTAAGTTTACTAGTATGGTCCTCTAGTTCTAGTGGATAACATGGAGTTGAGAACTATACATGAAGATGCAATTCAGATCCATCAACCAAAACACCTGGGGCAAATATTGTGCATTGGCAAGCCATATTGAGATTATATAACAGATGGTTGTGGTTCGAGTTTTCATTGAGTTCTCTAAATTGTTTTGATTATGCATTTTTTGTTTTACAAGTTTTTATCAATTTTACGCAAAATTTGAACTCATTTTCCGCATTAAATTAATTAATTTTGCATAATTTTTCAGATCTAGAAAAGATGTAGCATTTCCAATTGAGCTTGGATGGATTAGCCACTATGGCCTTTTTCTATTTGGTCCTTTTTAACCCTTTAGATTTAGAGTTTAAGGTTTTAGTTTGATATCTGTTCACTCTCTTAATCATGTACTAAACATGGATTTAATTGAGGATTATGATTCTTGTAGCCAATCACAGCTAATAAGGTTATATATGTTGATTTAAAAAGCGAGGTTATGTGACATACAATAATAAGAAATTATTACTTGAAATTAATTGGTTTTTTATGTCTAAAATCAGAGGAATCTGATTTGAAATTTGCCGGGGTCAATTTTCGAAAATGCCAAATAGAAGGAAAACTGTCCAAAACACCCCTTAGATTCGATAAATGTAAATAAATAAGGAGAATTAAGTACAAAAATTCATGATACTCTCTAGAGTAAAGGTTAGTGGTGCGTCACTAATCTTTACTCTTAGAGAAATATTTATAGTATCCTTAGTATACTAAATATTGGCTCCACCAATGTTTGACAATATGATCTCCATCAATAGCTCTACGTTAATTATTGGAAAATAGTATTTTATTGACCATTGGATTTAATGAGAATATATGACCTTAAAAAGGTGTAAATTTAGTCAAGTTACCATGGAGCTTGAACCCATATCATGACCTATTATTAGTTAATGTTCTAATCACCTAAGTAGTGACTAGTCATTAATGTTGTCTCATACATTTAGTACTTTTACCTTTAACTAACATACATACATTATCTTATCCAAAAAAAAATATATATATATATATATATATATATATTACATACATTAATTCATGATAGATGAAAATGTTAATTGAGCACAATTGTTAGGTTATTTAACCATACTTTACCACCATGTACTCTTGGCTTGATTGTCACTCCACAAATACAAAATTCTTGTCGGGTGTGAGGGGCGAGACCAAGGTTCAACTCTACAGGAGAATAGAAGTTTTATCTTGCATATATAAAAAATAATAATAATAAAACCCTACTTTGAATTATTAAAAATTAAAAAGTGTAATTTTTCTTACTTTTTTATTTTTTGTTAGGAAATTGTGAAATTGTGAAACTGGATTTTTATTTAATAAGTCTTCCCATACAAATTTTTCTCAATTATTTTTTTTAATACAAGATAAAAATTCTACTATAACCTAATTTAAGTGTATATGTGTATGAAGCTCCCTCCTAGAAAATTAAACCCCGACTCTTACCCCCCCCCCCACACCCCACAAGCACTTACACTAGTAGAGTGACCACTACGCCAAGGATGCACAGTGATTTTTTTTTCTCTCTCTATTATTGATTTGATATATTGTGAATTTTTTATTAATGCATAATAAAAACTGTATCAACCATTGATCCCATTAGAAGTTATATTGCTTTAATCACAACTCACCACCTTAATAAATATGTTCTTTTAACATTTTTCATTTTCCCCACGTATTCCATGTTTCCATGTTTAGCTACCTAATTTGATCACTTTGGAAGAAAGGGGGAATTATTAAGTCCTTTCATGATCTTTCTCTTTCCCCCTAACCCATCCCCTTTGATGAGGGCTAGCCTCTACCAGAAAGACCTGATCATTTCTTAGAACAATATATTATTTTATTCCACTACTAATATTTTAATTGCACAAAACAAAATAGAATATGAGATGTAAGGTGTACTATTAAAATGATAATGTAAAATTGAATAAAAAAAGAATATTTAAATAAAGTGACAAGAGAATATAGTATAGGATATATAATGAATCATTAAATGATAATGTAAAATAGATAAAAGTAGCTTTTTTGATGATCCAAAATGCGTTTCTTTTTGCATGGGAATGCTTACACTTGTATACCAACAATAATTTTGTCAATAAATCTAACAAATTTGAAAATAATTGCACCCATAGATTCTAAACTTACCTTATTGGTTGCTGAAAAAACGACAATATTGAAAGATTTGAGGTATTGACCATTGTGATTAATTTTGTGAATACACACTATTAACTCACTTTTTAAGTGCACGTCAAGAGTTGCTCTCAAAATTTTCTCAATTATTGATTTGATATATTGTGAATTTGCGATTAATGTATAATAAAAATTGTTTCAAGCATAGATCCAATTAGAAGTTATATTGCTTTAATCACAACTTACCACCGTAATAAATGTGTTCTTTTAACATTTTTCATTTTCCCCACGAATTCCACGTTTCTATGTTTAGCCGACTAATTTGACTTTGGAAAAAAGAGGAATTATTAAGTCCTTTCGGGGTCGTTCCCCCTGGCACATCCCCCTTGATGAAGGGCTGCCTCCACCAGAAAGATCTGATCATTTCTTAGAACAATATATTATTTTATTCCACTATTAATACCTTTAATCGCACAAAACAAAATAGAATATGAGATGTAAGGTGTACTATTAAAATGATAATGTAAAATTGAATAAAAAAAATTATCCAAATAAAGTGACAAGAGAATATAGTATAGGATATATAATAAATCATTAAATGATAATGTAAAATAGATAAAAGTAGTTTTTTTTTTTTTTTTTTTTAATGATTCAAAATGTGTTTCTTTTTACATGGGAATGCTTAAACTTGTATACCAACAATAATTTTGTCAATAAATCTAATGATAGGCTAAAAACGAATTGACCCTTTGTGATAAATTAATTGATTAATTACCCAAGTTTATTAATTAATCAAATTAACATGCAAACGCATGGTAGCACAAACAAATCACAATTAAACTAAGTGCAACAGAAATTAAATTGACATGGTGATTTGTTTACGAATGGAGAAAACCAACATAGCAAAAACCCCACCGAGTGATTTTAAGGTCACCACTCTTGAAAATTCACTATTATCAAAACAAGCAATTACAAATAAAGGAATCTCAGTACCTTATACCAACTTACAGTTAAACCCTTACCCCAATACCCAATTGGACTTGTTCTATAGTGACAATCTCTCCTTATAATGCACGGCTCCCAATACGTGACTAACCAATTGCACAAATCCCAGTACGCGACTTCAATCACCAACTAGAGAAAGTTGTTGGCTACAAAGTTCTTCAGTTCATCCAGACGATGAAGATCAAGAAGATGCTTGGTCACAAAACCCTACGGTGTACAAACACAGCAACTTCTACACAAGAATGATGAATTAGGGCAAATTTTGTCTCTATTCACAATTTGCTTGAACAAACTTTGCTCAACACTTGTGCAACCTGTGTCACCTTTGACGGCCCTTAAAATAATCCTTTTATATGTATAGGGTTGTGAGAAAAGAAAACACAAACACATAATCACGGATTAGAGTCAAAACAAATCTGAAATTCTGTTTTTCATAAACCTCGACAGATACCCTATCTGTCGAGCTGCTGTCAAGCCACAGGGTTGGAACAGCTCTTCAAGCTTGATAGATGGCTAACTGTTAAGCTAACTATCGACCTTTAATGAACTTGCACTTTTCAGCTTAAATCTTGGATAGACTTGCATGGCTTTAACACTTGATCTTGAAACAAGATTTCTCGAAGTATTAAACACATCCTAACTCTACCAAATACAAGTAAAGTGCGTTTTGTCAAATGATTAGTCAATTACATAAAATAGTGACATATGTTCCTAACAAGTGAATCACAAATGTCCTAACATCTAAAAATTTGGAAATAATTGCACCCAAAGATTCTAAACTTACCTTATTGGTTGCTGAAAAAACTACAATATTGAAAGACTTAAGGTATTGATCATTGTGATTAATTCTATGAATACACACTATTAACTCACTTTTTAAATGCATGGCTGGAGTTGCTCTCAAAATTTTCTCAATTATTGATTTGATATATTGTGAATTTGTGATTAATGTATAATAAAAATTGTTTCAATCATAGATCCAGTTAGAAGTTATATTGCTTTAATCACAACTCACCACCTTAATAAATGTGTTCTTTTAACATTTTTCATTTCCCCCACGAATTCCACATTTCCATGTTTAGCCGACTAATTTAACTTTGGAAAAAAGGAGGAATTATTAAGTCCTTTCGAGGTCTTTCCTCCTGGCACATCCCCCTTGATGAAGGGCTGCCTCCACTAGAAAGATCTGATCATTTCTTAGAGTAATATATTATTTTATTCCACTATTAATACCTTTAATCACACAAAATAAAAATAGAATATGAGATGTAAGGTGTACTGTTAAAATGATAATGTAAAATTGAATAAAAAAAATTATTCAAATAAAGTGACAAGAGAATATGGTATAGGATATATAAAAAATCATTAAATGATAATGTAAGATAGATAAAAGTAGTTTTTTTTAATGATTCAAAATGCGTTTCTTTTTACATGGGAATGCTTACACTTTTATACCAACAATTATTTTGTCAATAAATCTAAAAATTTTGGAAATAATTGCACCCAAAGATTCTGAACTTACCTTATTGGTTGCTGAAAAAACTACAATATTGAAAGACTTGAGGTATTGACCATCGTGATTAATTCTGTGAATACACACTATTAACTCATTTTTTAAGTGCACGGCAAGAGTTGCTCTTATCTTTATTACTTGCATAGTTGCATCGGCTTCTGCAATTGCACTTGCTCTTAAAATTCTACAACAAAGCCAATTTCTGCCACTCAAATTTGTTTTTTCCAAATCTCTGTCCCTCTTGTTCAGCCTTGCATGTAAAATGCATACTACTTGAGTTTGCCAGGTTCAATTACTTTTTATAAATACACATTCTCTTTCTCACTAAGGGGGATACATATTTAGAAATACTTATTGTTTATTTTTATTATATGTTTTGATATGGTTGTATTGTCTAATCTTTTTCCATTTTTCCAGGGATCAAAATTCAGACTTTTCTGGTAAAGTTTGCTAGGTCATCTATACATAGTTCAGTGGTAGGTTCTTTATTTGGACCTTGGATCATCGATAAGCTTTAGGTATGAGCTACCATCAGCAAGGGGACAATGAAAGGTAGTTTCTTTTTCTCAAGAAGATTTTGTATGTCTGAACCTGAATTTTTTTTTTTTTTTTGACTTTATATATGTGCTAAAAATAAACTGTTGTTCCCTCTTCTGTCAGTAGTCTGAATCAAAATATTGGTTAATTACTATTAGAACATTTTTTTAATAACATTTCGAATGTCTGAAACTGAAAGACACCTTATTACAGCATCTTACTTGTATTATGTTGCTTTTGGGGCCAACTATGTCTAACCCAACTAAAGTTGTCAAGATCTTAATTTTAAGTCACGAATTTTCAATCAATGAATTATCTTTTTTATAAGAAAATGATTTTTTTTTGAGAATCAATGATTTTGTTTTTTTTTTTTTGAGAAACAGAAAATCAATGATTTTAATTTGCCAAGTTATATACCAAGTTACCAACACAGCACATATAATATGGTGCACAAAAATATTATGACGCCAAAAACTTTTATTATTAGCGAAAAAATAAAAATATAAAGAATTATTCTAACAATGAAATTGTGATATTATATATGCTAAAAATTGGGTCTTAAAATATTATATTTATGCAATGCAATGTGATTCATTATAAACGCTAGCTTATAAACTCATGCATATGCATGGATACACTTAAAGATATACAATAAGATACATAATATAATTCTTATATATATAATTTAAATACTATATATTGATAGCCATTTTTATATTTTATTAATTCTTTAAAAAATTTTGTAAGGATATTATTAGATATAAAATGTAAATTGTCCATGTTATTTATTTATTTATTATTGTGAAGCACTTTTTTTTTTTTTTTTTTACGATTCATTTACTCTAGACTCTTTGGTTTTTGTACTTAATAATTCATTTGGATGAATATTTATGATGTGGTCCCACATTTGATTCTAAAATTAAGAAATAAAACTCTTTAAGAGTAAATAATTTAGGACACATGGCATGAAATTAGAATTTTAATTTGGAATTCTAATTTGAGTTTCTCTTAGATTTACCTATTATTATTATTATTATTATAGATAGATGTATAGATTGCACATGTTTTAGCTATTTGACACATTAGAAATACATAAAATTTTGTTACAAATTCTAAAACTAATATTTCCACTAAATTTATATCACCAAATTTTATTTTAAAATTTTTAATATATATTTTAAATCAATTTAATTGTGAACAATGATTTTTTGTTTTAATAAAAATTTGGGTCTTAATTTTCGTAATTATATAAAAGAGTTGTGTACTGTGATTAGTTATTTACTATGATTCAACTGTGGTTAGTATTAAGAAATGAATCATAAGCTTGGTAATATTCCTTAAATGTTTCACCTATTGGAATACTTTCTTACACTTAAATTTGGTTAATTCCATTTGGGTACTCCTTTTGGTTTGTTCATTATAATGAAATATTTTTGATATTGATGTATTTTGTGTACCATGAATTTTTGGCTTACCGTTATATATAACACTTGAAATATATTTAAAAATAAAATAAATTAAGCTAATAAATGATGGGGTGGCCGTGGGGGGAGAATAAGGAGAGAGTAGAGAATTTGTTTGAGTCTTTGTTTTCTTTTTTTATGAATGTTTTGAGTCTTTTGATTGAGAGAGAGATAGAGAGAGGCCTAGGTAGATAGTGATGTGATGGAGAAAGATTGTGAGATAAAAAAAAAAAATAATAATAATAAAAGGAAGAGAGAGAGAGAGAGAGAGAGAGAGAGAGAGGAAAAAGTGAAAAAAAAAAAAAAAAAAAAAAAAAAAAAAAAGACAAAAAAGAGTGACATTGCATTTGGAAAGGAGGGAGGAAAGAGCAAGAGAAGGGATATGAGTAAAAAGTAGAGAATTCAAAAGAGTGAAAAAAATAGTAGAGAAGTTAGAAAAGTAAAAATTTTCAAGCCAAATTGCATTTCGCCCAAAATTCAAATACTTGTCGGTATAGATAGAAATAATCTGGAATGATTTGAATTTTTTCCCGAGATGGAACGAGTGGGTTCCTTGTTCCAGTTTGTTTACCAATACAGTATTTCCTAGCCAGAACGGGATGAAATCAATAACTATGTAAAAGCCAAAAGCACTAAAAGAATTTTGCTAAGGGAATGTATGTATTTTATGTGGAACAATAGTATTGTGGAGTTCTCTATGTGAAGGATCTTATGAAATTTGTGTGGCAGAGGAATTTTTTTTACCCATAATTGTACTTTCCTACATTAAGTTGTAGCCCACCTACATTTTCCCCCTAATTAAATGGCTTTGCTATAAAATTTAGGTTCTCATGAATATAAAATGCCATTTGTTTAAAAGGTGAATATAAGATGCAATTAATCCTGAATATTTAAACATAAATAGGGGAAATTGCTTTTTCTAATCTTTTCTTTACACAGGAAGTAGAATAAGTTGTTTTTTTTTTTTTGGCACGTAAATATATTGAAAAATCGGAATAAGGTGTAAGTGTATAGGATCTCAAGCCAAATATAGAGCAAAATCCATTGTTAGATGCATACAATATAAAATCATTTGAAATTATAGAGTGAATAAGTGCATGTGAATAATTTTGACCTTACTCAAAATTGAACAATTCATCGACTAAAAAGCAGAATCCCCAAAGCATAGTAGTCCAAGTTGAACCATGATTCGAAGACCAAGTAATTGACTGCTAAATGCTAATAGAAATGTTTAGGAAATAAGAAAATGCTGCAATTTTAAGCTATTTATTACCAGAAGTACTGATAAAAATTTGAATTTACATATGCCTTTGCCAAGTTAATTCAAAGTAATTTTTATTATAATATTTTCTTTAATTCAACATATTGTTAATGCTAGCTGCTCTGTAAAATTCCAAAACAATGCACTCCAATCATCTATTGCAAAAGAGTGGGAGTCGGAAAGAAAACACACACACACATATATATATATATATATATATATATATATATATATATGTGGTTCCACTAATTCAACTTCATATGTGCATAAGAGTGGTAATTGGTTAGGTTTGGGATGGATTAGCCTCTTTCCAATCCCAAACTTCTTAAATATGAGAAATTCCATTCCAAACCTTCTTCTTTTTTTTTTTTCTTTTTTTTAATAGAAGAAAGCAATGCGCATGTACTTTGTTATAAAAATCTAGTTTTCTTGTAAATAGAGATGTTTTAATTTTTAATAAATAGTGGATTTCAATTAGGTCAATCGGTAAAATCTCTTATTATCAAATAAAAAATCTGGAGTTCAATCTTCACTTATACCAAAAACTAATTAGCATTTTGGCTTAATGATAAAGAACCATCATTATAGAACCCACTTTATGGGCCTATTTGGATTGAAGGGGGAAGGAGGAGGAGTGGAAGAGAGTAGAGTAGAGTTGGCTGAAAATAGGCTAATTTTGGGTTAAATCTGCTTTACTCTACTTTACTCCCCCTCCTTCCCCCTCAATCCAAACAGACCATAAGGTGTACAAAGTCGGCATAAGTCAGTCCTAATACATAATTTTTTTTTTTTTTTTTTTTTTTTTAAAGAAGATCCTAATACAGAATCTGATAGTGTTTAGCATTTTTTTTTTTTTTTTAAGGCAACCTATAATTTTGTGTTTGCCATGTTTTTGTTCAGGAATGAAAGGATATCGAGGGGCAACGTCCCAGCAAGGTTGTTGAATTTGTTTCAAAAACAAAATTTGAGCCGTTGGTACGGTTGTTCCTTCGATGGTATGATGAAATACCTATATTCTTTCGCGCGCTTGCAGTATCACTGGATCCCTTGTTCTTTTACGTTCCCGTGATCAAAGAAGACAAAAAGTGCATTGGGTTAAATAAAGCGTTGTGGAACATAGCTATTGTTTCGCGATCAGTCACCGATATTATTTACCTAGTGCATTTTGTAGTGAAATCCATGATACGACGTGATGAACGTGATGACCATAATGATGAGACAAATACTACACGTTGGGCAAAATGGCAAAGGCACTTATGGTTCATCATGTTGGACGTTCTAGTTATTCTGCCGACTCCACAGGTAAGGGAGACTTTTGCTACATTGTAGGTTGGGACAAAATGGGCTTTTGCCCTTTTCAAGCAAATTAATTAGTTTTATACCCCCTTTTCCAAACTAAGTAGGGAAATGCCCCACTTTTAAAACTCGATTTATGATAAATCGAGGACCCTATAGTGGCGTTTTAAGGAGCCTATAGTGACATTTTTTAACTCAACCTCAATGAAATCAAGTTATAGGTAAACAAATTGCCTATAACTCGATTTCATTGAAGTCGAGTTAAAAAACGTCACTATAGGTCTTAAAAACGTCACTATAGGCTCATTAAAACGCCACTATAGGGTTTCAAAAAAAAAATTTCTAACTCAATTTATCATAAATCGAGTTTTAAAAGAGGGGTATTTCCCTACTTAGTTTGGGAAATGGAGTATAAAACTAATTAATTTGCCTGAAAAGGACAAAAGCCCATTTTGTCCTTGTAGGTTGGAAAATACTATTTTCACGTATTTTTCATGTAATTTGGAACTAACAAAAAAGACTTTTTATATATATACTTCTTCTTTTCTTTTTCCTTTTTTTCCTTTTTATTTTTGACGTAAGCCTTCATAAAATTCTTAAGTACTCATAATTAAGAGCTCTCGATTCCTTGGTGCAACTCAATGAAGCAGCCACACCATTCTACCTATTTAAAGTTTGAGAATAGGTCGAAGGCGTTGCACCCCCGATGCCTCTAATTATTGGCTTTACCTGAGAACGTTGTTGGCTGCAAAGTTCTTCAGTTCATCCACACGATGAAGATCAAGAAGATTCTTGAATACAAAATCCTATGGTGCACATACACAGCAACTTCTTCAAGAGAAAGAGATGAACAAGGGCAAGAACTTCGTCTCTAGTCACAATTTGCTTGAATAGAGTTTGCTCAATGCTTGTGCAACTTGTGAACTCTTTGACGGCCTTTAAAATAATCCTTTTATATGTTTAGGATTAGAAGAAAAGAAGACCTAAACACATAATCACGGATCCCAAGAAATCAGATCAGAATTCTGAATTTCTTAAATCTTGACAGATAAGTTGTCGAGCAGGTGTCGAGCCACGGGCTAAACAGCTTCCTTAAATCTCAATAGATGCAGCTATCGAGACAACTGTCGAGTTTTAATGAATTTGCACTTCTCAGCTTGTTTCTTGGACAGACTTGATGACTTCAACACTTGATCTTGAAACTTTGTTTCTTGAAGAATTTGAACACATCCTAGAACTACCCAATTACAAGTAAAGTACGTTTTGTCAAAGGATTAGTCATTTACATAAAAACATGACATATGTTCTTAACATGTGAACCACATATATCCTAACAATCTCCCCCTTTGGCAATCCGTGACAAAACCACAACAAACAAATGAACATGTGAGAAAAGTCATAAATCACTCAACTCATTTTCACTTGTTGAATACAATAAAATATATCCTAACACAAACTCTTGAAAAACTTTGCAAGAAAAGAGTTTGTGACAAGTAGACTTTGACAACCTGTATTTCTAAAACACTTTAAACAAAACTCATCAAGGCATCTTAGTGTGAAACAAAAATAATAGATTGCATACAAGTAATATAAAGCATGTGTATAAAGGGAGAAAAGAAACAACACATGAAGGGGTAGGTGAAAGAAGAACATCCATCAACACAAATAAGGAGATAAGTACAATGTATGTCTATAAATGGTCACAAGACCTCATGTAAAAGAAAAATGTATCTAAAAAGGAATGAAAAGAAACAAAAAGATACATAATATCCTCACTACATCCCTCAGAACTCAACAACACTCTCCCTAACAAAATGACTTATACTAACTCTCATAACAAAAACTACTCCCCCCTTTTTGTCACGAATGACAAAGGGTAAGAGTGTCAGGTAGACATCTCATCGGTAGAGCTAGCATCTCCATCATCATCATCTGAAGCATCATCGTCATCACCATCATCAGTATCCTCGTCCTTAGAATCAGAAGCCACGGGAGGAGGAGTAGCCTTAGGATCAAAACCGGTCATGGTCGCCTGCCGTCTAACAATGCGGCCAACACGGACATTCACCTAATACAATTTTGTGGAGAGTGTATTGAGGCGAGCATCCATGCGCTGAAGTTGTGCCATGATGTCTCCAAGAGTCACATCGCCCGAAGAAGAAGGAGGAGCGGATGTGGGTCGAGCAAAATGAGATGGAGTCGATCGGGAGGGAGGTGCAAAATCCTGCTGTTGCGATCTAAACTGCGCCTCACTACGTTTTACGGTAGCGGCATCTATGGCACATATGTAAGGGAAGGGGTTGGACGCGGGAAAAGGGATGGAGAAATGGCGTAAAATCCTCGTGATAGCAGAAGGAAAGATGAGCTTATCACGGGACGTCAAATCCTGAAAAACATCTATCAAAGACAAAATAAAGTGGGAGGGGAAGTCAATGGTAAGATGCTTAAGAAGGGATAACAAGAAACGAGCACGAGACTCCGTAATGGAGTTGTAATGCGAGAGAGGATAAAGAACAAAGGTCATCACCATGTTCAAAAACCATGGGCCTTTTGCAAAGGCCAAACAGTAAGTGAACTGGCGTTCACCCTACTTTGAAGGACGCTCACAGAAAGCGGACATGAGCTCATCCTTGAACACAGTCCTCAGACGCTTATAGGAAGGATAGTCAAGAAACTTTATCCTAGGAACCCTAAGCACATTCGCAACAAACTGCAATATGACAGGAATAGAAATACCTCTGACACGAGTAACGAAATGAGGTACAAAATGGTCAATCCCGTGCATGTTGGAGTGGAACTCCTGAATCAGCACGAGAGGACAAGTGACGAGCTCGTCACAAAGAGACTCCTATTCTTGACTGTGAATGACAGTGGGAAGGTTAGTGTCAGTAAAATGACCCAAAATGACTCGGCGCTCCGAATGGATGCCTCGTCGAGAAAAGTTCTCCAAAAATGCCTTATGGGCATCATCATCACGAAACCGAAGAGAAAGAGGTGCATGATCAGAAGATGAAGAAGCACCGGAACGAAGAGGGTTCCGAGCGGGAGTAGATTTACGCTTAAGTGCCATAGACACGACTAACGTAAACAGAATGAGAGGGAGAGAGTGAAAAAGACAATCAAAAAAGTCCCAACACAGTTCAAAATAAAAAGAATATGTGAAAAGAAGTACATATGCATGGAGATTGCATGAACGTGTGATGTGTAAAGTAAGTACATCACGGGCTCAGCCCAATCCAATCCTATCAGCATACAAAGAGATTGCACACATCTAAATGCATGATAATACTGTTATAATGCAAATGTAATGCAATGCATGAAGTTTTTAAGATCAAATCTTCAAAAACTAACCCAAAATTTCAATGAAATCTCATCAATTTTGAAAAACCCAAAAATTAAAAAAATCCCAAAACTTAGGTTTCAAAAACATGAATGCATGAAATGCAAGAGAATAGAAGCTTACCACAAGAAGAAAACTTGGTGAAGCTTGAAGAAACCTTGTAGAACAAATTTGAGGGAGAGAAAAGATTTTTTGGGAGAGAAAATGATAGACGAATCACACGAGGAGCTTAAATAGAACCTACAGTAAATCTCGACAGATAAGGTGTCAAAAAGGTGTCAAGGAATCTGTTGAGTAGGTGTCGAGAAAAAAAACGTCGACAAATAATGTGTCGAGAAGCTGTCAAGAAATACAAACACCAGAAGCAAGAGATAAAGCTCGATCGATCCACCAGCTATCAAGAAGCTATCGAGGGGACAGAAACTTTCTCGATCGATCCAAAAGGTGTCGAGGTGCTGGCGAGATTGCGATAAAAAAAAACTTAGGAAGCTCGACAGATAGCTAGCTATAGAGAAGGTGTCGAGCCAGCTTTTCAAAATAGTTTTTCGAGAAGAGAAAAACACAAACATGAATGCAATCAAGCATGCAACTGAACCAATGATCCAAACAGCATATTATGCTTTCAAAAACATCTCTCAACAAAGATTTTTAAGCACATAGATATAAAAAAAAAAAACACACACACACACACTAAATATGTCTAACCAATTTTATATTTCAAAAACAAGTTAAGACAGTTTAGTGAGCATACATTAACACATGTAAAAACCTTGTGATGGCCAAATCACATTGTACCTGCACATGTATCAAGAGTAGCAAAGAATATTGTGTGTTGTGTGTGAAAAATATCGCAAGATTGCATAAGTGTATACATGTTATGACAATTTGAGATATGAGAAAATCACTTTAACTCACACACAATCATAACTGCTTGATGGGGACTATCACCTTCGAGGTACATCCTATAACTCCCACATTTCCTAGAATATACATGCTTGCAATCATATTTAAAGCATTTGTGATCTCTTTGCTTTTGATTTTTCTTTGCATATTTTTCTTTTAAGCATATCATACATGGGCATATAAGAGAGAGAAAAGAAATACCCAATGATATTTGACATTCCAATTTTACTATGCCGAAGCACACAAATGTCATTGAAACTGCACTTTTGCTATGCCAAAGCATACAGATGTCATATTATGATTGGCGGGCAACAGTGGTGAGATGGTTATTTATGCCTTTCTCTTATGATTTTTTAGTCTTTCCCGTCAAAAAGAGTGATATGAGTGTTAAGCACAAGAGAGAACTTAATCTTACTCATCACAAACAAGAGCCACAAATGATACAAAGTTTAGAAAACTTTGTTTTAATGGCCATCCAAGGTACACAAGTACCAATGTACACAAAACACACTGTTTTTGTATTTTTTTGATTTTTCATTTTTTTTTAATATAAAACACAAAACAAAGCAAAACTGAAAAAATAACCAATCAAAAACATGTTAAACAACCAAAGCATAAAAACTAGACTGACTCAAAACTTGAAAGCAAAACACATAAGTAATGCACACACAAAAACAAGAAAAGAGAGAGAAAAGTGACAGAATCACTTGGAGTCATTTTCCTTCCACACCTTGGAAGAACCTTTCTTTTGATTAAACCCTTGAACCGGCGGTGAAAGGGAAGAATTAAAACCGTTTAAGTTCGAAAGGAGAATGAAGGCTTTGAGAAAATCTCCAAGAGGAGCAAGAGAGGATTGAAGTTGATTCTGGTTCCTAGATGCTATCATACCGTTACTCTGTTGAGTGGCTAGTCACTTATAGCAATTTGGTCGAGTATGACTGGCAGCTCCATAATGATGACAGAAATGATGCTTCTTCTATTTAGGCTTTTGAGAGTTAGCCTTTTTAGCCCTAGGGTTTTTTAACATCTTTCTTCTCAAGTTTAGGGTTTCTCCTAAGATAGATTTACCCTTGTCTAAGTTCTTACTAGCTAATTCAATTTTAATCTCATTTGATAGGCCACATACTGAATGACCCCTGGTGATAGAATTTAATTAATTAATTAGCCAAATTATTAATTAATCAATTTATCATACAAAAACGTGGTAGCATAAACAAATCACCAATAAACTAATTATGCAGCGGAAAATAAATAACACGGTGATTTGTTTATGAATGGGGAAAATCTAACGGCAAAAGCCCCACTGGGGAATTTTTAGGTCACCAGTCCCGAAACTCCACTATTATCACAACAAGCAATTACAAGTAAAGGAATCCCAAGTACCTTACCAACCTACAGTTGAACCTTACCCCAATACCCAATTGGACTTGTTCTGTAATGACAGTTCCCCTTTCTGATGCATGACACCCAAGTACATGACTAACCAATTGCGCGAATCCCAGTACATGACTTCAATCACCAACTAAGAAGGTTGTTGATTGCAAAGTTCTTCAGTTCATTCACATGATGAAGATCAAGAAGATGCTTGGTCACAAAACCCTACGGTGCACATACACAGCAACTTCTTCAAGAGAAAGAGATGAACTAAGGCAAGAACTTCGTCTCTGGTCACAATTTGCTTGAACAGAGTTTGCTCAATGCTTGTGCAACTTGTGAACTGTTTAACGTCCCTTAAAACAATCCTTTTATATGTCAAGGGTTAGGAGAAAAGAAGACCCAAAGACATATTCACAGATCCTAAGAAAATCATATTTGAATTCTGAAAATCTTAAACCTCGACAGATAGGAGGTGTCGAGCAGCTGTCGAGAAGGTGTTGAGCACACCGGGCTTTGAACAACTTTCTTAAGCTCGATAGATGCAGCTGTTGAGCTTTAATGAATTTGCACTATCAACTTGTTTTCTTGGACAAACTTGAAGGTTTCAACACTTGATCTTGAAACATGATTTCTTGAAGTATTTAAACACATCCTAAATCTACCCAAATACAAGTAAAGTGTGTTTTGTCAAAGGATAAGCCAATTACATAAAATCATGACATATGTTTTTAACATGTGAAACACATATGTCCTAACAATCTCCCCCTTTGGCAATCTGTGACAAAACCACAACAAACAAATGAACATATGAGAGAAGTCATAAATTACTTAACTCATATTCACTTGTTGAATACAATAAAATCTATCCTAACACAAACTCTTGAAAAACTTTGCAAGAAGAGAGTTTATGGCAAGTAGACTTTGACAACTTATATTTCTGAAACACTTTAAACAAAACTCATTAAGGCATCTTTGTGTGAAATAGAAATAATAGATTGCATACAAGTATAAGAAACATGTGTATAAAGGGAGAAAAGAAACAACACATGAAGGGGTAGGTGTAAGAAAGACATACATCAACATAAATAAGGAGATAAGTACAAAGTATGTCTATAAATGGTCACAAGACCTCATGTACAAGAATAATGTATCTAAAAAAGAAAGAAAAGAAAAGATACATACTATCCTCACTACATCCCTCAAAACATATTGACTACTCTCATATCAAAACTACTCTCCCTTTTTGTCACGAGTAACAAAGGGTAAAAGTGTCAAGTAGACATCTCATCGATAAAGCTAGCATCTCCATCAGCATCATTCGAAGCATCATCGTCATCACCATCATCATCATCCTCATCCTTAAAATCAGAAGCCACGAGAGAAGGTGGTGAAGGAGTAGCCTCAGGAGCAAAACCACCCATGGACGCTTGTTGCCGTGCAATACGACCGACACGAACGTTCACCTGATACAACTCTATAGAGAGTGTATCTAGGTGAGGATCCATGCGCTGCAGCTGCGCCATGATGTCTCCTAAAGTCACATAACTCGAAGAAGAGGGAAGAGCAAATGTGGATGGAGTAGAACGGGATGAAGCTGAACGAGAGGGAGGAGCTACTGAATCCGACTACCGTGACCGAAGCTGGGCCTCGCTACATTTAACAGTAGCGTAATCTATGGCACACATGGCGGTGAAGGAGTCAAAAGAGGGAAAATGAACGAAAAAATGGCGTAAGATCCTCGTGATAGCGGAAGGAAATATGAGCTTATCACGAGACGCCGAATTTAGATGAACATTTATAATAGATAGAATGAAATGAGAAGGGAAATCTATAGTAAGATGCTCAAGAAGAGATAACAAAAATCGAGCACGAGGCTCTGTAATGGAGTTGTAAAGTGGATGCAACACAAAGGTCATCACCATGTTCATGAATCTAGGACCTTTAGCAAAAGGTCAACATGGTGTAAACAGACGCTAACCCTAAGTAGAAGGGCGCTCACAGAAAGCAGACATGAGCTCATCCCTAGACATAATCCTCAGATGCTCACAACTCGGATAGTCAGGAAACTCTATCCTAAGGACCCGAAGCACATCCGCAACAAGTTACGATGTGATAGGAATGCGCGTACCTCAAACGCGAGTGAAGAAAAGAGGTAGTGAACAATCAATCTCGTGCATATTGGAGTAAAACTCTTGGATAAGCACGAGAGGACAGGTGACCGGGATGTCACACAGTGACTCGCATCCCCTGATGTGAATGACAGAGAGAAGGTCGATGTCGGCAAAGTCCGACAGAATGACTTGGCGTTCCGAATGAATGCCTCGTCTAGAAAAGTTCTTTGAAAATGCCTTGAAGGCATCATCATCACAGAACCAAATATGAGATAGTGTAGGATCAGATGATGAAGAAGCTCCAGAACAAAGAGGGTTTTGGGCTAGAGTGGATTTACACTTAGGTGCCATAGACATGACTAACGTAAACAGAAAGAGAGGAAGAGAAAAGAAAGACAATCGGAAAAGTCCCAAGCAATTTCAAATATAACAAGTATATTAAAAAAGAGTATGTATGCATGGGAAATGCATGAACATGTGACATGCAAAAGAAATTGCATCATGGGCTCAGCCCAATCCAAACCTATCAGCACACAAACAAATAATACACATCTAAATGCAGGACAATGCCATTATAATACTAATGTGATGCAATATATGAGGTTTTAAACTCATTTAAGTGAGAACCCATCCCAAAATTTCAATAATAACTCATCAATTTTGAAAAACCTCAAAATTTTTCAAAAACCCTAAAACCTAGGTTTCAAAACATGAAATGCATGAATGTGAAAGGATTAGAAGCTTACCAAGTAAATAAATTCTTGAAAAAGCTTGAAGAATCCTAAAGGAACAAAGATTGGAGTGAGATGAGAACGTTTGGGAGAGAAAAGAGAGAAGTATCGAGAGAGAGATCGAGTGAAATGAGTTCCGGATCTCACAGGGAGCTTAAATAGTTCCAGTAGTAAATCTCGACAGATGCAAGTATCAAGAGGTATCGAGATATCTGTCAAGAGAGGTGTCGAGAAAATGGTCGTCGACAACTGAGGTATCGAGGAGGTGTCAAGGGACAACCCAATAGAACCAAGAATAGAAGCTCGATCGATCCACCAGGTATCAAGAAGCTATCGAGGATGCATAACCATTCTCAATTGATCCACCAGGTATCAAGAAGCTGTCAGGATTGCGATTAGAAAAGGCTGAAGAAGCTCGATAGACAGTAAGGTATTGAGGAGGTGTGGAGCTAGCATTTAAAACCAGTTTTTCGAGATGTGAAAAACATAGACATGAATGCGTAACTCAACTAATGATCCAATCAACATATTAAGCTCTCAAAATCATCTCTCAATAAAAATTCTAAGCACATGGATCTTCAAAAAGAAACACACACACACACTAAACAAGTCTAACCAATTTTATATTTCAAAAACAAGTCAAGACAATTTAGTGAGCATACATTAACACATGTAAAACCTTGTGATGGCCAAATCACATTGTACCTACACATGTATCAAGAATAGCAAAGAATATTGCGTGTTGTGTGTGAAAAACATCGCAAGATTGCATAAGTGTATACATGTTATGATGATTTGTGATATGAGAAAATCATTTTAACTCACACACATTCATAACTGCTTGATGGGGACTATCACCTTCGAGATACATCCTATAACTCCCACATCTCCTAGAATACACACTTGCAATTATATTTAAAGCATTTTTGATCTTTTTGCTTTTGATTTTTTTTTTTTTTTTGCATATTTTTCTTTTAATCATATCATGCATGGGCATATTAGAGAGAAAAGAAATACCCCATGATATTTGACATTCCAATTTTGCTATGCCTAAGCACACAAATGTCATTGTCATTGCACTTTTGCTATGCCGAAACATGCAGGTGTCATATTATGATTGATAGGAAACAGTGGTGAGATGGTTATTAATGCCTTTGTCTTAGGATGTTTTAGTCCTTCCCGTCAAAAAGAGTGATACTAGTGTTTAGTACAAGAGACAACTTAATCTTACTCATCACAAACAAGAGCCACAAAGCTCACTTGCTTAGTTGTGCATAGAGATGCTCATCCAAGCTACAAATGATACAAAGTTTAGAAGACTTTGTTTCAATGGCCATCCAAGGTACACAAGTACCAATATACACAAAACGCACACTGTTTTTGTATTTTTCTGATTTTTCAATTATTTTATTTTATTTTTATATGAAAAAAAAAAACAAAGCAAAACTGAAAAATAACCAAACAAAAACATGTTAAACAACCAAAGTATAAAAACTAGGCTGACTCAAAACTTGAAAGCAAAACACATAAGTAATGTACACACAAAAACAAAGAGAGAGAGAGAGAGAGAGAGAGAGAGAGAGAAGTGATAGAATCACTTGGAGCCATTTTCCTTCCACACCCTGGAAGAACCTTTCCTTTTATTAAACTCTTGAACCGGCAGTGAAGGAGAAAAACCGTTCAAGTTTGAAAGAAACATGAGGGCTTTGAGAAGATGTCCAAGGGGAGCAAGAGAGGATTGAAGCTAATTCTGGTTCTTAAATGCTATCATGTTGTTGCTCTGTTAAGTGGCAAGCCACTTGTAGCAATTTGGTCGAGTATGACCGGTAGCTCCACAATGATGATAGAGATGCTGCTTCTTTTGTTTAGGCTTTTGAGAGTTAGCCTTCTTAGCCTTAGGGTTTTTAACATCTTTCTTCTCAAGTTTAGGGGGTGCTCCTAAGATAGATTTACCCTTGTCTATGTTCATACTAGCCAATTCAATTTTAATCTCATTGTTCTCAATTATAACATTACTAGCAGGAGTGCCATACTCTTGCCTTTACCCATCTTGCCAATCCTTGTCAATCCTAGCTCGTAGTTTGTAGGTTTTCAACCAGCTTAGTCAAAGGAATCTCATCAATATCCTTTGACTCCTCTATTGTCGTGATCTTGGCATGGAATCTCTCGGGTAGAGATCTGAGCACCTTCCTTACAATCTTGGGTTCAGGAATGGTTTCCTCAAGATTGAAGGCTGAGTTCACTATGTCCTTTAGCTTGGCATAGAACTCATCGAATGACTCATCCTCCATTTTTTTCTCTTCAAAGCTTGTAGTGAACCTCTGAAGTTTTGAATCTTTGACAACCTTTGTACCCTCATAGGTTGTCTAGAGGATGGTCCAAGCCTCCTTGGCAGTTTTAGTTGAGGATATCTCCTTGAACTCCTCATTGGTGACTGCACTGAACAACGCATTCAATGCTCTACTGCTGAAGTTTTCCACCTTAATCTTGGCATCATCCCAGTCGGCCAATGCTTATCTCTACAACTTGCCAAACTTTCTCATCTAAAGACTGTAAGAAAGCTCTCATGCATACTTTCCAGTATACATAGTTAATGCCATCAAATAAAGGAGATATGATTAATGACAGTCCTTTATCCATGACAAACAGGGGTCAATGGATCAACACAGCAAAGATTAAACAATAATCAGAGTGTGCCTGCTCTGATACCACTTGATAGGCCAAAAACAAATTGACCTCTTGTGATGAATTAATTTATTAATTAACCAAGTTTATTAATTAATCAAATTAACATGTAAAGCGCATGATAGCACAAACAAATCACCAAATAACTAAATATGCAACGGAATATAAAAGACATGGTGATTTGTTTATAAATAGGGAAAACCTAAAGGCAAAAACCCTACTGGGTGATTTTCAAGTCACCACTCTCGAAACTCCACTATTATCATAACAAGCAGTTACAAGTAAAGGAATCCCAAGTACCTTACCAACTTACAGTTGAACCCTTACCCCAATACCCAATTGAACTTGTTATGTAGTGACAGTTCCCCTTTCTGATGCACGGCTCCTAAGTACGTGACTAACCAATTGCGCGAATCCTAGTATGCGACTTCAATCACCAACTAAGAAGGTTGTTGGCTGTAAAGTTTTTCAGTTCATCCACACGATAAAGATCAAGAAGATGCTTGGTTACAAAACCCTACAATACACATACACAGTAACTTCTTCAAGAGAAAGAGATGAATTAGGGTAAGAACTTCGTCTTCGGTCACAATTTGCTTGAACAGAATTTTGCTCAATGCTTGTGCAACTTGTGAACTCTTTGACGGCCCTTAAAATAATTCTTTTATATGTTTAGGGTTAAAAAAAAAAAAAAGACCTAAACACATAATCACGGATTCCAAGAAATCAGATCAGAATTCTGAATTTCTTAAATCTCGACAGATAAGTTGTCGAGCAAATGTCGAGCCACGGGCTAAACAGCTTCCTTAAACCTCGATAGATGTAGCTGTCGAGACAGTTGTCGAGCTTTAATGAATTTGCACTTCTCAACTTGTTTCTTGGACAGACTTGATGACTTCAACACTTGATCTTGAAACTTTGTTTCTTGAAGTATTTGAATACATCCTAGAGCTACCCAATTACAAGTAAAATGCATTTTATCAAAGGATTAGCCAATTACATAAAAATATGACATATGTTGTTAACATGTGAACCACATATGTCCTAACAATATCTGTTGTTGAGAGTTATTTTGGATAATTTGTTAGACATTGATGACGACGACGCACCATATTTGGGGGCCTTCTTTAGGGCTTTCTTTGTTCAATTTTCTTGGCGCGTTCCTTGCTAGGGTTTGGTTTGTGGACGAGAGACATGGGGTCCTCGTCCTCAGGGGGCGAGGGGGTGACATGTGCCTGTGAGAGACCGTGCCCCCGGCCCGTTTTTATAGGATGTTGGGCCAAACCCACGTGAATGGGTGGAGTTGTGTTATTGCCTCTCAAAATGGAGGTTCGACTGATTATATGGAGTTTCCACTTATTTAATTATTGTAAAAATAAGAAAACCATAATTGAAAAATTCCTCATTTTATTAATTTGAAATTGAATTTACATCGATTCTAGGAAAATTACATGGCTTTGGTCCTAGATACAATCTAAGATAAAGTACATTGCTTTGTTTCCTAGTTACAATCTAAAAAATTGAAAATTACATGGATAAGTATTTGATCTACTAACCCTTGATCTAAGTTCGAAGGCTATGTTACAAGGTGGGAAGGTGTTAGGCACCCACCTTACTCGGTAAAACTGGTCTTCTAGACTATGGTGGCCAAAATTCATATCACATCATCCAATATGTTATCAATCAATTTGCATGTTGAATTTAATGTGTGTGCATGTGATAAACCCTAATTCAATTTATTAAGCATTGCATTTGGATTGAAAAATAAATTCTAGTGAATGTGTGTGGATGGTGATAACCTAGATTCAAGGATTTGAAAGAATTATTAAACAAACATGTTTTTCATATTTTTTATGTGAATTTAAGATTATATCTAGTGATATGCAGGAACATGTGATGAGCAACCAAGAACATGTGAAGAACACATAAGAACAGTTAAAAACATTCAAACATATTCAAGGGAATTATCATGCTTTAATCTTAAATTCTCATCATGGCAACATAAACAAATAGTTAGGAAAGGGGATTATACCTTCATGCAAGATCCATATGGTGGAGGGGGGGACTCTTGATGGAGGTCATAAGAGTGGAGGAAAAGAAGAGTTAGGAGAGGGAGAGTGAGTCTCACTTAATACCTTGAGTCTCAAGAAGACCAAGATATAACAAGACTACTTAACTTCACTAAAACTCCAGAGAAGAGAAGAGAAGGGGGGGGGGGGTTTGTGTCTTGGAATGAAGGAGATGGGGGGTTTATATAGTAGTGGTGGATGAAATATGAATGAAAGACCATTTAATGAGGGTTGACAAAGAATCATGAACCTAGACCTCATTTTAGCATTGGGGGAAATTTGGTGCATTAAATGGAAAGATTGGTGGGAGTGAGAAGCAAGCCAAAATTTCGGTTTTCCCGTAGCTGCTGTAACAACTTGTAGAGCCAACTTTGAATAATCATATCTGACACAATTCTGATCAGAATTGTCTCCTTCTTATGCTCAAATTGAAGCCCTGGATGTCTAGTTTCTGGGAAAATTAACCTCATTCACAGATTCAAAATATTCTAAGAGATATCGATGAAATGGTGAGTAGAGGTCATTTGTTAGAAAATGATTTCATCACAATTAACATTAATAGATCCCAAATTAGTTCCCAATTAACATTAAATGGCTCCAATCACTCCCATTTCAGACTTAAGTGCTGTATATTAGGTTCTTCAATTAAATTCAAATAGATAATTTAATTTAATTGAATGTTCCTTGAAAAAAAATATTTTTGTTTTTCATTGATCAATGTAGTCATACGTTTGAATTTAATTAAAAAAACTTAATATACTGCATATAAGAAACTATATATAAAATTAACTAATTTATTATTAATGATTGTCAGTGGGTGGGTTAGTGATAGGGAACATTACAATTGGACCTATCCAACAATGAAACCTAATCCATCAAACACTTAGACCAATCTAACATACTGTTGAGTAGCCATTGAAATCACCACAAGGACTATTCACTGAAGTGAGATGTCCAGCCATCTTTGCTAGTCGGACGCCCAAATGGATTAACAAGTGAGAACAGTTCACTCCTTGAGGTGATATACGTACTCCCATTCCACACTTACCCACACATAGAAACTATTACACACCACACCAGAAGGTTCTCCTACAAATCCGTGCGCATTAAGTATGAGAAGTTAAACCCAAAGATCTCGGTGCCACTAACTCCACTTCCTCCATTTTACTAGTGCCTACATTCCTACCTTCTTGGGAATTTGGTCACCCTAAACTACTACATAAATACCAAGGCACCTCCATTTCAAGGTATGTGTGCATAATTTCATACTTATACTTTTAGAGTTCCTGGAGATTGTTGTGAGTTTTTGACTTAACCTTTGAAAGGGTTTTAGCCGGTACTACACCAGTGCACTCTGTAGGTATTTTGCTCTTCAAGTCTTCTAACACTACAAGTTTGGACAATTCTCTTGTTGATGATCATGAGCATCATTAGTTGGGATCATTACTTCTAACTAAATAACTTAAAACTTCAGTCATTTTTTATTCATTTATTTTTCTTATGTATTTCATTGAGTGGCCCACAAATTTTTTGTTTTATCAAGTTTGTGATGGGTGTCTTTATGCATTGAGCACCATGACATTGTTAAGCTTACTAAATAGACTTCCACATATAGATTTTATTTTTATTTTTTTGAGTTTTTATTTTTTTTTCCTTTTTTTCTTTAGCAATAATAATTAGTCTTCTTTTAGAATATAATGGGACATACAATGAGATAGTAAACATAATTTTTATTTGAGTTTTAGATTATGGGTAAGTTAACTGCAACATTTTACATTTTTACCAAAAAAAAAAAAAAAACCTTAAATTATTCAGAAGATTATTTTTTTATTCAGGTAACTTTTATTGATTATGATCTTTTAAAAAAAAATTTTAAAAAAAATTCCTCAAATATTTAGTATAGAATCAATTATAGATGATTTCCAAGATGTAAAGAAAGTTAAATTTCATTTTAATAGATATTTACAATGCAAGTATCAAGAAAAATTTATTTTGTATTTTTTCATTTGATAATATTTTTTTAAGTGAAAGGTTTTGTTGTTTACTAGTATGCAGCAATTGCTACATAATGGGTTATGTGGCAATAGAAAAGAAGTAACATATATCCAAAAGTCATATACAATGCACATGATCAGGTAGACACTTAAACACTTTTCATTTTCTATTGTTAATACTAAATGAGTACTAACTTGGATTTTCATTAAAAATAGAAGATTCATATGTTGCTCCCCTCAATTCAATTGAAATCCTCCGTCCATCCCCTTCGACCCATAGATTCTGAACTTATCTCATAACTAGTACTAAGTCTGTATGGGTGTGTTGATTATTTATTTCCTTAAATATGTTTATCCATGCAAAACTTGTGATAAATGATTATCTGGTTTAAGTCGTGAATAATTCATTATAGTTGCAAATCTGATATCTAATAGTAACTAAATATTTTGGGTCTAAACATGTTTTTCGGAGATATACGTATATATATTTGCAAATCTGATATCTAATAGTAACTAAATATTTTGTATATAAAAAAAGAAAAAAAATTATTTGTATCTTTCCATTTTATGATATTTTGTTAATATTAAATAGATACTAATTTGAATTTTCATTAAAATAGAAAATTCATACATTGCCCCCCTCCATTAAAATCCTATCTCCATCCCTTTCCACCCATATTTTATTTATTGGTGAAAAAGACAAGCATAGGAAGACTTGAGGGAATGATCAGTGTGAATGGTTCATATTACTCACCAATTAAGATATATACTTAAAAGTTTTATATATTCTCTTAAAAATATAAAATAATTTTAAAGTCTAACCAATAATAATATTTCCTTTAAATATTAATAATTATGGTTGTAGTATAAATTTTTCTTTTTAGAAGAGTTGTAGTTTAATAATATTAATAAGGGTCTGTTTGGATATCGCTTATTCCTGAAAATTGAAAACACTGTAGAAAATAATTTTTAAATGTGTAAATAGTATCGTGGGACCTAGTTTTAAAGAAAAATTTGTTAAATTTCGTACGTGCGAGTCTCGTAAATAGTACACAGACCCAACAAAAAAACGTAAACACGTGAACGCCACTCCTATCGCAATCCAAACTCACAGTATTTACATGTGCTTATTAAATGCAGTAATGAAAAAAACAAAAGAAATAAAAAATCAATGTGCAAAAGTTAAAGCTAGGACATGTGGGTGCTTGGAGTTGGAGATAAGTTTGAAAATTTTGAAAACTTTTGGTTCATTTAATGATTACAGTATTCACGTGGGAGTGGTTCATGTGGGAGTGGGACTCTAGCGTACAAAACAAGATATAGTGATAGGCATTAAAAACTAGAAATACCAAAGAACAGAGAAGCGGAATAGTTGAAGAAAAACAGAGAACGGAGAAGTGAAAAGGCGAGGAAGAAGAAGCCGAAGCAGGTGGGGTACTGCGATTGACAAAATGGAAATGGCTGGAGACATGGAAGTGACCAGCGACATGGTGATGAGTGGCTATGACGACAAAAACTAATGATTTTTTACTTTTTTTTTGCACCGGCCCGGTTTTGATTTACTAGCCAAAACATCCAATTTTCGCCAGTAAGGCCGAAACAATCTGGTATGGGCTGGTACTCAGAGTGGTACAAATCAAGAGGGTTTTGGTACCAGTCAATTCACTGGTACGAAAAAAAAAAACCAACCATACACGGTACGGTATTAATTCTCTTAAATGTGACAGTTTCTCATACAAATGAGGAAAAAAAAATTCCATTTTTACGTACAAAAGTATAAAATGAGATGATAAAATAGATAAAGGGTCTATTTGGATACCGTTTATTACTGAAAATTGAAAATTAAAAACTGAAAACACTATAACAAAATAATTTTAAATGTGTGAATAGTACAGTAGGACCCAGTTTTAAAGTTAAATTTGCATTTTTCTCAAGTTGTGAGTTCCATGAACAGTGCTTATGGACCTACTAAAAAAACGCACTTGTCGGAGAATGTGCAAAACACGCTTCCCAAACGGGTACAAAGTAAATTTTTAGAGTGTAAAATAAAACTTCTTCAGCACCTCAGATGCTAATACTCTTATTGTTACGTTCTACACTATAGTTGCAAATCTGATATCTAATAGTAACTAAATATTTTGTATGCATATATATATATATATATATATATAAACAATTATTTTGTATCTTTTCATTTTATGATATTTTGTTAATATTAATTTGAATTTTCATTAAAATAGAAAATTCATACGTTGCCCCCTCCATTAAAATCCTATCTCCAAACCTTTCCACCCATATTTGTTGGTTGGTGAAAAAGACAAACATGGGAAGACTTGAGGGATTGACCAATTAAGTGTGAATGGTTCATATTACTCACCAATTAAGATCATGATGACAGGTCTTAATCTTATTTATTACTTTCAGCTGCTTCCGCACCTATGCATGCTCTTAGGGTCCGTTTAGATACAGCTGAAAACTGAAAAATACTATAGCAAAATAATTTTTAAATGTGTAAACGTGAGACCCATTTTTAATAAAAAAGTTGCTGAAAAGTGAAATTTATGAGTCCGTAAACAGTACATGATGTGCACTGATTGTTCCAAAAAAGTTTGAAAAAGTCAAACTTTACTGCTACTGTTCATTGAACAGTGTATGAACAGTAGCCACAATCTGAAAAACGCGTGAAAAAAAAAAAAAAAAAAAAAAAACAAAACAAAACAAAATGCAGACGCAGACGCAATCAGCCCAATCCAAATGCAGCTTTAAAATTCTATAAGAAAGCTAGTTTCTGCCACTCTTTGTTTTGTCCAAATTCCCTTTCCTCTTGTTCCGCCTTGTAAAATGCATGCTACTTGAGTTTGTGATCAGGTTCAATTACACATTCTCTTTCTCAATAAGGGGTTACCTTTTATTTTTTTCTTGAACAAGTATTCGTTCCATTAAATTTAACCCAAGAAAGAACGAGGGGGTATGCTAAGGTCAATACCAGATCAATAGACCACGCAGTCTCAACCAAGCCAACTTCACTATATTTTCAACCACCCATTAAGGAGACATATATTTTGTGATGCTATTTATAACTCCAAAATATATATATATATATATATATATATATATATATATATATATATATTTAGAAATACTTGTTGTTTACTTTTATTATATTTTTGAACAATTAGGTCAATAGCCTTATTTTTCATTAGTATTGTTGCACTTTGAAATAAATGAAAAATTTGTTAGTATTGTCTAATCTCTATTTTCCATTTCTCCAGGGATCAAAATTCAAACTTTTTTTGTAAAGCTCGTTGGGTTGTGCAAACATAGTTCAGAGGATGGCTCATCAACAAGCAAGGTAGTTTCATTTTCTCTACTTATATGCTAAAAATGACTTTTTTCTTCTTCTTTTTCTTTTTTCTTTTGGCCAGTAGTCTAACAAATTTAGTTCTAAATTGTTGCAGTTTTCTTTTAATAAATAAAATGGTTATTATTAGGCTATCAGCTCAAACATTTTTCAAGAAGATTTCGCATGTCTGTTCAGACTGTTCTGTTCTGTTGTCCACTAGTATTTACTAGGGTGTGCATGGTAGGATTGGGTTGGGTTAAAGGGTTTTTTTCAACCCAACTCACTATGATAGGTTAAAAAAAATCCAACCTAACCTAGTTCATCATAGGGGTCCAACCCAACCCAATCCAACCCATGTGGATCGAGTTGGACAAATTTTTTTAATTACTATTACTAATGTTAAATTGAGAATTAGAACGCCATCATCACAGATAAGAGCAAATTTATAACCAAATAATATAATACTGAGTATAACACAAAATCAATACAAATCATATGAGGAGAGCTTAAGATTTGGGTTTTATTTAGGAAGAGGGGTAAAAAAGTAAATAAAAATATTTACAATATATTTTTTTAATTTTAAATATTTATTAAATATAGGTAGATCAGGTCAAGTTAGGCGGATTTGTGAATTTTATGACCCAAATCCAACCCAACTTACTGTAAAGCAAATTGACACATATTATATATTAGGGACCAAGACCAAAATGGTAATTTACCTAAAAAAACCTAATCAGTACGTGTTGCCAAATAAAATATTTTTAAAAAATCCACAAAAAAGAAATTAGGTCAAACAAAATAATAATAATAAAATAATACTCAAATCCGAGAATGATAAAATTTTAACTTTGAGCCTCGTATTTTAAAAGAATTCCAAAGGATCCCCCATATCTCATTTATATATATTTGAATGAGAAATTCTTCTTTTGCATTGTACAGTAAAATGCAAATTTATATTGTAAACACACAAAAAGTGGTTAATACTTTACATATTTATCACTTTTGCAAATATGTACAACATTTGTCACTTTTTGTGTGTCTACAATACAAATTTATATTGCAAGTACAATGTAAACATATAAAAGTCTTATTTGAATTTTCTTCAACCTACTAATACTTTGATGAAGTGGTTAGTATTAGCATTAGGTGTTCTAAAAATATGTTATTTTGACACATTAAAAAGTTATTTATCTATTATAACACACCACTTTACAATACATCCTAGATCATAGATTCTATACTCTTTTTTTTTTACAATTTTAATTAAATATTCTTTCTTTATTCTTTTAATTCTTTTTTTTTATTCTATCTTCTTTTGTTGTTCCTAACAGCACTGGAGACATTTCTATCTATAGAAAAACAGTGTATACTAGCTGTATAGCCGTTAGGTAACAATAGTAAAACCAAAATTCTATTAAACAATTAACTCCACTAACCTCCTCCACCAATAGTTTCTAAAAAAAAAAACAAAAAAAACCTCCTCCACCAATACTATAATTACACAAGCCAAACAAGTAAACTAACTAGACCACAAACTCGGCTTATTTACAAGAGTTACACTATACAATTTGTAGAGAGAGTGAATTGGGTTCGGTCTTAGCGTAAAACTAGACATGGCATAACGATTCAGAATTTTCTAACCTTACCCGACCTGATCTGAAAAATACACAACCTAAATCTGATTTTTTACCCGAAGCAAAAATAGGTTAACCTGTGACCCAACCCATGTTTTTTGCATGTCAACCTAACTCGACCTGCAACCTGACTTGTAATCCAAATCATTCTTTTAAACTTTTTTTTTGGGATAAAAAAATAATAAAATTAAGATAATATTGGTTTAATTATTTGTTGTAAACTTTAAGGAAACAATTGAGACATTTACATAATTGCATGCAAATGAATTGAAAAATAAATGGTTGAGCATTCTATAATGACTAAGATTTTTAGATATCAAATAGCAAAGTACATGCCAAAATAATCTAGTTATAATAGAGTTAAAAATATAGATATAAAATTGTAAATATGTGTGAGAAACATTCATAAGTGTGAAAATAGTGAAACCAAAGTATCAAATTAGTAAAAATTATGAATGCTTAGACATACTTTTTAACAATTTATGTCCAAAATAAATGACTTTTCAAAATAAATTATGATATTTCCTAGAGTGTGTATTGTTTAACAATGACATGATATTCATAAAAGAGACCATGTATAAAAAAGTAAACAATCAAACTTTAATGTATATTCTCAAATTGAAATAGAATGCCAATCACAATTGATAATTGATTATAAAATTAATTTTCAAGATTGTTAATTTCTTATATGTTTTTTTTACTTTGTCAAATAAGTTATCCAATAAGTCATCAGTAAATTTTTTTTTTTTTTTTTATGTTAATATTGTGTAGAAATAAAACTTGTGTATTTGTTTTACTTATTTTTCTGTTATTTTATTTTAGTTAGTAATGTTGAGATTTGTATAATTTTAAAATTATTGAATAAGTATTAATAAGTTTACCTGAGTTCATTCCTAATATAAGTGGTGAATTTAAAATAATACATTTAACATCAAGTAATTTATTGCATGACTTTCTAAATTGCAAATACAAATTGTTTTCTTTATAATTTTTTTTTTAAATTCATGTGAAAATTAAAAATACGGGTCAACATGACCTGACCCGCAACCTGATTGATACGGATCTGTTTTTAACCCGCTTAAAATGACCATTTTTTACCTGCAACCCATTAGACCAGCAACCCTATTGACTGGTCCCGAACCTGACCCACCCTGCTTGTTTGCCATGTCTAGATTTACGCCCTCTAATGAGAGAATGCCAAGTAAGCATTTAAAAAATAATAATAAAACCCACCACACCAAATAACAACTTCAATCGGGTGTTAGATTCATTTACAAAACCAAAACCCAAACTTGCTCTATAGAACGGAAACGTTCGCATCGGACCTCCACGCTACTGGAGTCACTACTAGAGCATCGGAAAAATGCCGAAGACACAATGAACATAGGGGTTTGGACATTAATAACTTGATTTTGGTATGGGTTTCTCTGTATTTTGGCATCAAATAAAAAAATCCCAACACTTTCATTCATTCATTGGCTCAAATACAGTGGGAAAATACCCAAAAAATATAAATAAATTAGAGAGACGAGACCCCATCGCACCACTAGCACTAATAGCATTGATTCTTGACCAGCTTGAAGTCAATTTACTACCATCATTGAGTTCATTTTTGCCATGATGTTTGTGCACCACGCCCAAATTCTCTTACTGTTCCTTATCCTTGAGTTCAATTGACTTCAAACTTTAAGAAATTGACCACAAATACTAGGATAGTAAATTCAGTAGCGACTCCAGGAATTTTGTCCAGGGTGTTCCTATTCCACTTTGAAAAAATTTCGGGTAATTTCAGTCTGTTTTGGGATGTTTTGGTAAATATCAACCGAAATTCAAGATTTGGCCCGCATGAAGTTTGTGCTTTAAAAAAAAAATGTTCTTAAAACCAAAACTAATTTGCATTCTGTACACCGAAAAATCTCAAAAGGAAAAAAAAAAATGAAAAGAAAAGAAATGAACAAAGGTATCTATAGAATAAATTATAAGTTCATTTGAAATATTAATAAAATTATTAATTATTGTTGTTTAGTTGTTTCATAAATTTTTTTTTTCTTTTATAAACTGTAATTTGTTGTATTGTTGTTTCATTAATTATTAAATTATTAATTGATTTTTAGCCTAACATAATTTAATTTTTTTGTCTTTTATAATGTATTAGTTAATTAAATTATTAATTATTGATGTTTAGTTGCTTCGTTAATTTTTTTTACTAACTACTAGCAGTCTAGCACACACCCCATTGTGCATTAGCACACACTAGCACACACCTCATGTGTGCACACACACACTAGCACACACCTCATGTGTGCACACACCCTTGCCTCTCCAATACCGTACCGGAGGCCGTTTTGGTTTAGTTAGAGAAACGAAATATTTTGATACCAATTAATATCGGTGTACTGTTTTGAAATTACCACTAAATATATATATTTTCTTAAAAATATAAAATGATTTTAAAGTCTGACATAATAATTCCTTTAAATGTAGTAATAATTATGGTTGTAGTATAAATTTTTTTTTAGAAGAGTTGTAGTTTAATAATATTATCAAGTACATGTACTTACAACCTTTTTATTTCAAAAAAAAAAAAAAAAAGTAAATGTACTTACTAAATGCAATAATGAAAAGACAAGAGAAATAAAAATTAATGTGCAAAACTTAAAGCTAGGCACGTGGGTGGTTGGAGATAAGGTTGAAAATTTTGAAAACTGTTGACTTATTCAATGACTTCAGTATTCACGTGGGGAGTGGGACTCTAAGAACATACGGCAATTGGCGTTCAAAAACTAGAAATAACAAAGAGCAGAGAAGTGGAAAGGTCGAAGAAAAACAGAGAACGGAGAAGAAACGACAAGGAAGAAGAAGCTGAAGCAGGTGGGGAGACTACAGTTGACCAAATGGAAGTGGCCGGAGACATGGAAGTGACCGGCGATGTGGTGGTGAGTGGTTGTGATGACAAAAACTGATGATTTTGGCTTTTTATTTTTTTTTTTTTTTTTTTTTAGATTTTAGTTCAAAATTTGTTTGGCATAAAAATTTTGAGGGTGTTCCTGATATTGCTTGAGGGTGTTCCTATTTTTTTTTAAAGGTAAACAAATAAAAAAAATTTAATTATTATATATAAATTTTTTTTTTTTTTTTTTTGAAGTCAAGGTGTTCCTGGGAACACCCTGACCTCTGACTGGCGTCGCCAGTAATGCGAGGCTGCGCTTTCGAAAACCCAGTTCCCAATGAGGATACCAAGAAGCAAGGGAAAAAGATGATAAAGAAATTTGGGTCTGATGCCCAATGAACAAGTGATACCTATGTAGCGATGCCACGCTTACTGCATCTCCGTCGTTTTTCCAAGGCTCCGGCAATGACTCTGGCGGCGTGGAAGTCCGATGCTAACGTTGTTGTTCTAAAGAGTAAATAATGCAAATAGACACAGTGTTCTACCTAATTCTTGAAAATAAAGCTTTGTTCACATTTCAGCGGTTGTAATTTAGTAGAATGGACCTAAACAAACGGAAAGGACCAAAGTTTCATACAATTTGAGAATTGTAGATTTTTGGCAGTTTTTATTTTTATTTTATTTTATTTTATAGAGATCTAACCTATGACATCCACTTTTAATTATTATGTTCTCCACTTTTAATTATTATGTTCTGTATAATCAGATCAACACATTAATTAATTTATTATGGTACAAGTATAAAATGAACTTCATATATCTTATTTAACCATAGACACTTCATATATCTTATTTAACCATAGACACTTTCGGTAACTTATTTGTATATAATAAGATTAAAAAAAAAAAAAAACTAAAAACTAGCTTATTTTTAAAAAATTAAAAGTTAACTTATTTTTAAAAAGCTGAAACTTATATTATTTAAAACAAAACAGTGACAAAAAGTAGTGTGAAACTTGCAATTAGTAGATAATTTAAGTAAAAAACTAGCTTATCATTGGTTGACAAACGAACACACACACAATACATTGGATGAGAGTCACCAACTAATTTTTTTTTGTTTGCCATGTTTAGGTTCAGGAATAAGGATATCGAGGGGCAATTTCCCAAGGATGTTGGAGGTGATCATTCGGTGAATGAAAGAAAGACACCGAATACAATTCTTGACCCAAAAGGTATTTCTGGATCCCTTGTTCTTTTACCTTCCCGTGATCAATGAAGACAAGAAGTGTATTGGGTTAGACAAAAAGTTGTGGATCACTGCTATTGTTTTGCGATCCATCACCGATATCATTTACCTAGTGCATATTATATTGCAATTTCGCACTGCTTTAATAGACAAGGAACGTGAGAGACAAGGAAAAGGCTTAGATACAGATGCTTGGAAAATAGCTAAGAGGTATTTGTGGCCCTACTTCCTAATTGACATTCTAGCTATTCTGCCCATCCCACAGGTAAGGGAAAGACTTCTCTTTAACTATATTATTTATGGACAGACTATGATCACATCCTGTTGTAATATGACTAGTAAAAGTGGATTCACTCAAATCAACCCTTATTTATTTCTGGCGAAAACATTTTCCATAGTTCTGGTGTTTGCTGTGGTGGAAAATACAAGTCAATAGAAAACAAACTTCATTGAGTGGAAAAATTTTCTAAAATATTATATACTCAAAAAACCATCGTCATTTTGTATTTGTCAAACCAAAAAGTAGGAGAAATGTTAAACTTACGCATTTTTAACTGAATTTCTACTTTAGCTATCATCTAGAACATTTCCACCATATCTTTTCACCATCAATATTTTGCTACATCAATATTGCATCTACCACCTTATGACAAAATCGCGACTTTTATCGATGTTTCTTGTTCAGCACTTCAGCTCTCAATTTCCGACAATGATATTGATAATATCTCATCTTATGATATTAATTGAACTCCACGCCATTAACATGCTTCGTAGGTCTACATTGATCTGGACTTCTATTTATGAAAATTCTTCCCATGTGATTGTTTTCTACCACGATTTGTTTCGTACTTCATCACAACTGCCCCAACTTAGAATTGTCATCACATCTTCTAACTCAAGTATCTTCTTTCAAACCAAGAACATAGTCAAAAGGATATGAAGCAAGGTTATAAGACTCGATCCTTCTTCACCATCTTGGCCTCCATACTTGACAAATGAGTATTCATTTTATTAAAAAAATTTGGAGGATCCCTAATAAAATTATTTTCTACATGCTATAAATTTCCTCTAGGCCAAGACTCAAATGGATACTAATATGACCTTCATCTCAAAGTCAGATTTTTTCCATCCTCGGGTACATCTCTCACATTATCATCATCTCACAATCTCATCAAACATCTAAATTTTATCGAACCGATTCTCACAACTTTACATTTCACATTATTAGTCAATGTAACATAATTTTCTTCACATGTCAAAACAATCTCAAAACCAAAACATGAAAGAACCAAGCAAAATCTAAAACACATGAACTTTTAATTGAATATATACCTTTCCTAACCATAAGAGCACCACCACTATTTTTTTGCTATATGCAGTAGTAACCATTGCATCCATAGACTTCAACAATCAGGACTGTTCTTTAACTCTTAAAACTTAGCTCTCAACTTTCTACATTAATACTAATAGTGTCTCTCCGCGTGATGGTAACAAAATTCCACATCTATAATATCCTTCCTTGGTTTAAAATTTAATATTGACTTCTCCCTATCAAAATCCATTACACGCGACATATTCCTACCACAATTGGTTACCAACTTCATCACAATTGCCTAAACTACATATATAATTATTGGTTAACTTCTTGAACCTTTTTGCCCCTAAGAGAATGATTTAGCTCTTCTAACCTGATGAGTATCATCTTTCAAATAAACAGTGTAGTCACTAGGATATTATACAAAGGTGGAGCAAGATTAAAAGCAACAGAGATTGATCCTCCTAAATTTTGTTCCAACGCTGACAGCTTAGTAGTAAATTTTTCAAAAGCATTTAGATGATTTTTTTTTTTTTTTAATAAACAGTAATACTTATTAAAATACACATGAAAATATCAAGACATTCTTCCATGGCTCATTTTTTAGCTACAAAAGATTTTTAATTGACTTCGAGATATATATATATATCATTAATTATTTTTAATTTTTATTTGGCAACATTAATTATTTTTCTAGATAAAATAATCTTGAACATATAATGAAGTAATAAATAGCATTTATTTTATTTTTAGATTATGAGAGTGCCAAGTTTAACATTTGATTTTTTAACCACAAAAATTTTTAAATCTGGTTTGCAACAAAATAGAAGATTACTCTTAAATTTTGTATATTAAAAGAAAATTCAAAATTATATATAAAATCTATCATAGATTGAGTTGAATATATTAAAAAAAAAATTATTTTGTTTTCCTTTTATTTAAATTTTGTAAATATTAAAATTGGCAGTTTAGGTTTTCATGTATTAATATAGAGTTTGATATTAATATATTTCTTATTCTTGAATATTTAAAAAAAAAAAAAAAAAAATTGGTTCCAACTTTGACCTCTAAAGATTAAATCCTAGTTTCGTCAAGGTTTTACTGCAACATGAAAACGCTTTAAATAGATTTCTAATAAATCAAATTCGAAATTTGAAGTAATTCCCACTACACCCATAATCACTATTTTCTTTAAAATATCACTATACTACACATGGATTTTATAATTAACACGAAATTTCTTGTAATCTGTTGTTCAGGTGGTAATTCTGCCTATCTTTTCGGAAATGAGAAGCACAAAATCTTCGATTAAAGTGCAACTATTGAACTCTATCGTTCTCTTCCAATATGTGCCAAGAGTATCTCAAATCTACCTATCCTGCAACAGACTAATAAGAAATTACTGGAAGTTTGGAAGAATCATACTGGTCAAAGTTTCATTGAATTTCATGCTATACATCCTTGCTGGTCATGTAAGTTTGAATAAGGAGTAACTTCCTAATCATTAATTTAATCTTGGCAAGTCCTAATATTTTGTGTGTGTTTGGGATGAGCTGAATTTTTCAGCTTATCTCTACTTTCAACTTATTTTTGCTATTATTCATAAGTCTCACTGCACTTTTTGGTACTATTCATGAGTCCTACTGCACTATTCAGCTAACTTTTACCTTTATTTACAGTACTTTCAGTAAAAAAATTTCAATTCAGTTAAATAAACTATTTCCAAACGGACACAAATCTATTTGCGAACAGCTTATTTAGCTATAACTAAAAACTTTTTGTTGAAAGTAGTGTTGATAAAGGTAAAAAGTAGCTGAAATAGTAAAGTAGGACTCATAAATAATATCAAAAAGTGCAATGAGACCCATAGATCATTTTTTAAAAAAACTGAACTGAGAGCCGAACCGTTTTTTCCAAAATTCCTTGTTCAACTTGGTTTTTGACCGGTTTTCACTGGTTTTAGGGGTTTTTATCGGACCAAACTGGCCGATTCATTTATGTTTTTAAAACATAGCCATAAATAGTAGTAAAAATAAGTTAAATAGTAAAAAAGACTGACTTTTTAATTTATGTCAAACGTACACTATGTTGCAGCTTTTTGTTAGCTTATAAAAAGAATTTGTCACTCATATATTTTGTTTATTATATAAGCTAAGGATTATAATTTGTTTATCATTCTTGTTTAAAGCACCCCATTTATGTGATTATGGGTTTTTGTTGGGGTTCACCACTAAGCACTGACCTTACTTTCTTGTCTATTACTAACAACTTATAACCTCAGTATCAATGTTTTGATGACTTTGATAAAAGTGTTGATTCTGTATTATAGATTCCAAAGGTTTCATGTTATTAAAGCCAAAATAAAAATAATAATAATAAAAAAATTAAAAAAAAAAAACATTATAGATTCCAAAGGTTTCATCTTGTTAAAGCCAAACTATATTGTTGTCTTTGAAATTTACCAAGAGAGTGTTTAGTCCCTAAGATTTTATACAAGCTATCAAGCACTATCGGTCCTGAAAGTTTAAAAAATAAGTGTTATTTAGTCCTTGTGTCAAGTGTTGTTAGTCTTATTATCTATGTAGTTAACAGAGCGATGACATGACATTTTTCAAATGACATGATAAATTTTTAATACACATCAGAAATACATGACCTACAGAAGTTCCAAATCAAACCCAAACCAAATTAATACTCCATATGCTTTTCCCGTACTCTTCCAAAAGAAGCATTTGGAAATGACTTGTCATGGCTTATGAGATGAAGAATGAATCAAAAATGTACCAATGTTTACCCAATTCTAAAAATGTAATAGAACACAAAGTTCTCTGTAGTGGGAGTATAGCGAATTTGATCTTCAGCTAGACACAAGCATCTTTCCGAATCATGTATATTATTTTGTTCTCACTATGTGTACTCGTTTTTTTTTTTCTTTGCTGCTTTCTGGTCCAAGTCCATGATCAGTTACTGCCCGTCACGTTCAAATAGAATGTCCTAGCAAAATACTTTGGATGCCTTCGTGCCTAATCTATGCATAATAACTTAATTAAATAAGCACCTTATCCAGCAATTGGAGATGACCCTACATAACTTCCAAAGTATTTTTCCAACGGTCCTGAAATTTTAGAACACTTACTTTTGCTAATTGAGAATGATTTATTTCTAATACTTGTTTTATAATCTGTCAAATATGTTAAGTGGAATTTTCATGTCTACATAATTCTCTTTTTCTCTTATTATTATTGTTCTTGTTGTAGCATTATTTGGTTAGGTTATCTACATAATTTATTGATATTTAATGATTTTATGGTCTTTTAGGCATTGGGAGCCTCTTGGTATTTTTTCTCTACTCAACGACTGGCGGCTTGCTGGCACATAGCATGTGACAATCATAGTGAATGTGTTGGAAGTTCTTTTAACTGTGACCACAATTTTAAAAATATCTCTTTTATAGATGACATTTGTCCTATAAATATTGCAAATACAACGTCGTTTAACTTTGGAATATTTCTTGAAGCTCTTCAGTCAGGTGTCTTAGAATCCACAGATTTTTTTCTCAAAAAAAAAAAAAGAATCCACAGATTTTCCACAAAAATTATTATACAGCTTTTGGTGGGGCATGCGAAACTTGAGGTTTGCACATATTACTCTTTTCTATATTTCAAATTAATTTATTCTTGAATTTGATGTTTGCACACATTAGGAGCACTAAACTATTAACTTCCCCTAGTTAATTTAAATTCGTCAAGTAGAACATCATTCGTCCTAATACATTTTTTAAACCACTAATTTCCATGCTCTTTGCTGCTTCGCTAATAAACTTTTGTTTTAATATAAAACTGTTGAACTATACATACAGATATATATATATATATATATATATATATATATGTATATATATATATATATAACATTTGTGTCACGTTCATACTTTCTTGCCTGTTTACTTATAATCATTTTCCGGAGACATTTTTCGTGTAGCTTTTGGTAGTTTCTTCTTTGCCATAAACACTTACAGGATTCTGATTCATCTAAACACTAAAAAATATATGAGTTATAACAATGGTCTTCTTTGTAGCGCTTACAAAAAAAATGCTCCCAGAGCAGGTTTATTGTAGTGTTCTTCAGTTTTTGTTTTCCTCTTTTTAAACCTATTATGATGGTTTCATTTCTTTCTTTTCCTTTTTATTTTCTTTGCGAAATTTGCTCCTTTTGTTTTTTGAAAAATTTGATAATTAATGTAAGAGGCTGGAATTTATTCATTTCCTCTAAATTTTGTAGATTTTTATTTTACGTATTGTTGTTATAAAGTTTTAACATTAGTACGTATCTTATACATTATAGTTGTGCCATATTTGCAGTTCACTTGGTCAAAACCTCCAAACAAGTAGCTATATATGGGAAAATTGCTTTGCATTTGGTATTTCCATCTTTGGGTTGATACTATTTCTATATTTCATGATGGGATATTCGCAGGTGAGCACCCAATTCTTTGCTCTTTTCTTCTTTCTTTCTCAAAAATTTTAAGGCTCCTAGTTACATGTGAAATTATTTAGTATATCCAATGTTTTACACTTTTCTTATACATTTTAAAAAATAAAAAATAAAAAAAGCCTCCATATATGGACCCCATATATAGGATCCCATGTTTATATGTGAGAGAGGTTTATAATACATTGTGATTGGGATTTAATAATATATGCCCTTAGGACATACATTAGTAAACTATTTTAGTGTATTTCTTATGGAAAAATGAAAAAAATTACAAACTTTTTTTTTATAACTTTTTCAATTCCGTTTAAAATATTTCTAAAAATAAATGATTATTAATATTAGGGTATACATCAACCAAACCCTAATTTATTAGGTGTTGTTAAATTACCAGTTGTCTCAAAAGTTTAAATTATTGAAATATAATAAATTTAATTATTTAAGCACACAATTTTAACAAAAATAGATATACATAATGAAGTAGACAGGAAGGGAGTGATTTGATGATGGAAAGCATGGCACATCATTGTCAATAAAAAATAATATTCTTGACCCAAAAAACGTGAGCTTGAAAGTTTGAAGGAAAGAAATTGTTACCCTATGACGGCTGTCTTACAACAATACCTATTTTTTAAGTGACGCTTGTGACTAAAGCATCAGTGTTGGTAGTGTCCAATTGCCAAATTTTTAATTTTAACAACCAATGTAACAAAAATGGGGCTGCATCAACAGAGCTAAAAGGTTTACCGAAATAATGATATTTTATTTGCAAATAATGTTTCTTCCAATTTTCTTCTCTCTTTTTCTGTTTCGTATTTTGGATCCTCTAATTTTTCCTCTCTTCCTCCACTCTCGCCAACCCATCTCCCCTACCACTCGCCGTCAACCGTACCATCAGAGTTGCCTAGCCGCCAACCCATTGAAGTTCTGTGCTAGGTCAAGGAGGACAGAAAAACGTCACCGTGATCGACGACGGTGGGATTTCTGGGTTCGTGGGTTTTGGATTGTTGGGTTTGTGGGTTTCCGACCTGTTGTTTTTTTGGTTTTTGCCGGTTTTTTGTTTCTTCCTAGCATGGAAGTGGGGAAGCTCGTGTGGTATTGATCAGATAGCTATAGTGCTTCTTGAAGGTTCACACTTGCGGTGGTGGTAGTGGTGGTGCCATGAGTGGCTGTGGGTTGAAGAGAGGGGAGAAGATAGAGAGATAGAGAAGAATAGAAAGAGAAAAATAATAAATAAATGAATAGTATTTAACTAATGTGAAAAATAAGAAGATATGAAATTGAGATAAAAGTACTTTTTAAGGTGTTAAATGTTTTTTATTTTTTTGCTAAACATTAAGGTTTTAAATGTTAAAAGTATAAATGCGTAGAATATATATAAAAACATTGACGTATGTTTTTCAAGGTAAGTATTCCATCGTGTCATGATGGAACATCAATAATTTTGGTGCGATGTGTTTTTGAAAACTTGGAAAACGTTTTGAGGTTTGGAAAATCATTTTAAGAAACTAATTGGAGTAGATTAGAAGAAACATGGCTCATTTATTGGTGGGGCCGAGGGTCCAATTTATTGATAATATCACCCTTGGCCTTCTGTTAGTTTTGGAGATTCGGAGTAGGGATCCAGTTTTTAGTTTCCGTGTATTGTGCTAAGATCTGGTTCGGCACATGCCTCTGGGGTGTTTTGGTCTAAGGCCTGTTGTTTGTTGTAAAATCCTTGGTTTGCTTCCGTCCTAAGTGGTGTTATTGTAACTATGTTATGCTTTATTTCAATAAAATCATCAGTTTAAGCACCAAACAAAAAATCACCCTTGGCCGTCCAATGTCAAGATGAGATTTTCACAATGAAAATTGTGCAAAATTTCCTCTTATTTGTAAATTGCAAATATACCAGAGTTCCACATTTGCACACACGACATGCAACAACAACATTTTGCACACACAAATGTGCAGGAGATTATCTTCTAACCAAAGATGGCTGAAGATCAATCCAATGCTCACAGTTTTTGCCCTTTTAGTGGTATTTCGGCAGAGTTTCTGTAGGTATTGAAAATTTGGACCATTTGGATGGTGAAAGTGGGGGTTTATATAGAAAAAATTGAGATCTAGGATTAGGTACATTTGGGCAGCCAATTGACCAGGCTAGTTGCCCTAGAATCTCACCAAAATGGAAAATGAGTGATTTGAGGCTTTTGTCCAAAATGTGTGTATGCCACAAATTGAGTGTGTACGTATCAAATACCCGATGTATGTACCTTTTGTAAGTCTTGACCCAATTAGGTCAAAAATGGGCTTTTAGGCTTTTGAGCATGATTCTTGAGTCATAGTTGGGCTTAGGCTTGAATTGTATTGGGCCACTTTGGGGTTTGTATGCTCATTGGGTTCCACACACGATGCATATCAAATTGGTAGCGACTAATATTCTTGTCATTGGGACTAGGGGATTTGAGTGTAGGTCATAACGAAATGGGGTGTCTACAAGACATATTCATGCATTAAAATTCATTTTAAGCACAAAATCAATTATTCAATATTATTCTAAAACCAAATATAAAATGCATGAATTAATAAAAAATAAGTATGATAATACTTTTTAATAATGATATAAATATGCAAAATTAAGCATTATTATACCTCTTGTTAGGAACTTGGTTGTTTCTATTGGGGATGGGTGGAAAGCGTATGGAAATATATGGGAATCATATGTTAGTTGCCTTAATTCAAGATAGTCACACTCTATAGAGAAATATTATTAAAAAAAAAAAAAAAAAAAAAAAGGAAGTGTACTAAGCAAGGAATTACATTTTTGTTTTCAAGATATATCAAAGTATGGTTCCATGCACTCTTTATACAACTCAAGCTCTCCTTCTATTGGCCACACATGTAAGGTTGTCCATGGGTTGGGTCAGATCGGATTTGGGCTCAAGCACTCAACCTGACCTGAACAGGTGAAGCATATCTCAACTCATCGCCGACCAAAAAGGTTGATCAGATTGGGTAGATCGAACCTTCAACAAGTGGTGGTCAATTCGATTGGAGTCGAAGATCTAGAAAATGGAGAAAATTAGGCTAGTTAACAGCAAAAATCGATGAAAATCTGGTGAGATTTCTCCAAATCTGACAAATTTCTCACCATATCTAGTAAGATCTCGCCAAATCTTGCGAATCTCGCTAGAAAACTCATATATATTCTAGTTAGTTCGAGTATTTTGGGTTTTGAGGAAAGAGACCTGCAACTGACTTGCCGCCATTAGTTTATATAGGATGAGATCCGTTGCAGACCATTGGAGTAGTCAGGTCAGGCTACGGTCAGCTCAGCTCCAATGGGGTTTATCACTTAGGTTGGGTAACCGAGTGGGTTGCACAACCCTACACATATACCTCTAACTCTATCATAATCCCAACATGTGTAATTGATTTAATTCTATCTATTTTACTTGGAACTTAACTACTAATTGAAGGGATGTAAGGATAGGATTATTCAGATAAGAGGATCTTACAAGAAGTGTGGGGTTCCTAACATAACTTCTTCCAGCAAATGGCGTTGCCATCAACAAAGTTGTGTTCTCTACATTAGAAGCTAGATAAGTTAGTATTTTTTTGCATATTCCAGAAGCTAGCAACTAGTTGTTACCCTTAGGGAACTCTTTCGCATATTGCACAAGTTGGTGATTGAGTTGTTAGTATTTTCCTTTTGGGGAAAGTATAAAAAGGGCACCATAGTTTTATCATTAGGACACATTAACCTTACACTTTTAAATGGGACTCATTAAACTCAAGACTTTCATAAATATACACAAAAATCTTTCCAAACAAATTTCACCCTCACATGTGAAATGTAAATTTATAAAAGTCAGGAGTTTAATTAAAGTGTCTCAATTCTCAGTTGAAAGTCTGGAGTTTAATATGTCCTAATTATAAATTTATGAGGTTTTTCTTGTACTTTACCCCTTTTTTATTTTTTTATTTTTCGGCTGAATCTTGTTCCCTTCGTTTTCCCCTCCACAAGATTGTTTAAGTCTATAAATTCTACCCCTTTTCCTATCTACGTCTTTTTTTTTCTTTTCTTTTTTTTCATTTATTTATTTTTTTGAAAAACGAAAATTAAGGTTTTTTTTTTTTTTTTTTTTGAGAAGGTGGAAAAAGAAAAGTTGTGTGTGGAAGTAGAACATTGAGATGTATAATTGTAAAACATTATTAGTTTTAATGCCTAAACATAGTAAGATTTGGTGAGTTGAATTGACTAGTAGAAGTGGGACGACAGATGTACATGCAGTGGAAAGCAAAAAAAGAACAAGAAGAACGCATGAGGAGAGAACGACTAAAAATCCTTTCATTGTGGATGTCCAAATATGGCTTTGATATTCCAACAAAAGACAGGATTATTGGCTACGTAGGTCAGAATTATGAAGCAGACGAAGACGTTTATGTAGAGACCCTTTTACCTCGTCTTCCTCCTGAACTTCAAAGCGTTGTCAAGCGCCATATCTGCTTAAATCTGCTCAAGAATGTGAGTTTCATTATCTTCATAAATTTGCTAAATAACTGCTTGTCCCAAGCATGATGACAATGTACTAAACTTTGGAAATATTCTAATTAAATAGTTAATAGAACATAGAAGAATACCATTTAACTTAAAAACTATAACTTACAAATTTTGTGCATT